>NC_067400.1:575318100-575918100 GCF_016432865.1 Antechinus flavipes | reverse complement strand
ATTCCTTAAAAAAATATATTTGACCAAATGCAAAGAAAATTCATTGAAGAAAATAACACTTTGAAAAGTAGAATTAATCAAATGGAAGAAGAGATACAAAAGTTAATTGAAAAAAATCACACATTAAAAACTAGAATCAAGCAAATGGAAGCTGATAATCCTATGATATTTATCAAATAAAGCAAAAGCAAAAATAAATATAATTAAAGAAATAAGGGAGGAAACTGCATAGACAAAGAAATGGTATCATATTAAATGTATATGTACCTGAACTGATGCTAAGTGAAATGAGCAGATCATTATACACTTTGACAACGATATTGTATGAGGACATATTTTGATGGAAGTGGATTTCTTTGACAAAGAGACCTAACTGAGTTTCAATTGATAAATGACAGACAAAAGCAGCTACACCCAAAGAAAGAACACTGGGAAATGAATGTGAACTATCTGCATTTTTGTTTTTCTTCCCGGGTTATTTATACCTTCTGAATCCAATTCTCCCTGTGCAACAAGAAAACTGTTCAGTTCTGCACAAATATATTGTATCTAGGATATACTGTAACCTATTCAACATGTAAAGGACTGCTTGCCATCTAGGGGAGGGGGTGGAGGGAGGGAGGGGAAAAATCGGAACAGAAGTGAGTGCAAGGGATAATGCTGTAAAAAATTACCCTGGCATGGGTTTTGTCAATAAAAAGTTATTTAAAAAAAAAAAGAACAAATAATTCCAATACAATGTAAATTATTTGGAAAAACAGGCAAAGAAGGAATGCTGCCAAATTCCTTCTATGACATAAATATGGTGCTGATGTTTAAATTAGGAAGAGCCAAAACAGAGAAAGCAAATTACAGACCAATCTCCCTAATGAATATTGATGCAAAAATTTTAAATAAAATATTATCAAAGACACTCTAATAACTTATTGGCAAAATAATACATTATGATCATGTGGGATTTATACGGGAATACAGGGCTGGTTCAATATAAAGAAAACTATTGGCATAATTAACCATATCAATAACAAAACAGAAATGATAATCTCAATCGATGCAGAAAAATCTTGACAAAATACAACACCCATTCCTATTAAAAACATGAGAGAGCATAAGGATAAAAGGAGTTTTTCTTAAAATGATAAGTAGCATCTATTTAAAACCATCAAAAAGCATTATCTGTAATGGAGAAAAGTTAGAAGCATTTTCAATAAGATCAAGGATGAAATAAGAATGCTCAATGTCACCACTATTATTCAGTATTGTACTAGAAATGTTGGCTCTTGCAATAAGAAAAGCAATTAAATGAACTAGAGGAGGCAATACAGATACAAAAACCATCAGTTTTTGCAGATGATATGATGGTATACTTAGAGAATCCTAGACAATCATCCAAAAATCTACTTAAAACAATTAATAGGCTTAGCAAAGTTGCAGAATATAAAATAAACCTAGAAAATAATTAGCCTGTCTATATGTTACTAAACCCAGCAGCAAGAAATAGAAAGAGAAATTCTATTTAAAATAACTCTAGATAAAATAAAATATTTTGGTGTTTACCTGCCAAAACAAACCCAGGAACTACATGAACACAGTTACAAAACACTTTTCACACAAATAATGTCAGATCTAATCAATTGAAAAAAATGTCAATTGCTCATGACTAGGCCAAGCTAATATAATAAAAATGACAATTCTACCTACATGGTCTATTTGTTCAGTGATATACCAATCAAACTGCTAAAAATTACTTTATAGTGCTAGAAAAAACACTAACAAAATTCCTCTAGAAGAATAAAAGGTCAAGAATATCAAGGGAATTAATGAAAAAGAAATACAAAGGACAGTGGCTTAGAAGTATCAGACCTAAAACTATTATAAAGCAGTAGTCATCAAACCCATATGGTACTATCTGAGAAATAGAGTATGGATCATTATGAAATGCAAAATGGACAACTTTGATTACATTAAAGTTTCTGCTCAAACAAAATTCAATACAATCAAAATTAGGAGGGAAGCGGAAAGCTGGAGAAAAAAATTTTACAGCCAGTGTTTCGGATAAAGGCATCATTTTTTTTAAACTTTTTTTTTATTATGACTTTTTATTGACAGTACATTATGCATGGGTAACTTTTTACATTATCCCTTGCACTCACTTCTGTGCCGACTTTTTTCTTCCTTCCCTCCACCCCTTCCCCTAGATGGCAGGCAGTCTTATACATGTTAAATATGTTATAGCATATCCTAGATACAATATATGTGTGCAGAACCGAACAGTTCTCTTGTTGCACAGGAAGAATTGGATTTAGAAGGTAAAAATAACTTGGGAAGAAAAACAAGAATGCAAACAGTTCACACTCATTTCTCAGTGTTCCATTTCTGGGTGTAGCTGACTTTGTCCATCATTGATCAATTGGAACTGAATTAGATCTTCTCTTTGTTGAAGAAATCCACTTCCATCAGAATACATCCTCATAAAATATTGTGTTGAAGTGTATAATGATCTCCTGGTTCTGCTCATTTCACTCAGCATCAGTTCATATAAGTCTCTCCAAGCCTCTCTGTATTCATCCTGCTGGTCATTCCTTACAGAACAATAATATTCCATAACATTTATATGCTACAATTTACCCAACCATTCTCCAATTGATGGGTAGCCATTCATTTTCCAGCTTCTAGCCACTACAAACAGGGCTGCCACAAACATTTTGGCACATACAAGTCCTTTTCCCTTCTTTAGTATCTCTTTGGGGATATAAGCCCAGTAGTAGCACTGGTGGATCAAAGGGTATTTGATAACTTTTTGGGCATAATTCCAGATTGCTCTCCAGAATGGTTGGATTCGTTCACAATTCCACCAACAATGCATCAATGTCCCAGTTTTCCCTCATCCCCTTCAACATTCATCATTATTTTTTCCTGTCATCTTAGCCAATCTGACAGGTATGTAGTGGTATCTCAGGGTTGTTTTGATTTGCATTTCTCTGATCAATAGTGACTTGGAAGACGCTTTCATATGAGTGGAAATAGTTTTAATTTCATCATCTGAAAATTGTCTGTTCATATCCTTTGACTATCATTTGGAGAATGGCTTGATTTCTTATAAATTAGAATCAGTTCTCTATATATTTTAGAAATGAGGCCTTTATCAGACCCTTTGAATGTAAAAATGTTTTCCCAGTTTGTTGCTTCCCTTCTAATCTTGTTTGCATTAGTTTTGTTTGTACAAAGGCTTTTTAATTTGGTATAATCAAAATTTTCTATTTTGTGATCAATAATGATCTCTAGTTCTTCTTTGGTCACAAATTCCTTCCTCTTCCACAAGTCTGAGAGGTAAACTATCCTATGTTCCTTTAATTTATTTATAATCTCGTTCTTTATGCCTAAATTATGGAACCATTTTGATCTTATCTTGGTGTATGGTGTTAAGTGTAGGTTCATGCTTAATTTCGCAAAGGCATCATTTCTAAAATATATAAAGAACCAAGACAAATTTATAAGAATACATCATTATTGAGAAATGGTCAAAGGATATAAACAGACAATTTTCAGGTGAGGAAATTAAAGCCATCCGTAGTCATATGAAAAAATGCTCTAAATCCTATTGATTAGAGGAATGCAAATTAAAACAATTCCCAGGAACCATTTCATACCTCTCAGATTGGCTAAAATGACAGGAAAAAATGCTAAGTGTTGGAGGGGATGTGGTTAAACTGGAACACTAATGCATTGTTGGTGGAGTTGTGAAATGAATAATTCTAGAAAACAATTTGGAACTATGCCTGAAGGGCTATAAAACTATGCATACCCTTTGATCATGCAGTGTTACTACTGGATCTGTTTCCCAAAGAAATCATAAAAGAGAGAAAAGGACTGACATGTGCAAAAATGTTTGTAGCAGTTCTTTTTGTAGTAGCAAAGAATTGGGAAATGAGTAAGATACCCATCAGTTGAGGAATGGAGAGAGGGAAAGGAAACGTCCGAACAGAAGTGAGTGCAAGGGATGTTGTAAAAAAAAATTGCCCATGCATATGTACTTTCAATAAAAAGTTATAATAAAAAAATCATGTTTTCCCCAAAAGCAAATTGCTCACTTATTTGTGACTCTACATTGTATTTCCTTGAATCTGTATGTTATGCATGTAATCAAATAGCAAAGTCTCTATTAGTTGTGTTGGGTGTGTTTTATGTTACAAACAGAATCTCTTTTATACTATTTTATATACTATCTTTTACAATTATATTCTTCCAAATCTATTTTATATTATTACTTCTTGTACATTTATCATTTCATGCACATGTATAACCTATAGCAAATTGCGTGCCATCTCAGGAAAGGGGGAGGGAAGAGAGGGAATTTGGAACTCAAAAAAATTTTTAAATGTTAAAATTTGCTTTTACATGTTATTGGGAAAAAATAAAATATTAAAAAGGACTAATTAAAAAATTTTTTTCTGAGAATCTTTTTTTGTTAGGATTTTTGTGTATTGGAAATTTCTTCCCTTTCCTGATGAAATCTAAGTTAGTATTTTGAATGCTAAAAGAAAAAAATCTCAACACCTCCTGAAAATTTTGATTCCTCACTTGAGAAAACAACATGACTATTCTCTAGGGCACTTGTCAGATAATTGACATATCTTAAAAGTGTTTTTGTCTTTTCTTTTTTGCTTTCACCCATAAAACCAAATAAGAATGTCTCTCCAATTTATCCAATAATAAATTTACAGATAAATTTCCAACTGGCCCCATATTATTTGGCATTATAAATAAAATCTTCTACATCCTACCTTGTTACTAAATAAATCAGAAAAAAAAATTTTTCTTATTTTTTTCAATCAATTAGTGTGTTCAAAAATCCCAAAGCATCAGGCTGAAAGTGAAGGTATTTCTCCACCTACCACCAAAAGTTGTTACCATTTCTAACACTTCACAAATGTGGCTTTTCTTATAATGAAAGAGGAAGTCTGGAAAACCATCTTGGAAGTTTATACATTCCCCAGTCTGGGAAACTGCCACATCTTTACCCAAATTTAAATGTAAATTCAGAAACCCCCAGAATTCCAGTCCCATTTCCTGTCATCTCTAAGGAATATCCTTTAATAAATCTCCTTTGAATACAATACTTGTAGTGTCTTTCATAGCATGGTGGTAAGAAAGTCTTTGCAAAGTATTTTATAAAAGTGAGTTGCCATAATGTCACAAGCCTTTTCCTCTTTCCAGTATATTTGCTTGGAGTATCATCAAATGACTCTTTTGTGGAATATTTGCCACTAAATGAAGGAAATAAAAGGGAAAGTAATTTAGACATTGAAGTCAAGTTAAATTTGACATTAGTTGACTTGACAACTTGACTTTCTAAGAATAAGAGCTATCTAAAAATAGAATAAATTTCCTAGACAAATAGAAATTTCCCCATCCTTCAAGGGCTTCAGGCAGAAACTTGACAATTATTTGTCAGGTACATTATTGTGAGGATTCCCCTCAAGTATGGGTTGGACTACATGTCCTCTAAGGACCCTGCAAATCCTCAAATTCTGGGTTTCTTCATTTGTATAATGGTATAATAAAATTCTAACTTGAATGTTGTAGTCCCCATCCAGAGGACTCATCCTTCACTTTCAGCCTGATGCTTTGGGATCTTTGAACACATTAATTGATTGAAAAAAAAAAAAAAGAAAAAGTTTTTTTTCTGATTTATTTAGTAACAAGGTAGGATGTAGAAGATTTTAAAGTGTAGTTCACTTTAGAAAAGTGAAATGGTGTAATAATGTTACAAACCATAAAATTCATCTATAACGTTATACCCACTAGATCTGCCTCACAACTGAAATCCAGAGAAATAACATATAGTTTATGTATCTTTGCCACACTGCACATCTCAAGACTGAGTACATTGCTCCCTAATATCCATTGCATTTATGCTGTGGTTTCTTGTGATGCCCAATGGAAATGGGTTAGTTACTGAAAGCTGAATCTGGAAGACATAAGGGTGATGAACATTAATTAAACACTTATGTGCTAAGGACCATACTAAGAACTGGTCATATAAATTTGATGGACATTTGGGGCATGCCTAAATCACCTAAGCTGTCATCACCCACAGTGAAAATTCCAAGGGATCTGCTTGCAGGAGACTAAAGGACCAGAGCATATATGGACATTTTATGTTGATTTATCATGCAGCAGGCAGCAGATTTTTTCTATTGGCTGTCTGCATCTTTAAAACTGCTTGTTTGAGCAGCATCAGGGCTGCATTTGCATCTGAGAGTGAAGGATTTCTTTTTTGTTGTTGAAGCAGTTGAAGTTAAGTGACTTCCTTAGGCTTATACAGCTAGGAAGTAAGTGTTAGGTGTCTGAGAACAGATTTGAATTCAGGTCCTCTTGAGTTCAAGGTTGATGCTCTAACCACTGTCCCCTAATTGCCAGGAGGATTTCTTTATATCATGAAGCAAGGTGGGATCTACGGGATCACCTCCCTCTACTCTCCACTTCAGGACAGATGGACCAATGACCTAAATCTATGGTTTGGCCTTTTTAGTTTGTGCTTTTTCCATTATAAGAGCAAGGAATAGTCTTCTAACCATAAGAATCCAGAAGTTCAGGAATTTAAGCCAGATGTAGTTAGTTCAGCAGCAAAGCTCTGAGAAGCAAAGACCCAATTAAAAGTCCTGAAGAAGTTTTCATTGCTAGCTCTGAACTTGTTGGTGGGACTAACACTGTATAGGAAATAAGCTAAATTTTGAATAGTAATTTTCATCTCTTCAGAAGTTATGCTGTTATAGGGTGTGATTGTGCCCCCAAGTGGGGAGAAATTGTTCTTTGTTCTTGCTATATTTTGAAGTGTAAAAACTTTTCTACTATTATATGGTTAAATGGCACTGGAGTATTAATCATTGGACCCCTAAAGCAGTAGAATTCTAGCCAATGCTATAAAAGAGATTCCCCAAGCCCTACTGGAAAAGGGGGAAAACTAGAAGGGGGAACAACATTGAATATTAGATCTATTACATTAAAATATAATAGATCTGATCCTCAGACACAAGAGCCAAAGTATTAATATTATACAAAGACAAACAAAAATTGTCGCTACCCTCATAAAGTTCACATTCCAATGATGGAGTAAATATACAAACAATGGCACATGCATCTACTATATAAAGAGCAGAGAAGAGGTAATTTCAGAGAAAAGGGATTTGGGGGCTATGTGGACCAAAAAAGGCCTCCTAACTGGTCATACCTTTGACCCAGCAGTGTTCCTACTGCACTTATATCCCAAAGAGATCTTAAAGGTAGAAAAGAGATCTGTATGTGCAAAAATGTTTGTGGCAGGCCATTTTGTAGTGGCAAGAAACTGGAAACTGAATGGATGCCCATCAGGTGGAGAATGGCTGAATAAGTTATAGCATATAAATGTTACAGAATATTGTTGTTCTATAAGAAATGACTCCTGCTGGTCATTTCTTCTGTCCTTAAACATATATTTTGTTGCTGTTCAGTTATTTTTCAGTCATTTCTGACTCCATTTGGGGTTTTCTTGGCAAAGATATTGGAATGATTTGCCATTTTCTTCTTTGACTCATTTTATAGATGAGGAGCTGATGCAATTAAATATACATGCCTTTACATAGAAAAATCAATAGGGAAATGTTTTTCCTTGTGCCCTCCATCATGGTAGTCCTACACTTGCACCAGTATTAGTCATGTCTTTGGACAGAACAGCCTCAAGACCACTATTGTTAGATACTCACCATACCTAGGTGATACAGGGAATAGCCTGGAGTCAGGAAAACTCATCTTCCTCAGCTCAAATCTGACCACAGCCATTGATTAGCTATGTGGCAAGTATGAACAACAGCAATAGCAATCAAACAAGGGGTTGCCTCATTTCTCCTTCTTTATTCTGGCTGTTGTTTCACAGTATGGTTTACTTTGTTCATACCATAGGTGGCAATGAAACAAAGAAGGAAGGGAAAAACAAGAGAAAAGGAGAAGAAGAATTTCTCTGGTTCTGCTAATCCAGAATGGAAAGGAGGAACTGGAACAAGGAGTGTTTTTTATCCTTCCTTCCTCTCACATCCACCTGGGTGGAGAGAATCTGGGAAAGGGAAGTAATCTGTGATCTGTTCATATTCTAGGTCCCTAAGTATATGTTTTGTATAACTTGTTAGAAACATTTCTTTTCTTTTTTAAATTTTCATTTTTCTTTTTATTAGTGATATGAAGAAATATTTCACATGACTGTGTGAATTTTTTTTGAGAACTGTTCATTCATATCTTTTGATGAGATCCACTGGGAAATGGTTTTTTAGCATTAAATAATGCTTGTTAGGCCTCCATATTGTTATATCAGACTCTTTTCAGATATATATGATGCTGTATTAGAGAGAAATTTTTTTTGAAAAAAAATTATTTTATTTTCTGTTCTAATTTTTTTTCCCACCCATTGAGAAAGGATGAAAAATAGATCCATTATAAATATGTATAGTCATATAAAACAAATTTCTATGTTACCCTTATCCCTCCCCACTCTAAAAAAAAAGTCAAGAAAAAGAAATAAATAGAAGAAAATATGCTTCGGTCTTTATGCTGAGTCCATTACTTCTTTATCTGGAAGTGGATAACATGTTTCATCATGAGTCCTTTGGAATTGTGATTGGTCATTGTGTTGATTAGAATTGCTAAGTGTTTGAAAGTTGATAATTTTTTTTTTTACAAAATTAACATTATTGTATACATTGTTCTCCTTATCCCACTCATTTCATTCTGTATCAGTTCATATAAATCTTCCCAGAATTTTCTTAAACCATCCTTTTTGTCATTTCTTATAGCACAATACTATTTCATTACACTCATAACGTATTCAGTCATTCCCTAATGAATGGCTATCCTCTCAGTTTCCAGTTCTTTGCTACAACAACAAAAAAAGAGCTACCACAAATAGTTTTGGACATATGGGTCCTTTTTCTCTTTTTTTTTGTTCTTTTTAGAAGTATAGACTTAGTATACTGAGTGAAAGGATATGTACAATTTTTTATATATGATAGCTTTTTATTTTTCAAAATACATGCAAAAATTGTCTTCAATATTAACCCCTGCAAAAATCTGTTACATATTTTTCTTCTTCCCTGTCTACTTCCCCCCTCTCCTACACAGCAAGCAATTCAATATAGGTTAAACATATGCAATTCTTCAAAACATATTTCCATATTTGGTATGTACAATTTAATAGTTTTGAAGGCATAGTGTCAGGATATTTTTAATAGACATCTCAGAAGCTTTTCTTGTGCCCCCATCATGACGGTCCTATTGTTGCCAGCCTTTATCATGACTCTGACCTTATATGAATTCTATTTGTTTATTCATCTATTTGTTTGTTTAATTTTATCTTATTATCCACAAATACAAAGGTTATTGCACTCCACTGAAATCAAACCTTCACCCTTGGAGACTGGGTCTTTCTTGGGGTCTTCTGAAATCTATGCAGGGGTACATCCAAGCAATAGTCCTTTCTACTCTTCTTCAATATGTCATGAAAATACGACCTCATTTTAAGAGTGGAGTAACATGGAAAATAGAAAGCAATTGATATTTTCTAGGGGAATAGCTATTCTCACATAACTCTTGTTATAAAGAATTCTCATCCCCTGATTCTGCCCAAGGAAGTCTTCACATGCTTGAGTTAGACATCCTCATAATACTAATTAAGTATATGGCAAAACTTAAAGAGTGATACAAATGCTAGCTGTTATTACTGTCTCCGATTTGTAACATGATCTGGAGAAGGGATGGTAAACAACTCCATTATCTTTGCCAAGAAAACCCCAAATGGGGTCACAAAGCATCAAACACAACTGAAAACAACTGAACACAATTTTAAATCCTTTCTTCAGTAGCTCTTTATTGAACATAATTTTATGCATTGTGGTCATTAAGTGATGTGCCTAACATTTCTACTTTTCTGAATTTGTTTGTGACATTTTTATGGCCTAATGCATGACTAAGACATAGGAGGTAAGTTCATAAGCAAATTAGAGGAGCCAAGGAAGAAATTACACATTGATAAAGGAAGAGTGTGTGACTAAATAAGAGATAGAGAGGACCATGAAAGAAAAAAAGGGATAATTTTAATTACATATATTAAAAAGGTTTTATATAAACAAAACCAGTGCAAGGAAAACAAGGAAAACAGTTTACTGGTGTGAAAATTTTTGCAGTAAATTTCCCTTTTAAAAGTCTAATTCCCAAAATATAAAAAGAATGTGAAATATATAAAGAACTGACTCAAATTTATAAAAAATAAGAACTATTCCCAACAGGTAAATGACCAAAGGATATGAGCCATCTGTTATCAAAACAAGAAAATCAAAACCATATAAACTTCTCCAAACCACTAATAGAGAATTGCATGTCAAAACAATTCTTGGATTCTACCTTATACCCACTGGATGGGCAAAGTTGCCCAAAAAATAAATGATGAATGTTGGAGAGGCTGCAGGGAAAGAGAAAGAGTATTGTACCATTAATGGAGCTAAGAAGGTGCCCATCAATTGGAGAATGGTGGAGCAATTTGTGATATATGAATGTCATGGAATATTAGTGTGTCATAAGAGATGATGAAAGAGATGGTTTCAAAGAAACTTAGGAATTCTTGTACAAACTGATGCAAAATGAGTAAAACCAAGAAAACAGTTTATAAAATACTATAGAGACAACTTTGAAAGACTTAAACAACTATAATCAGTGTAATGACCAACCATGATTCCACAGTAATGAATAATGCTATCCATCCCTTAAGAGAGAAGTAATAGACTCAAGAAGAATGAGATATTCTTACATGGCTTGTGTCAAAACTTGTTACAAGGATTTCATTTTTCTTCTTTTTTAATGGAAGGAGTAGAAATTGGAAGAGAGAGAAGATAAATGCTTGTTAATTGGGGGAAAATGACATTTATTTTAAAAGAAAGGAGAGGGAGCATATTGAAGCCCTAAAGTGTGAGAAAAATTAATTGCCTTGACCATATGTGTTACCTACATGTGTAGCCCCCTACTAGTATTGTCTATGTACCATATGTAGCTATTTTTCCTATACTCCTATGCCGCCATGTATTTGAGGGACAGTGTATCCTGGACTTACAGGGAATGTTTTATAGCTACAGTTTTCTTATCATCTTGCTTTGAATTAATTATGGCTAGTAGCTGACTATAAAGAAAAGCTCATCAGTGAGATCTTGAAAGTGATAGTTTTTGGAGTATGTAACCATAAAGTTCTTTTTACCTGGGTAGAAGTTGCTCTCCTATTCCTCTACCCAACTCTAGTTAATCTTCAACCTTTGACAGTCAACTTGG
Organism: Antechinus flavipes; assembly: GCF_016432865.1. Taxonomy (NCBI): domain Eukaryota; kingdom Metazoa; phylum Chordata; class Mammalia; order Dasyuromorphia; family Dasyuridae; genus Antechinus; species Antechinus flavipes. The sequence continues at coordinate 575,906,757 of NC_067400.1, read as the reverse complement.
ATGTGGAGTGGGACTATATAGAAAATAAAGTTAAACAGATGCAAGGAAACCTTGAGGATGAAGGTCCTAGCAGCTGGAAACATGAAACAGAAAAGGTCTCTTGGAGAAGCTTAAACAGGATGCTGAGTTTTAAATGAAAACAGGATCCCAGGAGGTAAAATGCTTAAATCTAAAAAGAGCCTTAAAATTTATAATGTCAGAAATAGAAGACCTGTTAGAACATATGAATATCAAACTTGGGAGGGCTCTTAGAACATCAGATATTAGAGCTAGGAGGGTCCTGAGAATACACTATGTCTGGGCTGGGAGGGGCTTTAGAACACAGAACACCACTAGAGGGAGAAAGTACATATCTAGTGTGAGTATCTTATTTCCCACAAAAAGATATTGAACTCGTCAGGTGAGGACAGTTTCTTCATCAATGCAAGCCTTTACCTTCTCTGCACCTTCTAGCCTTCAAGAATTATCTGGGACACTGAGGAGTTCTTTTCTAGGGTCAGACCTTTAGTTTTATTAGCAATAGAATTTAAACTCAAGGTTTTCTGTCTCTGAAGGCAAATCTCTATTCCCCTCTCAGAAACCTTCTGTCAGTCATACCAGGTCAAAATACTAACTGCTTGGGCCTGGAATTAAGAAGGGCTGAGTTCAAATACAGCCTTGGGTACTTACTAGCTGTCTGAATCTGAGAAAGTCATTTAATCTGTTTGCCTCAGTTTCCTCATCTGTGAAATTATTATAATAATGGCACCTATCTTCCAGGCAATTAGGAGAACATAGAATAGTTTACCTGTCAGATGGATAAGGGAAGAATTTATGCCCAAGCAAATGATAGAGAACATTGTAAGATATAAAATGCATAATTTTGATTATATTAAGTTAAAAAGGTTTTACAGAAATAAAGCTAGTACAGCCAAAATTAGGAGGAAAGCAGAAAAATGGGTATGAAAGTTTTACATCAAGTATCTCTGATAAAAGTCTCATTTCTCAAATATACAAAGAACTAAGTCAAATTTATTCACAAGTCATTCCCCAGTTGATAGTCAAAGGATATAAACAGGTAGTTTTCAGGTGGAGAAATCATACTTACTTATATATGAAAAAAAATGCTCTAAAACACTTGATTAGAAAAATGCAAAATAAAACAACTCTGAGCTACTACTTGATACCTATCAAATTGGCTACTATGACAGAAAAGGAAAATGACAAATGTTGGAGGGGATATAGGAAAATTGTGATAGTAACAGACTGATGAAGTTGTGAACTGATACAATCATTCTGGAGAACAAATTGTAACTATTGCCAAAGAGCTACCATTACTCTGCATATTCTTTGACCCATCCATATTATTACTAGGTCTATATTGCAAAGAGATTTAAAAAGTGGAGAAAGGGTAGGGCAGGGAGGACCTATTTGTACAAAAATACTTAGAGCAGTTCTTTTTGTGATGACAAAGAATTAAAAATAAAGGGCATGCCCTCAATTGGGGAATGGCTGAACAAGTTGTAGTATATGATTGTGATAAAATACTATTGTTCTATAAGAAATGATGAGCAGGTAGATTTCAGATAAACCTGGGAAGACTTACGTGAAGTGAGCAGAACCAGGAAACATTGTACACAGCCACAGTATTATTGTATAATTATCAACTGTGAATGAATTGACTGTACAGCAATCCAAGTAATCCAAGACAATTCCAGAAGATTCATGATGAAAAATGCTATCTATCACTAATGAAAGAACTGTCAGAGTCTAAGTGTAGATCAAAACATATTATTTTTCATTTTCTTTATTTTGTTCATGGGTTGGGTTTGTTTTTTGTTGGTTTGTTTGTTTGGTTTTTTGGTCTGTGTTTTCTTTTACAACATAACTAATATGGAAATATGTTTTACATGACTGCATGTGTATAAGCTATAACAAATTGCTTACCATCTGAAGTAGGTGGAGGAAATGAAAAGGAGAAAAATTGGAGCTCAAAATTTTTTAAAAGGATGTTAAGAGCAGCTAGGTGACACAGTGGATAGAGCACCAGCACTGAAGTCAGGAGGACTTGAGTTCAAATCTGACCTCAGACACTTAACATTTCCTAGCTGTGTGACCCTGGGCAAGTCACTTAACCCCAATTGCTTCATCCAAAAAAAAAAAAAAAAGAATGTTAAAATTTGTTTTATATGTAATCAAAGAGAATAAAATATTATTATTTTTAAAAGATGTTAGTCTTCTGGAATCAAGGTTGTTCATTTCATTGACCAGAACACTAGGAGAAAGGCCAGTCACAGGAGGCATGGTGTGATCTGAGTCTTGAAGGAAGCCAAGAGACAGAGGTGAAGAGGGAGAGCAAAGCAGGCAGGAAGAATGTTCTATGAAAGGTACAGAGTCAGAAGACAGAGTATTATGGGAGAGAAATAGCCAGTAGACTTGTGTCTCTGTATCAATGACAGTGTGGATTAAAGAATAATGTAAGAAGACTAGAAAGACAGAAAGAGTTCAGTCTGGAATAGACTTCAAAAACCAGAGAATTTTATATTTATTCCTGGAGGTAATAAGGTTATTGGGTAAGTAGGTGGTGCTACAGTAGCTAGAGAACCAGGCCTCAAATCTGACTTCAGATACTTACTAGCTGTGTGATCCTGGACAGGTCACCTAACTCTGCTTGACTCAGCTTTCTTACCTGGAAAAATAAGCCGGAGAAGGAAATGGAAAACTACTATGGTATCTTTGCCAAGAGAACTCCAAATGGGGTCATGAAGAGTCAGACGTGATTGAAAAATGACTCAACAACTAATAATAAACTAAGAAGTTTATTGAGTAATAGGGTGATTTTTAATGACATTTTTAAAAAATCACTGTAACTGACCATCAGCTTCAGCAACATAACTCCCCTGAACATATCCAGATATTGGAGTTCAGGAAATTCAGGTTCCCCAGCCAATCTCTGACTGAATCTTCAATCTTCCTAACTCAAAGTCCTTCAGAGATCCTAGAAAGTTCCTAGCATATTCTTAGAGCTGTCAGGGCCAGATGAGGGAATGAAGAGAGGGAAGTTCTCCTCTGCCCCTTGCTGAGCAAATTCAGTGGAATTCCCACTTAGCTATGCCCCCACAGCAAAGCACTTGGCTTATATCATATACCTATAGCTTTACACTAGGATTCTCTTGCTATTCCTACTGTGTATATTGTGTCTTGCCCTCACCTTCATCCCTTGTCCCATCCCCACCCCCCACCTCTTCCTTTAAAATTATGTCAAAACAGTTTCTTCTCAGTTCTCTTTAGTGCCTGATTTGATACAGTATGAACGGTTTGATTCTTGTAAGAGTACAGTTAACGATATTTAACATGTATTGATCAACCTGCCATCTGGGGGAGGGGGTGGGGGGGAGGAGAGGAAAAGTTAGAACAAAAGGTTTTGCAACTGTCAATACTGAAAAATTACCTATGCATATAGCTTGTAAACAAAAAGCTATTAAAAAAAAAAAGAGTACAGTTACAGATATTTTTCCTCCCCACATATTTTCCTCTCTCCTCTGCTTTTATATAGACCTGGGTATTGAAAGGGAGGGAATAGGTAGATTGTTCCTACTTCTAAAAGCATGATTGGACTAGCTACTTAAAGTTCAGTCTTTACTGGTACTATGGGGTATCCTAATACATTCATGCTTTCAACCCAGGTCTCCAGATCATTCCCAGACTCCTAAGTCCTGCTTGAGTTTTATCTAGGCTTGATATAGGGCTTGAAGTGAAAGATCATTGGCATATTAATACTTTATGAACTATTATATTAGCATATCAATATTTTATAAAGTTATCAAAATTGTCTCAGTTGCCCTCATCTTGTTAAGGTTCGTAATTCTTTCCAACTTTATGTCACCCAAAGGAATGCAATTTTTAATAGAGATTAGAAAATACTTAGTAAATGGAATTGGAAAAGTAAAGATAAAGCATTAAAACTTCCAGTGATAACATGTTCAATCAAAGGTGCAAAATTTTGTTCTCTTCTTGCAATCCTTAGAGCAGGGTTTCTTAACTTTTTTCTACTTGTGACCCCTTTTCACCCTAGAAATTTTTATGCAATTGTATCTAGGCTGTACTGTAACCTATTTAACATGTATAGGACTGCTTGCCATCTGGGGGAGGGGGTAAAGGGAGGGAGGGGAAAAATCGGAACAGAAGTGAGTGCAAGGGATAATGTTGTAAAAAATTACCCTGGCATGGGTTCTGTCAATAAAAAATTATTTTAAATAAATAAATAAATAAAAATAAAATTAGAAAAGAAAAAAAAAGAAATTTTTATGCAACCCTGGGTATATAAACATAAAATTTAGGTATACATAGCAAACACTTACTGATAGTAAATCATAATTTCACAACCCTCACATTCAGTTATGAGACTCCATGTTGGGGCACGATTATTGTTTTGTTTTTTGTACTTCATTCTGGAAGAGGATCGTGACATCAAGGAGGTAGTATCATGACATACAAATGAATTGGATTTAAGGGCTGTGCAAAGTCACCTGCCTCACTCTCCCCTCTAGAGTCATCTAGGTCCAGTGACCAGATGTAGATCAGGATGACTGGAGATGACCCTGGATGAAATGAGAGACCTTGGCCTTTTTAAGCTAAGGTCTTTAACTGATCTCAATTTGACTGAGTCAACACCTATTCAGTGATTAAGACTGGGTAGCAATTGAGACAAAGAATATCCTTTTTCACCTAGTTAAAAATTTTTTTAAATAAATAAATGAAGATGCTTAAAAGGAAGATACTTGGGGTTTTTAGCCAAAGCAGAAATGACTGCTATTTACATTCCATCTGGGTCAATCAGGCTCCAAATAATGACCAAATGGGGCTTGGCCTAGGATTTATTGATAGGCAATTAGAATCAGATTGATATTTATTTAAGGACTGGTTTTTAAGAAATAAACTTAGCCAGTAAACCCCAAGATATCTTGTAAGGGTTCAGAGGTACAAAAGAAGAAAAATATGCTTTTAAGAACATCTGTAGGTAAGAGTATAATACCCTATGTAGACAGAGAGAGGAAAGGAGGGAAGGTGGGAAGGAAGGCAATAGGAAAGGAGACAGGTAGGAAGGCAGGAAAGGAGAAAGAAAGGAAAGAGGGAGGGAAAAGGCAAGGGAGGGAGGGACGAAGGAAGAAGTCTTCCACTGATCAATTCCAGGTCAGTTTTACTCCAGAGATTGTTGTTACTCATTCATTCTTGAAGAGGATCATGATATCAGAGAAGTGGTGTCATGACATGCAAGTGAATTATATTAATTCAGTGAGGGAGGGCTGTGCAAAGTCACCTGCCTCATTTTCCCCTCCACAGCCACCTGAGCCTAGTGGCAAGATGTAGATCAAGATGACTGGAATATCTACCTATTATGTGTACATATACAGATATATGAAATAAAAGGAACATCTTAAATTCTAAAAACAAATAAGAACTAAAAGGAAAGTAGGTTATTTGGATGTACCTTATCCTTGAAAAGAGAAGTATATCACTCTCTAACATATTACTTATATGATCATGAGAAAATTTCAGATAAAAAAATTGTGAAAATGGTTAAATTTTAATTATATTAGGTAGAATGATATAATACCTCATCTCTTCCAGAAAATGAAAATATACACTAAATTCAATAGGGAGTAAACATGTTTTGTTGTTAAACATATAATTCAGATTATGGTAGCAAAATATTTGAGATAAAATTCTCCTATGATTAGTATCAAAACAAGCTATTTGCTTATTGATGATGTCTTATTATCTTATTAAAATTCAATACCTTCTTTCAAATCATCTAAGGAAAACCACAAACTGGGCTTTACATAAGAGTACTCAAAAAATTTCACCAATCATTTTTCTTTTAGTTCAGTATTATCATTCCCAAGTCTACAAAACACCCAATGAATGTTGATAAATAGAAAAAGACAAAAACACAAATGTGACATGAATCTGTGGAAGTAACATACTGTAATGGAAAGAGCTGAAAAGCTCTATGGTTCAAATCTTAAAAATAATTCTTCAGTTAGGACAGTAACAAATCACTTAAGCTATCTAGCCCTAACCATTGTGCCCTCTTGTAGGAAAGAAGCATAATTATATTGGTCTGACCCTGCTTATAGGACTATTAGATATGTGACACATGTCAAAAAAATTCATCATTTAAAGTCAAATGTTAGATGAATTGTGCCTCAAATTATAATGAATCATTTAACTTAAAGATCAGAAACAAAAAATGAGAGAAGAGGCTATAGGGCCAGTTCTGTTTGTCTCAAAAAGAAAGAGGTACTAGACTTTAAATACATTTATTACCCTTTAAATATTGCTGGTAAAAGTTCAAGTCACTTCCCAGGTGTATGGTGTATGTTCTTTAAAGGAGACAGAGTAACACCAAGCTTGGAACCTTCCCACCAAATGTTAATTACACAAAGATTATCACAAATAATGAATAGTATGTAAGCCCATTTATCCAAGAAGACAGCAGCAAACAGAAATAAGGGAAGACAGATTAGAACATACTAGAAAATAAATAGAATAAATAAACTCTGTCCCTGGAAGAGAAATAGCTCAGCTCAGCCAAAGAGAGACTCAATCTCAGCCAAAGGGAAATTTCTTTCTGTCTCTAAAGAAATATGCTGAAAATGAGGGGTATGTTGGGGGTGGGGGGATCAGCTCCTCTTCATTTCTGCTACTTCCAAAAGTCTTTTCTCTTTCTCCATAGGTATCTTCTTGAAAAGAGTCTGTGTGTCTCTCAGAAAGCAAGCGTGAAGAATATCTCCCCACACCCAAAGCTCTCATGCCAACTATGTCTCATAGCAACAATTCATCATTCTTTCCATAAATCTGAAATCACATCTAAACATCAGGACTTTAAAAAGCCTTATGCTCAAACCCTAGTTATGTAGACAAGTCCTTTCCAGCTTTCCTTTTAAAGTCAATAGTAGATAGGGAAGGAATCATCTCACCAAGATTCACCAGTGTCATGGGAATCAAGTCTTAAAAGGAGGTCAAACTCCATCTTAGACTTTTCCCAGAAACAGCTGTGGCTCCTCATCCTCACCCTTGGAATCTCAACTCAACCTCAAAGCAAAATTTCTGCCTTCTTCTGGAATCCATAGACATGGCTCCAAAACAAGTTTGAAAATCTCCCATTCTGATGGATGGTTCAGTGGACAGAACACTGAACTTGGAATCAAGAGGAAACTGTTCAAATCCAGATTCAGACACTTATTAGCGGTGTGACCCTGGACTTAAACTCTGCTTGCCTATGTTTCTTCATTTCTAAAATTAAGATGATGATAATAGTACCTTCTTCCTAGGGTTGTTGTGAAGATTAAATGAGATATTTGGAAAGTGCTGTGCAAATTTTAAGACAGTAGGTAAATGCTATTGCTATTAATAGTAGTAGTACTATTGCTATTAGAGTTGGGGGAGATAAGGAAAGTAGGAAAGGCCCTCTTTTTCACAGGCAGGCAATAAGTGTCCCATTACAGGCATACTAGTTATACTGTATCTCTCTTCAGATACAGTAAATAATATTATAGGTTCATAGATTGGAGCTAGAATAGACCTTAGTGATCACCTGAACTATATATTGACTCAGAAAACCACAAATTAACATTATAGACATTGTACTGTATTTTTATTTTGTTAAAAATTTCCCAATTACATTTTAATATGGTTCCCTGGAGAGGAGTTGGAAGGGATGAGTGAACCCCTAATCTAGTCCAGTCTCTTCCTTTTCCAGATAAGATAACTGAACAGGGACATAAAATGACTTTTTTCTCTTTTCCATGGAATTCCACCCAGATCTTCAAGATTCATAGTACTAGTCATCTTTGGGAAAGTGCCCATACTTTATGAACTACTGAATAAACAATTCCCTTTTCAGCAATCCATGGGATTTAGAAATTGCAGAGTGTTTATGTAAATTCCTCTCTATTTTCCTCTGAAAAATATTCTATAGCAGGAAATCCCTTTCTCTCACCAATAGGTCTGATCCCTAAATGCTCATTCCTGGAAATTTGAATTTGAGCTGGATGGGAATACCCTCTCTATTTCTGCATGAAATCACTCATGTCCTGAAGACTGCATTGAGCCAAGAAAATAAATTCTCAGAATATCCAGTTTCTCAGAGGCAGCTCTTGGAGATAGTGTCATTCCAGATGACACACATGCACTCAATGAGATGAGGCAAATAGGGAGCTGGAGTGGAATGAAGATGGAGGTCATTGGAATTGAAGAAGTCCAAAACCAATGAGTTATGACACAAAAGTGTCATCAATGCAAGGTGATAAAGTCATCAAGGAAGTTGAAGGGATGTTCTGGTTGTGGGCACAGAGCACAGATGGAGATTAGGTCACTAAAATGCCGGTAAATGAATATCTTTGTTTTGAAAGACACATTCTAGGAGGCAGCTAGGTGGTGCAGTGGATAGAGCACCAGCCCTAAAGTCAGGAGGACCTGATTTCAAATCTGACCTCAGACATTTAACACGTTTTAGCTGTGTGACTCTGGGCAAGTCACTTAACCCCAGTTGCTTCAGCAAAATAAATAAATAAATAATTGAAAAAACATGCCATGTAACATTGGCCTTAAATAATTTCCTTTCCATTGTCCATTCCAAGCAATTTAGTTCCCATCCCATGGCATTTATTCTTCTAATCTGGTACCTAAAATACCCACAAAATAACAAGGGCTGGAAAATAAACTTTTTTCAAAATGTTTTAAGAAAGAAAAGAAACAGCATTTATTAATATGCCAAGAACTGTGTTAAGCATTTGACAAATTTCATCTCATTTGAGTTTCACAATAAAGCTGGGAGGTAGGTGCTATTATTATCCTGATTATACAATTGAGGAAACTGAGGCAGACAAAGGTTGAATAACTTGCCTGATGTCACATAGCCAATGTCTGAAGCCAAACAGACTCCAGGAGGGAAAATAGTAAGATTGGGGTGAACATAGAAAAGACTTCAGAAAGAAATGTGTACTGTAGAGAGATACAGGAACAGAGTAGACTCCAAAAGAGAATGTGTGTGGTGGACATAAAGGAGGCTATTGCCTCTACCTGTCCCCCTCTTTCATCTCCAAATTGAGGAATATGTATTTCAAGTCAAGACCATTCAACCATTATTTATTAAGTGCCTGCTATATATTAGGTACTAGGTGATACCATGTGCACAGAGCCCTATCTCTGGAGTCAGAAAGATTCCTGAGTTCCTGAGCTTCAAATACTTAGTAACTATGTGACCCTGGACAAGTCACTTAACTCCATTTGCCTCAGTGTCTTCATCTATCTGTAAAATGAACTGGAGAAGGAAGTAGCAAACTACTCCAGTATCTTGGCCCAAAAAAAAGCCCAAATGAGGTCATGGAAAGTTAGACATGATTGAAACAGCTCAACAACATGTGCTAAATACCGTGATAAATCTTGGTACTTTCGTTTATTGTTCCTAACACTTAGTTGTCAACATTTTTTCACATTCCTTCCTGTAATGAAAAGGATGGGGAGCAACTTAACAAGATAACAGCAGATGGTTATATGGCATTATCAAGTTTTTCTCAAGCACCCTATCCAGCAATCCTCAAGGTACCCCATTCAAACTTCATTAACCCCATTTTACAGATGAAATGATCCATGTCCACAGGCAGCTAAGTTCCTAGAAGCTATCTCAAATCATTATCTTTTCAAAACAATTGCTTGTGGATTCCCATTTTTTCTTCCTGAATCTTTTTGATCTGGTCAAAATGAATTATGATATGACACAATAAAAACAAAAGAACATTGACTTTTAATCAAAGGTTGAATAAATAATAAAAAAGTAAAACAATGAGCTGATATTTCATTACCTAATTCCCCAAACTGCTTCCACCCAAATTATAATCCCAAGGAGGTCAGAGTCTATTCCTCTGTTCCCAGCCCAAAGTTGCAAGTCAGGAAACAGAAGGGACATTAATGGTGTACTGACAGTTGATAAAGTTTTCATGGCTGGAATTCCAGGGTCTCCTGGCAAAAACACAATAATCTCCAATGTGTCTTGTATTTGTCACTTTGCACATGGAAATGCTGAAGCATCTGTATCCAAAGACACCAGTATTAGTGTCTGAAAGCCTCTGCCCCAGAATGAATGTAGGAAAGTCCAAAGTTAGTCCCATGAAGAGTGAGAGGCAGTTGAGAGGAATTAGAACAAAGATTCTTTAATTGCAAATCCAGTATCTCTTCTATTACACTGAGAACTCATCATGGGGATAGGACGTTGAACGTGAAGACTAATGGAAAATAATGATTTATATAGTACAGGATTGGTACTAAATACTTTTTTACAAAGATAATCTCATTTTGATCCTTACCACAATCCTGTGAGAAAGCTCTTATTATTACCCCACACTTTATGTTGAGGAAACAGGCAGAGAGGGGTTGACTGCTCCAGAATCATAGAGTTAAAAAAGTGTCTGTGATCAGATTTGAACTCACAGTTTCCTGATTTCTCTTTCAGCTTTCTCTCCACTGTGCCAGCAACTGCCTCTGCTATTGAAACAAGATAAAAGGAGTTCACATGTAACCTTAGACATTAGTGATGGAATCCTGAGCTTCTTTTTTTATGAAATGGGGATAATATTGGATAGTTGTGAGGATCAAACTTCAAAGCTATACATAGATGTTAGTTGTTACTATTATGATATATACTATGCTGCTTCTTAGACTTGGCAGCAACTTTTCTAATTCTCTAGACTAAATGGATAAAACTGGGGCCGACAGGGAAAAACACAAGATTGGGAGAGCAAGTGTAGCTATGTTGTTACTTTTTTCTCTTGTGGGACTTTTGGTATGAAATGAATTTTCCTAGAAGGGATAACCCCTGTCAGGCTCTCTGTCCTCAATTTTCTTTTGCATATCTTTTCTATTAGATAACATTTCTGTGGTACAGGAACACTAGAGTCTTGGGTTTGAATGCTTTTCCACAATGTGCACTTAACCATCTGTCACCTCAATTTCTACATTTAACCAACCACCTCAGTTTCCTCATTTGTACAATGAAAAAGTCGGATTAGATAGTCTCTGAGAACCTTAAGCTCTAGATCTAAGAACATTTTTGAGTCATGATCACAGGTTTTATTTAGTCCTAGCCAGAAACTGAGGGTGGACCCATCTGAGTCTATTGTATATATTTCTAAGTTATTAAGAATAGACTTTTCTTTCTTTTTTCTCTTTTTTCTTTTTTAATAGTATTTTATTTTACCAAATACATACAAAGATAGTTTTCAACATTCTCCTTTGTATTCCAAAATTGTCTCCCTCTCTCTTCTCCCTCCTTCCCTCCCCAAGATAGCAAACAATCTGATATAGGTTAAACAGGTGCATTTCTTCTAGACATAATTCATATTTGTCTTGCTAAACAAGAAAAATCAGATCAAAAGGGGAAAAAATACAAGGAAGAAAAAAAAACAAGTAAACAACAACAAAAGGTTAAAATACTATGCTTTGATCCACACTCTTTCCATCACAATAGACTTTTCATTTGTTTGGGTCTGAATCTGAGATTACGTAAGTATGGGGAATTCCCGTGGACAAACTCAATCTTTTGGTGCAGATTGGCAATTCATTTGTAATTTACAACTTCCTGAGTACTTCCTATGGTACTGAGGTGACAGCTGGCTGGTGTAATGGATATAGCACTGACTTGGAATCAGGAGACTCATCTTCTTGAGTTCAGATCTGGCCTCAATCATTTATAACCTGGGTAACCTTGGGCAAATCACTTTCCCCAGTTTGCCTCAGTCTTCTTATATGTAAAATTGGATGAAGGAAATGCAAACCACTCTAATATCATTGCAGAGAAAACCCCAAAAATGACCTGGAGAAGGAATGGCAAATCACTCCAATATTTTTGTCAAGAAAACTCCAAATGGCTTCATGAAGAGTTGGATATGACTGAGATGACTAAACAACAAGGGCACTGAGATGTTCAATAGCTTGCCTTGATGACACAGCTAATATATATCCTTGAAGAAACTTAAGCCCAGACCTAGTAAGTCTCCAAGACTAACCTTCAATCCCTCTGTCTCTTCATCTTTCCCTCCTTATCTTATATTTCTCTCTTCCCTGAACTCTTAGTCCTGATAAAACTGGATTGCCTTGATCCTTAACATGCCCTTCATTCCCCTGCATCTGAGTGTCTCCTAATCCCTAGTCTTGTGTAAAGAGTTTTGATCATGGGAATCCCTAATGAGTTAGATGAGTCCTCTGATCAATTTTATATTATGGAATGCAAACTTTTCTTTGAAGAGTCCCTCCCAAATAGGCAGATATTTCACCTTCACACAGCATTAAAAGGAAACGGGGAACTCCTCTGATGAGACCCTATTGACTGGGGCTACCTAATGAAGGTCACCAGTAATGGAATCAGAAAAGCCACTATTTTGATTCTATCCCCCATGGGCTATAAACATCTCATTCTCCTTTTTCCCCTTCTTTTTTAAAAATATATTTTATTTTATTTTATAATAACTTTATATTGACAGAATCCATGCCAGGGTAATTTTTTACTACATTATCCCTTGCACAGAAGCAGCTACACCCAGAGAAAGAACACTGGAAATGAATATAAACTGCTTGCATTTATGTTTTTCCTCCCGGGTTATTTATACCTTCTGAATTCAATTCTTCCTGTGCAACAAGAAAACTGTTCAGTTCTGCACACATATATTGTATCTAGGATATACTGCAACCCATTTAACATGTAAAGGACTCTTGCCATCTGGGGGAAGGAGTGGAGGGAGGGAGGGGAAAAATCGGAACAGAAATGAATGCAAGGGATAATGCTGTAAAAAATTACCCTGGCATGCGTTCTATCAATAAAAAATTATTTAAAAAAAACAAAAAACAAAAAAAAACATTATCCCTTGCACTCGCTTCTGTTCCGATTTTTCCCCTCCCTCCCTCCCTCCACCCCCTCCCCTAGATGGCAAGCAGTCCTATATATGTTAGACATGTTGCAGTATATCCTAGATACAATATATGTGTGCAGAACCAAACAGTTCTCTTGTTGCACAGGGAGAATTGGATTCAGAAGGTAAAAATAACTCGGGAAGAAAAACAAAAATGCAAATAGTTCACATTCATTTCCCAGTGTTCTTTCTTTGGATGTAGCTGCTTCTGTCCATCATTTATCAATTGAAACTCAGTTAGGTCTCTTTGTCAAAGAAATCCACTTCCATCAGAATACATCCTCATACAATATTGTTGTCGAAGTGTATAATGATCTCCTGGTTCTGCTCATTTCACTTAGCATCAGTTCATGTAAGTCTCTCCAAGCCTCTCTGTATTCATCCTGCTGGTCATTCCTTACAGAATAATAATATTCCATAACATTTATATACCACAATTTACCCAGCCATTCTCCAATTGATGGGCATCCATTCATTTTCCAGCTTCTAGCCACTACAAACAGGGCTGCCACGAACATTTGGCACATACAGGTCCTTTTCTCTTCTTTAGTATCTCTTTGGGGTATAAGCCCAGTAATAGCACTGCTGGACCAAAGGGTATGCACAGTTTGATAACTTTTGGGGCATAATTCCAGATTGCTCTCCAGAATGGTTGGATTCATTCACAACTCCACCAACAATGCATTAGTGTCCCAGTTTTCCCGCATCCCCTCCAACATTCATCATTATTTTTTCCTGTCATCTTAGCCAATCTGACAGGTGTGTAGTGGTATCTCAGAGTTGTCTTAATTTGCATTTCTCTGATCAATAGTGATTTGGAACACTCTTTCATATGAGTGGTAATAGTTTCAATTTCATCATTTGTTCACATCCTTTGACCATTTATCAATTGGAGAATGACTTGGTTTCTTATAAATTTGAGTCAGTTCTCTATATATTTTGGAAATGAGGCCTTTATCAGAATCTTTAACTGTGAAGAACAAATCCCAGTTTGTTGCTTCCCTTCTAATCTTGTTTGCATTAGTTTTGTTTGTACAAAAGCTTTTTAATTTGATATAATCAAAATTTTCTATTTTGTGATCAGTAATGGTCTCTAGTTCATCTTTGGTCACAAATTTCTTTCTCCTCTGAGAGATAAACTATCCTATGTTCCTCTAATTTTTTTATAATCTCCTTCTTTATGCCTAGGTCATGGACCCATTTTGATCTTATCTTGGTATATGGTGTTAAGTGTGGGTCCATGCCTAATTTCTGCCATACTTTTTTCCCCTTCTTCTTCCATTTCCCTTCCCTTCTTATATTGTCTCCCTTGAATTTCCAGACTGGAAAAGCCAGTAGGGGTGGAGAATGGTAAACCTCCTGCCCAGAGCAAAATAATAATAACAACAATAAAAAAGCAAATGAAAGGAGAAAATTTTCAGGTTCCACTGCCTATATATGCCCAGGTATCCTAGAGAAGATGTCTCTATGTAAATTTGAAAGTTCCCAAATTTGAGAGTTCAAGAGTTGAACAATGGACCTCCTCCAGGGATCTTTCTTCTTTGGAAAAGGAAATGTGTTAACATTTCATCAGCCTAAAATAGGGTGATCTCAGACCATGAAGAAGCCTGAGATCTAGACTTTTGTCATCCTCTTAAACTTTAATTGTTCAGTTTAGGAAGGTCTGAGGTTATTGGGCAGTATTTGTTCAATAGTGTTTCTGACTACCCAAAATGGATTTGTCTTCCAGAGGGAATCAACTGAGCCATTTGAGTGCTTTATATTTTTGTATTTGTTCATGGTTGATCATGAGTGCTTTTATGAGAGAGGGCAGATATGAAATAAAGGCCATCCCTTTGTGGCAGCCCTTTTTGTAATGGCTAGAAACTGGAAAATGAATGGATGCCCATCAAATGGAGAATGGTTGGGTAAATTGTGAAATAAGAAAATATTCTATAACATTATTATTGTTCTGTAAGAAATGACCAGCAGGATGAATACAGAGAGCCTTGGAGAGACTTACATGAACTGATGCTGATGAAATGAACAGAACCAGGAGATCATTACATATTTCAACAACAATACTGTATGAGGATGTATTCTGATGGAAATGGATATCTTCGACAAAGAGAAGATCTAACTCAGTTCCAGATGATCAATGATGGACAGAAGCAGCTACACCCAGAGAAGGAACACTGAGAAATGAGTGTAAACTGTTTGCATCTTTGTTTTTCTTCCCAGGTTATTTTTACCTTCTGAAACCAATTCTCCCTGTGCAACAAGAGAACTGTTCAGTTCTGCACACATATATTGTACCTAGGATATACTGTAACATATATAACATGTGTAAGACTGCTTGCCATCTAAGGGAGAGGGTGGAGGAAGGGAAAGGAAAAGTTGGAACGGAAGTAAGTACAAGGGATAATGTTGTAAAAAATTACCCAGACATGGGTTCTGTCAATAAAAAGTTATTTTTTTAAAAAATCATGAGATCAAAAAAAAAAAAAGAAAGAAAGAAAAGAAAATAAAGGCCATCCCAATCTAATGCCTATAATGTCCATTGAGTGCTAATAAAAATGCCCAGACTTTATTCTAAAAACAAGACCAATGTCACCAGATCACAGAATATAGAGGGAAACTATGCCACCAGAAGTTTTTCTACTAGGCCATAGAGATTTGCCAAGATCATCCAGATAGTCAAGTCCGTTTACTACAAATTCAGGTACCACGATGCCTACCCAAAACTGAGCCTGGAAATATTCCATGTAATGGGGAGATAAAGATAAACAAATCAGGTCTGCTACCCTATGCTCCCAAAGGTTGTTATCATCACTTTTTCCCCAGAGGAGACAAACCAAAATTGGGTCTAGAGAAGAACCCTGGAAACAGGGCTTCATTTTTTGCAGTAACCATGACTTGCAGAAAACCTTAATGAGTCATTTCCTACTTTGCATCCCACCTTCCTCCTTTTAAGATAGTTTAATCTAGTGTGTGACTGTGTGTGAAGGAATGAGACCAAAAACTATGATTTCCCCTTTAGAAAAGATGTGGGACCGTAAGCAATACAAAGAGAAATTCTATCTAAAATAACTGTGGATAATATAACATATTTGGGAGCCTACCTGCCAAGACAAAGTCAGGAACTATATGAACACAATTACAAAACACTTTCCTCACAAAGTTAGATCTAAACAATTGGAAGAAGATCAAGTGGTCATGGAGAGGCCAAGGTAATATAATAAAAATGACAATTCTACCTAAATTAACCTATTTATTTAATACCATACCAATCAAATTGTCAAGAAATTACTTTACAGAGCCAGAAAAAAATAATAACAAAGTTCATCTGAAAGAACAAAAGATCTAGAATGTCAAGGGAATTGAGGGGAAAAAATGCAAATGAAGGTGGCCTAGTTGTACCAGACCTAAAACTATATTATAAAGCAGCGGTCATCAAAACTATTTGGTATTGACTAAAAATAGAGTAGTTGATCAGTGGATCACCTCATTGTTGAAAAGAACCCCATTAGGTTAGGTTCACAAGACACAATAGTCAATAATTATAATAATCAATGTTAGATAAACCCAAAGATTCCAGCTTCTGGGATAAGAATTCACTATTTTTCAAAAATTGCTGGGGAAATTGGAAAAAAGTATGGCAGAAACTAGGTATTAACCGACATGTAACCAAAATAAGGTTGAAATGGGTTCATGGTTTATTTTTTTTTATTGAAGCTTTCTTATTTTCAAAACATATGCAAGGATAATTTTTCACCATTGACCCTTGCAAAACCTTGTGTTCCAATTTCCCTCCCCTTTCCCTCTACACCCATCCCTAGATAACAAATAATCCAATATAGGCATACCAATTATCTTGCTGCACAAGAAAAATCAGATCAAAAAAGGAAAAAAATGAGAAAGGAAATAAAATTCAAGCAAACAACAACAAAAGAAGTGCTTCACACTCAGTTCCCACAGTCCTGTCTTTGGGTGTAGATGGCTATCATCATCACAACATCATTAGAACCAGCCTGAATCATCTCACTGCTGAGAAATCAGAACTGATCATTGTATAATCTTGCTCTTTATGGGTTCATGATTTAAAAATAAAGGGGGATGATATTATAAGCAAATTAAGAGAACAAGAGATACTTTACCTGTTATAGCTGTGGAGAAGGAAGGAAACGATGGCCAATAAAGATCTAGAGCACATTGTGAAATGCAAAACAGATAATTTTGATTATATTAACATTTTTAAATGTTTGTACAAACAAAAACAATGCAAACAAGATTAGAAGGGAAGCAGAACACTAGGGAAAAAATTTTACATCCAAGGTTTCTGATAAAGACCTCATTTCTAAAACAGAGAATTGACTCAAATTTATAATACAACCATTCTCTAGTTGATAAATGGTCAAAGGATATGAACATATAATTTTCAGTTGAAGAAATTAAAACCATTTCTAGTTATATGAGAAAATTCTATGATTCATTATTGATCAAAGAAATACAAAATAAGACAGCTTTGAGGTACTACTACATAACTCCCATATTGTATGATGTCAAGGAAAGATAAAAACAAATGTTGGGGAGGATGTGTTAGTGGAGTTGTGAACTGATCCAACCATTCTGAAGAGCAATTTGGTGCTATGTCCAAAGGGCTATCAAACTGGGTATACCCTTTGATCCAGCAATATCCCTACTAGGCTTATATCCCAAAGAGATCTTAAAGGAGGGAAAAGGACCCACATGTGCAAAAATGTTTGTGGCAGCCCTTTTGTAGTGGCAAGAAACTGGAAACTGAGTGGATGTTGGGGAATAGGTGAATGAGTCATGGCCTATGTATATCATGGAATATTATTATTCTATAAGAAATAATTAATAGGATGATTTCAGAAAGACCTAAAGAAACTTAAATGAATTAATGCTAAGTAAAGTGAGTAGAAATAAGTGTTCACTATACACAGCAACAACAAGATTATACAATGATGAATTCTGATGGATGGGGTTCTTTTCAACAATGAGGTGATTCAATTCCAAGGGACTTAAGATGGAGAGAACCATCTGCAGAGACTGAATGTGGATCATAACAGTATTTTCACCTTTTTATTGTTGTTTGCTTGTTCTTTTTTTTTTCCTTTCTTATTTTCCCCCTTTTGATCTGATTTTTTCTTGCACAGCATAATAAATGTGGAAATATTTATAGAAGAATTGCACTTTATTTATTTATTTATTTTTTCTAATGCAATTGGGGTTAAGTGATTTGCCTAGGGTCACACTAGGCAACACATAGCCAGGAAGTATTAAGTGTCTGAGGTCAGATTTGAACTTAGGTCTTCCTGACTTCAGGGCTGGTGCTCTGTCCATTGCACCACCTGGCTGCCCCAGAATTCCACATTTTGAATCTATATTGTATTACTTGCTATCTAGGAGAGAGGATGGAGGAAATGGAGAGAGAAAATTTTGAAACATAAAATTTTGTAAAGGTGAATGTTGAAAACTGTTTTTGCACATATTTTGAAAATAAAAAACTATTGTTAAAAAAAAAAAAAGATACTGGAGCAGCTAAGTGGTACAGTGGATAGAGCATTGGCCCTGGAATCAGGAGGTCTTCAGTTTAAATCTGGACTCAGACACTTACTAGCTCTGGGTGACTCTGGGCAAATCACTTAATCTTGATTACCTTTTTTTTCTTTCTTTTTTTTTTTTTATTATAGCTTTTTATTTACAAGATAATGCATGGGTAATTTTTCAGCATTGACAATTGCAAAACCTTTTGTTCCACTTTTTCCCCTTCTTCCCCCCATCTCCTCCCCCAGATGGCAGGTTGACCAATACATGTTAAATGTGTTAAAGCATTAGTTAAATACAATATATATATACATGTCCATACAGTTATTTTGCCGCACAAGAAGAATAGGACTTTGAAATTTAACCTTGATTACCTAAAAAAGAAAGGGAGGAAGAAAAGATACTGGGCTATTCTCAGCGATACAATGATGCAAGACAGTTTTGAAGCGTTTGTGGTGAAAAATGCTATCTATCTCCAGAGAAAGAATTGATGGAAAGTGGATGCAAATCAAAACCCTATTTTTCTTTTCTTTTCTTTTCTTTCTTTCTTTTTGGTCTGTGCTTTCTTTTGTAGTATGGCTAATAGAGAAATACATTTTGCATGACTATATATCTATAATCTATATCAAATTGCTTACCTTCTCATTGGAAGGGAAAGGGAAGGAGGGAAGATAGAATTTAGAACTCAATTTAAAAAAAAGTGAATGTAAAAATTGTTATTACATGTAATTGAAAAATGTAAGAAAAGAAAAGATGCTGGAGAAGATGCTGAGACCACCAAGCCCCAGACTCAATGAGGGCCATGGAGGGCTCCAGGAACACCTGGCCAGACCAAATGCAGATTAACGCCAGGATTGTCAGATTTTCTTAAACTTAAGTGTAGGATGATTTTGAGTCAGAGGACCTGGATTCAAATCCCAGCTCTACAACTTATTTCCTTTATCTTTATCTCTATATATCAAGAGCTCTCTGGATGGAACTCAGTTTCCCTATTTGTAAAATTAGTAGATTGGACTAGGTCACCTCTAAAGTCCCTTTCTGAACTGAGTCCTAGGACCACTGGCTCAGCTTCTAACAGACATCAAGATGAGCAATCTTTGTGGAGAAGGGGCTTGTCATCCCATAAACATTAACATCAAGTACCAATCAATTGTTCTGATCAGGTGGAAACAAAAACTTTGGGAACCTTAGTGCCCCTAGAGCAAAGCTTCTTAAACTGTGAGATCAGAATCAATATGGAATCACATAATTGAATGTGGGGGTTGCAAAAAAATTTGGCAGTAATATAAGATTTCTGAATGTTCTATATTCTGCAGTATCAAATATTCTGTCAAGATTTAATTCTTTATGTTAAAATAACCAAGCACATCCATCTCATTAGTATACAAATTTGCTTTCATCTTTAATAAATGGTAATATTATATGTGTATCAAAGAATTATTTAAAATAAATTTCTTTATGATTTATTATCCGTAAATGTTTGATTTGCATACCTATTTTAAATACCTATATAGTGAGATTGTGTAAAATTTTCTCAGGCAAAAAAGGTTTGCAAGTGGAAAAAGTTTAAGAAGCCCTGCTCTAGACCACTAGTCATACTTCTAGCCTGGTCTTGGCAGCTATCAGACAGGGAACAACTATGTGCACCACCACCACTGAATCACTAACTCAATAAACATTTATTAAACACCTGCTGTGAACTGAGGGAGAAAAGTGGCATTTGGCAGATAGCTCAAACCACTTTGACCACCTTCTCTTCTCAGAGCTTAGTGGAATTAGTCCAGGACCTTAAACTCAAGAATTCTGGTAAAAGCAATGCTCCCCAGACCACCAGCATTTTTTACAGAGACTCCTGAAAACATTGCTAAAAAGGGCAACTTTTGTCTAGAAGGGGATCTCTCCCTTAAAGAGATCAAAGAAGAAGAAAAGGAATCAAATGTGGGAAAAGATTCTTGTTAGAGTGGCAAAGAGCTATAAACTACGGGGATAGTCATCAATTAGGGAATGAAGGAACAAATCATAGTGCGTAGATGTACTGGAAATACTTATGTATTATAAGACTTGTTGAAAGGGATGGTTTCAGAAAAGCTTTAAACGATTTGTATGAACTAATGCAAAGTAAAGAATTATAATATCGTGGGAGGACAATTCGTATAGTAACAACTTTATAAAGAGAAAGAAATCTGAAAGACAAGAACTTTGATCAATGCAATGACCAACCAGGATTTCAGAGGATTGATCATGATTGCTTATGTTATTTACCTACTCACAGAGAGTTGGTAGAATCAAGATACAGAATGACACATATATTTTTGGATATGATTGTAGAAGATCACACACAGTCAGTGGGGAAACTCTGGGTGAGGTATAAGACCCTTCGGCCCAGAGGAAACCTGCTAATAATGTCTGGTTCACCTCCCCATCTCCCCTAAGGGCTCTCCGTCTTCCTGAGAAGTCAGGGGGCGGTGACAACCTGTGTTGAGATTGAAGCAGAGTGATAGCAGGTGGAAGAGTGATACCAGGTGGTAAGTACAATAGCAAGTTATTTATGCGGTCCCATGTGCACAGTGTTGTTTTTGTTACATTACATAAAGGGGAAAGCCCTTGAAATAAACGGACTCCATTTTTCCACCCTCCTCAGGAATGCTCCCTCATCACTTCTCCACTAGGAAGGTATATTTAATCACCCCGGTGTGGGGGCTCTAGAAAGCAATGGTATGTTTTGTCACCTCAACTTGGGGGCTCTAGAAAGCAGGACACAACATATGACTGATGAGGAATTTATTTTAACTTGCTTCTTATTTGTTGGGAAGCTTTTGTTTTGTTTTTTCCTGTTCTAATTGGAGGGGAA
Source organism: Antechinus flavipes (assembly GCF_016432865.1). NCBI lineage: Eukaryota > Metazoa > Chordata > Mammalia > Dasyuromorphia > Dasyuridae > Antechinus > Antechinus flavipes. The sequence continues at coordinate 575,885,409 of NC_067400.1, read as the reverse complement.
AAGTGGAAGAGAGAGAAAACAAACTTGTGAATTGAAAAAAAAAAAAAGATGGAGTTAAAAAAATAAGGGAAAATTGGCCCATAATTCCTGCCACTATCAATATTTACTGACACCAAGGAGAAAATAAGCCTAAAAGCCATTGGAACCTCAATATCCCCCACACCACTGGCCCTGCTTTCCACCTGGCTCTGCAGCCATAGTCCAAAGAGATGATAGCTGGCAACTTCTTCCCTTTAAAGGAAGCTAGGGAGGTCAGTATGTGAAGCAGATGAAGGAGAAAATTCCAGGTATGGGAGTCAGCCAGAGAAAATGCTGGTAACTGAGAGTTGAGTGATGGAGTATCTTGTTATTGTAATAGTCAGGAGGCTTATTGGACCAGGCAGTGATAGGGATAAAAAGTAAGAAGACTGGAAAGGTGAGGGTGGGGGACTAGATTATGAAGGGCTTAGAATGCCAAACAAATGAAAAATCAGGACAGTCCCTTCTCTCAAAGAGCTCATATTCTAGTTAGAGGAGCAAGACATATCAGCAGAAGCAGCAGCAAATCTGATGGAAAGGTCCCAGAGTCCTTATGGTGCAGCTGAAAAGTGAACAATAAAGAATATTCTTTAAGGTTATTTCCATTGATAAAACTACATCTGTTTCTATGTTAAACCCTTTGACTGTGTCAAGCTCTTGGTGGAAAGGACTTTTGGTATGTCCCCATGTCTTCATGCTGTGTAGAGAACATAGCCAGATTCCATCTTTACAAGAGTTGGTTCACTAGATTATGGCTATGGGGATCAGTCTAAAAACAGGACCAATAGTTTTAGGGATACTGATATTCCAGGGGCTCGTGGATCTAGGATCCTGGGCTAAGGCTGTCTCCTTTGAGGCATGAGGAAAGATAGTGATTTGTTCCACTTGACATATGTCACTTCCTGTCCCTTTCTTGGGATGCTTTGCTGCTTTTCTAAGGCTGGTTTGTCTGTCCTCTGCATAGCAATTTATGGGGCAGTTGTCTGGCCTGTTCTTCACAGGGATTGTTACTCTGATGACTTTGGGACCAATCTAGAAGCATCTAGGGTGAGTGGTAAAAGGGGCATTGCTCTTGGGACTCATGGGCTTACCTGCCTGTGAGGACCAGTTGGCCAGCAGTAATGAGGTCTTTTTAACAAAAAGGAGTCGATCCAAGACAATTCCAACAGATCCATGATGAAAAATACTATCCACCTCCAAAGAGAAAACTGATGATCTCAGAGTGCAGATTGAAGCTTATTTCCTTAACTTTATTTTTCCTGGTTTTGTGTATGTGTCTTTTCTTTTGCAATATGACTAATATGGAACTATGTTTTGCATGACTCCATATCTATATCTATAATTTATATCATATCACTTGTCTTTTCAAAGGTAGGGGTAGAATAGGAAGAAGCAGGAGGGGGGAAGAATTAGAAATTCAAAAAAATTTTTAATTGTTAGAAAATTATTTACTTGTAATTGATAAATATTCAACAAAATAAAGATTTAAAATTTTTTGGAAAGAGAAGTTGAAAATATACTAATTAACATCATTTATAAAAGAGCAATAATATTTCAGAAGAAGTCACATTACTCTAGACTTTGGATAGAGTGACAACCTCAACATTTAATAGAGTAACTAGAAAGAAAGAATGGGCCCATGCTAGAGTAGCAGCCAGGAAGGGAAACCTTGAGAGGTCTTCTAGTTGCAAAACAAGCCTTTTTCATGTTGGCAAATGAGTTGTCCTGGGAAATTTCCCTTCGCCTGACATGTATGAAATTATGTCCCTTTGCTTACTAGGGGGGATCATAAAGGTTAATAAATCCTTGATTTTCTCTGTTGTTATTTTTCTTTTCCGTCTCTACTAAATGCTTTGCTATTTGATAGTAAAATAACTGTTTTGAGTTGGCAAAGAACAATGAATATAAAACCAGAAGTAGAGTCAAGATGAATCTTAGTTCTTGTACTGTCTATGCCTCAGACTAGTTGTGTGACCTTGGATTAATAAATCATTTAACTGCTTAGTGCTCTAAACTATGACTTCTTAAACTTTTTCCAACTCCTTTTTGCCCCAGAAATTTTTATGTGACCTTGGTAAGTAGGCATATAAAATAGGCATACAAATTAAACATTTCTGACAAAAAAAATCATAATTTCGCAACCCCCCATTCAGTTACGAGACCCCATATGAGGTTGCTAACCACAGTTTAAGGAGCAGGGCTTTAGACAATTCTTTAATAGTTTAAATCATAGAGCAGTAGTTTGAATTGGTAAAGATAGTTTCTTTATCTGTGAGTTTCTATGATAGTAAAATCACAATCCCTATTCCTTTGCTATTCAAATTAGATTTTTCTTCTGGTTGTTTTAGAGTCATGTGTGATTTTGTTTCAGGCAGATAATTATCTTGAATATTACATTTTAGGAAGAAGATTGATAAGTTGGAATAGATCTAGAGGAATGGAACCACTAGGATGATGCTATAGAAGGATGGGGTGAAAGAATTGGAGATAGTATGAAGAACACAAGACATAGGAGGAAATTAAAGTAACTGAGGGCCTAACATGTTTTTAAGGTTCTACATCTTTTCTGCTTTGCCCACCAATTGGTGGAAGTTACAAGGAGACAACTTTCAGTCTCAAAAAGCTTATTAATAGTTAAAGTTATCCAATGTCTCTGGACAATTCTCAGCAGAATTCTTTAAATGGACTATGATTGTTCATCCTTCGTTTTCAAAGGCCCAATGACATCAGAGGGCAACGTGCTGACTGGCTTAAGAATTGGATTTAAGTAAGGCAGCTTTGTGCTGTCACTTTCACTCTGTCTTCCATAGTCATTGAAGTCCACTCTCAGGACAAAAGTCACTATGATAGGCAATGGCCTGGAATGCATTGGAAACATCTTCAGTATTTGACTATAGCACTTGCTTCAGCTGCTTTCATGGTTATTGGAACAAGTTGTTCTCATCTGTCTATTCTGCTGGGGGAAAGTCTTCACACATGCTTAGGGTAGACATCTCCCTAATTCATCAGTGGGTCTGATGAATTAATCTTCAACCTCGTTTAGTTTTGTTTTTTTTTTCCCACTGGATTTTGGTTTTACTGGGGTATGGCTGCTTTGCCACAGCTTCTTGGAGCCACAGGTGTCAATTTGGTGAATCAGATGACTACCAAAAGTAGAGGAGCACCCCTGAAAAGAACTGGACAAACCCTCACACCAAAGGGGCTAATCCTCCCTAAACACACATACATTTCCTAAACAGCTAGATAATTACTCATCAGTGATATTGGAGAGGGAGTTCCTGTTTAGCTAAGGATTGAACTAGATGACATTAAAAGTCTCTTCCAACCTTTAAATTCTGTGACCATTAGTATGAACTGCAGGGTGAGTGTTTAGAATATAAGATATAAGTGGAGATATAGTATTATAGTGGGAAATAAAAGTGAATAGATAAAGTGAGGATCAATTATAAAAAGTTCATATTGCAGGGCAGCTAGATGGCACAGATAGAGCATCAGTCCTGAATTCAGAAGGTCTTGAGTTCAAATCTGGTCTCAAACACTTAACATTTACTAGCTGTGGCAAGTCACGTAATCCCAATTGTCTCACCAAAAAAAAAAAAAAATCTCATATTGCAAAGCAAAGGAGTCTGGAATTGATATTACAGATCAAAAAGAAGAATATAATACTGTAAATCAAGTGCTTGATTTTTGTATGATCTTTGTTCAATTCGTACCCCTGACACTGACTGGCTATGTTAACTAGAAGCAAAGTACAGTGAAAGGTACACTGGCTCTGTAGTCAAAGGACTTGTGTTCAAATCCCATCTCTGATACTACCTGTGTATTTAAAATCTATGATTTTATGATATACTGAAGGTACAAAAGAGAAAGTTCTTTATAAATGTTAGCTATTACAATCTTATTAATCTCATTTTTTTCCAGTGGAATTCAGATAGAAATGTTCTGAGGACAAGTTGCTGCCCTATCGTAATTAATATATTATTGTAGATAAAATGTTTTATATATTAATTAATGTTCCATGATAATTGAACAGATAGAAAAAAACAATGCTTTTGTAATCAAAGAAGAGCATTGAAATATAAATTTATTTTCTGTAGCTCATGGAAAGCATCTTCATAAAAATTCCAGTAGCAGACAAGACAATAAATATAACATGTAAATAACTCTTACTATTTCTATATGATGTTAGTTCCTTTCACTAGATTTCTGTGCTTTGAAGCATGTCATTCCATCTTGTTTAGATAATATGAATAGCTGGTATGACGTCTTTTTAAGATGTTCTTTAATGTTTAAAAATTAACATTATATTCAGGAGATTGTAGAAATAGTTCTATCTCAAATGACATTTCAGTTCTAATACAGTTTAACTATTGAATTCTCAAGAATATAGTGAGATTTATATTTATACTAGAAGGATTTGTTGGCTGTGAATTTACAAAAAATAACAAACTTCTGGTGAATATTTCCAGTCATCTGATCATGTCTTTGGATGTATATGATTGTTGCTAATTTTTTGCAGTCTGTAGTGATATATTTCACATTTTCTATCATTTCATTTACATAATCTGCTTTGAAAAATAAGTCCAGACTTCTTAAAAACAATTCTTCTATCATTTTAGTGGTAATAACCTGATTTTGAATTGTTATTGTTAAAAAAAAACTTACTTCTATAAACAAGCTCAAATAACCAACCCATCTGTCCTAGACTTCATTTTTTTTCTTTTTTTAAAATTTTCAATGATAGCGTTTTATTTTCAAAATACATGCAAATACATGAATACATTCACTCCTGAAAAATCTTGTATTCCAAATTTTTCTCCCTCTCTTTTCCCCACCCTCACCCCTAGATAATAATTGTAATATGATATAAGTTAAACATGTGCAATTGTTCTAAAGATATTTCCACATTTATCATGCTACACAAGAAAAATCAAATCAAAAAGAAAAAAATAAGAAAGAAAAAAGCAAACAACAAAAAAGATCAAAATACCATATTATGATTCACATTCAGTCCCCATAGACCTCTTTCTGGACACAGATTAGAATTAGCCTGAATCACCTCATTGTTGAAAAGAGCTGCATCCATCAGAGAGAGGTGATCATCCCATAATCTTTTTGTTGCTCTGTACAGTGTTATCTTGGTTCTAATCACTTCATTTAGCATTAGTTCATGCAAGTCTCTCTAGGCCTTTCTGATCCTGCTGATCATTTCTTATAAAACAATAATATTTCATGACATTCATATACTATAACTTATTTGGCCATTCCCAAATGGTGGGCCTCCACTCAGTTTCCAGTTTCTTGCCATTACAAAAAGAGCTGCTACAAATCTTTTTGCACATGTGGGTTCTTTTCCCTTTTTATGATCTCTTTGGGATACAGACCCATAGAATTCATTTTTAATATATTACTGGTTAAGTTCCAATTATTCAGGGATGAAGAAAGCCCAGAGAGGCCTTTGGGAACTGTGAGGACCACAACATAGCATTTTCATGCTTTCTGTCGATATTTGCTTATATTTTGTTTTCCTTCTCAGGTTTTTTCCCCTTCTTGATCAGATTTTTATTGTACAGCAAGATAATGGTATAAATATGTATACATATATTGGATTTAACATATATTTTAAACATACTTAACATGTATTGGACAACCTGGGAAGCTGGGGGAAAGGAGAGAAAAATTTGGAACAGAAAGTTTTGCAAGGGTCAATGTTGAAAAATTACCCATGCATAGGTTTTGTAAATAAACGGCTTTAAAAAAATAAATAAACAAGTACAAGAAAAAAAAAGTTCACAAACTCTAGGCTAAGAACCCAAGTCTTAGAGATTGTTGAACCTAAATTGGGGCACTGAGATCCAGAAACATGAAGTGACATGAATAAAATCACTTACTACTAAAAAAACAACAACAACAAAAACAACCAAAAAAACCCAAACATATCAATTAACTTCATATAAATATCATCCATGGTGAGCTTTTAAATTCCACTCTTATAGCTTTAGTGATTTCAAAGGATTCATCTGAAAATAAACTACTTTCATCTACATTTAGCAAATCTAGTGACATATACCTTTTGTCAGGTTTCACAATTACTTTATTAAGTGAGTTCTCCTTGTACAAAGCAACAAGATTATGTAATGATCAATTCCGATGGACGTGGCTCTTTTCAACAATGAAATGATTCAGACCAATTCCAATAGACTTGTGATGGAGAGAGTCATCTGCATTTAGAAAGAGGACTGCATAGACTAAATGTGTATCACAGCATCGTATTTCCATCTTTTTGTTGTTGTTTGCTTGCCTTTTGTTTTCTTTCTCCCTCTCTTTTTCTTTTTTTGATCTAATTTTTCTTGCACAGCATGATAATTTTGGAAATATGTATAGAAGAATTGCACATGTTTAACATATTTTGGATTATTTGCTGTCTAAGGGAAGGGATGGGGGAAAGAGAGGGAGAAAAAATTTGGAACATAAGGTTTTTCAAGGGTGAATCTTGAAAACTATCTATCTATCCATCTTTTTTTTTTTTTTTTACTGAGGCAATTGGGGTTAAGTGACTTGACCAGGATCATACAGCTAAGGAAGTGTTAAGTATTTCAGAGCACATTTGAACTCAGGTCCTCCTGACTTCAGGGCTGGTGCTCTCATCTACTGCGCCACCTATCTATGCATATATTTTGAAAATAAAAAAGCTAAAAAAATAAAATAAAATGATTTCTCTTTGCTTCAAAAATATTTTTTATAAATTTTTAGCTTATTTATTGTGTCCTCTGACAGCAACCAATTAATTTCCTTTCCCTTTTTTTGATAATAAAGCATTAACCTTCCTAAAACTATTTTGGGGTAGCAAGCCCTGAGATTTGTTATTGTTATATTAAATTTTGTTTAGAATTCTAGGTCTATTGTCAATTCACTGAAGAAAAACAATACATGAAATTAATATTGGATAATTATTAATTGTCCTAAGTGTCTTCTTTTCATTAAACTTTGACTTTATATTGCCAGTATGTCTCAATTTACAGTCTCAATTTCCTCTTTGACAGCCTGTACAAAGATATGTTGTTCCTAGAGAAAGTAAAAGGCAAATGTAGAAACTGGAAATTGAGTGGCTATCAATCAGTTGAAGAATGATTGAATACATTATGGTACATGAATGTTATGGAATATTGTTGTCCTATAAGAAATGATCAGGATGATTTCAGAGAAGTCTGGAGAGATTTACACGAACTGATGCTGAGTGAAATGAATAGAAGGGAGAATATTGTACACAGCAACAGCAAAATTATATGATGATTAATTTTGATGGATGTGGCTCTTTTCAACAACAAGGTAATGATTCAGGCCAGTTCCAATGGTCTTGTGATAAAGAGAGCCATCTGTACTCAGAGAGAGAACTGCAGGGACTAAGTGTGGATCACAACATAATATTTTCACCATTTGCATTTTGTTTTTTTTCTCTTTTTTTCTTTATTGATCTGATTTTTCTTGTGCACCATGATAATTGATGAAATATGTATAGAAGAATTGCATGGTTAACATAAATCAGATTACTTACCATCTAGGAGAGGAGATAGAGAGAAGGAAAGGAAAAAAAATTGAAGCACAAAGTTTTGCAAAGATGAATGCTGAAAATTATCTATGCATATGTTTTGAAAATAAACAACTTCAATCAAAAACAGAAAAAAAAGAAAAGAAAAGGCATTTTAGCTATTACTTTCATCCATTGATTCAATTAAGTCTCCAGATGTATCTCAAAGCCTTTGATTTCTAATTTTCCTTGGTGCATTTTAAAAATATTGTGCTTATTGAGTTCAAATGACAAATTGATATTGAAGTAAGTTTCTTCAAGATGAAGTAACTGCTTAATGTGCTTTTCAAAAAAAACTATGGTATGATTTTTTAAAGTAGAATAATATAACTTGTGGATATCTATGTACATGAAGTGATAATTATGATATTTTGATGTAATTCCTTCTTTGACTTAAAAGTCATACTTAGTTCAATTTAAGATAAATAATAATGAGTATAAAGTAAGACAGAACTATTATATAGTCTCCTTAGCCACATTTTATATTAGTTGTTAACAATACTAAGTTAGTGGTACATTTTAATAGAAGATAATTTTAACATATATATCAAATATTCTAAAATTATACTTGGATCTATTTTATATATCTGCAATATATATGTAAGGCACTTTCATTTACTGCCTTTTCATATGAAGCAGTCTGATACAGAAAAGTTACATTTACATAAGGAAAATATTTAAATCATCTAGCAAAGGATATAAGATATTTTTGCTTACATAAATCAAGAGCTTGATGCCTGGAAGGAATAAGAAAAGAACTTTTGTTTAAAAACTGCTGAAATGTGTAAGAAAATGCATTTTTCAACTCCTTCATATGGATGTCATATGAACTTTTTTGATAGGCAGTTTGGGGAAGAAAATTAGCTTTTGCCTAAATAAAGAGATTTAAATCATTTTGTAAAGGATGTAAGATAATGCTACCATCACATATGAACATTTTTATGGTTGAAAGTGGCAAAAACCACTTTTATTTATTAAAAATTTGAAATGTAAGTTTGAGGAAATACCATTTCGAAAGAGAGACTATGGGGAAGAACTATTTAGGGATCCCATTCTGAATAGGATGTTCTGTAGGATATGTGTGACCCCTCAGGTCATTTGCATTGTTTTAAAGTTTAAAAGGATAAAACTCACATTTAGAAACCACAACCTCTTGAAGACTTTGACATGATTAAATAATGTCTATTAATTTTATAGAGAAAATTTGGTGAGTGTTTATTTCATAAGTGAAAGGTGAGTTTTATTTCATTCAGAGAGGTGTGTGAAGTAAGGAAAAGTGAAGATTAGAAAAGGTGATTGTAGAACCATTAGGGGGCCAAAAATCCCAGTTGGGTCACAACTGTGTCTAGAAGAAAAAGAGGAACAGTCAGATAATAGAAAACTTCAGCTGTGACATTTCTAGTTGACTGGAGAGAGATTGAATATCACTAGATAAAAGCTTTGAAGTCAGATGTGGTCTTTCAGTGTCATGTAGTTTGAGAGAAGTGATAGTCATCTCAGTAGCACCTTTTGACCTCTGATTTGAGAGGAAATTGCAGGGAGACAAATTCTGCAACGACTTATTCTGATGAGTGAATACTTAACTATACATGTCTGTATTGGCCACAAACTCAACCTGAACTGCTTTTTTGTGAATTCTGTTTGCTATAAGCTAACTAGATAACACAGATCCTGAAGGATCTGTCTGTATTATCCAGATACTTACCATGAAGAATTTAGTAGTTTTCTGGCTTAAAAGGAACTGATATTTATATTTTGAATTTAACACTTTTTCAGAATCATTTTAAGGGTGATTGAAGCTGAAAGAGATTGAAACTGTTTTGATGTTTTGAGAGTAGAAGAAACTTTGCTCACCTAAGAGCAATAAAGAAAGAGAAAGTGGCTTTATGTGGTACAGATATTCCTGAATAAATGAATGACATCAAAGTCTACAATCCAAAATTATATTGCTCTAAGCATAGATTTTCCTCTGTCATTTGTGAGATTTCTATGTGTGCCCACCTTCCCTTGCAAATACTGAACATATTGATGGTAGACTTAAGTGTGGACATATTTATTATTTCTGCATTTGTTTAAACATACAGATATCTATGCCATTATTTATTTTGTGTTATTGAAGAGTGGCTATAATTAATATATAAAAAGCATCATTGTTGTGAGAGACTGATTTGTGTAAATGGAAAAATGCTGGTTCGGATTTGAGAGCTTAAGTAGTGAGTAGGGACACTATTCTTTACACAAAAGAGTTATCCCTAAGACTGTGAAGAATTTTAGCATAATGGTGGCTCTGGAAACCTAGGCCTGCCATTGTTAGGGCAGTTTAGAATGAGCAAGCTAGCCCAGAGAGTGGGTAAATGTCCAAAGGTCCTTAGGGAAAAACTAAATAGAAGGTCTTATGAAGATCAATATAGGCAGTTAAAATATTATGGTGCTTTCAAGTGATTTACTCAGTAATCAATAATGAGTTAGTTTTTATATCCTTGGGACTTTGTGACACACCCTTTTTCCTATAAATGTTTACAGTTTTTTTGTTTTTTTGTTTGTTTTATGTTTGAGAAATAGAAGCTGGGAATACCTGTACAAAGAATGTGAACGTGTAATTGTCCTATATTTGGAAGAGTCACTGGTGTTCTCCTTTTTGATAATAGATGATGCCTTATGTTAAGAAAAAATGGAGTCATGTGTTTTTTTCTCTTTTGGTCTGATTTTTCTCATATAACATAACAAATAAGGAAATAAGTTTAGAAGGATTGTACATGTTTAACCTACATTAGATTGCTTTCTGTCTTGGGGAGGGGAGAAGAGAATAGGAAGGGAGAAAAAATTTGGAACACAAAATCTTACAGAAATGAATGTTGAAAACTATCTTTGTATTTGGGAAAATAAAATACCATTGAGAAAAAAAGCGTGCAACAGAGAACAAAAGAAAACCTACAGGGAAGCAAAGAAAGGATGGACAACTTTAAACACAATGTGGAGTGTTTATTATACGGGCTTTTTTGTAGTGGAAATTTATTGCTTTATATTTTGAATCCTCTCTTATGTTCTGCTGTTCACATGACAATTTCTTTTCTTATTTTGTATTTACATCTAAAATGAAAAAATAAAATAGACAGCGGAGGGAGAGGTAAATTTTTTTAAAAAGAAAAGAAAAGAAAAATGGAGTCGGTATGACCTCAGGGAGCCAACTGGTAAAGTGCTTTGTTAACATGAAGACCCTCAACAAGGATGGGAGGAGTTAGGGTATGCTCTCACATAAGAGAACACTACTGTCATCTGTTTCAAGCTAATTCTTACAATCCTTTCCAATAGGGCTTGGCTATAACATTAGGCTTCCTTCTCTATTTCTTAGATTCATGTGAGTAGTTTCATCACATTGGCTGAGCCGGTAACCCACTCACTGGTGTCATGAGAGCCCAGTTGGCCAACATTTGGGGATTTCTGCATATGACAAATGTCATAACAGTCTCGGGGCATTCAGTACATCATATTAGCTGGCATTCCCCTACTTTATTGTTCCCTCTCCCAACTTCAATATGAGGACAAATACTTTGAATTTATAATCATTATCTTCAACAACATAACAATAATAGTAATAATAATTCATATGGTGCTTTAAGATTTGCAAATATCTTGCATATGTTATTTCATTTTAGCCTCACAACAGCCCTAGGAGGTAGGTGCTATTATTATCCCCATTTAACAGATGAGGAAACTGAGGGCAAGAAAAGTTAAGTGACCTTTCTCAGGGTCACATAGTGTCTTTTTGGGGTTGGAGATTTTGTCTGGAGTGGATGCTGTGTGCAAATACAGTAGTAATTCATAGAGCTGAGAGGACTCTGACAAGACTATCAATATTCTTTGGGAGATAGAAGGTAGAAGATAGAACCCTGTTTGGGTGTGGGGAGTGTGGGAGACCATCCAGTAGGCTTGGCTCATGTCTAGTTTCTGCTACTAACTTGCTCTGTGACAATGTCACTTGACCACTGATAAAAATAGTACATATCAAAGAATACTTTAGAAGAACTAATGAACAGGCTAATTTCAGAAAAGCCTAGAAAAGGGGCAGCTAGGGGGTAGATAGAGCACCAGCCCTGAAGTCAGGAGGAGCTGAGTTTAAATCTGATCTCAGACACTTAAGACTTCCTAGCTGTGTGACCCTGGGTAAGTCACTTAACCCCAATTGCCTCAGCAAAAAAAGAAAAGCCTAGAAAAGGGGCAACTAGGGGGTACAGTGGATAGAGCACTAGCCCTGAAGTCATGAGGAGCTGAGTTTAAATCTGATCTCAGACACTTAAGACTTCCTAGCTGTGTGACCCTGGGTAAGTCACTTAACCCCAATTGCCTCAGCAAAAAAAGAAAAAAGAAAAGAAAAGCCTAGAAAGACTTACATGAACTGAGGCAGCACACAACAAAGGAAACTTGGACAACTAACTCATCATGTCTGAGCTTCTGTGGCTTGAATCCAAGAGACGATCTTCCTCGTCTGCAATCAAATGCAATCTGGTGGATGACAGCATGTACTGCAACTTTTCAATGGCTGGTGATCCATGGGACAATTAGGAGACATGTGTGGATAGAGTAAGTCACTTAACTCTGTTTTCCTCAGTTTCTTCAATTATAAAATGGAGGTAACAATAATATCTACTTTCCAGGATTATTGTGAGAAATAAATGAGATATTTGTAAAGTGTTTATCACAGGGCCTTGGTGCACAGCAGGCCCTCCTTTCCTCCTTTCCCTTCTCACATGAAAGGAGGACCAACCAAACTTCCTCCAAAGAATTTCCCCAAGACCCCACGTGGGAGTAGGTCATGAATATTCCCCTGGAACAATCCTCCAAACTTCTTGGTCCCCTACCAGTCTTTTACCATCCAGCATAATCATAGATGGCTGGGGAATGCAGTAGATAGAATGCCAAGGTTGGAGCCAGGAAGCCTCATTTCCTGAGTTCAAATGCAACCTTAGACACTTTCTCGATGTATGATTCTGGGAGAGTTATTTAATCCTGTTTATCTCAGTTTCCTCCTCTACAAAATGAGCTTGAAAAGGAAATGACACACCACTCCGGTATTTTTCAAAAGAAAACCCCAAATGGGGTCACTCAGAAGTGGACACAACTGAAAAATGTCCAACCAATAACAACTGCCATAGGAAGTGGTTACTCTATCCTAGTAATTGCTCTAATTCCATCTCTGTATCTAGGACTCTGTGATGCTCAGTCAATGAATTTTACAGAGAGAGCTTTTTTTGCAGGCTGTCTATAGACCAAATGCTTCCCACCTCTCCTCCACTCCCAGCCTTCACCTTTGGATCTTTCCTCCCCAAACTTTCACCACAACTTTCAATTTCATGCTCCAGAGGAGCTCCTTTCCCCCACCCTAGCCCATACCCTTCCCTTTGCCTCAGTTTTTCTCCAGATTTAGTTTATGATGAAGAACCTCTTAAATGTAAGTAAATTTAACAGATTCCTGACCCCATATTTCAGGTATAAATCAGATTATTAATACCCACAGATTGAGAAGATTAATGGAGGGACAGCTAGATCGTGCAGTGGATAGAGTGCCGGCCCAGGAGTCAGGAGGACCTGAGTTCAAATATGATTTCAGACACTTAATACTTCCTAACTATGGGACTTTGGGCACATTTGCCTCAATAAAAAATAAAAAGAGAGAGAAAAAGAGAAGATTAATGGTAAAAAGCTCTGAATTCAGTAAGTAAATTTGTATTACATAATTCTCAACAATAACTAAACATTTGAAAACTACATATCTGACACTTACGCTTTGTTTAGGCTACAAAAGATTTTTTTTAAGAAAAAACCCATGACCTCACTGATATGGGCAACTTCCTGTCAGAAAACATGGCTACCTCAATTCAGACCAGCTTTTACTTAGCAATTTAGATTCTTAGAAAATCGCGTAGGACCTTAAGAGTTTAAGTGACTTCCCAAGTGTCACCAAGGCCAGTATGTGGCAGAAGCAGGAGGGAAAAGGGATTTGTCTTCCTGACTCCTCTCCAGCGTTTATCCTCTACACCATACTAAACATTTTGCCCACAGAAGATACACGTGTGCTTACTTATGGATAATCAGGGGAATGCTTCTAATTACTATTATTGTTTGTCCTTCCTCATCTGACCTCTTCTAAGGACTAATATGCATTCAAGGACCTCAAATCAACCAAGTGGGAATCACTAATTGTTGGAACTCTTGCTTAAATTTGGAGTTCCTAACCCCTCCCCCCAAAATACAGAAAACTGAGGAAGAAAAGAACAGAGAGCTTTGTGTTTGGCTTTCGGTTTCTAAACTATGATGAAATTATTTAAGGGCCATTTCTAAGAAGACCAAACTGTCAGAGGATAGGAAACTGGGGCAATTCAGACTTCTTGGAAAAAATGTTAAATTAATTATTCAAAAATTTTAACTGGCTGACAGTTAAAGCACCCATGAACCTAAAAGAAAAGAGGGAAGGAGTAGAAAAGAGGGAGGGAGATTGAAAAAAAATCTCACACTGAGACACACAGAGGTTTTTGCGCTACTAAAAGCAACAATGCCAAAAGAAAGACATTTTAATGGACATTTTCCCCAGGAGAGGAAGTATACCCAGTCAGATGTTCCTCAGGGCCCTTGAAATTTTCTGCAATCAGGCAAAGCCCCATTTCTGTTATTCAACTGGGAACAGCTCTCTGTGATCCCATTTGCAAAGATATTGGAGTGGTTTGCCATTTTCTTCTCCAACTCATTGTACAAGTGAGGAAACTGAGGCAAATAGGATTAACTAAATCGCCCAGGGTCACCCAGCTAGTAAATGTCTGAGGCCAGACTTAATTCATGAGAATGAGTCCTCCTGCCACCTTGGACAGCATTCTATCCACTGAAACACTTAGCCGCCCCATGCTGTCATATTTACAACTATCTTCCCCCAGTCATTTTACAGCAATCTCACTGCCTCATTTAATAGGATATTTATTTTCTAGCTGAACAAGAAAAAAGGCTGTGAGAAAGGTCACCCAAAATTAACCACTAGTCCTTTTTTTTTTTTTTTTTGGTTTGTTTTAAGGAAAACCTCTCTTAAGTTTCTGTGTATGGTCCATAGTATGATGTGATTAAAAGTGACCAAAGCCCCACCTCCTAGAAGTTTTCTGACACTGATGTGGAGCAGCATAAACAGACAGCAGCATAAACAGTCACATGCTCAGAAGTGTCTCCCATCGATGGACATAGTACAGAGAGGGAGCTGCCAATTGTATTTGTCAAATACAAAAACAGAGGATTTCTGGCTGCCTGTTTCAACTTGTAGTCAAGCAGTCAGAGCATGGACTATTCTCATGGAGTTCCTTTCCAGGGGTCCTCAAACTTTTTAAATAGGGGGTCAGTTCACTGTCCCTCAGACTGTTGGAGGGAGGGACTATAGTAAAAACAAAAATTTTGGTTTTTGGGCCTTTAAATAAAGAAACTTCATAGCCCTGGATGAGGGAGGTAAACGTCCTCAGCTGCCGCATCTGGCCCGCGGGACGAAGTTTAAGGACACCTGCCTTATGCTCTAAGTCAGCCCAACATCCTCCTGACATGACCAGGCCAGAATCCCTTTCTCCTTGAATTAACACAAATCCATCTTCTCTCTCTCTCACCTCCTAAATCCCCCATTGAATAAGAAAGAAAAATAAAATCTTCCTAACAAATATACAATTCATTTCAAGAGAAATAAATTCCCATATTAGCTATAACCCAACAATATTTGGCTCTGTCTGGAGGGGGAGAGCATGTTTCATCATGAATGCTTTGAAAGTGTGTTTGCAAAGTCCTTAAATGATCAGAATTTTTCAGCCTTTCAAGGTTACTTGTGTTAATAGAGTTACTGTTCTTGTATAAATTATTTTTCCAGTTCTGCTCATTTCTCTGCATCAGTTCATACAAGGTTTCCCAGGTTGCTCTGAAATTTGTCATTTCTTAGGGCACAATAATGTTCTATTACATTCATATATCAAGACTTGTTCAGTTGTTCCCCAATTGATAGGCATCCCCTAAGTTTCCAGTTCTTCACCATTACAAAAAGTATTGCTATAAATATTTTTGTGCATGTGAGTTTCTTGATTTCTTTGGGGGTAAATGTCTTCTAGTGATGTCTCTGGATAAAAAGTATTTGCAGTTTAGTAATTTCAGGGTCTATTTGCCTGGAATGCTCTTCCTCTTCACTTTTGCCTCCTACTTTCCCTGGTTTTCTTCCAGACTCATCTCAAAGCCCACTTTCTGTAGGAGGCTCTTTCTGGGATCTCCCTTTTCCTTTTCTTTGATCTTCATATAAATTGTGTATGTGTATATATACATATATAGTATATAAATACATGTTACATTTATTATATTGTGTATGTGTGTGTATAGTGTGTATGTATATATATATTGTATGTGTATACGTACATACATAAATATACATATATATGTTTGTTTACATTTTGTCTACCCTATTAGACCCTACACTCTGACATTTAGGACTTTTTTTGTCTTTCATTATATGCTATAATAGTAAGTACTTAATAAATACTTCACTAGTTTTCTGAGTAGTAGAGAGTTTTAAGTGTCTACATTTAGATTCAGCACATTTGGAGCTGGTGGCCTTGAAGAAAACTATGGGAATATCATGACTAGGTAGTCAAAAATCAGTAATGTCAAAGACGATATCTAGAGCTACTGGGGTCATGGAGAAAGATAACGGGTCCACTATAGATCATAGGACAAGGATAAAAATAGTTTTCTTTCTTTCTTTCTTTTTTGCTGAGGCAATTGAAGTTAAGTGACTTGCCCAGGGTCACACAGCTAAGAAGTGTTAAGTGTCTGAGGCTTGAGGTTTCTTATCCAATTAGAAAGTATCTGGGGTAGGATTTGAATTCAAGTCTTCCTGATTCCAATATAACTTTTGATCCACTAAGACACCTCTTCAATAAACTCTTCATTAATGCTTATGAACTGATGATCCTCTGTTCTGACTGATTTATTTATTGTAGTATAGAAAGACTAGGAAATCAATAGAATGAAAAAGGAAGTGATTTTAATGTAAACAGAAATAAGAATAACATTTTTGTTAGAGGTAAGATAGTGGGGGGGAGGGGGGGTTCACATTTCAACCTAAAAGCAAAAGCAAGCTAACAGATTAGGTTGGGGAAGGACAAGAACATTCCAGATCATTGGGCAGCTCTGTTTATCAAAGGATCCCTAGTAGGCTGAAGGCTGGCATGGGTGACTTTTCTGAGGTCACACCTGTTGGAACATACATTTGCCTTGAGCTAATGAGAGAAGAAGAAAGGAAGTTACCAGATCAGCAGTAATTCTTCAAAAAAACATAGCAAATGTCTTTTAGGAACTGAGACAATTAAAAGAAAGGAAATGAGGCTAACCCAATCCTTGACCTACAAAAGTGATTTAATCTTTGGTTTTATATTTTACTATCACTTATGAGAACTTGGAAAAGGAAATGGTGATTGCCAAGGGCTAGCATGGGTTCATAAAGAGCCAATCATACCAGACCAACCCTTACATGACATTTCATCCCGTCTCTGTACCTTTGCCAAAGTGCTTCCTGATACCAGCAGTGTCCTCCCTCCTCCTCTCCCCCTCAGAGAATTCACAGCTTCCTTTAAGCTCATATAGCTCACAGAACTCAAATGCTACTTCTCGTACTCTAGCGGTCCCTCCAATTCTCTCACTCTTGAAACTATGTGGTCTATATATAGACTGAGGGTTGACTTCCTTGTCTATGTGCTACATCCTCTCAATAGAATAGAAGCTTCTTGATGACTTAGTGGATATTTGATATATCAAATTTCCTTTTTGAAAAATAAATCAATCAACAAGTATTTCTTGTATTTCTACCATGGGCCATACATTGGGAATAGAAGCACAATGAATACAATCCCTACTCTTGAGAAAGTTATGTTAAATGGGAGACGAGTACACGTACAAATATATAGGAATAGGGCTTTGACCTGTGATTTCATTTATGGAAAGAACTCCCTAGATAAGGAAATGTACTTAACTGATGTACCTGCTCAGTAGCTTATCTTCCAAAATAACTGAGAGTTTAAGTGATTTGACCAAGGTTACATATCTAGCATGCATCAGAGACAGGACGAATTCAGCTCTTCCTGGCTTCACAACCAGCTCTCTAGCCAATATAACTCCCGTCTTGCATTTTTAGTATACACAGAATTGATACAATGAGACTAATATAAAATAGATGGGCTGCGAGGTGATGTAGTACATAGAATACCAAACCAGAAGTCAAGAGAATACAAGTTCAAATCTAGCCTCAGACACTTACAAACTGTGTGATCCTGGGCAAGTCACTTAACCTGATTTTGCCTCAGTATTCTCATTTGTAAAATGAGCTAGAGAAGGAATTAGCACACCACTCCAGTATCTCTGCCAAGAAAACTTCAAACAGGGTCACAAAGACTGAACAACAAGAAGAAATATGAAATAGGAAGGGAACTATTAGTGGGGTCAAGAAAGGCTTAATATAAAAAGCTATGGTAAGGGTTAAAATCTTTCTTCTAATGAATATTAGCTCTGGAATGCATGAACAAATCACTTAAATTCTCTTTATCTCTCCTTAAGAGATAATTTACAGAGGACCAATCTTCATCCGTGTAGGGAGTTTCCAAACTGAAATTCCTTAGACCAGTAGGAGTCCAGATGAAGACCAAAAAAGGTCTACATGGGTTTTTGAAGGTTATGGCAGCCATCTACAAACTCTGGTAGGTCCTACCAGCTAAAAAGGCTTTTAGGGATAGAGTAAAATCCAATCAACAAGCTTTTATTATGTTTACAAGAACCAGCCAGCAGATCTCATGATCAAGTTGCTGCTAGAATGGCTTCCTTGAGTTTTAGCAATCATTTAACAAGTCACAGATGGTAATCCACAGTGATGAAATCACAAATCTTTGAAATATGAAAGAAGGTCTAGATATGAGGGATACGTTTCAAAGTATATTCAAAATCCTTCATTTCAAAAACAGGAACCAAAATTCCATCACTGTCAAATTGCAGAACTTACCAAGGTTGAATCCTGTGCCTTAGTGCAGTGGGGAGTAAAGAACTAATGATCAGTCCTTTGAACTGAGGTTTGTGCTGGGACAAGGGCCTACTTGTCTTCTTCTAGATCTGAGAATGCTCCTACCAAAAATAAAATGGAAATCACTTAGAATATCTCCTAAGGGAGCCCATTTTACTTCTGGGAAGAACTGCCATGATTAATTTCCTTATATTCAGGCTAGCTTCCACCTAGATTTTCAGAGGACCCTTCTAGCTCTGAAATTCTAAGAAATGGGGAACTAAGACATTTTACTATTCTACAACCTATCCTTTGCTTGGTGAGCGGGCAGGTGCTAGTCACGCACCCTTCTAACAAGGGATTCAGCTTGTCAGGACTCAAAACTAGGCAACATTCAAAAATATTCCTGAGAATATGTGTTCTATGTTTTATACTTAAGAAATTTCTATGAATAATTAAGTCAGCACCAGCCTTGGAATCAGGAGGACTAGAAAGGGCATGGAGCGATCATTTTACCCTGTTTGCCTCAGTTTCCTCATCTGTAAAATAAGCTGGAGAAGTAAACGGCAAGCCACTCCCAGTGCCTTGGCCAAGAAAACCCCAAATAGGGTCACAACTGAAAAATGACTAAACAGGTAAACACTGTGCTAAATACTATGCTAAGTAAAAGGTATACAGAGAAGGGCAAAAGACAATCCTTGTTCTCAAGGAGCTCAGTCTAATGCTGAGCTTCGCAATTGGTTCCAGAAGGCACATAAGTACTGGATGAATTTTTCCCATAAGGCATACATCTCCAATCTGTAGCCTAACTATCCCTCCCCACCTAATTCCCCAAAAGGGCAAGTAAGGCTTCCAGCTGTGAAGAAAGAAACCAGCCTAGTCCAACTGGATTCCTCCCTTCTTGACCTGACTCACTTTCTGAGAGTGACCTCTATACTTCTCCCCACCCCACTGAGTCCAAGTTTTCTTAGGGAATGAGAGATGGGAGGGAGTGGGGCCTGAATGTGGAGATAGAATCTATGTTCTGCAACCAAGGGTTGGGGCTGCCAGGAGTCCTGGGTTCTCTGCTACTGCAACCACCCCTTCTACCTGAGGTCCTGCCAGAGCTGTTCCCAGCTCTGCTGCTGCTGCTGCTGCTCTCTGAGCACACTGGTTGCTCCTTACTCTTTGTAGTACCAGTGTTTAGGGAGCCAGGAGACTATATACATAATCCTGCAATAAATGTCTCAGCAACATAAACAACCTCAGCATCATAGGCTCCAACCTAACAATCCTGTGCACAGCTGCTTTCCCTGGGGAGGAGCCACCCATCTTAGGCAATAGATGCATCTGTGAGGGCTGAGCAGTGCACCTGACCAACTGCATATCCTTACCACTCAACCAAGACGACAACCACGTGTAAGGAGTGCTGAGCAAGCGTCAGGTGCTGAAGCCTTTTTTCCTAGTGAAATATGTGAAATACCAAATTCGATGCCTTTCAAAGCTGATGGGTGCGGAGGTACCACTGTATATACAAACAAGACCGAAAGGATAAATTTGAGATTATCTAAGAGGAAAGTAGTTTTTTAGTTGTTGTGCAGTCATTTTTCAGCTGTGTCTCACTATTCATCTCTTTTCAAGGTTTTCTTGGGGTGGTTAGTGAAGTGGTTTATATTTCCCTTTGCAGCTCATTTTATAGAGGAGTAAACTGAGGCAACCAGAGTGAAGTGACTTGCTCAGGATTATATAGCTAGTAAATGTCTAAGGCTGAATTTGAACTCAGGTCTTTTTGACTTCAAGTTCAACACTTTAACCACTGTCATAGACATACATGTATGTGTGTGTGTGTGTATACACACTCACTTATATTTATATGTATTCATTTATACATATATTCATACATGTACTTATATGTATATAGGTATAGGGATGTATATGCATAGGCATATAATATAACTATATTTGTGTATGTGTGTATTTGTTTTTTGTTTGTTTAAATTTGACATCTGTTTACATATACTCCTGTCAGTGGGAAATTTGTGTTTGCCCAAGGATCTGATAACAGTGCATCTCTCTTGATTGTGGGAATTTCAAATAGGTCAGTGTAAATTCTGAAAATCCCAACCCGCTAGCTACAGATCATACTGAAGCAAGGATAATGTCATTTGTCTCTTTAAAAAGCGAAAGTGTCTTCTCAATTCTCTGCCCAGTGCACATTAATTACAATAGACAAGGTCCCTGACTTCTTTTGGCTTATAACTGACCATATTGCTCATTTTTGTCCACAGGGGTTGGGGGAAGGCAAGAAGTTCAAATGTCTGTGTCTCCTGTCTTGTTGTTGGTTGGAGGACCAAAACGACTCTATATTAGAGTCAAGTACAGTGTGTCCAACTACAGCTAATCAGATCAATATGAGCTGGGAATGCTCTGTCACAGGTAGGTCCTAAATAGTCCCTATGAACATTTGGAATGGTTGTTCTAACTGTGCATCTCGAGTTTCTTCTGAGCTCATCCAATTCTGTTTTACTCAAAGAGCACAGCACTTTCTTTGTGAGCATGCTATGGTGGGCGGTCCTGTGCTAATGTCTCCCATATCATACCATCAATTTTAAAGTTTTTAAGAGAAACTTTAAGAGTGTCCTTGTATCACTTGTTTTGATCACTTTGTGAGTGCTTGTCCTGTGTGAGTTCTCCATAAAACAGTCATTTTGGCAAGTGTACATTTGGCATTCGAACAATAGGGTCAGCCAATGGAGTTGTGCTCTCTGCAGTAAAGTTACTTCCCTTTGCCTAAATAGGCAAAAAAACCAGGGGTAAGGGTTGGTAGAGAGCATACTACCACATGACCATAATCTGCCAGTATTAATCCATGAAAGTCTCAGTGTAAATGGGATTAGGAAGCTGCTGAATGACTAGGACAGTAAGTGAGGGTTAAAGACTCAAGAAAGACAGCAAGGTTGTAAACCTGGGTGACTAAAATGTTCACTCAAAAGAAATAGGAAAGTTAGGAAGAGGGATAGGTTTGGGGAGGAAGATGATGAGTTCCATTTGGGACAGGTGGAGTTTGAATTGCCTATGGAATGTCTAATGAGCACTTTGGTAATGTGGTCCTGGAGCTTGAGAGAGATGAGAAATGAACATACAGACTTCAGTCATTATCCTATGGAATAAAAAAACCTCAGAAACCATCTAGTTTCAAACCCCTCATATCACAGATGAAGGAATTGAGATCTGCATAGCTCTAGTCACTTGATCACATAGGTAACGTGTCAGCAGTGTGAGTTCTCAGTCCACAGGCTCCATCTGAATGCTTCCTCTGCCTTGACTGATCAAGTAAAAGAGAGTTCTGTTGGAGATATATCAACCCCTTCCCCCCATCTTCTTTCTTAAATTCACTTCCACATGTACCAATATGATCATTTATCATTTAGTTCAGTTGTTTCCCATGGCCTTGGGGATATTAAAAGTAGCTCAAGGTAAATTTATAAATCTTATATCAGAAACTGGGACAGCCAAGTGTCATAATGCATAGAAGAATCAAGCTTGGAGTCAGGAAGACCTGAATTCAAATCTGACTTCAGACATTTATTAGTTATTTGACCCTAGGCACTCACTTACCTCTGTTTGCCTCAATTTCCTCATCTGTTAAATGAACTGGAGAAGAAAATGACAAACCACTCTGGTATCCTTACTAAAAAAAATCCAAGTGGGATCATGAAGAGTTGGATATAATTAAACAAGATGGCAGCAGTTGCTTGTACTCTTTCACTCTGTCCGATTTTACTGCTCAGCTCCAGAATCACACTATTACTTGGGTTCAAGGTAGAAGTTATGTGGCAGCATCCAGTGCTTTCTCAATCGGCAGATCAGGAAAAAATCATAACTCAAACAACAAAATATTTAATTAAAACAGAATAGAAAAAATTATCAGGGAAAATTCAAGTGTAATCCAGGTTCTGCTGAAATCAGGGACAGTTTTCTAAAACTGCCCAGAGCAAGACAGAGCTCATGAGCTGTGAGATGCTGCATATTTCTCAATGGAGAAGAGACCTCTGGAGATAATTAGAGGAACTCTGAGGGTTTTCCTTCCCTGATTGATTATTTTGTAAAGGTAAAATAAGCCATTTTTTGCTTCAATTCTTACCTAGCCTTTATCTATTAAATAGGTGTTGCTTCAGACAAACTGAGGCTTTTTAAAGACTTAAACTTATATCCAGACCATCTCCAATCATCCTGTGTAGAGGGCCAGAACTCTGGAAAAATATACTTGAAACAAGGTGTTAGCTCAATGGAATTGATGAGATGATGTTTCTCTAGTTCACACGTAGTTGGTACGTAGCATGGTGATATAATTGTAATAGGGTATATAAGGGCTAAGAAAGACTGGAAGAGGGACATTCTATTTTTGACCATCCTCCTGGTGGCTGTCCTGCCTCCTGCACTAAGATCAAGGCTGGTCCCGAGGTCCTCCAGAAAGCTAGCCTGAACATTACAATCCTGATCTATATCCAGATGGCTCCAGAGGAGACAGTGAAGCTAGTGCCTTTGCACAGCCCTGCCTTGCTTAAATCTACCGTGTTTCTCCAATAATAAGACCTATCCCGAAAATAAGCCCTCCTCTTACTGTGTAAGATTCCTCTAAAATAAGCCCTCCCCCGAAAATAAGCCCTGTTGAAATTGCTACTGTAGTGAAGGTGATCCCCTGTGCTACATGCTACATTATGGTACCCTCTGTATGCACCGTTTCCCCCCCCACCATGACAGATTGGGTCCACTTCTTCTGAAGGAAATAGAGGCGCAAGACATCCAGGATAGAATTCAGGGTATGGACACTTATGACGATGTTGTTGAAGATGACATGATCATTATTGAATAAAGGTACTTTTTTTTTGTTCACATTTACCTGTTAATTAAAATTGCTGTCAATGTTCATTAAAATAAGCCCTCCCCTGAAAATAAGTCCTCTGGTGTTTTTCTATCCAAAAAAATTAATAAGACAGTGTCTTATTATTGGGGAAACACGGTAATTCACTTGCCTATCATAGCAATACCCTTCTAATGTCATTGGTCTTCTTTGAGAAGAAAGGATGAACAATAAGAAGACTTTGAGAGAGGTGGTTGAGAAAAGCAAGTACAGATTTTTAAATTAAAACAGATCTTCCGGAAAGGGACCTGTATGTGCACGAATGTTTGTGGCAGATCTCTTTGTAGTGGCCAGAAACTGGAAACTGAGTAGATGTACATCAATGGGAGAATGGCTGAATAAAGTGTGGTATATGAATGTTATGGAATATTATTGTTTGGTAAGAAATGACCAGCAGGATGATTTCAGAGAAGCCTTGAGAGACTTACATGAACTGATGCTAAATGAAATGAGCAGAACCAAATCATTATATACTTCAACAACAATACTATATGATGATCAATTCTGATGGAAGTGGCCATTTTCAGCAATGAGATGAACCAAATCAGTTCCAATGGAGCAGTAATGATACTGAACTAGCTACACTCAGCGAAAGAACTCTGGGAGATGACTATGAACCATTAATTACATAGGATTCCCAATCCCTCTATTTTTGTCCACCTGCATTTTTGATTTCCTTCACAGGCGAATAGTACACTATTTCAAAGTCTGATTCTTTTTGTACAGCAAAATAACTGTTAGGACATGTATACTTATAGTATATTTAATTTATACTTTAACATATTTAACATGTATTGGTCAACCTGCCATCTGGGGGAGGAGATGGGGGAAAGGAGGGGAAAAATCGGAACAAAAGGTTTGGCAATTGTCAATGCTGTAAAATTACCCATGCATATAACTTGTAAATAAAAAGCTATTAAAAAAAAAATCTTCCTGGAGCTACAGTGTGTAAAGAGATCCAACATTTTTCTTGACCTCTAATGCTTACAAACTGAGAGACTGCTGAGCACAAATTCTCCCTTGGTAAGATTGTTTATTCTTTGGAGATGAATTTTATCTCACTGCCAAAAAGTCCATTTACTCATCTAATCAATATACAGTTATCCCTTCCATATTGTGGGGGTTGGGAGTATGGTACAGCAACTCCATGATCTGGAAAATCCACATAAAATTTTTTCACAGTTTCTTCATACCAAAGAAGAAGTTTGAATTTTTTCTTTTTCTTTTATGGGGTATTCACAGTACCTTATTATAAAATTTAGGTTGATGTTATACAACACTCTACATATATTTTTTTCATTTCTGAATTTCTAAATTTTTTCTGTGTCATCTGCTGGCCTTCTCCTGTTGTCTGCAGCTTCCACAAAACTCCCTTAAATTTCCCATTTAATTTCTTATACCAACCCTCTATATATCAGAACCACAAAAAAGTTGTGATGTGGAAGGGATAATTGTCATGTCCCAGATTTTTACAACAATTTGTGATGGTCTTCTGTGAAGTAGCTAAGTCGGTGATAATAAGCTAATTAGTCTTTCCCTTGAGAGTGGCTGGGAAAGGGATAATAACCTGAACATCTTATTGTACCCTTAGAAGGTATGGAAGATAGATATAATTCTAACCCAATATTCCTCTTGGAGGAACAAAGGAGGAGGGAGGAAGCAGAAAACAATGCTCCTTTTCTTCCCCACAATGGCAGAAATCTTCTCTTGAAGATAAAGAGGGTGGAATGCTAGATTCCCAGATCCCAGATTGGAGATCTGTGACACATGTAAACTGAGACATCTTTAATCCATCACTGATAGGCAAAGTATATAGTAGATACTACTATATGATTGATTGATGTTTCCCTTCTCTCAGTGCTAAGTGTGTTCTTTTGGAGAAGGGAGAGGGGTTGGGAAGGGGGAGACAATCAAGATTAAGCTCAGGGTCACATAGCTAGCAAATGTCTGATACCAGATTTGAACTATATTCCTCCTGGCTCCAGGACCAGTGTTCTATCCACTGAACTACCTAGCTGCCCCTATAAATGTGTTCTTTGTAATTTCTGATTTATACTGAAAAGGGTAATCTGCCAGCTTCTGTAGAAGCTCTTGTCATATCAAGGTGAAGGTGTGAATTTAAGGATCTAGTGTTTTTTCTTTACCCCTACCCCCCACCCCCCACAGACAAGATCTCTGGGATACCTCTCCTCTTTCCCAGCAAGAAAAATTTTAGAATAATGTCATTCCAGGACCTTCTCTGATATTTTCTCCAGATTTAGACACTTTAGAGCAGGGGTCTTCAAACTTTTAAAATAGGGGGCCAGTTCACTGTCCCTCAGACAGTTGGAGGGCCAGACTATAGTAAAAACAAAAACTTTGTTTTGTGGGCCTTTAAATTAAGAAACTTCATAGTCCTGGGTGAGGGGGATAAACATCCTCAGCTGCCGCATCTGGCCCACGGGCCATAGTTTGAGGACCCCTGCTAGAGAATCTCCTTTAGGTAAATTTGGAATTAGGGTCCACTCTTCTAGGGGAATTGTAGCAGGGTTCCTGGGCCCACTTCCCTCTGTTACTCCAATCTAGAAGTGTGGAAGAGGGAGTATGGAAGTGTGAGGGTTAACATAGCCTTCCACTATTGTTCTCTCCTATGACATTTATTAAAGGCAGAGAAAGGCTATTCATGACAAGGAATAGGATGTTAACTCAACAGGGAAAGGCTATTTATGAGGAAGAATAGAATGTTAACTCAGTTGGGCACGACTTCTCGGCTCTTGTATTTATCATGTTGGTCTGATGTCCATTAACCTGAAGGAGAAGCTGGGAATTCCTGTTGCTTTTTCCTATACTAATACCTAGTAATTCCAGGAAGAAGAAACCATGATGGGGCAAAGTCTTGATATAGAAGGGATTACTGTAATTGCACCACACACACTCATACACACACGCAAACTCACACAAACACACACACACACACACACACACACACAGTTATTGGAATGGGAATGGGGAAATGTCTGCTGGGCTTTCTCAGAAAGAACTCCCCTTTAATCATCATCAACTTTAGATTTGACCATTTCAGTTAGTTCCCAAAGTTCCAGATTGTGCCAACTGGCCGGCCTAAGTCCACAGCAGAGCTCATTCTTCTGGTATGGATAACTATCAATAAAGAAAAACAAATCCTGTTTTGCTTATCAAAAATATATTTATTTAACATCCAATGCTTACAAGACACATGGCAAAGAAGCAGGGTTCAAAGTAGCAGCAGTATTAAGGATAGTCACAAACCTCTGGAACTCTATCAAGAAGCCCACTTTCCACATGGGGTCTGCTGGAATGGACTGGCTGCTGACTATTGTGAGCCCTCCTCCCAATCTCCTCTGCTTGCCCCTAACTGGCTCTATCCTGCGGAGGCCCACGACCCCACACCATAGATTGAGGGTTAGAAGGAGCCATTGAGTCCAATCTTACAGAGGAGTCTCAGAGAGGTAAAGCATCTTTCCCAGAATCACACAGCTAGTAAATGTCAGAGCAGAGTCCAAACTCATCCCTTCAGGTTTTAAATTGCGAGGCCTTTCAGAGTAGGGAGTGTTCTATCCTTGTATCTGTATCCCCATGGAACAGAATGGTGCCTGGCACAGAGGAGAATCTTAAGTGCTTCTTGATTGATTGACCGAAGGCTTCTCAGAGTCCATGCTGAAACCAGTTCTAATGGGCTGGCAGACTGTTAAATTTTCCGTGAGAGCATTTATAGTTCAGAAATTAAGGTTTGATTTTTAAAAGTGTAGGATGTATACATTTTTCTTCCAAAGAGTCGGTTGTTAAACATTTACCAGCACATCCTTGCCAAAAGCCTTTGGGTCATAAAGCAAGAAGAGCACAGAATTTAAGAGTTGAAAGGGATGCCAAAGTCTATCTAGCCTTAACTATGGAAGCTGTCCCTCTAAGCATTAGGGTTGGCAAATCACTAAAGTTTATGTAACTATTACCAAGATTTTCTTTGGCTGATGGACCTGCTAAGAATCACCTGATTTAATCCCTTCATTTTTATAAATGAGGTCCAGAGTGGTACACTCACCCAAGATTATAGATAGATTTGGAGCTCCAGGATCCAAAGAGAAGTTTTGACAAAGTGAGAAAAATGCTAGTTTTAGAATTAGAAAGATCTGGCTAAAAGTCCAAATTCAGCCTTAGATCCAGGACCAGGTCCTCTGACTCTAAACCCAGTGTTCTTTCCCCTTCATTTATTTGGAGAAATCTCATTTGATTATTATCTTCCTCCCCGGCCCCCAAACCACACAGTGTTCAGTATCTAGATGTGGCCCAGGCAATGAGGTAGTGGAAAGCTAGGCTTTGGTGGAATGGATTCAGAAATTGAATCCTGACATGGAGGTTTCTTTCTCTTTCTCTCTCTCTTTCTCTCTCTCTCTCTCTCTCTCTCTCTCTCTCTCTCTCTCTCTCTCTCTCTCTCTTTTTCTCTCTCTCTCTCACACATACACACAATATCACACACACACACACACACACACACACACACACACACACACACATACACACACACACCAGGAATTGTTCAAGGCCTAACTGAGGCCGTAGCTGGCCATTTTTTGAACTGGACTTCTTTGTGTGGACTTTGAAGTGTCAGAGCAATCTATTCCAGAAGAAAAGATGGATGGATTTCCAGCCTCCAATTGCCGTATCTGTACCTTTCCTGCCATGCTTGCCCTTGAAACAAGTACCCTGAAAAGGCAGCCTCATCATCATCTGGGAATGAGTCATTGTCACTTACTTCAGAAGCAGACTTAGGGGTCAATTTATTCCTTTGTTTATCCTCCTCTGCTGCCTTATTGCGGCATAGTTGAACATCAAACATTGTCTGGTCGTACCAAACTGGAAAGGCTTTAGCGAGTAGACATAGTCACTCCTATGCATCTGTTTAAATCAGAACTCAGCCTGATTAAGATGGAAAAGGCACATTATTGGAGTGTCGGTCAACTTTGAGGCCATAGCAACTCCTGAAATGTCCATATAAGCATGGAAGGGGTTGGAAACTGAGTTAGTGGAAATACCCAAACAGATAAAATCACAGAAATCTGGAAGCACTGAAGTATGTTTCCATTGAGCTTTACAACTTACAAAGTGCTTTCACAGATGTTGTCTCACTTTCAGTCTGATGCTCAAAAAAACAAACCAGATCCCGTAACATTGGGCAGGAAAAGTCTTATTATCTGCACTTAGAGAAAAGTTAACTGACTTGCCCAAAGTCATGCACACAAAAGTAAAGAAGAGACT
This sequence comes from Antechinus flavipes, assembly GCF_016432865.1. NCBI lineage: Eukaryota > Metazoa > Chordata > Mammalia > Dasyuromorphia > Dasyuridae > Antechinus > Antechinus flavipes. The sequence continues at coordinate 575,856,582 of NC_067400.1, read as the reverse complement.
AGAACATGAGTGAAACTGAATTCTAAGTCCCACTTCTCAACAAATACTGAGTAGACACCTTCTACATTCATAACACTGTGCAAGGTTTGATGGGCTTATAGACTCACAGAGCTCCCAAACTCTATTATTTTATGACCACAGAGTCCATCTACTCCATTTCACTCATCAGAGTTTGTTAGCTGGATAATCTGAGTGGCAGCCCCCGGTCTCTCCCTATGAGAAATGTGGCTCAGACCTTTAATGATCACAGCACAAAACAGTAAATTCATCATCTTCATCATCATCAAGGGGAAAATTACTACTAGGGATGATTCCCAATTCTTCCTTTTATCCTGTGGGTTCCACCTACCAGTTGAAGTTACTCTTCCTAGAACTATCTTTTATGGGAACCATCACTTAGATTGTAAGATACCTCCACTGAGATGTCAGCCCCTGGGATGGGATGTTGAGGATTCACAGGGAATAATCTAATCATTGGATAATGAAGAGATCAGATGAAGGGAGTTCTGGATTCAGTTTTTACTCTGGCATCATCTCACAGAATGGAAGTCATAGGACAGATTTAGTAGCCTCAGAGGTCACCAAATCCAACTCCCTCATTTTCTAAATGATAAAACTGAAATCCAGAGAGGTTCATTAATGTGTCCCAAATCATTAAGACCACAAATATGAGAGCCAGGATTTGAACTCTGGTCCTGTGTCAGCCAATCCAGTGCTATTTTCCCAAAAGCAGTAGTTTCCAAGATTTTTTGCTCCATGAACACACAACAAAATGTATTGCAAATTGCCACCATAATTTTATATATTAATTATAATATCTTGCAATTATTTAATGTTTTGTTGTTGTTGCTGTTATTATTGTTCAGTCATTTTAGTTGTGTCCAACACTTTCTGACCCATCTTGGGACTTTTTTGGTAAAGGTACTGGAGTAGTTTGCCATTTCCTTCTGCAGCTCATTTTATAGATGAGAAAACTGAGGCAGACAGAGTGAGTCACGTGGCCAGCAAGTGTCCAAGGCTACATTTGAATCATTCCAGAACCAGTGCTCTATTTAGCATCATTGTGCTGAACCCCCAAGAGGTCTGTGAACCACTAAACAGGAGCCACCATACCACATGCAGATTCTCCAAGGTGATCCTGGAAGCTGGGAAGAGTAAGATTTCCTAAGAACAAATCTATTTGTCTAGAAGGGAAGGGAGTTGCCTATTCAGGCAAGATTTAGATCTTCTCAGCTTGGTTTGGAGAAATTGTCTCATCTCTCTAACTGATCTGTAATTGTCCAGAGAAACAAGGCAGAGATACTGTCCAGGCCCAGATGGAATGCCTTCTCTTTCCTTTCTGGATCCCAGCATGACCTCTGCAGGGCACTGGTTCTTGCCTCTGGGGCATGGAGTCACAGCCTAATTGGTCATGGTATTGATGGGATAGTTGTTGAGGGGCACGGCCACTTCTACAGCCGTATCCGTAGTGACACGGGAACATTTGCGACTCCCTCTCATGCTCTGTAACTTCTCTGAAAGGTGTTTTCGGAATTTCTTGGTGAGGAAGCAGTAGATGACAGGGTCCAAGACACAGTTGATGCTCATGAGACAGAGGGTCACCTGGTGGATGTCATTGATACACTGATGCACACGGCTGTTGTCCTGAAAACCTATCTTCAGCTCTGCCACAGTCCAGGGTAATTGAATGATGTGGTGAGGCACAAAGCAGATGAAGAAGACGGCCATCACGGTACAAACCATCCAGAGGGCTTTGTGTTTAACGTTAGCATTGCTCTGGGGCTGGAGAGGTTGAGCCAACAAGGTCCGGATAATGATCGCATTGCAGACCAGGATCACAAGGAAAACGATGAAGAAGCAGAACACAATGATGACATGAATGATGAGAACAGGGATGCTTCCCTTTTCATAATTTTCAAAGCAGCGGGTTACATTTTTCCCACCGGTCTTCAGGAGAACAACGTTTGTCGAATCCAAAATGAGGAAATACAAGGCACACCCCACAATCATGACCCAGATGATCAAGGACAGGATAATGCCTCGCCGACGGGTGGTGGATTGGGCTGCTCTGATAGGGTCTGTCACAGCCTGGAAGCGATTATAAGTAATGACCCCGAGAAAGGCCACAGAACAGTAAGTATTAATGAAGAAGAGACAGCCTGCCACATTGCAGAGGAATTTGGGTAGGATCCAGTCACCTTGGTTAAAATAATAGACAATCCACAAGGGCAGAGTAAACAAGAAGAGCAGGTCAGCCACTGTCAAGTTGACCATGAAGATCTTGATCTCGTTTAATTTCTTGGCAGGGTTGAGGGTGACAAACACCCATAGCACGTAACCATTAGAGAGGATTCCCAGAACAAAGATGATAATATAGACAATGGGAATGAGGGTGTATCTGAATTCAGAATCTATCCGGTCAGAATTCTTTTCATCCATCATTCTGAATGGGAGAGAAGCAGCTGACCACCACTTTTCTGGACCTAAAAGATGACAAATTATTTTTTTATTAATGATAGCATAGGAAGTTAAAAGTTAAGTTTTGAATTCTCTTAAATATATGTATATAGATATAGATATATACACATGCATATGTGTCATATATTTAGGTAGCTAGGTGACATAGCAGATAAGAGTGCTAGACCTGGAGTCAGGAGACTCATCTTTCTGAGTTCAAAATCAGCCTCAGACACTTAATAGTTGTGTGACCCTGGGTAAGTCACTTAACCCTGTTTGGCTCCATTTCTTATCTATAAGATGAACGGAACAAGGAAATGGCAAACCATTACAACATCTTTGCCAAGAAAACCCCAAACAGGGCCATGAAGAGTTAGACACAATTGAAAAACAACTCAATAAATTTATTATATGTAATATTATATATGCTAAATCTTCTATATAGCATATATTATATATAACAGACTGTGTGTATGTATGCATATATACATACTTATGACCACATATACATTTATATAAATATGCATATAAACACACACATACACACATACACACACACATACACATATATGTCTTTGACACCAGAGAAGGCTCGATGGAGAAGGGAGAGTGAAGGAAACATATCTGAAAAGGGAAATGGTCTCAAAACAAAAGACATTAGTAAAAAAAAATTTTTAAAGAAATTCAGGGAAAATGATTTTGAAATGCTGATGTCCTTTGGATAACCGATTTCTCTGAAAAAAAAAAGTGCTATCTAAAGATACATAGGAAATTCTTTAATAATATGATAATACAATATATTTTTTGTCAGTTATCTAAAAAAAAGGTGAAAGATGAGGACTGACAAAAGACCAGACCATCAAGATTTGGCAGTTGAGATATCAGCAACATGGGAGAGTTCAGTTTTAGCTCAATGCTAAGGTCAGAAGTCAGATTACAGAGCTTAGAAAAGAGGAAATGAAAGTTAAAAGTGTTGAGAACTTTTTCCAAGTTGTTTGGCTGAGAAAGGGAGTAGAAAGATATAGAAAGATACTTTGAACGAAGATAAGGTCTACTGAAGACTTTTTTTTTTTCTTTTTAAGATTTGGACATGGGGCAGCTAATTAGCATAGTGGATAGAGCACCAGCCCTGAAGTTCAAATTTCACTTCAGACACTTAACACTTCCTGGCTGTATGACCCTGGTCAAGTCAATTAACCCCAGTTGCTTCAGGGGAAAAAAAGATTTGGACATATATATAAACAGCAGGAAAGAATAAACTCATTAAGAAAAGACTGAAAATCAGAAAAGGAGAATGTGTCTGGGGAGAATAGGATCCAAGACATATAAGTCCTTGTTGAGAAGGGCCACCATTTCATCAGAGACTACATCATATATCCTTGTGGTAGTAAATTGAGATCCCATTTCCAAGATCTATGTGATCTTCTTATCCCTCCCATCCCCAACATCTAGGGCAAAATTTGTTTAAGTACAATCTTACGAAAAAGTTATAAACTCTTTAAAGAAAAACTTCTATTGTCCCTTCAAAAAAAAAAAAAAAAAAAGCAAGCTTCAAGGCCAAGGACATTGCCTTTGAAAGATAAAGAAAACTCCTTGAGCTAATTTCTCCCCTACTTATCTAGTCAATAATTCATTATCTGGCCTTCTCCTGCCACCCTCTCTCCCCCTTGCTAGAATGATCTTTCTCTATTTTTGTGATTAGGTTAGTTTTAGCCCCCCAAAAATTTCTGTAATACCCCAGCTTCTATAGGTATCCTATGACCTTGAGTGAAACATCATTGAGTGGTATCAGAAGTGGGATTTTTTTCTACATAACAAGACTAAGCTGGTGAGCCAGCTTTCTTTGGTGTCAAAATCTTATCTGGAGGGTTGCAACCTCTCAATTTGTGCATTTGCCTCCTTTTCTTTCTCAGATAAAATTAACTCTTCAAAGGACGGCTCTCACAAAGAGTAAATGACTTCCCTCCCTGGAGGAAGTAGGCAAGGAGGTGGGTAGCAAGGGGGAAACAAGAATTAGTGGTGACTCAAGCTCCTGGGAAAGCATTGCTAAATGGATTGGCTTTAGGGAAGGAAGAGGAGGCAGAAGCAAGGGTGTGGTGCACATCTTATTTTGGGGAAGTTGGGCAATTTTTCAAATTCTCCCTTTCTAAAAAGTCACTTTCCTATGTTTTGTCTCCTAGTAAATAACTAGCAACCTGATCCTTCCTAGCAACTGTACCTGACCACTCTTTCTTCTAAGTACAAATACAATCCAGTACATCCTACCTGCAGCCTTCATTCTAGAGCTACTTCCTGTCCGGCAGTCCTGTTGAGATACACACATGCACTACATATATATACACACCACGCCACCATGCACACAAATAACTTGTCACATATTCCTCCAACCAACTCTTGTACCAAATGAGAGATAGTTGCTGCCCAACTTCTGTATATACTCACAAACTCAATGCCACAATACAACATGAGATAGACCAGCAAAGCTGAAAGGGAACTTAAAGCAAAATATTTTAGAGCTGGAAGTAATCTTAGAACCCAGAATGTCAGAGCTGGGAAAACCCTTAGAACCTAGGATGTCAGAGTTGGGAGGGCCTTAGAACACAGAATATCAGAAGTGGGAGAGTGTTATGGGTCAGAACGCTGAACTTGAAACAAAGGATTCTTATAAGGTACTAAGTCAGTGGAATTGATAGAGACCAATAGTTATCTACTTTAGCATGGTTCAGTATGATTGATTTAATCCTACAAGATGTTATGGGCCAGAACTTGAAACAAGGTACTAAGTAAAATTGAGGAGACAATGGTTAAATCTAGTTTAGCATTGATTTAATCCTACAACAAATAATGGTTTCCTAATTATATAATGATTGGTTTGTACTCAATGTGGAACATATAAGGAGAAGCTCTCAGGGTCAGAAAAGACAGGCACACTAGATGCTCTCAGATGCTGAGACACTTTTGTGGTGGCTGCAGACTGAAGCACAAACCTTTGGATCCAGAGAGATTCAGAGGGCAGAGGAGGAGGCAGGAGCTCAAGCTCTCGGAACCAAGGAGAGAGCTAGGCCTCTAAGAAAGCTAACCGGGCCCCAGGAAAGGAGACAAGACTTGGAAAGAGACAATAAAGGATTTGGACTTTAAACCCTGGCTACTCCTGTGGTGATTACTGAACTGAAACGAAGTCTGCTCCAGCGACCCCAAGAAAACCTCAACAGAGAACATTACAGTTTAAAGAGAATATTACAGGAGAGACCTTAGAATACAGAATGTCAAAGCTGAGACAAACTGTAGAAATCAGAGAATGTCAGAAGTGGAAAAGTCTTTAGAAGAGAAGCCAGAGTAGCTTGGGATGGGGCCTTAGGATAGAGAATGTCAGAACTTAACTAACTTTAAAATGCACCAAGCCATATCTAACTTGGAAATTTGGGTTTTTCAAAATTCCACTTGGAACTTTTAAAAACACAATGGGAAAGGTATGTGCTTGGACTAATCTGGAAAAGATGAGAAAGTTCTGGTGGCCTATGAGTCCACAGTGTGATCTACCAACTAAAAAAGTAAATTATTAGGTTGTATTAAAATCCAGACTACAAAAGCTCCCTCTCAACTTTTGTTTTGCCCCACTTGCAGTCCTGTGCTTCTGACTCACCACTATATCTAGGAGTAACTAAGGATGATGTTAGCTAACCTTTCTGAACATGTTAGGGTTTTAGTAAGTATTTTGCCTATGCTATCTGACTTTTTGGGTTTAGTAAGTGCTTTGCCTGTGTTATCTGACTTTTCAGATGAGAAAAGACAAAAATGGTAGGGGAGGGACATTGAGAAGACAAGAAATTCAGATATACTAAGAATAAAGCTGGGAGTTCATTTGCCTGTTCTGGAAATTAATTTACAATTAAGTAAGAAATTAGAAAATTATTCACATCTTGTGACCCTATGATCTCACTTCTAGGCACATATCCCAAAGAGGTCAAATAAATATGTCAAAAATATTCATATGAATACTATTTCAGGCAATAAAAATAACATATTTGAATCTTCCTTGATCCCAGGCCATTTGCAAGATTCAAGGAATTATGAGAAAACTTATTTGAAGTTACATAGAGAGAAAGCACAACTAGAAGAATAATATATACAATAATTACAATAATGCACATGAAAATAACCCCAAAAGTACATGAACTCAGGTTTTGAAAAAAAAGACCAACACTAATTCTAGAAGGCTGATGCTGAAACATGTTCTCTACTCTGGAGTGATGAAGGACCAGAAATTGAATCATACTTTAGACATGGCCTAGCTGTGTGACCCTGGTCAAGTCACTTCCTCTACTTTTCTCACTTTCCCCAGCTGTAAAATGGGAATAATAATAGCACCTGCCTCCCAGGATATCTGAAGGATCAAATGAAATAATATGTGAAGTCTCTTGCAAACCTTAAAAGGCTAAATAAATGCAAGCTACTTATGAGGATGATTATGGTTATTATTTCTATCATCATCATTATGTAATCATAAAGTCACATAAGTCATTAGAAATAGGATTTAATATTATTGTTCTGTAAAAAATGACCAGCAGGATAAATATAGAGAGGACTGGCGAGACTTACATGAACTGATGCTAAGTGAAATGAGCCAGGAGATCATGATATACCTCAACAATGATACTGTTTGAGGATATATTCTGATGGAAGTGGATCTCTTCGATAAAGACAGCTAATTCAGTTTCAATTGATCAAGGATGGACAGAAGCAGCTACACCCAAAGAAAGAACACGGGGAAATGAATATAAACTGCTTGCATTTTTGTTTTTCTTCTCGGGTTGTTTATACCTTCTGAATCCAATTCTCCTTGTGCAACAAGAGAACTGTTCGATTCTGCACACACACATATTGTATCTAGGATATACTGTAACCTATTTACCATATAAAGGACTGCTTGCCATCTGGGGGAGGAGGTAGAGGGAGGGAGGGGAAAAATCAGAACAGAAGTGAATGCAAGGGATAATGTTGTAAAAAATTACCCTGGCATGGGTTCTGTCAATAAAAAGTTTAAAAAACAAACAAACAAACAAACAAAAAGAAATAGGATTTAATTCCAAGTAAGTCTCCAATTAGTCAATGTCTTTCCTAAAATGAAGTGCTCATAACAACTGCAGATGTGAGCAAAGCAGAACAGAGGGTGGTGACTGGGGTGTTGATAATTGTCTGAGGTCACCCAAGCCATTTTTATTTCCATCTCTCACTGGTTTCTGGATATGTCATAGGCCACAAAATTTTCCACCCCTTTTCCCTACAGATTCTCCTCTAGTTACATCTCTCCCAATCTATAATTGTGCTTTTGATTTTTCTAAACTCCCATGTAAACAGACATTTATCCCCATTAAATCTAATCTTATTAATTTTGCCCACTTGTTGTATCTTAGCATTCCCCAGCTTAAGTTCTGGCTGTCATTCAATATATTGGCTATATTCCCCAGCCTCATGTCATTTTCAGGTTTGACAAGCATACCCCATCTTTCCTCCCCCAAAACACCTCTCATATATTATTGCATTTGCTCCTCATAAAAATCTTGAGAGGTAAGTGCTATTATTATCCCTATTTACAGTTGAGTAAACTGAGGCAGACAGAGGTTAAGTGACTTGCTTAGAATCATACAGGTAGACAATGTCTAAAGCAAGATTTCAGCTTTGGTCCTTTTTAATTCCAGAGTCAAGAGTTAAGTTTCAGCACCAGCCTTCTGGAATTTGTGTCAGTCATTTTTAAAAAACATATTCATGTTCATGTGCCGGCTGAGGTTATTTTTATTATTGTCTGGAGAATCCCACAATGGGGCACAAGAATGGCTTCCTCCCACTTACCCATACCCAGGGACTATAACTCCAGGAACCTTGAAGACTATCTATCTCTCCCCATTTTACAGTTGAATAACCCCTGAGGTTCAGAAAGCTAGAGACCCTTGCCTAAGCTTACAAAGGTAATAAATCAGGATTTGAACTCAGACGCTCTTACTCCTAAACCAGCCCTCTTTCCACTGTACCAGATTGTTTATGTCATTTGAGATTACACAGATCACCACGATTGAACCCAAGTTTCTTACTTGCAATTATATATTCTAGAAGGTATAGGGGATAGAATACTAGTGCTAGAATCTGGAAAATCTGAGTTCAAACCCAATCTTAGACAGAACTTAGACTTAGACTATCAGAATTCCATCATGCAACAAGATCCCATCCTGAAACTCACACCTCCTTGTACCTTCTACCCTGGAGGCCCCTCCCTCCCTCTGACTGGAGAAAGTGGAAGGTGGAGGGTGGACAATGGAGAGAGAGCTCCTCCCAGGCCTTCCATTTAAGAGGGTCATCCAGGTCAACCATCTTATCATTTAGCATCCTCTGCACTCCTCTGGATATTATTATTCCACCTATCTTTCCTATCTTCTCCCCCATCTTTTAGCTTCTTTTTATGTGTTGTGTCACCCAATTAGATTGTAAACTCCTTGAAGACCAGGACTTGCCTTTTGCCTTTTTTGGTATCCCCAGTGTTTAGCACAGTTCCTGGTACACAGTAGGTGCTTAGTAAATGTTTATTATTGACTAACAATTAGTTCTGTGTCTCTGGGCAAAATCACTTAATCTGTCAGCCTCAATTTCCTCAACTACAAAATGGGAATAATAATATCACTTACTCCCCATGGTTATTGTGAGCATCAACTGAGATAATAACTAAAAAGCACTTAGCAAGGAGACCAGCACTTAGTAGGAGCTTGATGAATGCTTATTTCCTTACTTCTTTACATCTTACTATGTTGCCTCTTCCTTGAAGGAACAATATTATTTATTCTCTGGGTAACTGAGGTTAGAAGTCAGGATTTAGAATTGTAATAACAATCTCCTCTGGTAAACAACCCTTAATGGTTCTGACAAGCTGAAAAGACTTTTGCTCATAGGCCTGGCAACTGAGTTGTCCAAGAACCACACCAGAGGACTGACACTAGGCAATGGTTATTTTGGGTCACAGCTACTACCCAAATGGAGGGGCTACAATCTGCATCATTGGAGGGTATACCTGCATTAAGAAAAGCAGGGATCTATTAAAATATGCATTATGTGTGTGTGTGTGTGTGTGTGTGTGTGTGTGTGTGTAGGTGGTATAGTGGATAGAGCACTGGTCCTGGAATCAGAAAGTCCTGAGTTCAAATGTGGCCTCAGTCACTTACTAGCTACATGATTCTGGAGAAGTCAATGAACCCTAATCTGCCTCAGTTTTCTTATCCATAAAATGGGTATTATTAATAATATCATCTACCTCCCAGGGTGATTGTGAGGATAAAATGAAATAATTCTGTAAAGCACTTCACAAATCTTAAAGTGCTATAAAATTGCTAGCTATAATTATTCTTCAGAAAAAGAACCCAAGTTTTCAGGCTTCCCAGTAAATTTCTGAGAACCTATTTCCTAGCAGGACTTATGAGTGAAACTTTATCCTGTATTGCAATGGTACTTTTATTTCCAAATCCCTTTGCTGTCTCACTTCCTATCATCTATGGAAGGGGAGGGTGGTGGTCCTTAGTGGTCAGGGTCCCAGACCTGACTTTAAATCTTGTTTCCAACACTTCCCATCTGTGTGAGCATGAATCAGTCACAAGCTCTCCAAACATTATCTTCCTCATTTGTAAAATGGGGATCATAACACTTGGATTGCTTTTCTCCCTGGGTTAGTGCAAGGCTCAAATGAGATAATGTTTGTAAACAAGTTCATAGGCTGACAGTTCTTCTCATTTTAGGGGTAGTGATCCTGTTGAGGTTAGGAGGAGTCTAGATTTCTCCTTCTGGGTGATAAGTATTGCTGACTGATGAGATGTTCTGCCATAGCAAAGACTAGCTGGGCAAGAGCTCCTCAGGAAAGTGGTCCTGTGATAGGTAGGGAGACCCAGATCAGGTTATTTATTCACTCAATGGAAATATAGTAAATACCTATTAGGTTCTGAGGGCAGTTCTGGACACTGCAGGATGAAAAGACAGCCAAGTTCGTGGCTGTCAAAGAGTTTACAATCTACAATATTTGTGGGTTACATCTACAATGTTTACAATTTATGACCTACAGTATTTGCAATTAAAATCTACAGTGTTTGCAATTTATAATCTACAATATTCATAATTTATAATCTACAATGTTTCTAATTTACTATCTACAATGTTTGCAACTTAAAATCTACAATGTTTACGATTTATAATCTACAGTTACTATTTATAACATACGATGTTTACAATTTACTATCTACAATGTTTGCAGAGCAGTGAGAAACAATTCAAAGGAAAAAGGGAGAAGGGCTGCACTTGATTTCATTGATGTGGCAAAGTCCTAGATGAGGAAATTCCCTTCATTCATGCAGGAAGGCAACCTTCTCTTTAATTTGTATTCTCAGAGTTGCCCAGAGTCAAACAGAGCTCTGTGGCTTGGTGGTCCTTTCCTTACCTAAAAACCTCTCACCAGCAAGAGAATTGTAGACACTAAAGAATATGTACCTTCTCATAGTCTCCTGTCTTCCCCCATCCATCAACCCTAGGTTTTCTTGGGTCCAAGAGCCATTCTTTACCTCCTGTGTCATACCGCTCTGACACAAGTCAGGTAAGATAAATGCAAATAAATGTAATAAAATTAAATAAGTGCACTTTATTGCATTGGTCAAATGCAACAAAAATTAGAATACAAGCCACTAAAAAAAAAAAAAGAATTAATGTTGTAGCATTGTAGAGAACATAGCCCCAAAGTCAAGATGTAGAAGAGACCCCCACCCATCCCTTGGCAGAGGTAGTAGGCGTCCTTTAGTGTTATACATTGCACACATTTTCATTTTTTTTCAATGTATTGATTTGTCATACTAATTTTTCCTTTTTTTGTCTTTGAAAGAAATACTATTTATTATAGAGAATAGCTTTCTGGGAAGAGAACAGGGAGGGATCCTAGGGGAAATTTTGGTGATGTTAAAAAACAATAACAATAACAACCTTAATTTTATCACAAAAAACATAAGTACAAAAGAGGAATATAAAGTTCTCTGATCTCACAGAAGAGAGGTCAGGCCTAATGCGGGAGGGGAGGATCAGGGGAAGTTTCATGAATCATGGATGCCTGAGCTCTAGTTTGAAGGATTGATTGATAGGCCAGGAAAAGGCTAAGTTAGAAGGGTGGAGCATATCAGCAGGAAAAGGGAACAGGGGTGATGTGGGGTCTGTACCCTGAGGGAGATGGGGAAGAATGGGCTTTCCCCATTCATGGGGAAGCCAGAGGGAAAGATGGAGCTGTAGAAGACCCCATAAGTAGTCTGACAGTGGGGTCGTGTGGCCAGCCCGGCAGCCAAGAGTTAGCCCCAGAATCCTCATTTCCTTATTCCCCAGAATCCCAGGGCTATAGGGAGGGTCCAGGTCCAATGCCAGTAATCACTTTAAACAGAGCCGGGCAAGGAGGGGCAGCCCACAGCACTCAGCTTAACACAAGGAGGCTTTTCCTGCTGGACCAAATTCACCAGACTCTCAACTCTCAGTCCACCACTCATCAGGGCCTCATAAATATTAATGGAAAATTAGAATGATGTTCAAGCAACTCTGCAGTATCAGCAGCATCATTTTTTTCCCTCAGGAAAGCAATACTTGGTACATTTTTTCCTACTCTATATCCCCAGCTCTTTGCTTCTTTCTTTTACAAATGAATAGACATCAGGATGCTGATTCTAAATACAGGGTTAAAGTAGAGCAAGGTACTGAAACTACCTTCAGAGTTGATTGGGGAGACCAATGGTAATCCTGAATAGGGACAGATTAGCCCAAAAAAGATTTGATATGGAAGGGGGAAGGGAAGTGAGACAAACATTAGGGACCAAATGGGATGGGTTGCTTTGGGTAATGATTTCCCCCCATCACTGTGGGTATGCAAGTGAAATCTGGATAAGTAAAAGTGAGGTATGTTGCACAGGGGATAGTGCACAGCCATGCTGCACAATCAATTTGGTATGATTTGAACTAGATAATATCTCAAGTTCCTTCTGAAGTCTAATGATTCCAGAACATTTGTAGAAAGACCCAGTATCCATTGGAAGCAGATGGAGGAATTGGGGCCTTTGGATCTAGAGCTGGAAGAGACCTTAGAAGTCATCTAGTTCAACCCCTCTGCCATTTAACAGATGAGTAAACTGAGGACCAGGGGAGGTCAGCTGAGCTGTTTCAAGTCACACAAGGTCCAGTCAGAGGAGGGATTTGAATTCAGATGCCAGAGCTAATGGATAGAGTAGTCACAGAATAGAGATAGAATACAGCCTGTAAAATTGTAAAATTGTAAAATTTTCTATCTGGAGAATGGAGATAGGAATGGGGAGGGCTCCACCTCCAAATTTTTATTCCTTCCTTTGACCAATGTGCTTGAGAGGCATTCAGGTCCCTCTATGGAGATAGGAGAGGTGGAGGTGGGGAGGGGGAAGAGATTTTTAACGAGGCACTTAGAGCAAACTGGGAAGAGTCAAGGAGACAGCCTCCTTCCTGGAGAAAGTAGCCTTAGAATCAGCTGCCTAGTTTCTAATTTCCATCCTTTGTTAAGTGTGTGTTCTTGAACAAATTGTCTTATCACCTTATGCCTTGGCTTGCCCTTCTGTCTAATGTGTCTCTGTGTGTGTATGTGTGTATATATATAATGTCTAATATAAGTATTATAATACTTACACTGCTTTTCTCCTTAGGCTGAGAGGGAAAAGCTTTATAATGAGGAAACAGAGAGATGGAGATTCCAGAGCCACAGGCCCACTCAACCACTATGCATTCAAGGACTTTGAAAGAGTGGAAGATCCCCACTGAAATGTCCCTGGACTAATCAAATTTCCTGCTGCTAATGAGGCCTGCCACCAGCCTCAGAATCAGAGGCCATAGGATACTCCAAGAACTGATTTTATCTCCTTAACAGTTCCCAGGTCCCTTTCTGCCAATAGCCCGTTATCTGTCTGATTCATGTGGTTCTTGTGTCTGAAGGGCATGAGGAACTGGGAGTTTAGGGACCTAAGTTTTACATCAGAGGGCACTGAACTCCATAAGAGACCTCACTCTGCCCTGTGCTTGTGGTTCAGTCCCTTGCTTCTCCTGGCTTTTCTTCCTAGAAGGGAGCTTAGAATCCATCTAATGCAGGAGTTCTTAGCCCCAGGTTCATGAATTATTTTGTTTTTTAAACTATTTTAATAGAACTGGTTTCCTTTGTTATCTGATTTATTTTATTTTATGCATTTTTTTTAAAAAGTCATTCTCAGGGGTCCACAGGCTCCATCTCCATGCAAAGGGGTCCGTGAAACAAACCTGCAGGTCTGGTCTAAAACCTTCATTTTAATAAAGAGAGAGAAGCAAAATAATTTGTCCAAAGTCACACAAATAGCACTTATGAAATAAAAAGGTTAGATTCAAACTCGGCTCCTTGGATTCAAGATTCAGCAATCTTTCTAAGATAATGCCATCTGTACTAGTACTGTCATCGTATGGTCCTAAGGAAAGTATTTTGGAAACAAAAACTGTTGTAATTGTTGTTGTTCACTCATGTTTGATTTTGCATGTCCCACTTGGCAAAGACACTGGAGTGGTTTGCCATTTCTTTCTCCAGTTCATTTTGTAGATGAGAAAATTGAGGCAAACAGGATTAAGTGACTTAGAATCACACAGCTAGAAACTGTCTAAAACCTGATTTGAACTCAGAAAGAGTTGATTCTGATTCTAGGTCCAGCACTAATCTACCTAACAAAACCCACAACCCTTTAAATGAAAACACTAAAAAGATAATAATGGGACTTTAATGAAGTACCAGGTCCAATCTTGACTACTAAAAATAGGGCAAGGGCTGGATTAGATGAATTCTAAGGTCCCATCCTTCTCCAAAATTATGATCCTGTAACCTTGTCTATAGAGAGTTAAGGGACTCCCGTGACAACTTGATATATATTCTTTCAGATTTTTCAGATTCTTTCAGTGGCTTTGTTGGTGAGTTATGCTTTACTGGGGGGTTTTTGTTACAAAAAAGGGTTCAAAAACATTTTTTTAAATAAAAAGAGTTCAATATGATGGAAGGGAAGAACATATCAGAAAATGATTATACATGGTATTTTTAAAAATTAATAATTTTTTTCAGGGTCACACAGCCAGTAAATGTTAAATGTCTGAGGCTGTATTTGAACTCAGGTCCTCCTGACTCAAGAGCCAGTGCTCTATCCACTGCCCCAATAAAACATTTTTTATTGCTCTGAAGATTGTAAATCAATATAGAAAGGTGAGCTCATTATTATTCTTTGCAACTACAGTCTCTTCCCCCTTCATCCCAGCATCTCCTCCTCCCTTGGGATACCCAGCCCAATGGCCTTTATAGAACCATAGAGTCACTAATCTAGAGCCAGAAAAAATCTTGCAGGTCACTAAGTCCAACTCTCTCATTTTTATAGAGAAGAAAATCAGGACCCAAGTTGATTAGGTAAGTTACTCAAGATTATCCAGACAGTAAATGTCAGTGGTAGGATTTGAATCCAAGTCCTCCAACTCCGAAGATTCTCTTTCCATTGTATCACAGTATCTGGGTGGACCAATCATACCCACTCTCTATATTTAATAAAGAAAGCTTAGAAGGAACCCCTTTATATCTTAAAAGACTCCAGCTTGGAATCAGTTCCCAGATATATGGCTGGCTATCCCCTCTTCAGGGTCCCTGACAAGAAGTCCCTGATAACAAGAAGTTGGCAGATGGTGTTATAAATGATCTATGCTGCTTTGCACAGTAACCCTGAGGGAAAAACTGAGAGGTGGGTTTAAGAAGCATCTTCTCTCCCTTCTATGGAGTCTGATCCAGCCAGTTGAGGCTCTCTAGTCTTTGTCATGGTGGAGAGTAGAGGCACAGAACTTGGGGGAGCTCAGAAGAGTGGAAAAATCTCCCTCTTTCTCTGATCCTGGAAAAGAAAAAAAGCCTTTTTCCTTAGCCCATCTCCAGGTTTGATCTCTTCTGAGTGGGAAATGGAGGGAACTCTATGGGAGAGAATTGGTATCTTGCAAATGCAAATGCAAAAAAAAAAAAAAAAAAGTACTATCTTTGATCAAACTGGAGATACATCCTTCACCTCAATGTATTTACAAATTCTTATATTTCTTTGTTTTGAGGCAAATAGGGTTGTGATTTGTTCAGGATCAAAGAGCTAGTGTCTGAGGTCAGATTTGAACTCAGGTCCTCCTGACTCCAAAGACTGTCAGATTTTTTTTTTCCTGAGCAGTTAGGGTTAAGTGACTTGCCCAGAGTCAGACAGCTAGGAAGTGTTAAGTGTTTGAAACCAGATTTGAATTCAGGTCCTCCTGAATTCAGGGCTGGTGCTCTATCCACTGCACCACCTAGCTACCTCTGCCTGTCAGATTCTTATATTTCAAATTAATGATGCCAGACTGGAGATATATAGACAGGAACCAAAGCATAATACACTTGGTTCATTTGCCATATTATAAATTGTGGATCTTTCAAATATTTTTCTTAGGAACTTAATTAGAATGGAATAGTTTAAAAAGAGAGAGAGAATCGATGTCTTGTAGAATGAAGAGCCTTGGACCCAGAACTGGAAGAAGGATGGGTAGGAGTCCCATTAATTCTAGAACCTAGGTTTTAACGCTCCAAATCTCAGTTTTTCCTTCTATAAAATGGGGAATAATGATACTGCCTCACAGATATGTTGTGAGGACAATGCTTTATAACCCATAACTAGAAAGTGAGTAAATAGAATTTTTATTATGAAGGAAGAGGCTCAGAAATAATGACATTGCTTTCATCTGGGCTCTTGAGAACTCTGATGACTGTTACTAATTGCTCTCAGAGCTAGGACTATGCCCTCTTACATGGCTCTGCATTTTCCCAGAGAAAAGAGCAGAAATTTTCAGTCCATTTTCTTTTTCCACATGTTAGCTTAGATTATCTGTCTGTATTCTAAAGTCCTTTGATATCCATATTCCACATATCCAGGCCACTTCCAAGGCTGCTAAGGAATGGTTTTCTAAGTATACATCCAGACCTCCTGGACCAGCCTCAGTCCATCTCTACTCTCTATCTAGGATATCTCATTCTTCTCTCCTAAATCAGTCCACTGAGGAGTTGCTACCTCCCTTTTGGGATATCCAAGTGATCAAGGAAAAGGATGGAGGAATCAAATCTGCTTCATGCTTTCTGTTCTAACATTATTCTTCACCAGCAGTTCAAAGTTCAAATGGTGCATCTCCCCACTCCACCCCATAGCAAACTTTGCTGAAAGAGTTCCCTTCTGATCTGCTAAAAAGTGGTGAGCCCAGCCTGCCAATAGGAAGACAGAAGTTCAATGGAAGAGGGTTTCGATGGAAGGGGGAAGGAGGCAGAAGGCGGGAGACTGAAGATGTGCATTCACTTTAGTATCTCTAGCTGTCTTGCTGGTGAGAGATACCCTGGGAAAGGATCACTAAACTACAAAGCTGTGGATCCTGTAAAAGTTATTGAACTCTACCTCAGTTTCCTCAACTAGAAAAAGAGGAAAATAATAGTACCTGCTTTCTAAGCTGTTGTAAAAATCAAATGAGGTGATGTTTATAAAGCGCTCTGCAAACTTGAAAATGCTTTATAAATGGTAACTATGGTTATTTTTACTACCATCTTAAAAACCAGAATTCTCAGTTAGGAAGGCCCCCAGTCTGGGATGATGGAGAATGCTGGGGACTGGGGAGGTAGGGCAGGGTGGACATACTCCTTAGTATCACTATTTTCTTATTGATGAGAGGCTCCCTGAAAAGGAAGGGACCACAGAAACCACAAACATCCCCTATCACCTTATCTCCTCCACAACTTAGGCTGTTCAGGCATTCTTCTCAGAACCCTGAGAACCTCCTCCTTCTGAGATCTTTCCTTTTCACCTTTGTTTCACTCTCTAGCAATTAAGTCAAACTGTTCACTGCACCAGCAGGATGAGAGCCAGCCCATTTGTTATGAGCCGCATCGATCTCCTCCATCTCTTACCATCACTCTTTGGGACTGAGTCAAGTTAGTGCCCTGGACCTATCTATCTTGGACTCTCAGGAGCAAGGACCCCAAGGCCAGCAGGATTGGAAATATTGTTTCTCCAAGAAGCCAAAGTTCTAAAGACCTCTGACTGATCTCAAGGGAGGATTCTAACTCTGTTTGACTTTGGCACTTCCTCCCCCAAGTCTCAGTTTCTTTCTTTAAAGACAATGGCCCTTTAAGGTCCCTTCCAGTTCTGATATTCTGTGTTAATAATAAGTATAACTGAAAATTTAAAAATGTAAAATAAAAGTAGTGAGCAACATTTAAAGAGTTACTTATGGTTTGCAAAATGCTTTATAACCATTAGCTCATTTGATCTTCATAGCAACCCTGGGAGTTAGGTGGTATTTTGATTTCCATTTTATAGATGAGGACAACTGAGGTTCAGAAAGGTTAAGTGCTATGTCCAAAACCACACTGCTAGTGTCTGATTGTAGGGATTCAAACACAGGACCGTCCTGTTACAAGCCCAGCACCCTCCCTACTTTACTACATTGCCTCCACAACTTGTGTTCTAAGGTTCCTTCCAGCTCTGACATTCTGTGTTCTAAGGGTCATTCCTGCTTCGACATGCTGTGTTCCAAAATTCCATTTAGTTCTGATATTTTTTTACGAGTCCTTTCACCATGACATTCTATATTGTAAAGGCCATCCCAGCTATGACATTCTATATTCTAAGATTTTTTCCAAGTATGACATTCTGAATTCTAAGGTTCTTTACCTATGACATTCTGTCATACATAAGGACCATCCCAGTTCTAACATTCTCTTCTAAGATTCTTTCTAGCTCTTATATTCTGTGTTCCAAAATCCTTTTGAGCTCTTATATCTTATGTTCTAAGGATCCTTACAGTTCTAATACTTTCTGAATTATGGCCACTGATACAAGGCTTCTGGGAAAAGGAGGACTATTCCTTTCCACTGACCCTCTGAAAGGTTCTCTCAGGTTGTGGGGCTTAATTCACTGCTGCTCCCTCTGTGAGTTAATTACCAGAACAGCTAGAAAGGCTATTCCTGAGAATAACCCTTTGACTGGAAGGCTGTGAGTGAGTAGTTTTCATGCACTGTTTCACATTGGGGAACACTTGGCTTCCTGGACTTGGATAGCGGGGGGACCTTTCAAACCATTTCATAAACTGGATGGGTTTTTAGAAATCATCCTGTTTAACCCCTTCTTGTTATATATAGGGAAGTTGAGGCCAGGAGAAGGGAGAAGGGATATATCCAAGGTCTCACAACTTTGATGGCTGCACTGAGAGCAGATTCTATGTTCCTCCTGCGATCTGGGACTCTTTTCACCACATTCCACCCAAAGCCTTCCTAGCATAAGCCATATTCTCTTTCCCATACTGGAGGCTCACTTCTTCAAAAGCAGGGATTTGAGTGTCCTTTCTCCCTCCTCCCAGTACTAAATTAGAGATTAGATTTTACTGAAAAGAGCTCCTGAAAACTAAGCTGTCACTACTGGCTGCTTTGCCCCTTGGTAACCAGTGACCAGGCTGTTTCAGTCGAACCACTGAGCCAGCCCTAACAGGTTTCCTGTGGAAGGGAGAATGAACAGTGTCTTGGGTTGAGTGAACCCATCACTGATATATCCCATGTTAAACTGGTGGCTCTCAGCCAATACTATTTTTCCTCTGGTAGGGGACTCGAGAAACAATGAGATTCTATCAATTATTTAATAGTTTATTTAAGCCTTACTATGTGCCAGACAGTATATGAACCTGGGAACCAGAATCCCTGGGTTCTAGTCCTGGGTCTGCCACTGAGTAACCCTAATTAAGCAAGCCATCTCTCTAAGCTTCCTATGCAAAGTGAAGGGTTGGGCTGGGTGATCTGGGAAGACCATCCCTTTCAGATGTAATACTCTATTCTTAGAAGGGTTGGCTCTCCAAGTCCCATGGATCAAGGAGGGAAGCTGTGGCTTGGGACTGTCTTGTGGTGGCTCCTACAAATGGGGCCAACACTTCAAGAGAAGAGAGTTGGGCTCATGGCAAAGAAAGAAATAGGGGCATAGAATGGGTGAGAGATGGTGGCTGCAGCTTAGGGTCCTAGAAGTAGGTAGCCCAGGTAGATGGTTGAGCTGAAAAACAGACTCTACATTCCCCTGGGATCTGGGACTCTTTTCACCACATCCCACTCAAAGCCTTCCTAGCATATGCCTCTATCATGGTGGCTCCTACAAATCTATGATGGAGCTCAAGATTTCTTATCCTGCCTTTCACCCAGACCTTTTATTAACATCTATTCCTATCCATTATATAAAGCATATTGTTATGTATTTTACATATATAGTTCCTATAGTTTCTGTAGCCCCACCCCCCTGTTGAAACAGGCTGGTACCTACTTTTCCCAGACAACAACCACATGAGGATTTAGGACAAAGACATTAGGGTAGCTAAGACTCACTGCCCAGCAGTCCCACCTCCTTTCATTTGCTCTCACCTTCCCCTCATTTCCATCACCCTGGGACTAAAAAGACATCCTCCTCATGCCTCAGGATCTCCTCCTTTGGGTCTCAGCAGGGATCCGGAGCCACACCCAACACTAGCCTAACCCACTTAGACCCAGAGCGACTAGGTCCTCGTGGAGGAACCTTGTAATTCAAGGTTCTTTCTGACAATGGCTCCAGATGTTGTTATTGGTCTAAGGTGGGAACTAGGTTGGAGACAGTGAGATGAAGGTCATATTATTCTCTATCAACCTGAGGGATCTGGAACTGGAGTCATCCCAGCCTTCCTCTCCTTTCACCTTCCAAACTCAAAACCCAAACAAGTTACCTCTTACCTGGACTATTGTCCCAGAGCAGGAGCAGACTCAGGTCCCTGGTATCCTATCAGCCAGTCAGCTGTGGCCCCAGCCCAGGCTCAGACTCAGGCTGAAAACTGTAGAAATGAGGAAACAGAGTGTATCATGACCAAGTCATCTCCAGTGAGGAAACACTGTGACCTTAGAGAGCCTCCGCACAGCTGGCTGAGCTGTCAGCTCATGGCTGGCTCCACCACAGACAGCCTCTTCTAGCCTAGTGCTGGAGCAAAGGTGACAGGGAGATCAGGATATTAGAAAGGGGGTGGGCGGGAGGAAGACAAACAGAAAGGCAGAAAGAGAAAAGACAGCAGAGCCTGAGAGATCAGGATAGGGTGAGGAGGTGGAGAGAAAAGAGAACGGGAGAGAAGGGAGAAGAGAGAAAAGAGACAGAAGAAAGGAAGAAGAGAGGAAAAGGGAGGGAGGGAGAAAGAGAAATGAGGGGAAGTAAGAAATAGAAGGGGAAAGAGAAGAAGAAAGGATGCGAGAGAAAAGAAAAGGAACACCAGGAAGAGCAGAGATTAAAATAGTTTTAAGGAGAAAGAAAAGAAAGGGAGAAAAAGCCCAAGTTGGGCTAGGTGCCCCAGGAGGCAAGGTGGACCTTAGCCCCTGGCACCCATGTGGGTGGGGACATGGGAGGGTTTCGGGAGTGTCTCAGGAGTAGGAAAGAGCTCCAAGGACCCAGTTTTTTCCAGACTTCCAGTCCAGAAGCAAGGCAGCTAGGCTAAGGATGATAAATCCTAGAATGCTGGCTTCTTGCCTGGTCCAACCCCTCACCAATAGGTCTGCCTCTATACATTTGAGCATTAGTAACCCATTCTACATCATGAATCTTGACTTCTCTATTCTGTCCTTCTTTGCCAATGCTATTTCCCATGCACTACTCTCCCAAGAAAATAAAACAAAACAAAATAAACCTAACACATCAACTCTGTGAGAGCCAGTGTTTGCTCAAACAATATAAACATCCTTTAGTAGAAGCTTCAGCACCACACACTAGGAAGGAAAATCTGCTGCCAACAAAAATCTGGCACTGGGCTTAATTCAGCAAGTGGTCTCAGATTGGATGTGGCTTTGAACGCTCTCCGCCTGGGACTCTGGCGCTCCCAGTCTCAGCCTTCTGTTTCCCTGGTAACAGCCAGGAGACCCCCTGCTACAACCTGAATAGGCGGGCGGAGAAAATGGTCTCTATGATGTCTTCAATGTTTCAATTCTGGACAACTTACCAGTCCCTACCTGCTTCATGGCTCCTCCCAGTCTTCCCCACCCCATCCCCAAATTCCTAAGGTCTTTATAACCACCTTTCCTTCCTTAAGTCTCTTCTTCAGGTTCTCCCAGTCTTTCCCCAATAGTTCCCTGAGGGCAGGAATTGTATCTTCTAGAGTAAAGAAATTTGAATTAATCATGAATCTAGTCACAACAGTTTTAGCTATGTTACGAAATTTTACCTACTTCTTGACCTGAGACAGGTCACTTGAATTATTTGGGCTTCATTTCTTAGTCCAATTTTACATATGAAGAAATTGTTCTATATACCTAACAGAAATATTATGATATACAGCTCAGGACTCATACTTGCCCAATACCAAGAGTCCTAAAAATGATGTATCTGCTGCCAGCATCTCTCTTGCTCATTCTTGGGACCTTTCTTATTCTCAAAACTATTGTGGTAATAGGGGCAGCTAGGTGGTACAGTGGATAGAGCACCAGCTCTCAAGTCAGAAGACCTGAGTTCAAATCTGGTCTCAGTCATTTAGCACTTCCTGGCTGTGTGACCCTGGGCAAGTCACTTAACCCCAATTGCCTCGGGGGGGGGGAGGGGAACCTTTTGTAGTAATCAAGATCACACAATTGATCACACAAGGCAGGATTTGAATTCATATCTTCCTGATTCTGATACTAGTCTTTTATTTGCAGTTCACACTGTGTTGCTTTTTGAAACAATTATTAATGCTAATAACAATCTCTCACATCTCTAAGAATACTATCATTTCTCTAAAAGCTAGATAGCACAAATATTACCCTAGGAAGCTGAAACTCAGAAAAGCATAGTAATTTACCCAGAGTCACATAGCTAGTAAAGTGTCAGAACCAGGAATCTAAGTCCAACTCTTTTCCAATTATAATAGCATGATAGTCACATTTCATGTGCAGCAGTGCTAACGGCAAGGTATGGTGATCAGGGTTGTTCAACCACTTCTATTTACCCCTCATTCTATTACTAACTCCTTGCCCAAAAGTTTTTTCCCGAATAAATGTACCACATAAAGAGGGACCTATAATTCTCTTTACTTTTGTATTAGCTCAGAGTCCCCACCAGGAGATGCTTATGTCACAATATCACAGTGTTAGATAGCTATATCTATCTATTACCTGAGAATGTTTTCTTCCCCTAATGGCTCCTTTCCAACTACATCCAGGACCATCTTTAGTCACTGTCATCTATATTTTGCCACTGGACACAGATGGCTCTGGGGGAGAAAGTGAGGCTGATGACTTTGTACAGCACCCCCTCACTTAAATTCAACTCTTTTGCATGTCATGGCATCCCTTCCTTGATGTCATGGTCTTCTTCCAGCACGAAGGACAAACAATTTCCAATAAGTTGAACCAAGATGGCAATTGTCAGAGGTCACTACAGTTTGTAAAGACCAAGTAAATATTTAAAAGGATAAATCAAACTCCCTCCCACCTCTTTCACCACCCACTACTTATAGCCCAAAGAAAAAAGCTTCTAATTCCCATGAAGAAGGGAAAAAAGAAGGGCAGATCAGCCCTGAAGTTAGAAAGACCACATGTAACACTTCCTAGCTATGTGACCCTGGGCAAGTCATTTAACCCCAATTGCCTCAGCAAAAAAAAAAAAAAAAAAAAAAAAGGAAAAAAGAGAGGATTATCTCCTTTAGGTCTGTAGTTGGGGATGGAGGGGAATTCAACAGCACTTTGTCTCTACTTAATCTATCCAAGGAACCTCACTCAAAAAGACCTGGCCCCTTTCTTTGCATCGTGCTTCTGCCTGCTGTTCCCCTCCCTTCTATTTTATATGGCTTTCTCCCTTCTTAAAAAGCCTTCTTTTTTTCTAGCTCTAGGCTTCCATTCCTATCAGAAGCAAGGCTCTTCTTCCAGTCTCTCTCCTGCACTCAGTGACCTAATTTTTCATCTATTGAGTCTTTTCCTTTCTAATTTATTCAGGGGACTAATTTATACCTCAAGAGAGCTAGCTGAATTTCAACTAGCAGAATTTCAATGCCTTGTTGGCTTCCCTTTTCTATTATTGGGTGGCAAGCTTTCAAAGATCACTCCCTTAGACGAAAGCATTTCCCTTTACTGACTTGTACTTATTCAGGCACTTCTCTTTCTACAGAAAGTATTATCATCCACATTTTAAGAGGAAGAAGCAGAATTGTCAAGGTCAAGTGACTTGCCCAAGTAGTAATTAAAAATTCCATCCATTCTAAGGCCAATGAATGCTCCCTTCCCTACCTGTATCACTAAAGAGAGGAATTGAAGGTTCCTGGGTGAGCTTCTTATGGGATATCAAAGTGAGGAACCTTCTGTGCCTGAAGGTTGTTTGCAGGGAAGAGGGATCTTGCCACCTAGCAATTTTGGTCTGTCTTTAGCTAATATCCAGATTTCCAATCCATTCCAGAGTGAACCCCAATTTCTCTCAGTAGCAAAACCCAATACAAAGGAAGAGCCCTAGTGCTGAGGGATCATAACATAAAAATGGGATTATAGTCTGAGTTAGTATCCTAGAACACATTTCTGTAGTCAGGGCCTTAAAGTCTTAGTTATGAATAGCACTCATTATATATAATCTGCTGCTCTCTTTATCGCTCTTACCTTGCCTTTCCCCCTTTCATATCCAGATGTCAATGTCAGGCATATTAGACCCAAATGTGTCCATCCATTCTGGAAATTCAAGGCAAAATATGGTTCAAATCAAATGACCAAGTATTTACACAGCCAGGAACTGTATCCAGCACTTGATAAAAACTATCCCATTGGATGCTTCCAAGAACCCTCAGAAGGTGGGTGCTGGTATTATCCCCATTTTACAGATGAGGAAAATGAGGCAAGTGGAGATTAAGTAATTTGCCCAGCTTCAAACAAATTTTAAGTGTCTGAGGCACAATTTAAACTCACTAAGTTCAACGTTCTCTGAACCCCCAGCTGCCTCTGACTTTCCATGCTAAGTCTGTAGCATCTATCCAGAAAATGCTGAGAGGTTAATGTCTGAGCCCCCAAACCAGAAATCGTCCCTTTTCTTCCTTCTTTCCCTCCCTCCTTTTTTCCTTCTTTTTCTTCTTCTTTCCTCTACTTCTTCCTTCCTTCCTTTCCCAAAAGCTTGTCACTAGAGAGTACATTAATGTACTATAATTCATTTAATCACTTCCCTGGTGCTGGCCATTTAGGAGGCTTCCGGAACTTTTATGAAATTCCACATAATGCTAGTAGGAAGATCTTTTGAGTGGAGAGATCTTTTTGTTTATTTTAACAACTATCTCAGACTATTCCTAAGAGGAATTACTGGATGGTTCTGAAGAAAGTGAAGTGCCCTGATTAGTAAAAGTGAGTAAAGAGAAATGCTTTAATCTAAAGGAGTGGTCTTTGAAAGCCTGCCACCCAATAATAAAAAAAGGGAAGATAACACAGCTTTGAGCTAGTTGAGTGATCTCTTTTTGAGGAATAAATTAGTCCTCTAAATAAATCAGAAGGGAAAAAGCTCAGTAGATTGCAGATTAGGCCACTGAGTCCAGGAGAGAGACTGGAAGAGGAGCCTTACTTCTGAGAAGATGAACAGAAGCCTAGAGCTGGAGAAAAGGAAGTTTTCTAGCATGATTATTTTGGTGACTGACTACATGTTGCTAGATGGCTCTCCAGAAAGCTGCTACCAGTGGACATTCCAGAAGCATTGAATGACTTGTTTTGTTACAGCCCCTCCAACACCGAGTTTCATTGCTTTTTATGATTTTTTGCCAGTCATATAGGTCTGAGATAGGATCTTAAAGTGGTTTTGATTTTATTTGCTTTCATTATTACTGATGCTGAAATTTTTTTCAAATAATTTGCATTTCCTCTTAAAGCCTATTAGTCACATTACACATTGTAGATTTGGTGTAATTAGTTTTTTTTTTTTTTTAATTCCTTTTATATTTTAAATGTCAAGTTGGTTTTCATATTTGCTATATCTCCCAATCAATTTCTTTTTAAGTATAGTTTTTAATTGTACAGAGCTTTTGTGTGTTTTTTTAAAATTTCAATACAATCTAGAACACTCCTTTTGTCCTACTTCTCTATAAGGTAAAACCAATTCAATACTCAGCTGAATATATATGTTATTCCCCCTTTGAGCCAAATCTGATGAAATTAAGCTTCAAATAATGCTCATTCCCTCCTTTCTTTTCCTCTATTGTAATAAGTCTTTTGTGATTCTTCATGTGATCTGATTTGCCCCATTTTGCCTACCTCCCAGGACAATCTTTTTTCCATGCCTTAATATCTTATTATATTATGACATGAAAGTCAACTTCTGCCCATATCCTCTGTCCATGTATACTCCTTCTAACCCCTAATAAAGATACAGTTCTCAAGAATTGCAAGTATCATCTTTCCATGGAGAGATATAATAGTTTAACCTTTAAATAAACATGCTTTTATGTTCTTTCCTGTTTACCTTTTTATGCTTCTCTTGAATCTTGTATTTGAAGATTGCATTTTCTCTTTAGTTCTGGTCTTTTCATCAAAATGACTAGAAGTCCCCTACTTCATATAATATCCATCTCTTTCCCTGAAAGATTACACTCAGTTTTGCTGGATACTTGATTCTTGGTTATAATCCAAGTTTCTTTGCCCTCCAGAATATCATATTCCAGCTCTTTCACTCCTTTAATGTAAAAGCTGCTAGATTCTCAGTAATCTGACTGTAGTTCCTTGATACTTGAATTGTTTCTTTCTGGCAGCTTGCAGTATTTTCTCCTTAATCTTATAATTCTGGGATTTAGCCACACTATTTCTTGGAGTTTTTCTTTGTAGGATCTCTTTCAGGAAATGATAGATGGATTCTTAGACTGTTTTGTTCTCTGATTCTTGGATATCAGAGCAGTTTTCTTTGATGATTTTTTTGAAAAAGGTTGTCCAATGTATACATATATTGTAATTAACATATACTTTAGCATATATAACATGTATTGGTCAACCTGCCATCTGGGAGAGGGAGTGGGGGAAGGAGGAGAAAAATTGTAACAAAAGGTTTTGCAATTGTCAATGCTAAAAAATTATCCATGCATATATTTTGTAAATAAAAAGCTATTAAAAAAAAAAAAAAAGAAAAAAGAAAGAGGCTGTCCAGGCTCTTTTTTGATTATGGCTTTCACGTAGTCCAATAATTCTTCAATTATCTCTCCTTTATCTATTTCTAGGTCAGTCTTTTTTCAATTGAGATATTTTACTTTTTCTTCTATTTTTTCTTTCTTTTTATCTTACTTCATATCTTATAGAATCATCAGCTTCTATTTGCCCAATTCTAGTTTTTAACTATTTGGCTAATTCCACTTTTAAAAGGGTTGTTTTCTTCAGTGGATTTTTTTTTTTTTCATTTGGCCAATTGCATTTTTTAAGGAACTATTTTCTTTAGTCAATTTTTGTCCTGCCTTTTCCAAACGGTGGAATCTCTCTTGCATACCTCTCATTTCTTTTCCCACTTTTTCTTCTACCTCTCTTGATATTTAAAATCTTTTTTTGAGCTCTTCCAAGAAGGTTCTTTGGGCTTGAGATCAATTCATATCCTGTTTGAGATCTTGAATGTAGGCATTTTGTCTTCTTCTGAGTTGGTGGTTTGTTCTTCCCTGTTACAATAGTAGCAAGTTTGCTGAGTTCATGAAATCTAGGTTCCATAATAAATGAGATAGATACCTGAAGTTCTTGAAGGGTGAGAGGTAAATATGGGGAGAAATAAAAACAAAGACTATAGAATGTCAGAACTGGAAGAAGCCAGGAGGTTCCCTAGAGCACAGAATGACAGAGCTGGGATGACTCTTAGAACATAGGATGTAAGAGCTGGGAGAGCCCTTAGAACCCAGGAGGTCAAAGCTGGGAGGGCCCTTAGAACCCAGGAGGTCAAAGCTGGGAGGGCCCTTAGAACCTGGGATGTCAGAGCTGGGAGGGGCCTTAGAACCCAGGAGGTCACAGCTGGGAGGGCCCCTAGAACCCAAATGTCAGCGCTGGGAGGGCCCTAAGAACAAGGGATGTCAGAGCTGGGAGGGGCCTTAGAACCCGGGATGTCAGAGCTGGGAGGACCCTTAGAACTCAGGAGGTCAGAGCTGGGAGGGCCCTTAGAACCTGAGAGGTCAGAGCTGGGAGGGAGCTGGGGATCATCTTGTGTGGTCTTCTGATTTGGCAGGAGGGCCAAGTCAGTTCCAAGTCTAATGATTCTTGAGCCTGGGATGGTATCTGCTCTGCCCTGGTTTCCTTGGAAGGCCATGTTTAATTCTCTACTCCTCCTGCCCCACTGGATTAGGAGGTTGGGAGAAGAATCCTAGAACTGTTCATGAAAAGGACAATCACATCCCCTGACTAGACCACTGAGTTGAGCTGTAGCAAAATGTAGAAAACTCATTTGAGCTCCAGGTCCCTGTCAGGAATTTCTCAATTCTTTTCCCATCCCTAAAGTAAATCACAGGGAAGTTCATAGGATCAGAGAGTTATAGACCCAGCACTGGACACAACCATAGTAACTTGTCCAAGCCCACCAAGGTTAAAGTCAGGGGCAGGTGGACCCAGGTCTCCTGGTCTTCAGATATCTCATCCTGGAGGTCTTGTAGAAATCTAAAATTGATCATGTCCCAAACTGAGCTCATTCTCTCTCCCTTAAATATTCCCCTCTTTCTAACTCCCCATATCCTGTCAAGGTACCCCCACCTTCCCAAGTTTATGGGCACAGCTCGATAGCGCAGCAGGGCACAGGGCCTGGCGTCAGGAGGCGCCGAGTTCAAATATAGCCTCAATCATTTACTAGCTGTATGTCCCTGAGCAAGTCACCTCACCCTGTTTTCCTGTTTCCTCCTCTGTAAAGGGACCTGAAGGAAATGACAAAGCATTGTGATATTTTTACCCAGAAAACCGCAAACAGGGTCACGAAGAGTCAGACATAACAGAACAAGTGAGCAGCACCTCCGTAACAACTTCTGTGCTCTCTCCTCCGACAAAGCCGCCTGGTGCAGGCCCTCATCACCCCAGAAGGCGGCACTTCGCAGACTCTGTAGAGCTCTCTAATGCTAGATAGTATCTCTTCCTCCTCTCACCTCCCATCCCGAGTACCAGTTCTAGGACAGGAATGCCATGGAAGAACCCCAGCTCTAAACATCCATGTTTCCCAGCCCGGCCCGGCCCACCCAGGGAGCCAGCCCCAGGCCCCAGAAATTCCCTCTCTCATTCACTTATTTCCATAAATTACTGATCCGTCAAGTTAGATCTCTGGGTTTGGAGATGTACGCTAATTTAACAAAGATGTGTATTAATTTCCTAGAAAATATGTGCCAACTGCCACTTTTTAATAATTTCTAACCTCATATAAAGGTTACTTTACTTTTACTGAGGGGGCACTCAGATCTGGCACAGAGTTGGTGTTTTACATAAGTAAGTCTCCCACTTAGTGATGTCACTAGTACAGGAATCCCACTGTAGAGATGGCAAAACTGAGGCTGTTAAATGACTTGCCCAACTTCACACAGCTATTAGAGTCAGAAACCAGCAGTTTCTGATTGGTTATAAGCTGGGCCTTCCTGAGAAGGGTAGCTAACCCTTAGAAACCCACCCCCTGCCATAGCTCCACTGATCACAAATCTCCCCTAGGAAGCACCTGAGGATCAGCATGGGGGTCAGTGTCCTTTATTGAGCATGAAGTTAAACAAAGAAAGGGCAGAACAAAGCCAGCCTGTGGCTCTATCCGTGATGCACACATGGCTGGGAGGGCAAGGGGCCGCAGAACCTGACCTTTCACTTTCCAGTGGTCTTTTCAGATCCATGCAGAATATTGGGCCACCTCTTCCTGCCTGGAAGCTAAGTGACAATTTCCCTTCTCCCAACCCATTCCTGTCCCAGTGTGAAATTTCCAACTGCTGAAAACAATGCCTCCCCTTGTGCCAATGGGAAAGCCTCCCGGGCACGTCTAGTTTCCCACATTTCATGCTTCTCAGACGGACCTGGGGTCCCGGCCCGTACGACTTCATCATGACGACCCCTCACCGTGTCCCGAGCGGTCCGAGCGTCGGGTAGGATGGACAGATGTGCACGGCTGGCATCAGGCATCTAAGAACCACTGGTGTCAGCTATGACTCAAGTGCCTGACTTACCACCTTCTGGCACAAGTGGGCTGGGCTGGGATGAAAGCTGGATAAAGTGGGGGGCAGTGTGGTATGACAGAGAAAGGAAGAGGCCGAGTGGCCACTGGCCGCACTGTGATCTTGGACAAGCTCGCTTCCTGCCTCGTGCCTCAGTTTCCCCCCCCCCGTAACTGGAGGACTTGAACCAGCTATAATACTGTAATTGAAAAGCTTAGAAGAAACCTACGAATTCCTCTTCCACCTTGTGACTGTTCACCTCCCAAATTCTTTTCCAGCACACTTTGGACACAGACACTCCTATATTCCACCCACTTGTATCAGCAGTAATGCATACCCATCATATTTAGCCAGATGGTCATGCAGCTGGACACCGTGCTCTCCCTCAGCCCTAAAGTGCACACAAAATATATTATCATTGACATCCAAACAGTCGGAGAGGAAGAGACAAACTAGTACTTGTGCGTGCGTGCACACATACACACGAGGAAACAAACAGCAAGAGATCCGGAGAAACAGCCTAAAAGATAAATATAACTTCAAGTAGCAATGGCCCCCCAAGCTGCCTCCTCAAAGACAAACATGCAGCCAATTCCACTTCCCTTTTTCTCACCTCCGCAGCCCCACGAGCAGCTGATATCAGTCCTTCTCTAGCTGCTGGCCTATTGGAGTAGGAGTGCCCAGGGGCCCTGCTCTGCCCACACAGCTCCCCCCTCAGTACCCCAGTGACCAAGAATGGGTGGGGCTCCTAGTTTTTGTTCCCTCCCATGCTTTCCAGCTAATGGCAGTCAAGTGGTAAAGAGGAAGGAAGAAGCAAGATTGTGTGGGTCCACCCAATCACTGGGGTCTAATCAAGGGTCAAAAGTCAACTGACCACAGCCTCCACAAGCTACAAGATTTAAACTCACCCCTCCAAGAAACCTATACTGGGAGTTAGAGCAACTAATTAATTTTTCATTTCAATTAGGAGCTGAAATATACAAACATTATTCTAATTTTTAAAATTATTTCTAGTAATTCGCATTCCTAAGTGCGAAATTCCTTGACAGTTATGTGATTTGTGCTACCCTAGAAGACAAAAGTACATCCCAAGCTAGCTCAGAGCTGGCCCAGACAGGCCAGAAAGAGAAAGGCCTTTAAAATAATGGCTGAGGGAGAACACACCAGTGTTTTGGTAGAAAAATTTATTATACATACAGAATAGCCACTAACTAGAGATAAACAAGCTAGGACAGAGTTGTGCTAGATGGAAGAGGGCAGCAAGCTCTTTGGAAATCAAACAGGCGATGGTGGCTCTGGTCTCGACACAACATTAGCCACTCGAGGGGCAAGGGCTGATTCTGAGCACAGTCGGCAGGAGTTGGGGTGCGACATGACCGCTCCACCCAGACGCTGCTTCCTTTACCATCCAACCAGGAGATACAAGGGCTGGACACTCACCCGGGGACGGGCATTTGAAGGAACCGATGACTTTTCTAAAGGCAGACTCCTCCTAAGTCACCGACACCATTTTAAGCAACTGGTTTAATGAGATGATTTCCACACACGCTACATAAAGTTCATAAAGGTCACAATTCAGTGAAGTACAAAACATTAAATTACAAACAGCAACAGAGGTGGGCGGCGCCCCCCCCCCCACGCCCTCCACAGTGGCAGGGACTAGGCCAGGCTGCTATTAAACCAGGCCTCTTGTTTCCATGTACAAAAGAATGACTCTGATCAATATTAAATTATACTGAAAACCAATGGACTACAAAGCCAATACTATTCTATGTGGGGGAGAAGTCCTTCAAAGCAGGAAGGGGGGGAGCGGAAGGAGGGAAAGACTCTGTTGCTGCAGCCCCAGACATCACTCGCGCTGCTCCATTTTTACTTTGGGCGGCCTCAGGAAGGTCCGGTTTTTCTTCTCTTTCTTTCCCTTTGTGTTTGCCTGGAAATTTCTCCAACTGTCCACACGCCCATCTCGACTTTCCTGAGGATAAAGAGTTTCAGACTCAAAGGGTTGCCAGTAAAAGGGAGAGGCTTTACCTGTGGGCTGGTCACTCCCACCCAAGGGGTGCAGGGCCTCCTCCTCAGTGTCCATCTGTCAGTTTTCACAGAAAGAAAGAAGCCCTGTCCCCAAGGCCCACCCATTCACTGGGCATCACCCCCATGGCCCGGCTGCAGCCTCCCCAAACCAGGAGGTCTAGCCCCGTCTCCCCAGGAAGAGCAGATGTCGGAGGGATGGAGGACCACAGAGGTGTGTTAGAAAAGGCCTGCCGAACCAACGAGGGGGCAGCAAGGTTGCTCCGGCTCTTGCCTGCTCCCAAACAAGAGCCCGAGGTGGCTGCCAAGCTCCTCTAGAATGCTGGGTTTGAGTCGCACGCACACCCTACACATCTCAAAGGGGAGGCCACCGCACAGTCCCAAGTGCTGCTGCGTCTGCCATGCTGTGCCCGAGAGCAGGAACACCTGGCTTCCACCAGTCCTTCACCTCTGAGCCTGTTTCTGC
This sequence comes from Antechinus flavipes, assembly GCF_016432865.1. Lineage (NCBI taxonomy): Eukaryota > Metazoa > Chordata > Mammalia > Dasyuromorphia > Dasyuridae > Antechinus > Antechinus flavipes. Next base: position 575,824,424 of record NC_067400.1, on the reverse strand, counting down.
ATATATGAAATGAGGACAGCATTGACATGACCCCATCCTCACAGGAATACCAAGGGAAAATTGCTCTATAAGCAACAGTTACTCTCCAAACAGAAGCTGCTTTCCTAATTAAGGCAGGCAGGATCATGCCCCTAGCTAAGCACCCCGCTCCTCTCAGCACCAGCTCCCGTCTCCTCCAGAAAACCACTTGGCCCGGTGGATTTGCCCAACATGACACGGCGCGCTGTTCCTTTGCCCTGGTCTCCCACACTACCAACAGGGACACTCTGAGAAGGACATGGAGTACAAAAAGGATTCGCTGCACACCCAGCATGCCTCGTTCCGTGCTAAGTTTGAGTGGGATAGCACCCTACCCTTGGCCCTGGGAATTTCACCATGATGGTGGGGAGACAAGACTGACCCACAGGAAAGAATCACAGGAGATGATGTAAAAACATGAACAAAGGAGACTCGGGACAGCTGATCTTGTGTGACCCCTCAAACCACAATATGGTTTGGATCACATACACGGGGAATTACAGCATTTCTGGTTCAAGGGCCCAGTGAGTCTAGAAGATGTGGCCGGGATGTGGCTGTCTGCAGGCAGGCTGTTGCTGCCCATGTTCCCCCCATAACATAGCTGGGGGCGCCTTTTGCAGAAAACATCAGAGCATGGAATGTTAGAAATGGAAAAGACCCCTTTACACCAGCTTCCAGTCAGATGGTCAAGGTTAGGAAGGCTGAGACATTGTCTTTGGCTCCTCCACAATGGAAGGGGAAATGGAAGAGGGACGCGAGAAAGTGAGGGCAGGGTCCCCATGCTACCCCCAGAGCCCACCGATCTTCTCTCTCTGGGGAGATTGGTGCTAAACCCAGATCTCATGCAGAGAACAATCTGAGGCTGTGGGGAATAGAAAAGGGCTTCCTCCCACCAGAGTCACCCCAAGCTCCTTTGGCTAAACATTCCTTCCATAAAAACGATATCAAAAACGATACCACATATCTGCAAACACAGAAAACCATTGAGCTCTGATTATTTCAAAGAAAAATGGTACTTTGAAGGAAATATAGGATTATGAGCAAAAGTCAAGTACAAAAGTCTTATGGGAACAAAGAAAACAAAAAGTTCACATAAAATAGGGGCTGGGGGGAAGGGGAGGGGAAGGGGGTGTCCAGATTCAGAAAAAAACTCCAAAAAAAGGCATTTGAGTTATCTTCTGAAGAAGAGAGAAACATATTAAGAACTGGGAAATTGGCTACTAGTCTTTACTTGACCACCATTAGTGATCCCAGATAAGTCACTTAACTCAAAAGCTAACTGCAGTTAAAAAAAAAAAATTTTTGGTAGAAAACCTGGATTGGGAGGCAAGCACCATGTGGAATGGAGGCCCATTCTGCCATGACTTGATAGGACGCCTTGGGCATGTCCCTTCCCTTCTCCAGGCCTCAGATGGGCAAGTAGGACCTTTAAGGGTCTTCTTGCTCTGACATTCTGTCCTTTTGACCCACATGATCCATCTGAATTTTACCTCAAAGTTTTTCTGCCATTCTCTTTCTCTCTTTGCTTTTTCTTGTGCTTCAATCTCTTCTTCTCTTTGTCGCTTCCTAGAAGGAAAGCCAAATGCATGATGAGTGGAGCATAAATAGCAGTGAAAGCAGAGCTAAACATTGATTTCAGAGCATAAGTACTAGGAGCTGCCAGGACTGTCCAGCCATGCTGAGGAGGAAGGAGGCCAGTGTTATGGGCCCATGAAGGTCCCATAAATCAGGTTACCACCATCTTGTTGCAAGAAAAGTTCCCCAAATGCTCAAAACTTTCTGCTAATACCACTCCTCTTCTCCATATCAAGAGGAGGCAAGAAGGGGCCATCATCTCCCTCTGAAAAACAAGGAACAGACTGATTTCTGACTACAGAGAAAGTCAGAACCTTGCTCTATCTGCTTGATAACTAGCTGACACTGCCTCTAAAAGGCAGGACATCTCCTCAGCCACTTCCTGGCCTGAAGTAAGCCTACTTTACTGGACATCACAGCCCAAACCAACCAATTGTATTACCACATATCTGCAAACACGGAAAACCATTGAGCTCTGATGATTTTAAAGAAAAATGGTACTTTGAAGGAAAGCAACTGAGTTTGCAAAGTAACTTTTACTCAGCTGTAGAAGAATACACAGACCAAAGAAAGCCAGGTGCTGAATTCATAGTTTTCCTTCTAGGCTGCAGAAAGAAGAGGCAGCAGAGTCTTTGGAACAACTGCTTATACTGTTCTCCTAAGGCAGGGGTCCTCAAACTACGACCCGCGGGCCAGATGTGGCAGCTGAGAACAATTATCCCCCTCACCCAGGGCTATGAAGTTTCTTTATCTAAAGGCCCATAAAACAAAGTTTTTGTTTTTACTATAGTCCGGCCCCCTATTTAAAAAGTTTGAAGACCTCTGTCCTAAGGTATAAGTCTGGACCTAGGATGGCCCAGCTGACCTTGGGCAATCATTTTGAGCCTCTAAAGCTAAAGTGCCTTTGGCTAGCAGCTATAGCCAAGCTTCGTGTTTGTTAATCACTCACACTCCAAAGTCTACCATGATAATGGTCAGGAGTGTTTTATAGGAGCTCAGAGAAGGGAAGATAAAAATTAAAGCTTTCAGGAGGAAAAGACAATTAAGATGGGCCATGAAGAATATGATTCATTAAACAGGTAATTATCAATCATCTGCTGTCAATCAAAAAAGATTTATTAAGCACCTATTATGTGCCAAGCACTGGACTAAGTACTTTATGATAACCTCAGGAGGCAGGGTCTTCAGTGACTCACTCAATATCTGGGTCTCAAAGATAGATCTGAATGTGAACCCAGAGTTCTGATCCTTCACTCAATGTTCTTCCCACCCCACAAAATAGGGTGAAACAGCAATCCAAATAACCAACCTGAGCAAAATGAGACAAACTTCAGGAAAGGGGAGATCTCTTTCCACTAGTCGTAACAGAGGTGTCGCATAAAAAACAACAGACCCTAAGTTGGGCTTTTGAGAAGGGAAAGATTTCCAGAGGCAGAGATGAAGGCAATTTATCTAAGCATCTAGGAGGAACAAAGGCAAAAAAGCCAGAGAGAGGGTTGAGAGAAAGATTACAAAAAGCCTTGAATGTCTAGGAAAATGAGATTATTTAGGAAATAACAAGGGAAGGTTTTAGAGAACTAAAGAAATCAGCAAAGTTTCTTTCACGGAACTAGCAGGTGTCAAAGTACACAGAGTCCTGGGGCTGGACTTGAAGACCCAAGTTCAATTTGGCCTTGGACATTTACTAGCTATATGACATGGGCAGATCGCTTAACCTCTCTGCTTTGGTTTCCTCAACTGTAAAGTGGAGATAATAGTCCATGCCTCTTGATGTGGCTGTGAAGATCAAAGCTGAAATGGTAATACAAAAGCTAGCTATTCTTAGTATTATTACTTCATCTTGCAGCTGAGCAATGGCCTAGCATCTCCCATAGGACTGCTGAGTCCATACAGCTCTCTGTGCCTCCCCCTATGCTAGCACAACAGATGAGTTCCAATTTGCCCAGAAGCTGAGGAGAGCGGTAGAGCCTCGATCATTCAAATCTCTATGAAAACATGTACATAACAAAATTTAATAAACGTTTGTTGAACTGACTCCAGCAATAATTCTGACCTGACTCTGAAACGATTCTGATCACAATGCTGGTGTGACTGATTGGTGAAAGATACACAATAAAAGTCACCCCAAAAATCTATTACTCTTTGACACAACAAACCCACTACTAAAAAATTACCCTGGCATGGATTCTGTCAATATAAAGTAATCATTAAATAAAAATTAAAAAAAAAAAAAAAACCAACAACAACAAACCCACTACTAGAAACAATCATTCAGGAATCATTAAGAACAAAGAATCTGAAACACAAAAATATTCATAATATTAGCTCTGACTAGAATCTATACTCCATAATGGAGAATGGTTAAATAAATGGGTTACTAACACAATGGCCTGTGTCCTCAGAGACTACTAGAGGGAACAAGAGTGTACCCAGGTCAAATCCTGTATTCAATACTCACTAGCTATATGACCCTGTCGAGTCACTGAATCTGTCTGCCTCAGTTTCCTCAACTGTAAAATGTGGATAATAACTGCACCTACTTCCAGGGCTGTTGAGAGGACCAATATTTATAAAGAGCTGAGCACAATGTAGGCACCGTAAGTAATTAAAATACTTGTTCCTTTTCTCCTTTTAAAAAAAAATAAATACCAAGAACTATAGAAAGACTAACACAAAACAGATCCAAGTGAAGTATGCCAACATTGTAAAAACACAGTGATGAAAAGCTTTTCTTAGAGCAACAAAAACCCACAAAATTTTTTCTATATCCACAAAAGATTCAGATGAGAATCCAGACCAAATAAATCATCATTTTGATTTTAGAAAAAGGAAGTGGATAGAACTTATTAAGAAATACATATAAAACAAAGGAAACTAACTTCCTAGATGCCATCAAGACTTACCTTTCGTGCATTTCTTTAGCTTCTCTCTCTTTCCTCTTTATTTCCAATTCAGCAAAAAGCTTCATTGTCTGTTTGTAAACTGCCTGTTTGAACTGTAAGAAAATAGGAATGCAAAAGAGAATTTAATTACAGGACGAAGTTCAAGGGAAAGCAGATTAAATAAAATAGGGAAATTTTAACTTCTAAAACAAAGAGAAGTCTTTCTGATGCTGGGTCCCCCAGAAAGCTTGTTGGTGCCAGGGAGACACATGACCTTCCTGCTTAGACACAGGGCTCAGGAGAAAGAACAGAACCTTCCTCATATGCAGACACTCACCCGCTCCTCCCACACACCTGGGGCCCACAGGGAAGCACCTGGCTTTGAAGTACCTTCAAAGATAAATGTATCTTCACATCATCAGGTTAGAGGTTCTAAATGACATTATAAACAGAGAAAGAGAAAACCCCAAAAAGGTCAGGGGAAAAGCATGGCCCACAATCATTTCTTTAACAAGAACTGATAAGCACAGGGCACTATAGTAAACCTAGGAAATAGGGCAAACCTGCCTAAGAAACTTACAATCCAATAGGGGAAAGGAGGCATACAATAACACAAGAGAGCCTAGTCAAATTGCCCTATCAGAACCCTGAACTTCCAGCATTCTTACCATGACACCACATACCACAGGATGATGGAACTATACAAATAACTACCATTGGCAGAATATAACAGAAAAATCTGTCTCCCAAGAGCAGAGTTTGTATATTTAGTGACAGCAATGTATAGAGAAAGTGGAAAGGGGAAGGGAGAGCAGGAAAAGATCTATTTCCCTCTTCTCCAAAATAGTGACTGTATCCAATACATAATGACCTACTGGTAAGAGGGCTGGAATCAGGATTCCAAGGATATTGGCTGAAGTGCAAACAGGTCTGACATGTACCAAGCTATGAGAGGAACTCAATACCTGTGTAACCACAGGCAAGTCACTGATCCTTCTGTGTCTCAGTTTTCTCATCTAGAAAATGAGAACAATTCAATTTGTCCTCTTCGTTTTTAAAGGCTCTTTTTTTACACCAATACTAAATAAGTTGGATCTATTATTGTCAGGAGAACAAAATGAGCAAGCTTTAGGGATTTCAGACCTTTCTAACCTATGTTTTATTTCTTTAAAAGTTCCAGATTCTATAACTTAGGAGTGACATGGAAGAATTAGGATAGGATCCAAGGGAATGATAATGTTTATAGAATAGAAAATGAGATATATACTATGAAAGCAAAGGAAATTGGAATTCTGTCCAGAGGGCAAGAAGTGTCCCTAAAGAAGAGGTGGTAGGAAGAAAGTACCTAAAGCTACTGAGGGTTGTCACAAGAAGGGAGCTCACATACTACCCTTCTAAAGTGTTTCAAGTAAGCCAGAGAAATAACTGGGAGACTTTAGGCATCAACCTGTGTACTTCTCAGTTCTCTGAAACCATGAGACCCTAAGACTCTGGTGGATCCAGGGTCTTACCTCCACCTGCAATGGCAGGACCTCCCAATTCCATGTAACTCTGGAGAAATGTACACTTTTTTCCTGAAACTCACCAATTCAGGGTCATCTTCTTCCACGTTTGTAGGCTTCCCTTCCTTCTTTAGCTGTTTCTTTCGCTCTTTCACCTAAAAATAGGGGGCTTGTTAAAAGCAGCTGACACAAGTCATACAAGAGAACAAAGAGGAGGGTAGCCTTCTCTTTCCAGTCCAGCCCAGCAAAGGACCAGCCCTCAACATCACAAGGTCCATTGCCTCAGGATCCATCAATGATATGAAACAGGTCATTGCCACTTCACTACCAGGTCTACCAGCCCCTCTTTTTCAAAAGCCAGGGAGGATTCAGACAGACAAAAGCATTGGCAATGGCAAAAACTGGACATGGGAGTCTCAATAATCAACTATCTATATGAAAACAACGTTGGGTTTTAAAGCCCTCGCAAAAAAAATCAAACAAAATGTTATTCCTGTTATTTTTCCACCCCTCCCCAAAAGGGAGAGCCTAAAAACAAAACATTTAGCTCTGAACTGTCAATTCACTTATCCCCTCAAAAATGCTATGACTATCAAAAAAACAGCCAGAAATCAGCAATAGTGACCCCTGGTGGTCAAACAAGATAAAACCCTCCTATTTTCCAAATATCTGCAACAGGCTGGAACCCAGTTGCCAGGAAGGGCTGCCCAAATGTGTTTCTATTAATCTGTAAGATGCTAACCGGAAGGGTTGGTAAGGAAAAGCTCTTCTAATTACCTGATTCCCTTGAAGGAAACAGGAGGAAAGTCCCTTTTCAAGAATATTAATTGTCACTGAAGTGATTTCTCCTGGGGATCCCTCCTATATCTGCTTATTCCCACATTAAAAAAAAAAAAATTCATTATGGTTGTCTATAGATTTTTATTTCGTGTGTTCAACTAAGGCTTTTCCAGGAAGAGATCATGACCATCAGAACTCTTTCAAATTATAACATCTGAAATAAAAGGTTCATGGTCATTTCTGACACAGAGAACTTTACCAAACAGAAAAAAAGAATTACAAAGAAATCATAGCATTACCCACCATTTAAAGATGTCATAGCACTAAGGGAAAAAACCCTCAAAATCATCCATGAAAGTTTCAATAATAGACAGTTTAATATTGCTATATAACTCTTTTTAGGAAACAGAACAACCCAACTCAGTGTCCTCAAGTCCCAGCTCCAATCCTTGGACAAGATATCCAGTGAAGGAAAGGAGCCATTTCACTTGACTCATGGTGGGGAACATCTTCCATTTGATCTTGCAAGAGAGGGTGGTGGGCAGGGCATTCTCTTTGGAAAGAACTGGCATCAGAGAAGGTAGGTAAGTTAAGAAAGTGATCTTGGCATCTATCGGCATCTCTTCCCCCCCTCAGCTGTCCCTTCTCCGGGGTACAAAGCCCGCCAGGCCATCAAAACCCCATGACACTCACGGTGTGCTCCACGTACTCTTTTCCTGCTTGAATGACGTCCAGGGCTCTCTTCTTCTGCTCCTGATCCAGGAGCAGTTTGTAGGCTTTGTCAACAGCTAGTACAAAACAGTGAAATTAAAAGGTTTGCTAACATATCTAACATATATAGGACTGCTTGCCTTCTAGGGGAGGGAGTGGAGGGAGGGAGGGGAAAAATCGGAACAGAAATGAGTGCAAGGGATAATGTAAAAAAAATTACCCTGGCATGGATCCTGTCAATATAAAGTTATTATTTAAAAAAAAAAAAAAGGTTTGCTAACACTCTCTGAAGTCTCAGCTCTCACAAAATCTAAACTTCTGTGGCCAGAAGCAAGTCTATTTTCATGGTTTATCTAAATATTGTTAAAGTGACTGAAGAACATGGAAGTATCACACTGCATTCACTGAACTCCCCTGCCCACTTGCTTTTGCATCTGTGGAATGGAGGTAGCAGGTGGTCAGCAGTACACTGGCTCTTCCAGATTTGTAGCTTTCTGCCTCAAGTGGTCAGATGAGTTGGCCTGAGCTCACCTACCTTCCTTCTTTTTCCCTGGTAGCCCTGTACACACTAGGACAATGTCCTAAGCCAAGTACAACTGTCAGGGGGGATGGGTTTGGGGCAGATCAAGACTCTTTTTGCCCATCTGTTTTGGAAATGTAGAAGGGTGCTTGCAGTGGTGAAATGGAAAGATTCTAGATGAACTGGGGGAGAAGGGACAACTCTTGGGTTTAGTGGTTGTGTGGCCTTGGGCAAAGTTCAGTTTGTTTACCTATAAAATGGGCCTATGACACACACCTCCCCCCAGCTAAGTTGAGAGGACTATGAGGAAAGGGCTTTGTATGCAGAAAGCACTAAAGAAACAGGGCCCTTCTGACAGATGATGATGCCATCATGGAGGCAATGAATGGAGAGCCCCTGGGAGAATTCAGGGTGAGCAAAGGGACCAGCTGTCACCAGCATCACCCCCGGGGTCCAAAGGCAGCAAGTGCACATAGGCGCTGATACCTTCAAAAGCTTTCTGTGCTCTCTCTGCGTCATCTTGGTTCTTGTCAGGATGCACCAATATGGATAACTGCAACAAGAAGGGAAGAGGTCACTCAATTCAGCCAAACACGTGCCAAGATTCCCCTGCAGCATGCCCCTTTCCCCCACTCCATTCAGGGAAGTCAGAAATCCAAGGCCCCAGGAGGCCCAGGAGGAAAACTGCAGATTTGTTTTGGTCTTGCCCCTCAGCAGATGTGTGTCCCACTCAGTTCCTTTGTCTGCAAAACAGGATGATGAACACTTGTACTAGCTACCTGGTGAGGCTACAAAGAGTACCAAAAGCTCTTGGAAACTATAAAGCAGAGTGCTTTTGCTAAGGCACAGGTCCGTCTGTGTCACTCCCCTCTCCTCAGAAGATGGGGAACAACTGGAGTTTACTGAACAGGGAAATGACATGGGTAGAGCTGTATCTTGGGAAAATCACTGACAAATATGAAGACAAGTGCAAGGATCAGAGTGAGGGGAAAAAAAGGCAAGCAGACTAATTGGTGAGTTGTTGCAAATGTCCTGATGAGAAGTAATATAGACATTATGTGGATGGAGAGGGGCTGGACACCAAATATATGTGAACTTAGAAATTGCAAGATTTGTGACATGATGAAAGATACCAAGGTTTGAGAACCTAGGTGACTGAGAAGACTGTAAGTGTCACCAAAAGGAATCAATAATAGGGAAGTTCAGTGATGGAGACTGAGGAGTGGGGGGGAGCCAAAGATACTGATTGCTGTTTTGCACATGTTAAGTATGAGAAGCTTATGCCATGGCACATCTAACTTGAGATGTACATTATAACTGGTAATAAGGGACTAGAGCTAAGAAAGAAATGCTATATAAAGATTAGTTATACCTCCTATTACTAAGTATAGATTTGAGTGTACCTTTTAAACAGCCAACACCTAAAATAAAAACAGTAACTCAGATACAAAATGATCAGGCAAAAAGAAGTCTAAGTTGGGGCGGACCAGATGGTGAAGAAAAGGCAGTGCTTTGCCTAAGCTCTCCCTCTAACATCTTAAGCAATGCCATAAAATAATTTGTGGAGTAGCAGAACCCATAAAAGAGAAGGTTGAAATAATTTTCCAGTCAAAGACAACTTCGAAGATTGGCAGGAAAGGTCTTTCACAACTGGGGAAGAATGGCAAACAGTCCAGCACAGACTCAGAAGACTAGGAGTGGGCCTTGGGAGCTACTGAATCAGCCCACAACTGCATCTGGAGCTCTCAGTCCCAAAATGAGACATCTGAGGGCCTGAACAGCTAGCTGGTCAGAAAGAGATTACAGGGGTCTCTTTGCTAGCACTGAGGCAGGACTTGTTGCTTTGCCTATATTCAGATCTGGGTCACAATCCTGGGTGGCAGTCTCAGCACCAGGAGAAGCACTTGTACAGCTTGTGGCTACAGTGGAGCAGGGCCCCTTGTCACAGTTCCAAGACAGAAAAGACTGCTTGTGATTGCTCACCGATCAGAGCATAGGCCAGGAGAATAATAAACACACTTCTCCTTAAAATTAGAAATGAGCAAATGAAAGTTATTGACTTTAAGAGAAATCAATTAACAATAAAACAAAACCAAAAGAAAGGAAAAATATATATATATAAGACAAAGTGGAATATCTCACCCCCAAACACAGGCTGACCTAGAAAATAGATCCAGGAGATAATTTTACAATTATTGGACTACTTAAAAGCCATGAGAAAAAAAAAAAAAAAAAGCCTAGACATCATCTTTCAAGAAACTATCAAGGAAAATTGCCCTGTTATTGCAGAACCAGAAGGCAAAATAGAAATCGAAAGAATCCATTGATCACATCTGAAAAAGATCCTATATGAAAACTCCTGGGAATATTCTAGCCAAATTCCAGGCTCCCAGGTTATGGAGAAAATATTGCAAGCAGCAGAAAAAAAACAATTCAAGTATCGTGGAGTCACTATAAGGGTAACACAAGATTTAGCTATTTCTACACTAAAAGATTGGAGATCTGGGAATATGACATTCCAGAGAGCAAGGAAGGGAGGAATACAGCCAAAAACAATCACCTACCAGTAAAACTAAGTATAATCCTTCAGAGGAAAAAAATGGAAATTCAATGAAATAGAGGATTTTGCAAGAACTCCTGATGAATAGAAAATATGACTTTCAAATACAAGATTCAAGAAAAGCCTAAAAGAAGCTGACTAAAAGATGTAGATAACAGAAAATGTTACTCTGTCCTTTTTGATTCAATGAGTCCAAAGGCCACTTTCAAGGTTCTCTTCTAGCAAGATATACCTAGGTTTAAAGTATTCAATACTTTAAGATACACAGAGAGAACTTGATTTGACAATCATCAGGTGAGGCATAAAACATAATTATAGAAACTTGCTAAAGAGGCTTGCCACTGTTGATGAACAGCTACAGCCCAGAGTCCAAGGTCAATTCCTTAAGGGCAGTGAGGTCCTCTCGAAATGCACCTGTCTGAAGGCATACACCTCAAAACAGGGCAAGCTTAACCATGAACAGATATGGGCAGAATCATCCAACATTAGCAGACATGGATTGACTGTCATTTATATCAATGGAGAGAATACCTCTGACAACAAAATCACAATGAAAATATGGATGTTCTGATATCTATTTGCACTTACTACCCATAGTTTGTCTATTTATGTTGAGACATCTGAGGTCACTATTGGATGGCTAGTTTTCCTTGGTCACTCTCCCTTGATGTAGAGATCCCTTCTAATGTATACAAGACATAAAAAGATACTATCTGGGACTAAAGGAAGTACTGTCCAGGCTTGCAGGAAAGCCAGAACCCAACATTTTCAAATATGTCTTGCTTTAGGGTGATGACAGAGTGCAACGAAACATCTTGTCACAAGTTCTATATAGTATATTGGTTCATTCTGGTCACAGTTATGATTTGTTTATTCTAAAACACTGAAGTTGGCAGCTCAAGCTGAAATATTCTACAACTGAGAAAAATATGATCTATAATATATGCTTCTTTCATTTGCTATTCCAAAGTAGTTTTTAATGAAAACTACTATTACTCATTCTTTGTCACAATTACAACTTTAAAATACAGAAACACTCTTACTACAGTTATATAGTCATATTTGTCCAAGGTCAAAAAGGTATGAAGAGGATCTTATCCATAACTATTCTGCTTGTTCAATGATTAGGCTATAGTGAGATATGGTAAAAAAAAAAAAAAAAAAGGAAAAAATAATACTCACTTGAAATTTTCTTCACTAAAGTCAAAAGGCAGTAAGTTATTTTTATAACAACAGCTACCAAAAATTTGAGACATGACTGACATTTCCCTCCTTTTGAGATTTTCATTTCCCTAGATTTTAGCTTGCCATAGGGTAATCAACAAGTTAATATTAATGGCACATCCATTAATCTTTTTTTTTTTTTTTTGGAGGGAGAGCAATTGGGATTAAGTGACTTGCCCAAGGTCACACAGTAAGAGTCTGAAGCTAGATTTGAACTCAGGTCCTCCAGACTCCAAAGTCTGTGCTCTATCCACTGCATCACTCAGTTGTCCTGTGGCCATTAAATTTAACCAGTTTAAATAAAAACTGCAATGGTCCCCCTTCTTTCTTATCTTTTTAGTCTTTATGACCTAGGATTTCAATCATCTGACCCCCCCTCCATGTGCTAACATTTTTTAGGGGTCTACATTTCAGATTAAACTCCTTTTGTGCCAAATAAAAATAATTATCAGAGGAGAGGGAAAAGTCCAAGTTTAATAAAGTGCTGGATTTGAAAACAAGGAGAAAGTGGACCACTCAGGAAAACACACACACACACACACACACACACACACACACACACACACACACACAATGGGAAATAAACAAGTATGGAAGAAGTTTGTCTTAATCATAAAATAAGTCAGCAATATATTAAAAAAAGCAAAGATGCCTGAAACATGACATCTAAGAGCTGGGAAAAGTGTACTAGTTAGGCCTTTCTGAAAGTACTGGATGCTCTTAGAGAAAGGAAAAAGTTAGAAAGGGTCCAGAGGAGAATGAAAAATGGATATACAAGAAAAGATTAGATGGAATCAAATTTTTCAGTCTAAAGAAGACAATGATAAGATAATCTATCAACCAGGAGGTGAAGGATTTTGATAAAATGAATATTCATAACTATGAGAGCCACTGTGCATGAGAATGAGTAAGAGCAAGGATTATGTTTATGATTAAAGAAGGAACAAAGTTTTTCATAAGCTATCTAGTCCTTTCATTTAAATTCATAAATAATAAAAGAAAGGGAAAGAACTTGCGGAGGGGGGAGGGGGAGGAGAATCACATTTGATATAGGGAGGCAGATTAAAAAACCCTTTTAATAAATACATTGGAATTATTTTAAAATATTTCTCAGGACTACAAAAGGCTTCTCCCTTTAGGAAATGGGCTTTCCTCAGAGAACTGCATTAAAGGCAATGATGCCCCAAACTGAATTCATATCCAGAGATCTTTGCCTTTCCAATTCAGAAGTGTTTGGCACCCAAGAGAAGTGCCCTCTAATACAATGAAAGAGAGGCACCTTTGTTGCATCTTAGTCAGTAAATATCCTCTATACTGATCTCCCATTGATCTACTGAGGAGAGAAGTTCAAGAAATGGTATGGTGACTTGGTTGTCCAATTATTCTGGAATATTAACACACCTGTATTTTTCAGGATTCCTCCATATGTTACCTAAAATTGTCTTAGAACAGAGAGTCATTTCAGAGGCACAGAGGACAGTTTAAATACCTCTCTAATCCAGCTAGAAATGTTTAGATTTCAAATTCATCCTAAATTGTTTCTGAAAGATGTGTTTCACACACACACACACACACACACACACACACACACAAACTCTCTCTCTTAAAGAGATTTGCTCTTATTGTGAAAAAAAATTTGAGTCCTCTGTGGTTCTAATAATTGAAGTGTAACCCTTTCAGTTAATAGAAGGTTATGAACATCACTGTGCTTAAGGTGACTACCTTGGCTCACACAGTCCTGAAATGATGCCTGCCTAAGCTCATCAGCACAGAGAGGGCTGAAGCACTGGCTACTACTGACAAAGCACATGTGTCTGAGACTTCACACAGACCTCAGATGCCACTGACAGCACAAAAATGAAGGCTTACCTGCCTGAACCGCTTCTTGATTTCTTCATCTGTCACTTCGGGGTCTATCTGGAGAACCTATAAACAACAACAATAATTAGGTTAAAGCAATAAAAAAGGATTTCCAAAAATAAAAATATACTATGTGTTTTCTTGAGCAAAATGATCAGTGGAGGCACTCCTCTAGGGCAATTATTCTTTCTTAAGTCATTTCTCCATTTACCAGGAAAAGGCACTCACCTTGTACTGCAGTCACATTTCCAACCACCTCAATGTTACTTTCCCTACCCCGTGTATCCTTCCTCCATCAATGCAGAAAAACCATACATGTTTAAGCAGCTGTGCAAATGGAGAAATATGTTCTTAGGCATCTTTTAAGATTCCAAATCTCACCTCTGCCTGCCAACACTGACCAGGCCGAGAGCTGGGACTGGACTGCAAGGCTTCACTTCAACAGTAGATGGGAGCAGTGATAGCCAAACGTCTGACATGCACACTCCTCTGGTTACCCCAAACCAAAGGCCCAGAGAGTATATATAAATCCTGACCTCATCAACTCCAGTTTCTCTCAAACCAGTAATTTTGTGAGGAATAGAGAATGTCCACCAAGATGGACAATGATCAGCATCCCCAAAGTGATGTTATTTTCTGAAAGAAGGAAGATTTCCAACCTTTTCAGCACAGCCCTGGTGGTGAACGACAAAGGATCAGAAGGAAGGATGGTACTTGTGGATGATCACAAGGCCCCAGATGCAGAGTTAGATGGCACCTCAAAGATCAAGGCCCTCTCTTTACAGATAAGAAAAAAGGCCAAGAAAAGACAAAGGACTAGCTCAGGGCCAAACAGGTTATAAGAGATAGACTAGAGATTTGCAACCAGGTGATCAGACTCCAAATCTAATACTCTCTCCACTGCATCAGAATATTTTAGGTCTGTGAAAGAGGATTGGTTATTTATGGAAGCACAAGAAGTCACATCAGCAATGAGTCTGCAAGGGAAAAGATATAATGGTTATGGAATGAGGAAAGGAAAGGAATAAAAAAATGAAGACTCCACAAAACTTCACCAAGTTCCAACAGAGACCTTCAGGCACAAATGGCTACTACTGACAAAGCACTGGCATATCCTCTATTCCTGCTCCTATTAAGTCTCCCCCCAAGAGGAGGGATTGCTGTAAGCCAGGGAACAGAGAAAGGGTAGAGAAACACATCATCACCACCACAGTCAACATTTACCACACAGCTATGATGGGCCCACATCCAAAACACAATTTGGAATAATAGACAAGAAACAAAGCACTTCGAAGCACAATGATCTCTGACAGAGGAAAGGAGTGGCAAATACGTCGATCCAAAAAGTATGGATGGGACAACTCATAAGTATCTCCTGAGACAAGAACTACTTGAAGAAGGAATAAAGGTTTCCAGGAACCTACTGGATCTAGACCTACAAAAGGATGTGTCATATACATGCTTCTGTGTGAATGAATGTGATCTGAGGAAAGATCAACAAGGTGGCAACCTCAGAGATCGTGATGATGCCAATGAAAAATCATGTAACATAAAGACAAGTTCAGAAGAGCTGAAAACTCAACAGCGGTCCCCAACACTGACAGCTAAGTCTACCTATCAGCTGAGACATGTGATATTGCTTAGGCAGAAGCTCATATCCATTATCTCACGCAGTCCCTCTCTCTGAAATTTTTCTAAATAGTTTTCCCTTGTTACAGGGGAAAGGTCAATTTGTGAATACGTGTGTCCAATTTTGAGACATGATTAGAATATAAAAACATCAATAAAACACTTAAAATTTTTTAAAACAAATTAATGGCAATAGTAATCATCCTCAGAAGTTATGGGGTACAAAGAAAAAGGACTGGGAAATGAGTATGAATCACAACATAACATTTCCACTTTTGTTATTGTTTGCTTTCATTTTTGTTTTTTTTCTCTCAGGTTATTTTTATCTTCTTTCTAAATCTGATCTTTCTTGTGCAACAAGATAACTGTATAAATATGTATACATATATTGTATTTAATATATACCTTAACATATTTAACATGTATGGGACTGCCTGCCATCTAGGAGAGGGGGTGGAGGAAAGGAGGGGAAAAGCTGAAACAAGTTTTTGCAAGGGTCAATGTTGAAAAATTACCCATGCATATGTTTTGTATATAAAAAGCTATAATAATAATAATAATAATAAAAGAAGTTATGGGGTATAATGGAAAGGGTATTGAGTCTTGAAGATCTGGATTCATGTTTCAGCTCTAACACTAGTTGTGAGACTATGAGCAACACCTACATACATTTCTGAGCTTCAATTTTCTGATATGTAAAACAGAAACATTACTTTTATTATCTACCTACCACAACTATTGCAAAGTATTTTGCAAAGCACAAAGTGTTATATAAGTGAATTATATGTAACATTTACCAGAATAAATTAGAGTCCATCCCAGTCATAACAAAGAGACTCATGAAAAAAAAAAATTCTTTAATGATATGGAAATTTAAGGCTAAAGAGAAGATATTTTAACATTCATGAAAGATGATCTAAGAAGAATAAGCAGTGGGTTTTCCCAAACGAGATCCCCAAGACCAGAATGGATAACTATTTGTTTTGCTGTGTTATATTGAAAAAAAATTTTCAGTCTGCAAAAATCTACCTTCTCACCCTCTCACTGGCCCATTGAAAAAGGAAAAAAACAAAACACTCTTATAACAAATTTCCACATTAGCCATATTTTTTTAAGTAGTTTCCCCCAAAAAAAACCTAAATCTCTCTATTAGGAGATGGATAACACATTTCATCATTAGTCCTGTAGATTCATGGTTGATCATTATACTAAAAAGAATTTCTAAGTCTTTCAAAGCTGTCTTTAAAATAGTGCTGTCAAGGTATATAAACCATTCTGGTTCTACTCACTTCTTATTACAGAAATTCCTTAAAATCTCCCCAAGTGGTTTCTCTGAAACCATCACTTTCATCATTCCTTAAGATTACAACAGTGTTCCATCACATTTATAAACAAGAACTCCTTCAATCATTCCCCAACTAATGGGAATCCCTCAATTTCCCATGCTTTGTAACCCCCAAAAGAGCTTTATATATTTTTGTATGCCCTTAAAGAGTTCATTTTGTTTAGAACTATTCCTGCCCTTAATCTACACTCCTTATTGTTAGAATCCTTACAAGCTATTAAGTCATTAGAGTTGATAGAAACAAAGGTTATGGTTCACACCTTTGGAGCTCATACCTTTAAGAGAGTTTACATAAGAGTTTATACATTAGAGTTCACAAGTCTGAGATTCACACCTCCCATAATCCCACTCTCTCAGAGGAGAAGTCAACCTTTGAGTTCACACCTTTAAGAGATCATATATAAGAAGCTCTTAGAGCTTCAGTCAGTCAGTCTGTTGGTCAATTAAGGAGATTGAGAAGTTAATCTGCAGTCGGGCAGAACCAAGATTCAGAAAGAGCTGAAAGCTGAAGCTAGCAAAAAGAGCTCTCAGAACCAAAGAAAGCTAACTGGACTATTCTGGAAGAGACAATAAAAGATTTGAACTTTTATCAGCTGGCTGCGTTTGAGGTGATTATTACTTGGAACTGAAACTAAAGCTGCCTCCAGAAAAGCTCCCCAAGAAACCTGCTCCCAGAGAACCATCATATTTTAGAGAAAAAGAAGAGAACACCACACCTTATTCCCATCTCTCCCTCCTGTATGTCTGTTTAAAAATGTACTTCTGCATCCAAATATGTGTGTATTCTTCCCTCCTCTGACCAGATAGGATGAGTGAGATACCAATGTCAACTATTCCCCTATATTTTCCTCCTTATTTTTATAAAGACTTCTTTTTGTGTACCACAAATAAGGGAGATGATTTTCTCTCTCCTCCTTCCTCTCCCTTTCCTTAACCCCCTTGTATATTCCCCATTTTTCTATTCTTCTATTAAAATCATTAAAACATAACAGAATCAATTACTCACAAGTCCTCTTTCTATGAGCCTTAATGATGATAGGATTCAAAGGGGACATATGTCATCTCCCCATATTAAAATGTAAACAATTTATCCTTGTTTTAGTTCTTTATGATTGTTTAGCTTTTTAATTTCAAAGTTCCTATAGACTCTGATCTTTTCATCAGAAATGTATGGAAATCCTCTCTGTCATGAAAGAGAATCCCCTGTAGGATTATATTCAGTTTTGCTGGGTAAGTTATTCTTGGTTGTAAGCCTATAACTTTTGCCTTCTGGAACATCATATTCCATGTTCTTTGCTCCTTTCACAGTGGTATCTGCTAAATCATGTGTGCTCCTGACTGTGGTTCCTCCGTACTTGAATTCTTTCTTTCTGAATGCTTGAAGTATTTTTTTTCTTTGACCTGAAAAAGCTCTGGATTTCACTATGATGTTCCTGGCAGTTTTCATTTTGGGCTTTCTTTCAGGAGATGATTAGTGGGTCCTTTCTATGCTATTTTGCCCTTTGATTCTAAAAGATCTGGCCAGTTTTCTTTTATGATTCCTTGTAATATGATGTCTAGATTTTTTTGGGGGGGAAAGGGGACCATGTGTTCAAGTAGTCCAACGATTCTTAAATTTTCTTTCCTTGGTCTATTTTCCAGGTCAGTTGTTTTTGCTATGAAAGATCTTATATATTCTTCTATTTCTTCATACTTTTAATTTTAATATTTCAGGTTTTATCATGGAATCATTAACTTCTATTTGCTCCATTCTAATTTTCAAGTAGTTTGTTGCTTGCGCAGCATTTGTACCTCCTGTACTAAGCTGTTAATTCCCTTTCCAATTCTTTCTTCTATAGATCTCATTTCTTTTCCATTTTTTTTCCTCTAGAACTCTTATTTATGGAAACATTTTAACCTCTTTTTTAAACTCTTGTTTCATCTCTTCCTTGAATTCTAGATGAATTTGTGCCCCAGCTGTGTTTTTCTTCAAGATTTTGCTTGTAAATATTTTGGAGTCATTCTTTTCTTCTAGGTTCAAGTCTTAAGCATCCTCATCAGCATAAGTTTTTTTTTTTTTTTTAAATTGTAGGATCCTTTTTTTGTTTGCCCATTTTCCCAGACTACTTTTAACTTTGAAAGCGATATTAAAGTTGACATTTCTGGAAGGGATGCCTAAATTGGTCTCTTGGTTACTTTCTTTGGGTAATTTAAGTATTGTGTTATTCCAGAATTTCATGGATAGCTGAGACTGGGGTCATGAAAGTTTTCAGTGCTCCCAAAGTGATTGATCCAGGGCAAGTCTATTCACTTCCCCCCAATCTGAGTTCTGCAATTTCCTAACCTGGGTTTGGGTCTCAGTAACACGCCTGTGGGCTTACCTCATTTGAAGTTCCAGTAGACTGCTGCTGGATTCAGCCAATATCAGACTGCAGATCTGGAAAGCTCTGTTGGTTCAAAGTGATGGAACTGTAGGATTCCCTTTGGTCTGGGATTCCTGCCCTGGTTATTCCTCTGTAGACTTCAGACAGGGCTGGGGACTGGAACTTAGATCCAGTTCTACTCCTGGGGTCTGAGACACACAACTGCTGACTGCTTCTGAACTTGCTCCTTGCTCATGGTACAGCCTAGGGCCCGAAACCCTGGAATGCCACCCTGGCAGGAAGGTCCTCTCCTCAATCCACCCTGGATCTGTGACCTGGAACTGGGAAGTGAACAGTAAAGCCACCAGTTGGCACCTGTTCCTGAACCCTACACCAGGAAAGGACCCTCTCTGCTTGAAATGGGATCTTGGTCTTCCCACAGCCTCTCCCCTGTGACGGATGCTCTGCATGTCAATTTTGACTGAATTGTGTCCTGTTGCCAGAGATCTGTTATTCTGTCTCCCTAAATGGACTTGAGCTGGAAAAATGATTCACTGTGATTTACCCCCCTACATTCTCCAATCAGGATTCAGTTTGATGTATTTTTTTAAATGTGCCTGGAAAAGCTGGGGATGGTATGAATGAGCATGCTGTCCTTTATCCTGATATTTCACCACCTTGAGGCAGCTAGTGAAGCAATGGATAGAGTTGGGCCTGGAGTCAGGTACACTCATCTTCCTGAGTTCAAATGCAGCCTCAGACACTTACTATTTGTGTGATCCTGGGCAAGTCACTTAATCCCATTTGCCTCAGTTTCCTCATCTCTAAAATGAGCTGGAGAAGGAAATGGCAAACCACTCCAATATCTTTGCAGTCACGAAGAATCGGATACAACCGAAATGAGTGAATAACAGCAGCACCATCTTGGCTCTGCCTCTCCACTTTGCAAACTTTAAAGTCTGAATGGCTATTAGTTGGCAATGAAATACAAAGGTCTTTAATGAGGTCTAAATTGGATTACATCATTTCTTAAGTCCCTTCCAATTCTAATTATGTGACTCTGTAAGATTCTAAAACTTGGGAACTCATGCCTAAAATGAACAGGATGAAATCCAAGATATATAAACTTATGATAATTCAATTTCAAACCAAGTCAATGTATGGAGCATCTATGATCCCAACCAGGAAAAAGTCAATCATTAAAAACAGATTGTTGGCAGCAAACTGGCAAAGATGGTTAAAAGAAAAAAAAAATGGAAGTTAATTTTGAAGTCCTTGTGGAAAGCTAAGTACACAAATGCACTTTTGGGAACTATGAAGTGGCAAATCTATTCTGGAAAGTAAACAAAATAATATAAATATAAATAAAGTAAAATGCTCATATCCTTTGACACAAATTATATTACTAGGAATGGAAGTTTTTGATTAAAAAAAAAAAAAAGAAAAACTCCATATATACTATATGTAGTGGAACTTTTTGTGATAGCAAAGAATCAGAAACGATTGATTGGAGAATGGGTAAAGAAACTATGGTACAAGAATGTTATGGAATATTACTCTCCTGTAGAAAAAGACAAATGTGATACAGAGAAGCAGCAAAAAATTTATATGAACTGATGAAAAGTAAAGTAACCAGAGCCAGGAAAACAATATACACATGACTACCACAACATAAATGGAAAAAACCAACCATAAAACAATCAAAATTGAATGTTGCAAAATTATAAAGAACAAACTTGGTCCTCAAAGAAGACAATTTCCCCAATCCCTTCCCTCCCTTGTAAAGGGGGAAATACACGGAAAATGTCAAGTATTTTTCATTGTGCTGAGTGGCTTAACTACACTTTTTTTCCTCTTGTTCCTCTTTCTTCTTTTCTTTTAAAAAATTCTGTTATAAGAGATAGCTGTCCAGAAGGGAGAGGAATAAACAGAAAAATTCAGATGACATAAAAATTAAATATGCCAATGAAAATTCATTTTTAAAACAAAACATTTTCAAAATTACAAGACTACAAGACTAAATCACTGACTAAAACAAAGTAAGAGGAACCAAACTTTTTAAACTCAAAAAACATACAATAAATATACCTCATTCCTTCTGGTAGGGAAGTGAGGTGGAAAGAAGAGAGAGAATATGCATGTGGAACATTGTATACATTATCAATTTTGCTTCACTGTTTTTAACTATCAGTCAGGAGGGTATAACTGAAAATGACTTGTATAAAAATAAAAGGCACTAAAACTTTCTTTTTTAAATTTATATCAGAAGAGCTATGTTTAGAAAACATTTCACAATGGAAGACCAGTGAAAAATAAAGTGCTGTGCTGAACTGGAAATCAGAGGGCTCAGTGTCAGAGATATAAAGAGAAATTGTTTCTAATCTTGATAAATCCCTTTCCTAGCCTCAAGTCCTTCATTTGTCATAAATCATACCTTCCCCTCAACTCCCCACCCAGAGATTTTAGTTCCATAATTCTATGAAGTGCAGAATAATAATAATAAAGAGAATACAGCTTCATAAGATGAATTAAATGTCTTGTATTGTCTGAAGTAAGGGGATATCTCATGTCAAATCTGAGTCCCTCTAATGTGCCATACACCCAGTAAGCCCTGTATAAAGATTAAAGGAATCCTATGTTTTTCATACAAAGAGAAAATCATTGCCCAACCACATTCAGAATGTATGTTCTAAGTTTTCCCAAGTAATGAGTCTCTATAGATCAGTGGCAGCAGCAAAATTTAAAGGCATAACTATGGATAAGTACAAACCAGACAAACCAGACAAATTCTCTGGACCAATCTCTACCTGCATTTTAAGGTCTGTTGATCCAGGTTACAAACTGTAGTTAATAAAGTCTATAGCTTTTTATTGTGATCAGAGATCACAATAAAGGTAATTGGTCTTGACCTCATAAGCCGCTAACAATCTGCTAGAAATGTAGAAACTCTTATATCTCTTTCTCTCCTGCCAACTCCTAGAAAAAGTTACCTATTTTTATTGTTATATTAACTATCACTTATTATAATCATAACTTAGGAGTTGGAAGAATTTTCAGTTCCCATGCAGAATCAGTCATACCTAAAAGAGAATCCCACATATAACATGCCCACGTTGTTGTCCAGTTTTTTCTTAGAGAGGTCTAATAAAGGGGAACTCACTACTTCCAACTCTGAGAATTTTACCTCCTATTTATCCTGGTTCTGCCTCTTGGCAAGCTTCCATCCACTGGTTTTCTCAGATTGTCCTTGAGGGCCAATAAGAAAGAGCCCTATAATTCTTCTACATAACACTTTCAAATATTTAAAGAAAGCTATCATGTCTCTTCCCCCTACCCAAAGTTTAGTTTTCTCTAAATTAAACTCTAGTTCCTCCAACTGAACTTACTCTATGGCATGATCTCAAGACACTACCACCAGGTTAGGTGTTGTCCAGCTGATTACCATCTCTAAATGTGGCACCCAGAATGGTAAGCAGTGATCCAGACATAAATAAATGACAGCAAGGATATCACTTTTCCCACTCAAGATAGTATCCAAATGTTCAACAAATCAAATACTTTGCTAATATGAGTCCTTCCCATGATGCCAGTAGTGACTCAGCCATGCCTGTGTCTCTCAGACTCTCTTTAGATTCTGCTCTTGCTATACAGATAATTACACTATACTGTATCTTCTCTAGGGCTAAGCATATTACTAACTTTATCACAATTGACCTGACTGATACTTAGTAGGCCTCTGGCAATAAAAAAGCATTTTAATTCTCTATCAAGATCCTCATCTACAAAATATAAATAATCATACCTAAACTGTGAGGAAACAGCTTTTTATAAACATTGATTTGCTGCTTAGATATTATTGTAAAGGATTAAAATGTATGTTTCACCTATGAATTTAACTAAATTTTCTTTCCTTTATTCCAGATGAAAACAAAAAGAGAAATTTTTAACCTTTAAAAAAAAAAATCAGACTGAATATTTCAGGCATCTTAAGATCTTACTCCCCTGCAATCCCGCTTCCTTCCCTACCACTGGACAGAAACAATTCTCACCAAAGTCACTAATAATACTACATCAAGTAGTTCCATTCCTGTTCCCATCCTCCAAAGCATAGGACACAGTGAATTTCCATTCCATCCCCCTACTCTTCTTGGTATCTTTCTTATTATTTGGCTTCAATAATATTAGTCCCTCATGATTCTCAAACTATTTCTCTTTACCATTCCTGAATTTCTCTTTACCAACTTTCTCCTAAACCTTAAACACAAATATTTCCCAAGGTTCTCCTCCAGGTTTCCTTCTATAATCTTTCCCTATATATAAAATCAGCTGCAATTCTTTACATTTAAATTTCTATAATTTTTTTTATATTTCTTTAAATTTGAAATTAAAATTAAATTTCTTTAAATATACACCATAATTCTTTTCTTTAAATTAAATATATAACTGACAATATCCCTTAAAGATCCTCCATCATCTCCTGCCATGAGATTATCTCCATGTAAGTAACTGCAGGAAAAGACATTAATCACTACTACTAATACCATTTATTCCAATAAAAACATAACCACGGAAGTAGCTCTCCAAAAACATTTTTAAAAATTAACTAGTTTATAAAATTACATTAAATTGTTTTTGAATAAACAGAACAATGAAGTCACTGGGAAGCATCCCAATTGCAAGGTGACTAGTTATCCCTTCCATAATACAGGAATTAAAGGTATGACACCCCTGTGATCTAGAAAATCTTTGTAAAATTTTTTGATTTCTCCCCTTTAAATATGTTGATACATACATGAATTTCTGAATTTCTAAACTTTTTCTGTGTTATTTGCTATGGCTTCTGCAAAACTTTCCCCAAATTCCCATTTAATTTCTTATGTCAATCAATGATATATTGAAACTGTGATGGGAAAAGTGGCAATGTGGAAGGGATAACTAAATAAAGTTCTGGTTGATGAAAAATAGTGGTAAATACTAAGAAAAAGAAACCTGGGATTTCAGAGCATGGCCTTCAACCAAACTATCTAAGTTCAACGACAAGCTTCTCCTCCCCAATACCATTTTGTTCTCAAAGCAAGTCCAATTAGGTTTTCAAAATTCCACTTAGAAATAAATCATCTGCATGCTCTTCTATGAAAGTGACTGATATGAAGAGATGGTGAAAAAATAGGCCAGGACTACCCT
Source organism: Antechinus flavipes (assembly GCF_016432865.1). Taxonomy (NCBI): domain Eukaryota; kingdom Metazoa; phylum Chordata; class Mammalia; order Dasyuromorphia; family Dasyuridae; genus Antechinus; species Antechinus flavipes. The sequence goes on along the minus strand of NC_067400.1, from coordinate 575,800,292 downwards.
AACTATTAAAAAACAAACTTACCTCAAATGGATTCAAGTTAAAATAAGATGATCCAGGCCGGGTAAGTCTTTCAATCTGATTTTTTGACGTTAAAACAGAATCTCTTTTTTCTATTTGTTTCACCTGGAATAAAAGAAATTTCATAAGTTAAATTCAAGGGATGAAACATATATTTTAATCCTTTATTATATTAATATCCATACTATGAATCAACATTTATAAAAAGTCTTTTCCACACAACATAGAAGTTTAATATGATAACCTGTACTTTACAGAGGAGGGTCTTGAAAGCCAAAGAGTGGAAGTGATTTCTCCATAGCTACAGGACTAAGTACTAGAGTCAGGAGAAGTAGAGTAAAGTCAGTGATGCACCCAGTGTATTCCTGAAGAGACAGTGTGGTATAATACAATATATACTGAAGACACAGCTAATGAAAACATACTAAGAAAGAACGTATCCTCTGTACAAAAATAATTATTAGCTGCTCCTCTTCTTGAAGCAAAGAAAAAGGGGGAGAGGCATTCATCAACTGAGAAATTACCAAATTATACACAAATGTAATGGAATATTATTTAGAAATAAAAAAAAATCATAAGAGTTTCAGAGAAACCTAGTTAAGACATGCAAAATAATAAATGCTAAAATGAGTAAAATCAGCAAAACAATTTATATACTAACTACATTATAAAGAAAACAACTTTGAAAGATTTAGGATTTGAAAGGAAGCACTCTACCACAGATGAAACAGCTCCTGAGAGGTAATGAACATACAATTTTTGAATATGGTAAACATGGATTTTTGTTTTGCTTAACTATGCTTATTTGTTATAAAGTTTGTGATTTTCTTTTTTCCCCTCACTGGACAGAAGATTAGTGTGGGAAGAAAGGGAAACTACCAATGGTGATACCAAAAAGCAAGAAAGAAAGGGAGAGAGCAGTTCATTGAAGCATTTAAAATGCACAGAAGAGAAACAAACTTAAAAGGAAAAAAACAAGACAACTTTGAAATGAACATGATGGATTTATGACTGTTATTTAAGAAGTAAAATGCACATAAATTCTTGGTTTCACAGGCAATTCTCTTTCTTTTCTATTGTAGAACAGACATGTTAGTTTTTTGGAGTTTAAATTCAGAATTTTAAAGAGAAAAAAAAGACAAAAAAAAAAAAAAAAGAGGGACAGAAGTAGACAGTACACAAGACTTTAATTAATCATGCTCGGTTCTGCAAACATATATTATACCTAGGATATACTGCAACATATTTAACATATATAGGACTGCTTGCCATCTAGGAGAGGGGGTGGAGGGAGGGAGGGGAAAAATCGGAACAGAAGCGAGTGCAAGGGATAATGTTGTAAAAAAATTAACCTGGCATGGGTTCTGTCAATAAAAAGTTATATATAAAATTAATTAATTAATTTTTTTAAATAAAGAAAGTTATGTGCAAAGACCCAATGATATTTATTCATTGTGTGACAATTCTGTACGTCACTTACCATCTTGGGGGACCTTTATTTATAAATGGAGATAATATTTGCAATTCTTACCTTACCCAAGTTGTTGTGAAGATTAAATGACATAAATATATGTAGTAACAGATAAATATCAGCTTTGATAATTACTGTTATTATCCCTAACTTAAAGGCAAGTATTAATGCCAAGTCCTCCAATAAAACAACCCTCCTATGAAACATAGCTTTGGAGACAAAACACTATTGATCATCTCTACCTCGTATGTTCAGTATCTCTAGAGTAATTTTACTCCTTGAGTCAAAGTCTTAAAGGAATAGAATTTAGAACTGAAATCAATTTCAAAGATCACTTATTCAAACCCCTCCAATTTTTGAAAGTGAGGAAGTAGAGGCTGGTTAAGTAATCTGAATTATAAAAGTAATGATGTTAAGATTTGACCTCTGTTCATCTCACTCCAAGACCAGCACCCTACCCTCTCCTATCTTCCATTCAAGATCAGACTAAGTCACTTCACAGAATTTTGATATAAAAGGTAGAGAGCATCTAGACCACGAATTCATAAGGTTTTTCTAACAAAGTTTTTAAAATTAATGAAGGAAATGATAATTTTGGTCAGAGGTTAATAAAAACACAGATGTAGTTATATTCCCCATCCAAGTATAAAAAACCCTTGAAATTTATCCACTGTTAAGAACTCCAGATCTAGTCCAATTCCCTCATTTTTTGAGAAAGAAATCTGACCCAAAGAAGTGAACAAGGTCACACAGATAGGAAAGAAAAGCACTGGGACTTGAGCCCAGATCTTTTCCATTTCTAAATACCATTTCTCTTCAACTGTTCCTTTGGAATTCAATGCTACCATACCAATGCCAATTTCCAGAAAAATAATTTCTCCCAAGGAGTTTTAAATGGGTTTCCACTCTGTGGCCTCCAAACCTCTAATTTTTCTTCTGTCCTCCTGCAGGAATGTTCCTTCTACTCTCCTTTTCCCCCTTCTTCCTTACAAAAAAAAATTCCTTATACCAGAAGCAAGTGTTTGTATACCAAGAAGCAAGGCTTTATGATATCAGAACTAGAGAGGCAAAGAGGACAATATTATAACATAGTCAACCTTACAGAAATGTTGACAATATTTATTTGAAAGCTGAATTACACAAATTTTGAGAATTCTGTTCTCTGAAACATGGAACTGTGTTTCTAAAAGAATCTTTAAACTTTGTAAGATAATAGTACTAAAAAATATCTTATTCATTTCTGAAAAGACTGAGCCTCTAACTAAGGGACCATGAACTTTTCTACTTTTAGGACAGTGAAAAATTCAAAAAATTTACAATTTGTTATTAAGTTCCCTCCATTGTGAAATGAGAAGATTGGGCCAAATAGTATCTTCCAGATCCAAAATTGTGATACTGTGTTTGTGGGGCTGCACGACCCTCCTCCATGGAAAACAGCTACAAAAGAGAGCAGTAACATAATCTCTGCTATGTATCAGAAGGCAAAAGAGTGGAAGTCAAATTCCTTCCCCTTTTAATCCACCAAAAAAGATCCCAACAATCTCTGCAAACTTGATATAGTGCTGAGGCTGTTAATGCTGAGGCTGTTAATATTTTTTTAAAGTCTGGACTCTCTGGGCAAATAGGTGGAGCCTGTGATCTCCCCCTCTCAAAATAAAGTAAACGCATAAAATGGAGTAGGAAATCTGGACTTATAGTCAAGAAGAACTGGGTTTGAATTTCACCCTGGCCATTGATAATTAGTTCAACCTTGGGCAAGTCACTTTATTTCTTAAGTTTCCTCATCTGTGAAGTTTCCTCATCTATAAAATCCAAAGCACCTGAGGATCGAATGAGATGAACCAATAAGTAGCCTTATCACAAGCCAGGCACATTTCTAAAGGCTGAAAATAGACAAGATTGAGACAGTCCTAGCCTTCAAGAAACTGACATTTTCCTATAAGGACAGGCCTTCAGAGTTCACTGACAAAAGCTCTTCAGGAATGTCTGCTATTACTTTCTCTGTCAAAACAAGGTGAATTCGAACGCTAGACAGGACTTGTGGAAAACCCAGGAGCCTCAACCTGAGGCATTGCTCTTTAGCCTCTCTGCTTTCAGAGGGAAGAGCTCTGAGATCCAGAGGAAGAGAGGGACTAATAAGGTAGAAGCTGCTCCCGGAAGCAATAGCAGAGGGGAGCAGAGGAAGAAGGGGATAACAAGGAGAAGGAAAGGGAAACAGCATGAAAAGAAGGAAAACAGGAGGGAGACAGCAGCAGCATGAGGAAAGGGGCAGCAGGAAGAGGGGAGCAGGAAGAGGAGAGGGCAGGGAGGCAGACAGCAGGAGGACGAAAGAAGGGGGAGACATAGGGAAGGAGGGAGAGGGTCAACAAGAGGCGGGAAAGCAGACCAGGAGAAAGGGGTGGAGGGGCGCAGAAACCCAAAGACAGAAAAGTAAGTGGAGAACCCGAGGGGAGAGCATTAAGGGAGACTAGAGGAAAGAGAGCCGAGAAGAGCGAGAGGGAAACCCGGGAAGTGGATAGAAAGGCAAAGGGGGGTACCCACGAGGGAGGGGCAAGTCAGGAAGAGAGCCTTGGGGGAGGGGGAAGCCGGGGAGGGCGGGCCTAAGGCCCGGGAAGGAGGCGGCGACACCAGGCCCGGCACAGCCAGCGCACCCTGACCGGGCCTCGGACCCTCGCTGGAAAGCCAGGGCCGCCACTGCCGCCATGGGCCTAGCTCCGGGCGCAGTCATCGCCGCTTCTGGGCTCGCTGTCTAACTCACCTCGCTGTAGAAGGTCATAAACGCCTCTTCGGTGCTACCGCCGCCGGAAGCCCCACTTTCCCCCGAAGCCGCCATTTTCCCCAACCTAGCCACCACGTGACCCCCGAAGCCACAGACGTCGACACACGTGACAGCGGCTTGGCGTCGACTGAGGCTCCGCCCCCCGGCGTTCCGAGGCGTCCTCTTAAAGGGCCAGTACACACTGCTAGTATTTCGATTTCTCAAAACATAGGCGGGGCTCCAGCGTGACTCTTGGACTGATAATATGGACCCGAAACTCCCCGCAGAGCTCTCCCTGGACGAGGCTGGTCAGGAGTTGAACAACCAATGGACCTGACAGTAGCAAAAACATCACAGTCCGTCCTTTATTTGTATCCTTAGCTGTGGACACGTGCACACACCCTCACCCCCACATCTGCAGGTCTATATACCGTGTATGCGGTACCGCTGACACGATGAGCTAGGACTTGGATCAATGACTCATAAAATAGTGTGTAATCTAGCTAGCCTGTTACTTCCTCGTCCCTAATAGGGGCGTATGAGAGGTCCATGGGACCTGGAGGCTGGAAAACCTGAATTCAAATTATGATTTGGTTACTAGGGTGTGACTCTGAGACCATACTTATCTCTTCTCGCTGGTTTTCTCAGATGTAAAATGGGGGAAATAGTCGTACCTCCCTCCCAGTGTTGTGAGAATCAAATGGAATAATATTTGTAGAACTGTGCAAAATACAAATTGCTGCAGAGATGTCAACTATGGCCTCTGACTACCCCAATAATTATTAAGTTACTGTGAGGAACAACTGAGAACATGTAAAGTGCTTTGCAAATCTTAGTGTTGTAGAAATGCTGTCATTATCACTAAGAAAGGAAATGATACTATAATGAAGCCTGGAAGTCCTGGGTATGAATGCCAACATCAGATATTTAGTAACTAAGTAATCCTGGATAAGTCATTTAACCCATCCTATCCTAAACTTAACCCACCTGTCATAGGAGAACTACTGTAATAATTAGTATTAATAATAAAAATAATCACTAAAAAGCAGCTAGGTAGCATAATGAATATAGTAATCAGTCTGAAGTCAGGAGACACATCAGATCTAGCCTCTGTGTGGACAAATCATTTAACTCTGCCTCAGTTTCCTCATCTGTAAAATGAGCTGGAAAAGGAGATTGCAGATCACTCCCGTAGCTTTGCCAAGAAAACCCCACATGGAGTCACAGAATTAAACACAGCTAAACAACACTTACCTCATAAAGTGATTAAGAAATTCAAATGAGATATAAAGTGTTTGCAAAATTTTAATTGCTATATAAAAGTCAGACTTTATTATCTTCTCTGACTCACATTTAAGTGCCATGTTCAAGGCCCTAGGCTAGGTTCGGGATATTAATAGGAACGTGAATGTTTCTGAAGCCTTGTACCATCCTCTCAGTTTTTCCATTGATCTCATTTAACACTTTTAAAAAATTTTGTGTGCCATCAATCTCCAAGGAAAGAATTAACAGTCTGAGTACGGGTTGGAAGCATACTTTTTCTTTCTTTTTTCTTTCTTTTTTTAAAACATATGTTTTCTTTCACAGCATGAATTACACTCAGAGGGAAATGTTTTGCAGGGAGCTGTAATTTAGGTCACATTGCTTGCCTTCTCAATAAGGGAGGGGGAAAGAGAGAGGGACTGGGGGCGGAGCTAAGATGGCGGAGAGTGGAGAGCGGATGGGACTTTGCTGAGCTCTTCCTAGCTGCCCACAAAATCAGCACTACATCAAGTCTGAACGGATTTTGGAGTGACAGAACCCACAAAGATTCGGAGAGTAACAAATTTCCAGCAGAAGATATCTTGGAAGGACTTCGGGAAAGGTCTGTCTCTATCGGGCAAGGGGGAGGGGGCGCAGGCCAGTCCAGCTGTGACGCAGAGAGGCCCAGGGCAGTCGGCCTAGCCTGCGGGGAATCTAGCGGGAGGCTCCTAGCCAAAATACAGCAGCATTAGCTATTCTGCCTTCCTTCAAAAGCAAGTGAATTCGCAGACTAGCTGTGAGACCTGCTCAACTGCTGCAGAAAGCAAATAGGGAGCCCCTGAACCCCAGCATATCAGGCAGGACTTGGCCACGCCCACTCAGTTTGGGGAAAAAGCCTGCAGCACCAGCCCCAGGGAGGAAGCTCGGCATAATCTCTCTGTGCCTTAGGAGCAGACCTCAAAATGAGCAAAAAAGCTCTAAGTGCTCCAGCTCCAGAGAGCTCTAATGGAGACGGGAAACAGCCCACCTCAACCCCGGAGGACTCTAAAGGCAAAACGCCTCCAGATGAAGCCTCAAAGGGTAACATGAGTTGGTCTCCATCTCAAAAAGCTTTCTTGGAAGAATTCAAAAAGGACCTTAAAAGAGAGTTAGAAAAAAAATGGGGAAAGGAAATGAGGGCTTTGAAAAAGAAAACACAAAAATTGTCTGAAGAAAGCAACATCTTAAGAAATACATTTGGTGAAATGGAGAAAAAATATATTGAAGAAAACTACTTCTTTAAAAATAAAATTGAAGAAATGGAAAAAGAAAACAACTCCTTGAAGAATAAAATTGATGAAATGGAAAAAGAGAACAACAACTTAAAAAATAAAATTGGTGAAATGAAAAAAGAGAACAACGCCTTAAAAAATAGAATTGATGAAATGAAAAAAGAGAACAACGCCTTAAAAAATAAAATTGCTGAAATGAAAAAGGAGAACAGCTCCTCAAAAAATAAAATTGGTGAAATGGAAAAAAAATCCAGTGAGCAAAACGGCTCCAGTTCAATTGGTCAAATGCAAAAGGAGGTAAAAAAGCCAACTGAAAAAAATAATTAACTGAAAAATGGAAGTGAATGCCTCAATGAGACATCAAGAATTTGGAGCTCAAAATTTGAAGAAAAAAAATGTTACCTAAAATTGAGGGAAAAATAAAAAATATTAAATTTAAATGAAAAATACTACTGTGAGAAAGTATTATTTTATTTAGTCATAAGAAATATTACTCTCATGTAATATCATTCATCTTACTATCTCTTATTTCATATCTTACTATACTTATTTATTTGGTCTTCCTGCCTCAGGTATCTCCCCACTACATTCCATCTTCTATTTATCTATCAGTGATCAGTGACAGATCTGACCATTTCATCCCCAATCCATTTCCACACATTCAGTTAAGTCCAATAGTTCCCTAGTATGTCCAGGATCAAATATAAAATCCTCTGTTTGGCTTTTAAAGTCCTTTGTAACCTGTTCCCTTCCTGCTTTTCCAGGCTTCTTACACCTTCTTCCCTTCCAAATACTCTGGGATGATACAAGCCTCTGTGCTGGTCAAATTACTCCATCCTTCTTCCCCAGGGATTTTCCTGCTATCCTCATGCTTTCAATGTTCTCCCTCATATCTGTCTCCTGGTTGTCTTCAAATTCCAGCTTCAAATCTCACATTTTGCAAATCTCCCCTTAAAGCTAATGCTTTCCCTCTGAGAATACCTCCAATCTATTCTGTCTATACTTGGTTTATAAATGTACCTATGCATGCTTTCTACTTCATTAAATTGGGTACTTCTAGAGAGCAGAAATTGTCTTTTACCTTTATTCTCAGCACTTAGTGGGGATAAAATGCATGGGACACAGTAGGAGCTTGATAAATAATAATGTCTTGTTGACCATTATACTGTAAATTTCATGAGGGACTTTTATTTATTTAAACTTTGCATCTCTACTTCCCCAGGTTCAGGGCTCTATATACAGTAAGAATTTGGTTTGATAATTATTGTTATTGAAACTGAAGTTTGCACTTAACCAAACCTAACATAGTAGTTGAAAAACTGTGTGTGAGACCAGAAGATCTGGCCTGAGTGAGCCCCATCTCTGGCACTTGGCTTGACTCTGATGAGGTCTAGATTTGGGGTGCCCAAATGAAATTAGGGTTTAATTGAGGTCTAGTGGCAGGTTTGGGATACAGGGAGTCAAGCAGAGCTCCCCTGCAACCCCCTTGGACTCGGGCGCAAAGATACGGTGTAAATGAGGTCTAGGAGCGGCACTGACTCCCCAATAAAGGTATTTATCGGCCCGAAAGCTAGATTGATACAAGAGGTTTATTATTGGGTTTGGTAGCAAGGTTAAAGCAGTTAAGGAAATAGGCGAAGGCAGAGATAAGGACGACACTGGACAGAGGGTCCAGTGGACAGAGAGTCCTGACATGGCTAGCATGTTTGGGACCTCTGCAAAGAGGGGGTCCCAGTGTGGCCCTTTTATAATGGAAGATTTAGCTGGAGGGGCCTTTGGATGTAGCCCCAAAATTGGCTCAAATCCAGGTGGGCGCTGGGACAGGTCCGGATCTTCTATTGCAATACAAAGGGACCAGGATTTGTGAGTTAAAGGGTAATTACATTAACTGGGGGGGTTGGGAATCAGAAAGATAGGAATCTTTCCCGCATCAATTCTAAACAAATCACTTGCTCTGTCAGTGCCACTATCTCCACATCCACCTGCAACTCTAGAAGACTGAAAAAGGAGAAGAGCTACAAATTTGTGTGATGTAGCTTCTTCACAAAAAGTTTGCTGCATGAATAAAGTTACAGTTTTAGAACCAAAAAATAATCACTAAAGTGCACAAGATGGTCCCATAGGAGGCATTGAGAATAAAAAGATAAAATGTATTCTGCTCCTGCACTTGTAAGAATAGAGATCCTTTGATTGATTTCTCCTTCCCCCTGCTCCCTGATAATTTTCTAAACTTCTTGTACCTCACACCCTCCTCTTCCCACATAACTCTTCAACTCGGTGACACTGGCATATTTGGATTTCCTCAAATAAGACATTCTATCTCCCTACTTTGGACATTTTCACTGGCAGTCCCCCATGTCTAGAATGTTCTACCTTCTCACCTTCACCTCCTGGACTCCCTGAAGTATCAGTTCAAATACTACATCACACCTTTCAAGTTGGCAAAGTTAACAAAACTGAAAATAAATGCTGAAGGAGTTGTGGGTAAATAGGAACATTAATTTGCTGTTAGTGAATCTATGAAACTGGTCTAGCCATTCTAGAAAACAATTTAGTACTGATAAGGTACAAGAAGTTGATGAGGTGTAAATGATGAGGCTAGTGGTAGTGAAGAGGTGTGAAAATTGGGGTGGGGAATCCCCTCTGGTCCATGCAGATCCAATGCAAAATAACTCCCAAACCCAAAATCTGTATGGTAAAAGAGGACTTTTATTGTTCACCAAGAAGGAAGCTTTCTTAGCAGGCAAAACTCCTCAGTAGGAGTTTGGCAAAGGTGTGTTAACAGACCCCGGGTTATATGGGAGAATAAATGTTGACCTGGGGCTGGGAGCTGTCTGGGCTAATCAATAGAAGACCATCAGACAGACCTCCAATTGAATGAAATCACTTAACTGGGAGCTTGAAGGCTTTTCACAGGGTCTGGGAATTCCCTGAAGGGGATCTGCCCAACCCACAAAGATCTCAGTTTCAATGGAGGGTGATACCAAGATCTCCACTTAACTTGGGAAGGACTAGTCTGGGAAAGGTATGCTTTTCCCAGGGTTTGAGAGTCTCCCCAAAGGGCACACAGTTTACATCCAGCCCCCCCCCTTAGAAGTTACATCATTTTCCCCAAAAAGATCTCAGTTTACATCAAAGTTATGCAGGTGCGGAGTCATCTGGAATGAATTCACAGGTCCAAACCATTTCTAAGTTAAGGGGCAAAGCTTTATTATGGCTCCTTAAAGAGGACAAAGTTTCTAATAAACTCAAAATTAATAAGACAGTGAGGGATATTTTATGGGAAAGGACCCAAAACTGGGGATGCTAACAGCTAATTGTGTATGTCAGTAAATCAATTGGTGGTCATGGTCATCCTGTTAATACAAGATAGCCTCTAGATTGTACTAAGATAATTGTGGACATCAGGACAGGATAGCTCTGTCTGTATGAAATGTTTACAGGGTCAGCTTGCTCCTCATTGGGATCCACTCAGATAGATATTAGATTGCTAACAGGAACATTCATCCCATCAGTACCATGTCCAAAAAGCTATTAAGCCTTTGACCCATCAATGTTGCTAGTAATTCCATACCTCAGAGATCAACAGGCAAATAATCCATACCTGCAACAAATGGTTGCAAAGAATTGGAAACACGGGGGTGCCTATTAATTGAGGAATGGCTGAACAAGTTGTGGTATACTAGTGATGGATTACTAGTGTACTGTAAGAAATGATGAAGAACGTGGTTTCAAAAACCCTGGGGAAACTTGTATGAACTAATGCAGGGTGAACAGAGAAAATCATTCTTCATTTGTTCTGTCTGACTCTTCATGATCCTTAGATCATAGAACATCAGGCCCTCCTATCAACAGTGTCTCGGTTCTGACAGGTTCAGGGTAGGACCATAAATTCTAACAAATTGGGAGGACTTAGGAGGTGTCCAACTAGAGCCAGGAAGTCTGGGACTTAGAGATACGAATTAGGTATCTGAGATAGGACATCTGGAGTTTTATCTTTTGGAACGCCAGATCTCCACAGCCTAAATTATCTCTGTTCTAACGGGCAGAAAAGTGGGGTTGCAACCAGGGGTATTGAGGCAGAACAATTCAAGGAACCGAGGCAGAACAATTGGGGAAACTGAGGCAGGATAATTCAGGGAAACAGAAGCAGAACAATTTAAAGAAACTGAGGCAGAACAATTTAGGGAAACCAAAGCAGACCAATTTAGGGAAACTGTGGCACAACAAAAAACAACTGAACAACAACTATCCAAAGATGGAGAAACTCTATTGGAAAGTTTGAAGAAAGATGGGTATGATTCTGTTACCAGTATCTGAATTGGAATAACTATTCTGGAAAGCAATTTGGAGTTTTCCAAGTCTTTGATTTGGAGGTCCATATTATGTATATTTGGGGAGAGGGAGGAGGAAGAGGGAAGAAGGGAAAGAGAGAGGAAAGGAAAGGAAGGGATAAAAGAGAAAGAGAAGGGGGAGGGTTGTTCAGTATTTATTTATTTATTTGTTGCTGAGGCATTTAGGGTTAAGTGACTTGCCCAGGGTCACACATCCGGGAAGATTTGAACCCAGGTCCTCCTGACTTCAGGGCTGGTACTGTATCCACTGCACCACCTAGCTGGCCCCTTGTTCAGCATTTCCAAGTCTTTGGGACTGCCTGAACCCTACCAAGTCAATGCTGTCCATGGGTTTTCTTGGCAAAGATGCTAGAATGGTTTGCCATTTTCTTCCCCAGAGAATTAAAGCAAACAGGGGTAAATGACTTGTCCACAGTCACACAGCTAGTGCGTGTCTGAGGTTGGATTTGAACTCCTGATTCCAGGACTGGCGGTCTATGCGTTAGAGAAAGGAAGGGAGATGACTTTTATTCTCCACACGGATGACTCTCTGGGGAAGGGGAGAGGGAAGGAATGTTTGGAAATAAGGAGAATATAAACACAAAAGTTATTAATATATATTTTTAAATTATAAAGATGCCCAGTGGGGCCGCTAGGTGGCGCGGTGGATAGAGCATCAGCTCTGAAGTCAGGAGGACTTGAGTTCAAATGTGATCTGAGACTTCCTAGCTGTGTGACCTTGGATAGGTCACTTAACCCCCAATTGCTCAGACAAAAAAAAAAAAGAAAGAAAGAAAGAAATAGAAAAAAAGATGCCCAGCTTTCAACTAGTACCAGAGGTTCCACCCTCCAAGACTCCCGGGGTTCTGATGGGTGCAAACGCCCAGCCTCAACCTGCCTCGCCCAGTTCTTCCCCTCCCGATCGGTCTCCGCCTCTCCCCTTTTCAACAACTCCCCCCAGCCGAGCTCTGTCCGCAGGGCCCTTGTTCGTGATTGGCTGCAAGTTGGCTCCACCTCTCACTTAGGAGTCGTTGTTGCCTACCTGGATCCCGCCCTTTCCCGATCCCGATTCGCTGTTCTTCTGCGCACTCCGACCCCTTTGCAAGGTATTGGCTACGCCGGCCGCGCCGGAGAATGATGTGAACGCGTAGGCCCGACCTCGTTGAAGGTCTCGCGTATGTACAGAGGCGGTGGGTGTATTACCTGTAACAGCGAGCATGGCGTGTACGGCTGTGGCAGCGACGCGACTCGGGCTCGGCCTGTGGGGCGCGAGAACCATGCAGGCCCGAGGCTACAACTTGGAGTACTCCCGCCAGGTATTGCGAGCCTTCCCCAGCTGTCCGGCTTGACCCGGCTGGAGCCGGCCTAGCTCACTCCCCTCTCTCCGCCTCTTGTCTCCGCAGTTCAGCAACAAACCTGGTGACGATGTAGGCCGAAGTGCCGGTGCCATCCGGGAGGCTGGCGGGGCATTCGGCCAGAGGGAGAAGGCCGAGGAGGACCGGTACTTCCGGTGAGGGCAGACCCCATACCCCCTCTCCCCCTCCCACCGGGGGCGACCTGCCACCCCCAAATCCCCCTAGATCACCAAGCCCAGCCAGTAGCCCAGAGGAGCCTCTTCTATCCCATCTTTTGAATTTGCCACTGGAGGGGGTGGGGTGGCGGGGGGAGTTTTTCGTGTGACCCAGACCTGAAAGAAGAGACTGATCTGAAGCCCAAAGCTGCCCTGGGTGGAATTGATAACAGTTCTCAGACTAGTGAATACAAAGTAATGGCCTTGCAGGGGTAACATTGAATGGGGGTGGGAGAACCTGTGGGGATGAGCCCCCGATCCTTTCCCTTCAGCTTTTCTAGCAGTCTGACTTTGGCCTCCACTTCCTCGGCCCCGCCCGTGCAGAGGCTGAACCTCCTTGGAGGGCGGGGCCTCCCGGTTTTCGTGGCAAGCCCCTTTTACAGGTCTCCATGAAGTCCTCCAACTTGGGAAGCCCATGGATTCAATTTGGGGGGCAGTTTGATGAGCATGAAAGGACAGTGGAGGTAGAACCCAAAGAGTAGCTTTTGAATCCTGGTCCTGCTGCTTCCTCTGTGTGTGACCTTGAATAAATTACCCCTAGACTTCTTAAGAGGGTTGAACAAATGATTTTAGTCTTTAGATGTTGTGGTTCTCCTCTGCCACGGCCCTTTTGGCTAGCTTCTTACACACCCTGTCAGCTACTGCCCAATAAGTTATGTAAAGATAACACTTCAGGCACAAAAACAGGGCTTCTCCAGCAGGCCTACTCAGAAATGGAGAGGGGGCTGGACCAATCGTTCTATTTTGCTAACAAGGCCCACGTAGGTTAAGGGTTAAAGCTAAACTAGCTTACGGGCATGCTTACGTGCATAGCTTTTCTTCCCAAAAGAAGGAAAGTGAATCTTTACTTTTAGCTGTGTCCCATCATACCTTCTCACTGTTGAGTTAGACCTATGTTCTTTAATTATAGCCATAAGAATCTGTTCTGCATAGCATGCAGGTATTTATTTTGTGATAAACTAAATTTCTTGGGTTAATTTATTAAAGCTTAAAGCCTCTAGTAGACAGTGGTACAGTTTTAAAAGTTTACCTGGAGCTTTGTGACATAATGGATAAGGAGCTACCCTCAGAGTGAGGGCTTCATGTCCTGCCTCTGATATAAACTACCTGTGTGTGACCCTATCAATTCTATGTGAAGTGATTCTTCAATCTATGGTTCATGGGTGTGTTTTTAAAATATCTTAATGACTAAATCGGTTTCTATTTTTAAACTCATACATTTAAAAATATTTTGAGAAGGTATCCAAAGACTTTATCAAATTGCTAAAGGGATTCGTGACAAAAAAAGGTCAAGAATCCCTGATCTAACACTATAAATTTCAGGACAGTTACCACTATACATTGGTAGAGAGAATCTCCTAACTTGAAGTTCCTAGAATAGTGACCCCAGTTTCTGAACCGCCATTTTACCTCCCTAAAAAAAACCCACCCAAAACTGAGGTGCACAAATGTTTTCTGTCCAAATAGGGTTTACATTTCCATATCCTGAGGCGTAGGTGAGGCAGCTAAGTGGCACAGTAGATAGAATGTTGTGCTTGGAATCAGAAGGCTCATTTTTCTCAACCCAAATTCATTCTCAGACATTTACTAACAGGGTGACTGGTCACAATCCTGTTTGACTCAATTTCCTCATCTGTAAAATAAACTGAAGAAAGAAATGGCAAACCACTCCAGGATCCAGGACTCACAAAAAGTCAGATTTTAACCAAAAAACCAACTGATCAAAAATCAAAAAAAATGGCAATTAATGAGAATCCCTTTCCCATAGGCCTGTGAAAGTTATATATCTTTTATGTGTGTATAACTCCCACTAAAGTCCTCTGATAACTGATTATCAGGGTGCTTCAGTGATTCTAACAGCACAAGCTCTGATTGTATCATTTTTTGTTTGCTCTTCTTTGGATCTAGTCCTCATAATCTCACTTTAAAGTGTTTTTTGGTTGCTATTTTATTCACTACAGTGATCCCTCCTCTTTTACCCCTCTAAAAGACTCTTTACATCAAAATTTACTTACACTAAGATTTAATGATATGTCACTCTTGGGCCTATTACTCTCTTAATAAAGGCTGTGTAAAGAATGAAACCTTTATGGTAGAATTTTAAAAAATGCCCCATGTGTTAATATAATTCTCTTCTGTGTCGTGATAAGATGAGTTCTTGAATGCTATTTCAGCAGTGCTTACATTTGGATAGATCAAACCAAATAGGGAAGTATTTAAAGGTTGTACTGCCTAAAGACCAGTAACTTAGTTCATTCACTGAAAATTGGCCATCAAGTGATAAACTTTGTAAGATTTTGGAGGTCTTTTCATGAAGACCATCTCTTAAGACATGGAGAGACTGTAACTTATATCGGTGGAGGAATTACTTCAATGCCATCAATGATCCTTAAGGGAACACCAGGATAAGGAAAATGCTTGAGATTTCTTGAGTCCTTCAAATCACAAGGTAAAGCAAGCCAAAACTATAGCAATCGTTGTGTGTGTGTTTAACACCGCATCCGAGAACCATAGTATTTTAGAGTTTGGAGAGATTTTTCAAATAGAATAGTCTACAGGAAGATCCAAGAAAAGGGACAGACCTGCTTCTGCTGTGTAAGTGCTTGAGGCTATCTCTTATGGGATGAGGCAATGGGGGTGGAGACTGGGTCAAACATGGAGGTGGTGTGTCCTTGTAGAGAGAAGAGCAAAGAACAACTGGCTTCCCTGAGGAAACATCATCAGGAGGAAATTATGCACCACGAGAAGGAGATACAACGCCTGCAGAAAGAAATTGAGCGTCATAAGAACCAGATGAAAAAGCTGAAAGATGATTAAGCTGATTTTCTTCTTGTTCAGTGGTCAGCCTTGGTCTATATATGGAATCATTGTCCACTACTTGTGTGCCCGATGTGACACTCCCTAGCTTGATATACTTTTGCTGTGTACTGCAATTAAATGGTAATAAACTATGATTACTGATTTCTTCTAGGTGCCTTCTTATACCACAAAGAAAGATCAGCTACTCTGGTAGTAAATACTTTTAGGTGGTTTGATGAGAATTAATTATCTGTGGTGCTAATAATCCTGCTTATCTAAATTCTTTAATCCACCGTTCCTTTTTGAATTGACTATTAAGGTAAGTATGCTAACTCGGGCAATGAGCAATAATACTGAACACCTACTGTGTATCTGGTACAGTGCTAAGTGTTGATGATAAAAAGTTTTAAAAGTCTCTACCCCCAAGCTTTGATTCCAACAGATTAGCTCCAACTTTCTTGTCTTCATGTTTTCTGCCTATAAGAACTATAAAGTCCTTTTGACTAGGTAATGCTTTTTGCCCCCTTTTTTTGGTATGCTTAGCTTTTAGCATGGTGTCTGACATGTGCTTAGTTGGCATTTCATATATGCTTATTGAGGTGATTTGACTGCGGAGACTGTATATAAAAGTAGAAGGATTTATAACATATATGCAAAATTAATATGACAGTTTTGGGAAGTGGCTGGTTTCTGATCTACTTTCCTTTAAAAGTAGGAATTCCAGGAGGTGGAGATGAGGAAGAAGAGTGTCAAGTATGAGGTACTGCTAGTGAGAAAATGGAGATGAGCAGAGAAGGTGGGCCAGTATAGCCTGGGCTAAAACCCAAACTAAAGACTACAGAAGTTATGGAAGAAGGTTATGCAGATTATATTTGATCCTAGTAGGAAACACTTGAGTTTATTGAAGAGAGTTGGTATGTGGTCAAAGCTATGCTTTAGGAAAATCACTAGCAATCACTAGGTTACCTTAGAAAACAAAACCAGTAAAAACTCTTGGAAGTTGACCGGGCAGGAGATGCAAGGATACCACTAAGATGATTGTGAGGGTGTGGTGTCCTCCAGCAATTTAGAAGAGGGATGGGTTAGGGAAATGGTAATGTCTTAAACATGTTTTGAGATACCTGTAGAACATAAGAATTTGAAATGTCCTTAATCTTCGATGTATAGTATTAATTGGACCATACAGTGGGTAAAGGGGGGTGATGCCTAATAATGTTATGGAAGTAGAAATTACAAGATGCAAATTGAGAAGTGTGACTAAGAAACGTTGAAAATCTAAGTGACTAGAAGAATGATGGTAATTCAGAAATCCAAAGACAGGTTTGAGAAGTTTATGGAACATTAATTTTAAGATGCCTGATGATGTGCAACTATAGTTTGGGAAACAAGATAAAGCTGGGAAAAATCCAAATAGAGGTAATGGAACCCATGGGAACAGATGAGATCACCAAAACAGAAAAGGCCCAGGATAAAACTGGGATACAACCAAAGTCAGTGAATGTGACGGGGGTAATGAACTAACAAAGGGGACTAAAAGAGAACAGATGGATTTAAGAGAAGAAACTAGGCAGAGCCAGATCAAAGAGGACCAAAAAAAGACCATGTTTACAACTGAGAAATCATTTGATTTTTCAGAGTGTCTGAGAAAGTACAAGTGCAGAGACAAGCTTTTTTTCAAGGAATTTAGCTAAGGAAAGAGGATTTTTCTTTTTTGGGCCATTTCCAGAATCATACTATATTTAAATCCTCTAAATCTTTGATTGCCCAGTCCTCTACAATCTCAATTTACTAACTCCTGGAGAAGGCAAAGTAGGACATGGAATAGAAGAATCCTGTTTTCTAATTGATGGCCAGTAAAAATGATGGAATGGTTTATCTTTTAGGCAAGTCATTAGAATACCCCAAAATTACTTCAAACACTTAAGTCACCTGACTTGTTTCTAGTACAAACAAGGTCCTTTTGTGTCATTGGATAATAAAAGTTTGCCCAAGTCAACAGTCTTACCACAAACCACAAAATGGTTTTCTGCGATGTCTCAATTCCTTATTTACCAGAGTACCAAGGAGCCAGTGAACTCAAGGTCTGAGGTACTTTTAGCCCTCATATCAGAGTTGATTTACCCTTAAACTAGAGGGCTACAATATACATAGTGCTATTCCAATAAATTAACCTTAACTTCTCAACTCAATAACTCATTTCCCATGGTGGCCTATTGTGCTTCAGATAGCCACACATAGAAAATTATCATACCCTTGATCTTACTAATGTGTTCCATGTGCATATTTATGAACTCTTAATTATCTTAACTGATCACATTTTCCTTTTATCATTCATCATCTTCCTCTTCCTTACCTGTTTTTCATCTTCATTGATCCCCAAGTAATCTACCACCTCAGTTCTCCAACTATTGACTTTGCACTGTTTCCCCTCTCTTTTGCCCTTTCGATCCTTTATGAAGTAGTTGATCTCTACATTGTCCTCTTAAATCCCTTGTCCCTTTTTATGCTGTCAAAGATCTTGGCCTGCCAAACCCTAACCTGGATTACTTACACCATCTGCTGCCTTCACTCCTACTTACTGAATAAATTTGGAGAAAATCACGAAACTGATACTGGCTGGTTTCATTACAAATTATGTTACATAATCTGGGCTGCTGAGCCCTCACAGGACAAAGCAGTCTTTTTACATCTCCCTAATTACCACTATCCCACTCCTACAATGGCTTTTCAAATCTTGACTTCCAGAATTTCCACCCTCTGAGCTAAGAACTTGACTCATTTTACTGTTGAAGCCATTCATAAATCATTCCTTCCATTTTCTTATCAAATATCTTAAAAAAAAAAAAATGCAAAGAGGTAGTCCCTCTTA
The DNA here is from genome assembly GCF_016432865.1 of Antechinus flavipes. Taxonomy (NCBI): domain Eukaryota; kingdom Metazoa; phylum Chordata; class Mammalia; order Dasyuromorphia; family Dasyuridae; genus Antechinus; species Antechinus flavipes. Next base: position 575,781,959 of record NC_067400.1, on the reverse strand, counting down.
CCATGGAAAATTCTACATATTTGAGTGATCACATCCCATCTAGTTTTTAGTAGATCACACCTTTTATAAACTCTACTTCTCCAATTATTCAATATCTCTGTCGTACTGACTGCTTTTCCGCTATATACAAATAGGCTTATGTCTCCCTCCATTCTCCAAAAATCCTCAGTAATGTGCTCTATTATCCCATATCGCCCTTATTGAGATGGCCTAAGTCAGGGGTACTCAAACTTTTTAAATAGGGGGCCAGTTCACTGTCCCTCAGACTGTTGGAGGGCCGGACTAGAGTAAAAACAAAAACTTTGTTTTGTGGGCCTTTAAATAAAAAAACTTCATAACCCTGGGTGAGGGGGATAATCGTTCTCAGCTGCTGCATCTGGCCTGCAGGCCGGAGTTTGAGGACTCCTGGCTTAGGTCCTTTCCTCTTTGTAGTATTTGTTCCTACCTCAGTATTCAATCAAAACTTTTCTCCAAAATCACTAATGATTTCTTAATTGCCAATGTTTATCCTTCCTGACCACTATAGTCACTGATATCATTCATCCTTTGCTTCTTAATGTTATACTCTGGGTTTTTATGATGTAACTATCCTGATACTTCTCTTCTGTATCCTATGCATCTTCATCCAAGTCATGCTTTCTAACTGTCAGTGTCCTTCAAGACTTTGTCTGGGGCCCTTTTCTCCAACTAGACTATTTCCTTGGTGACTTTCTGTGCTGACAAGATATCAGTTCTACTTGTATAGCCCTAAGCTTCCCTGACACACATCTCTAATAGCCTTTTGGACATCTTGAATTGGATATTAAGTAAACATTATGTCAAAAGTTGGACTAATTTTCTTTCCCTCTAAACTCTCTCCTAACTTCCAAATTCTTTTGAGTGTATTATTATTCTCTTGACTTATCCAAGTTCCAAATTAATTCTCTTCCTGGAGTTGTCATTTTCACACACATAGACAGAGCCCTCATCCAATCTGTTATTTTTTTTTTTTTTTTTAGGCAATTGGGGTTAAGTGACTTGCCCAGGGTCACACAGTTAGACAGTGTCTGAGACCAGATTTGAACTCAGGTCCTCCTGACTTCAGGGCTGGTGCTCTATCCACTGCGCCACCTAGCTGCCCCATCCAATCTGTTATTAAAGATCTTTTAAAAGTTCTGCCTTTGTAAAATATATGACATGTCCCCTTCTCTGACAGTCATCACTGTAGATAGTGCAGGCTCTCATCACTACTGGTTGGTCTCTCTTCACACTCTTCACACTTCAAGCCATCGTCCATTCTATTGTCAAAGTCATCTTTCAAGTGTAGTTCTGACTCACCCTCTTATTCAGTAACCCTTCCTCCTTCATTTGGTTTTAAAAACTCTTTGTAACCTGGTTTCTTCCTACATCCTAGTCTCTTTCTCACCATTATTACTACTCCCAGCCATATATGCCTTATATCCAATGACACTGGCCACCTTGTGGTTCTTAAACAAGACACTCCATCTCCTTACCCTAAGAAACGTTACTGTCTCCCATGCCTAGAAACCTTTCCACCTACTCTGACATTGTTCAAGTCTTAGCTAAAGGCCTTCCCCCCTTTTCAAGAAGACTTTTCCAGCCCTCCTTCTTCTGAGACTACTCTCACTTCATCTTATATATACTTTGTACATAATTGTTTACAAGCTGTTTTTGCCATTTGACTGTATTCTGTATTTGTTTGCATTTCTTTGCCTCCCCAACACTTAGAACAATATCTGACACAGGTAGGCACTTGATAAATGCTAGTTGACAAACTGAATTTAGGAAAAGTGAATAGTCCAATTAGTGAGGTATGCCATAATGTATCATAGTAAGACAATTGGCAAGATAGGTAGAATCACTTAAAGAGTGATTCTGTTCTGTTCAATTCTCCCTTTCCTCTGTTTCATTTCCTTTACCTTTTTTTCTATCTTGTCAAAATCAGTCCCAGCCTTGTTAAAGCTCAAAAGTTATTGTAAGTGAAAACAAGTGTAAGTGATCCCCAGGTGAATAATCCTGCCAATGCTAGGAACTGAAGGCCCCAAGCTAGAAGAGTAAGATAGAATAAGGAAGGGAATGTTAGGATAAAGGAAGCAACTGGTACCCAGAAGAGGTACCAGGGATTTGTTTCTTCATGCAGTGCCTACAAGAAAAGAGGCCAGTGTTTCCTGCTACCCTATTAAAACACCAGTTGTTTGTATTCAGTCACTCTAGTCATCTCAAACTCTTCTTGACCCCATTTGGGTTTTTCTTGGTCAAGTTACTAGAGTGGTTTGCCATCTTCAGCAACTGAGGCAAATTGTGTCCAGAGCCACATAGCCAGAGTTGAGGCCAGACTTGAACTTACGATGCCAAACCCCTCACTGTGTGTCCACTGACACCTGCCTGCCAAAAAAGCCAGTACGGGCATTTAGTTCTATTGACTTTGTGGCAAATTACCATGTCCTGAAGTTCACTCTACTACTCTTCATTGCCACATAGACTGACTACCTCAGGCTGTGTCTTGACAATGAGGAGCCATGAGGCAATGAAAAGCACCCAGATCTGGAATTAAAAGACCTGTCTTCCGAGCCAATCTCACCTCCAACCTGCTATATAACCTTGGAAAAGGCTTCAGTGCCTGTAGTTGGAAAATGAAAGGAGTTGAGTAGATCAAAGCTTCTAAAACTGTGGGTCGGTACTCCATATGAGGTCTTGTAACTGAATGTGGAAGTCATAAAATTGGCATTTATTGTCAGTGAGTTTTATATGCCTTTATATTGAGGTTATATAAAAATTTCTTGGATGAAAAGAGTTACAAGTGGAAACAATTTGAGGCAAAATACTGAAGTAGAGCTAATTTCATAAATTTGGAGAACTGATTTCCTCCTTCCCTGTTATATCTATCCTCCCATAAGTCAGCCACAGCGAGTCCATCCAACCCACCCAACAATTTTATTGATTTTTCCTGACATTATAAATATAGAATTAGAGTTAACTATAGGTCATAAAATGTTTTGAATGACCTCATTTGTTTCTCAGAACATCGTGTTAATGCAATTATCTCAGTTTTACAGAGAAAGAAACAAATCCAGAGTGAATAAGTGACTTGTCTCAATTCACACAATTATAAGTGTGTGGCAGAACCAAAACTCAAAAGTCATTTTCAAATCTAGTTTACTTTCTTTCTTTCAATGTCAGGATGATTAAAATGGTTTCTCAAATTCCCCACAGAGAATTTTAAGATTATAGCTATTTAGGCTAGGAAGCTAGATGGCACAATTGATAAAAATACTAGATATGGATTCAGGAAAACCTGAGTTCAGATTCAACCTCAGACACTTAATAGCTGTAGATCCAAGCTAAGTCCCTTAATACTATGGCTCAGTTTTCTTCTCTGTAAACAAACTGAAAAAGGACATGGCAAACTACTTTAATAGTTCTGTCAAGAAAACCCTAAATGGAGTCACAAAGAGTGGGATATAATTTTAAAAACCCAACAAGTAGCTATTAAAACTGAGATCACTGTATTGTCAGTTAAGGGTCCAGTTAGACATATTAGATAATTTCCCACTTGACAACAAAAACCTGTCTAGTTTGGCCCCACGTTGACTGATAAGAGCAGCCTAATCCCTTGAATTTTCCCCACCTATCCCCTCACCCCACTTTTACCCCCCTCTGAATCAAGAGGAAAAAAGAGCTGCTCGTTGTCTTGTGCAGTACAGATAGGCTATTACCTAACTATCTATCAGAAAACATTACGAGGCAGAACTCCGAGGATTTAATGAGCATCCTTTCCCCACTCTTCTGAAAAGCCCTTGGTTTAGCCTCTGTAACCAAGTCAGAAACTGGACCGGGCCTATCAGCTTCCCGGAGCTATTCCCAGAGGTTACCTATTGGCTGCCAGACAAATCCCACCCATCTCCCTTTTAATTGGCCACTAGTCAACATATAAAAGGGAGCCTGTTGCTGAGCAAAAAGAAAAAGAAAAAAAGCAAGAGGAAGTGTTTAAGGTAGTGTTCTTGATCAGAGCAGTTCTACCTGATACCTCATCCGCCAAGCCCAAGAAGAAGGTGTGACCAAGGCGTTCTGAAGACTTCTGGAGATGCTTGCAATGGTATTGATTCTCCCTTAGGGGTTTCCCCCTCCTGGGAAAGTGCCCAATTCTGATGGATTGCATTAGGAAGGTAACTGTTCACATGTCTGGGCAGCAGGTTTTTTTATTTGTCAAATGAGGGATATGAACTAGATGAACCCAAAGGAGGGATCAGAGCAGCATCTGACATGAAAAAGATAGCCAAGGAAATTCAGCAAAGGGCAAAGGGAAGGCTATCCAGTGTCTGAGGAAGCTCTTGCTTTGGGAGCATCCAGCCTGGGAGAAGGGGATGCTGCCGGTGAGTAAGACTCCTATTGGGAATAATAGGAGGGGTATTGCCTTGGGAAGGAGGAAAAAAAATTTTTTTAATTGAGGGGATGTGTGGGCATATTCTAGGAATTGGGAAATGTTGATAGATGGGGAGGAAAGGTACTGTCCTTTGGGAGAAATGTTAGGCTGTCGGAGTATTGTGGTACAATGGGGCACAAGCCTGAATCAGAAATCTAGACATTTGGGTTTCAGTCTAATCTCAGGCCAGTAAGACTTTGTGTGATTTAGGACAACTCTGCCCCTACTTCGTCTCTTTCTCTCTTTCTCAGTTATTCTGTAAAATTAAGGAGTTGCCCTAGGCTTCTTTGGACCTTGGCCATATTATTCCTAAAAGCAGAACCATTCTCAGAGTAATTCTTGGACCACACAGCTGGTCACCATTGACAAGCTGATCCAGTCTCTGCAATCAGGCTGTTTGGGCTCTGTGGCCAGAAGCCTCGGACCGTTGGAGCTGGGTTTGTATTCTACTTATGCCATTACAAGCTCAGATCTTGTGCAATGGCAGCCCCCTTGAGGCCTTTGGGTTCGTGCTCTCTATATAATGAGGATGGACAAGAGAAACTCGAAGGTAGCGTTTTTTCTGTTACTACTTTGAATTGTAGCAACATATGCCCAACAGAGGGCACTGTCTGCTTGTGAAAATTCAAACCCGGCTTTTCCCTTGCAATTTGCCGGTGTCCCTTTTAGGCTGGTCTTGAAGTCTTTGCCATCTTACCTTCCTCACTGGTGGAAGGAAACACTCTTCCCTTTAGCATAGATACTTCGACACAGCTCTTATACTGGGGCTTGTTTTAGATTTCTGGGTCTAGTATGTTTCTTGAATTGTTTTCCCTGGCTTTGGAATGGTACCTGGAGACACTGATTCGAGAACTCCTAGAGAATGAGTGATTAACATGCTCCTTTTATTGCTCTGAAAAAAGGAGTGAAAACTGAAAAATCAATTGGATAGACTGATAGTTTCAACCAGACTTAAAGGGACACATCTGGATTTCTTTATGTGAACTTTTCAAATCACAGTGTCCTTTAATTGAATGAGTATTTATTGAGTTCCTTTTGTATATTAGGTATTGAGGGAGATACAAGGAAACAGCTTGGGAAAGCAGAAAGAGAACTGTATTTGAGAGTCTGGAAACTGGCATTTTCTATGTGACCTTGGGCCAACCCTGGATCTCTAAATTTTAATATATTGACCTGTAAAAAGAGAATAATACTTGCACTACCAAGCTAAGGCTTTTGTGAGCAAAATATATATATATATTTTGATTACAAAGTACTTTGTACTATTATTGCTATTATATATTGGAAATGAATAAGGCACAATCCCTGCCATGGAGTTTATGGCATGGAGTCTCATGGAGGAAAGAAGGTGTTGATACTAATAACTGCACATACAAGGAAGTAGGCAATTAAGAATCATGGTAACAGTTGATGGTGCTGTAGGGTTTGGGGGGAAACAAAGACAGATAGGGAGAGAGGAGGAGAGAGTAGAAAGAGAAAGATTATTTCTGGGGGTGAAATGACATTGGAGCTGATCCTTAAAGGATAGTGAGATTTCAACAAACAGCTCTACGAGAGGAGGAAGGGAGAGGAGAGAAAAATACACATACACACAAACAGAAAGGAAGTGAAAAGGAGAGGAAGAAAGAAGAGAGAGGAAGAGAAAAAGAGGAAAGAGAGGGGATGTTGATTAAAGGCAGGAAAATGGGAAAGTGTGTTTGGAAATGCCTACTAATACAGTTTGGCTGGAGCAGGGTGTGCCCAAGGGAAACTTGTGCTTTGAAATTATAATATATCATGAATATCAATGCATTTGTAGTCAGAAGAACCTGGCGTCAAATCCTAGCCTTGCTACTCACAAAGGTTGATTTGGACTAGTCACTTAATCTCATTCTGTTTCTTTATCTGTAAAATGAGAAAGATTAAGTGACCACTAAGGTCTCCTGGAGCTCTTAATCCATTCTATAAGATTGGAAAGGACTTTTGGAGCCATTTGTGGAGGGTCTTAAATGCCAGTATTAGACTAAACTTGATCATATACCAAGGAAAACCATTGAAGACTTTCAAACAGTTGAGTAACAGGGTCAGGCTTAAGTTTTAAAAAGGTTCTGGGCTCCCAGGCCCCCCTCCCCCCAGGTAGGTGACACAATGAATAGAGCCCCATTTCTGGAGTCAGGAGGATCTGAGTTCAGATTCAACTTAGACACTTATTAGTTTAGTGATCTGGGCAAGTCACTTAATGGATTGCATCAAAAAAGAAAGAAGATTCTTCTAGCAGGAGGGGTAGACTAGATTGAAGGAGGCAGGAGAAGAGAAATAGTCTACCAATTAAGAGGAAGCTATTACTATAATCTAAGTGACAGGTGATCACCATTACCTACATTTGAGTTTGGACTCTAGAAGTAGAAAGGAAAAATAGACAAGAACTGATAGGGTGTAGGGAGAAAGATGAGTCAAGTTTTCAATGGAGTATTGGGAGCAATTAACAGAAATGAAAAAGCCAAGAGAAAGTAACTGCCTTTAGGAAGATGAGCTCAGTTTTCAGTATAAAAAAGCTATTCAGTTTTTTTAATTCCCAGAGATACATTTTCATGGAAATATCCAACAAGTAGGTTGAAAAATTTTAACTAGAATAGAGAGCAGAGATCAGAGATTAAAAGATAAATTTGAGAGAAGTCCACAGCACGGAGGTGCTTGGGGCAGTTTGGAAGATAAGGACATCCAAATTGAAACGAGGGAAGTGTCAGGAACCTAGCTGCTTTTCCTACTCTCCCAAGGTCAAAAAATCCCTGAAGACCTTATTCCTGCCCCTCATACCTATCTCTATCTGTGTTAAGTTTAAAGGGCTAGCTTCCCTTTTCTATCTCCACTGCTGAGTTGGGATGGTGTAGGCATTCCAGAGTTGGGAAGATGTAACTCAGGCTCAATGTTGCATCAACTAGCAGTCCCTTCCCTCAGCCCCATTATCTTCCCCCACCTTACTCTCCTCCATCCTTTTTCTTTCTTCCCTTTCCTAGGCAGAAAAGGGTCAAGGTCAGAATGTGGAGGAAATGCCCCCCTTTTATAGGGGGAATCTATGTAAGGAGCTAAGAGGGGTCATCTGGTAGATGAGAAAACCAAGATAGTTTAATGTCTCAAACTTGGTGCCCCAACACTTAGAGAAGTTTAGCAAATATTTATTGATTGATTGAAGGATCTATGAGTGATTAAATACCGTTAAATAGTCAAAAGGTGCAAACTGGTTAAGGAGAATAAAGGGACTGAAACTTCAGCAAGAAAGATTCAAGGGGACATCAAAAAGAATTTCTTAGGGAAATTATGAAATTCCTGCTGGAAAATTTCAGATTATATCTGAATGTTTGGAAAGTCTAGCATGTTTGAAGATGCAGGCCTGTTTGGGGACAAATTGGATATATTGAAAGACCTTAAGATTCCCTCAGGTAACTGGAACGATGTCAATATGCATTTCTCTTCCATATTCCATCCTGACACCCCAGACAATCTCACCAGGAACTTACAATCTGCAGCATGAACTGGTTTGAAATTCTCAACCCGGCCCACCCCCTAAAAAGTTGCATTTCATCATGCGGTCGAAATGACTATCTGGGAATGTCACTCTTGGTCTCTCGTTTCTCATTTACTTGTTTATGAGTAACCTTGCAAAAGTTTGCAACATCCTCCGAGTTAAAAACTACAACTCCCAGATCTCTCAGCGCTTCCCTGAGCCCATTGGAAGATAGTCGAGAGAAGCCGTTCGTAGAGAAAAAGTGTCTCCTCCTTTTGCCTAACCAGCAAGCAGGTGATTGGCCAGAGCCTGGGGCTTTTCTGTCCCCGCCCTCCCCACTCCACTCCCCCGACCTGCGACTGGGTAGTCCCTGTTGCCGAGGTCGGGTCCAGAGAAGCTAAAGGCAGTCGGGGGCCGGGATGTCGGTGAGCTGTGATAGCCAAGACACACTTCACTCTAGAATTTTAAGACCCCCTGGGGACACTGTAGAACCTGGGGCGCCCCTCCGGTAGCCAGGCACCCTTCCCGTGCTGCGGACAGGTGCAGAGCCCCGCCTCGCTGGGAGCGTCGACGACCCCGGGATCCACTTACGCGCTGCGCCCCCGCGACCGGTCCCGCGAGCCCCGCAAGGGGAGGTACGTGCTGGCTGGCACCATGATCTTGGCGGACGCGGGGAACTGCGCCGGAATCCAGGGCTACATCCCTTACGCTCAGTGCGGCGGCGCTGGGGCCGCGGAGGTGAGTGAGTCGGACCCCTACCCAGCAATTTTCCCAAATTTTGGAGGGGACCCGATCCTCTGGCTATGGGACTAGTTCGACGGCTGGCTCAGCTTTGGGTTTGGGATCGGGAGCTAGGAGCTGAATATAGACTGTAACCTGGTTCTGGGGTTGCATCAACTGGCCGCCGCTGACCTCCTGCTGCTGCTGCTGCTCCTCCTCCTCCTCCGCCCTTCTTCCCCGGGACGAGCCCCGGACGGCTTCTAGGGACCGAGTGGGGGTGGGGGGGAAGGAGGGGCTTCACGGACTGGCCCGGGCTTGCCCAGTAAGCGCAGCTTTCAACCCTAGATATGCTGGGGCGCGTCGGAGCCCACCCTGTCCGCTTTCTTTCCTGTTTTCCCCGAGGGAAAACCTCCGGTCGACTTGGAACTGTCTCTGGGGAGATGGTCCCGCGGAATCTTAAATTCTTGGGGAGAACACTTTCAAGGCACTTAGAAGTGCTACTGGGTCCTGCCCCTCCTCGTTCCCCGCTATCCTCTTTACTTTTCCTTACTGGGGACCCGCGCGTGGGGGAGGGTAAGAGTGGAAAAAAGCTACCTACAGCAAGGAGCAAAGTGCTCTCTGGACTGGGGTGGGCTAGCGACTTTGGTGGGAGCTCCTGAAAAGGATTAGGCGCTTGGTGGTGACCTATCTCCTTTGGCTTAGAGAAGCTGAAGAAAAGAACCGAGCAGCCGCAAACTAGTGGTCTGTTCAGTAAACTCAGCCACTTGTTAGCTGTGTGATTTGACCCTTCCTGAGTCTTTTGTCCCCATCTTTGACTCTTGTCAAAGGTGCTTGTCGGTTTTACCTTACTCACCTCATCGTTATGAGGAAAAAGCTTTGTAAGCTGGAAAATGTTGTTGAGGCATGAGCTATACAATGTTCCCCTCCTCCAGGAAGCCTTCCGGGACTAACCTCACCTGATTTAGATCAGACCTTTCTCCTGACTGAATCTCATTCCAGGATTTAGAAATATTTTTTGCATTTGGGAAAATTTGCCCGTTTTGAAGTTTCCAAACTTCAGATTTGGTTTGTATGAAATGTTGGGGGGAGAGGAGTAGAAGCGTCTCCCACTCTATTAAACTGAGAACTCCCTGAATAGGAGCTGTAACCTTTACATCTAGATGAGAACTGCTTAGGTAGTCCTAGAGGGGACCTGAAAATAAAAGTCCCAGGCTTTTACAGAGGAAAAAACGGGAGACCGTCGGGGATGGAGTGACTTGCTTATCAAGAGTCACCTAAATAGTAACAGTAGAGACTAGATTCGAATGCCGATCCTCAATCCTCGAAGACCTTCCTCTTTTGCCCTAAACCTTCTTACTTCTCTAATGAAGGAGGACTCCGAATGACCTCCCCGACCTCTAGGGGCTAGTGTGATAGAAAGACTAATGGTTCCTTTCCCGAGGTGAAAAAAAACTCCTCAGCCTTCTCTCTAGCCGACACTCCACCCCCTCCCTCCTCCAGGTGTGTCCAGGGGCGGGTGGGAGCTCAGCAGTGGAAGGAGCAAGGCCGTGCCCTCTCACCTGATAGAATCGTTCCCCAGTGGAAAACTTCGGAATCCCGGTGTCAGCAGCGGGAGATGTCTCGCCGATGACGGCGGGCAAGTTAATAAGTATTCCTACTGTCTTGAGAAAGCTTGGAAGGACAAGGAACTCAGTTTTCCTTTGGAGAGCAGGTGTTTGGTTTTTTTCCCTCCCAAAAAAGCAGTTGATAGATAAGGAGAATGAGTTCAAGGGAACTTTCCCAGACAGATCTGAGCCCCCGATCCTCCAGACAGTCACTTCAGGACTTCCCCACTGCAAAATCGATCTGACCACACCTGTAGAAGAGGAACAGTCACATGATTTACACTGAAAGTGTCAAACATTCACCTGCCAGCTCCCCAGTGTAGCTCAAGCCAGATTAAAGTGGGAAATATTTAACAAAACAATAAAAACACCCAAAAATATGTAATATTTTAAAACATGTACAAATTAGTGGGCCTGGGTTACACCATCGATTTAGATAACCGAGTCCTCACCCCAAAGGCTATGGGGGACATAAGGAAGACACACTGTAACTCTTACAAAAGAGCATCCACAAAGGATTAATTTGGGGAGGAAAGATTATTTTTGATTACTGGAATCGGACAAGGCTTCAGAGAGGCAGTAGAATTGGAGGTGGAGATATTGGTGAGGTATAAGCATTTCTCCATACTGGGGGATTGGAGTCCCCAAACCAAATAATTGGTAGGTTAATTTAGTTGGAATACATGATTAGGGATAATCAGAACTAACAGCAGAAAGATAGGTGGCACTGAAGGGTGGAGGGAGTCTGCAATACCAGGCCAAGGCTTTGGAATTTACAGTGTAGACCATAGGAACTCCATTAAAGGGTTTTAACCCAAGTAGAGAGACCCCTGACCCTTTGGGTGTGTGCTAAGGAGAGTCTTTACCATTAAGTGCTGACTAAGTGGTACTTAGAACCATTAGAGAGAAATGAGCCTCACTATTAGATGGGGGGAACTGGAAGGGCTCTGATTTATACTTTGAAAATCATTTAACCTCTCAGTTCCCTAGGTAACTCTAAAACTAGAAGCCAGTCAGTCAACAAGTATTATCTCTAAGCATTTATATTGTGCCCAGTCCAGTGCTAAGTACTGGCACTAACAAAGAAGAAAAAAAAAACCACAGTCCCTGTCTTCTAAGAATTCCCATTCCTAAAGAGAAGGTAAATGTAAATATAAAATACATAAATCAAAGACATAATCACATAATAGATGGGAGGTAATCTCAGAGGGAAGGTATAGAAGCAGAGGTAAAGTGGGAGGGCATTCAGGCATAAGGGACAGCAAAGACAAAGGCCTGGAAATGGGAGGTGAAGGGTCATATGCTAGGATTATAGAGTGCTTATAAACTGTAATTTCCTGATTGGGGGAAGAAAAAAAGACAGAGAAGGTGAGGATTTTTTTATGATAGGTATCTTCAAGTATTTTTAATATTGTTTTTCTGATTATATATGTACATTAATTTTTTAAATACACCGTTTCTTTATCATGTTGGGATTGCCTTAGATCAGTGAACCACTGAGAAGAACCAAATCTTTCATAGTTGATCTTCACGAAATCTTTTTATTACTGTATACAATGTATTCCTGGTTCTGCTTGTTTCACTCAGCATTAGTTCAAGTAAATCTTTTCAGGCCTTTCTAAAATCGGCTTGTTCATCTTTTTTTTTTTTTTTTTTTTCTTTTTTCTTTTTTTTATTATAGCTTTTTATTTACAAATTATATGCATGGATATTTTTTCAGCATTGACAATTACCAAACCTTTTGTTCCAACTTTTCCCCTCCTTCCCCCTATCTCCTCCCCCAGATGGCAGGTTGACCAATACATGTTAAATATGTTAAAGTATAAATTAAATGCAACATTAGTGTACATGTCCAAACAGTTATTTTGCTGTTCAAAAAGAATCAGACTTTGAAATGTGTACCATTAGCCTGTGAAAGAAATCAAAAATGCAGGCGGACAAAGATAGAGGGATTGGGAATTCTATGTAGTGGTTCATAGTCGTCTCCCAGAGTTCTTTCGCTGTGTGTAGCTGGTTCAATTCATTTCTGCTCTATTGGAGCTGATTTGGATCATCTCATTGTTGAAGAGGGCCCTGTCCATCAGAATTGATCATCATATAGTATTATTGTTGAAATGTACAATGATCCTAATGGTCCTGCTCATCTCACCCAGCACCAGTTCATGTAAATCTCTCCAGGCCCCTCTGAAATCATCCTATTGGTCATTTCTTACAGTTGTTCATCATTTTTTATAGAACAGTAATATTTCATTACTTTCATATGCCACAATTTATTGAGCCATTCCCCAATCGGTGGGCATCTATTCATTTTTCATTTCTTTGCCACCATAAAAAGAGTTACTACAAACATTTTTGCACAGGTGGGTCCTTTCCCCTTTTTTATGATTTCCTTGGGATATGGACCCAACAGTGGCCCTGCTGAATCAAAGACTATGCACAGTTTTATGACTCTTTGGGCATAGTTCCAAATTGCTCTCCAGAATGGTTGGATCATTTCACAATTCCACCAATACATTAGTGTCCCAGTTTTCCCACATCCCCTCCAGCATTTATCATTATCTTTCCTGTCATCTTAGCCAATCTGAGAGATGTGAAATAGTACCTCAGTTGTTTTAATTTGTATTTCTCCAAATCAATAATGATTTTGAGCATTTTTTCATGTGACTATAGATGACTTTAATTTTATCATATGAAAATTATCTGTATCCTTTGAGAAAGGAATTTTTGATTTTCTTTTGTTCTGTATTGCATTTGGCTTTTTTTCCCAGACAGACCCAGAACCTGCTGAGTAGAGCTCAGCATGAGTCTTGTGTCAAGCCTTGGCTTGACACTAATGCACCATGTAACTTTAATCAAGTCATTTTCCTTTTCTGAATTCAGTTTTTTTATCAGTAAATAGAGAGGGAGGAGGTTAGGGAAAACTGGATAAAATCCTTTTCTGCCCTAAATACTAATGAATGATTGTTCTTTAATTAATGTGCCTTGATTTAAAAGGTTAAGCTGAAGAGCATGTAATGAATTGAAGGATTTTCTGGAGTCTTTAGGGCTTCTTAAACTGCATTGCTATCCCACATGAAGTCTATAATTGAATGTGGAAGTCTCAAAATGATGGCTTATAATCAGTAAATATTTGGTTTGTATACTTATTTTATATAGCTATGTTGCTGGAGAATGTTTGGTTTAGAATAGGAGTGAAACTGCTCTTACAGGAAAGCTTTATTTTGATAAAGCAGTCCAGCTAAATACAAATAGCATGGGTAACTAAATGGCAATTAGGGTCGGGGGAAGAAAACTTTTATACTAAAATGTTGTCCCTGATCTATGTTAGAAATACTAAAGCTACTAAAAATAGAATCTTTTTCAGACAATAACCTAGCCACAGGGTCTGTTAAAAACAGAGTCAAAACAGCAACTTGGTTGCCTGGTTTCAAGAAATAGTTTACAGAGCAAGTGTTCCTTCTTTGGGGCCCAGCAAGTCTAAACATATTATGTTAGTGATTTTAGAAAATGTTTATGTTAGTAATTTTCATAAACTAGTCTAGGACCCAGGATCCAGCATGTCCCCTCCACCTGTATAGCCTGGGTCACTTAAAAATTTCTCAAGCAAACAGGGTTAAGTAACTTGCTCAGGATCACATACTTAGTAAGTGTCTGAGGTCAAATTTGAACTCAGGCTTCTAGGACAGGGGTTCTATCCATTTTTGAGCAGTAGAAATTGGTAGATTTTGGATTTTTTGTGTTTGTTTGTTTTTTCCTCCTTGATACCAAGCTTACGTTGGCATCTTTGTAACTTCCTCTCATTGCTTTTGACTTGCCTTTCTGAGGCTAAACAACAATCTGATCGCTCCTCTGAGTCCATCTCTCCAGATAATTTAAGACAATCAATTATGTCCTGCCTAAGCCTTATCTTCTGAAGACCAGTTCCCTTTTTTTCAGTTTTAATAGTTCCAAACTATGAGAATCCTCTTGGACCCTGATTCTGTCAGTTACTCTGTTGTCATCCATCTGCTCCTTTTGGAAATCCATCTGATTGCCTTCCTGACAGGTCCAGAACAGTGTGAGACACATCAGCAGCTTTACTAAAAATCAAGGTAGATTATATCCATAGTTTTCCCTTTGTCACTAGTTTAGCAGGTGTGCCAGGAAAGTACTTGAGGTCATTCTGGCACCACCTGTATTTAATGAAGCCATGTTAGTTCTTAGTTACTGCAACTTCCCTTTGCAAATGTTCATCCACCATCTCTTTAATGCATTCTCAATTTTGCCAGGAATAGAAGTCAAACTCACTGGAACCATATTAGAATTTGCAGACTATAGTTTGGAAGTGGCTACATCATTTATAATGCTCCTGTTTGATTTTTCAAATATGACTACTCAGCAACCCAATCAGCCAGTTCTTTTGGACCCAAGGTTGTAGTTTACCCCAGCCAGGGGACTTGACTTTGCAGGGGCCAAGTCCTCTTACTACTTCCTTACCTGAGTATGGAATTCTCTGTTCTTTCCTTTCCAATGTAAAGGTCATTCCCCCTTTTTGCACAAAGAACAAAAACAAAAACAAGAATTAAGCAATTCTACCTTCTTTCTCTTTTATGACTGTCTCCTTTTCTTTGGTCTTCCTTTTTCTCCCAATATAGCTTTTATAAAAACCTTTTTCTTGTTTTCTTTAACTTTAGCTCATTCTGAATTTCAGAATTCCTGAAGCATTCTTTTGTTTTTGGCCCTATTCATTCATCTTCTATACATTTCTTTTAAAAAAATCTAAATAAACTCAATTCATTGATCTTTTTTCGCTATTTTATTCATATAACTATTTAGAGAGAGAAAATTTCACCTAAGAACTGCTTTGGCTGCATCCCATAGGTTTTGGTATATTGTGTCATTATTGGATGAAAACGTTACTATGATTTGTTGTTTGACCCACTCATTCTTTAGAATTAGATTGTTTAATTTCCAATTTTTTTCAGTCTGTCTTTCCCTGGCGCTTTATTGAATATAACTTTCAATGCCTTGTGGTCTAAAAAGGAAGCATCTAGCATCTCTATCTTTTTGCATTTGATTGTGAAACTTTTATGCCTAAAACAATTTTAGTGTATATGCTATGCACTGCTGAAAAAAAGGTGTATTCCATTCTGTCACTATTCAGTTCTCCAGAGGTCTACCATAGAGCTATGATTTTCTAGGATTCTATTAATTTCCTTAGTTTCTTTCTTATTTATTTTGTAGTTAGGTTTATCTAATTCTGAGAGTTCATCTCATTCACATTCACAGTTCTAATTACCATATTTCCCTTCATCCTATTTTTGAAGGGGATGTGTGAAAACTGGAACACTAATACATTGTTGGAAGAGTTGTGAATGATCCAGCTATTTTGGAGAGCAATTTGGAACTATGTCCAAAGGATTATCAAACTGCATTTCCTTTGATCCAGCGATATTACAAATGGATTTGTATTGCAAAGAAATCATAAGAGGGGAATGTTTGTAGCAGCTTTTTGTGGTGGCAAAGAATTGGAAAATGGGTGGATGTCCATTAATTGGGGAATGGCTGAATAAGTTATGGTATATGAAAGTAATGGAATATTATCCTATAAAAAATGAGCAAGCTTATTTTAGAAAGGCCTGAAAAGATTTACACAAATTGATGTTAGCAAAACAAGTAGAACCAGGGATACAGTGTACACAGCAACAGCAACATTGTGTGATGATCAACTATGAAAGACTTGGTTCTTCTCAGCAGTTCACTGCTGGAAATCCCAATAAACTTTGGATAGAAAATGCTATCTGTATCCAAAGAGAGAACTATGGAGAATGAAAGTAAAATCAATACATACCATATTCACTTTTTTTTTTGTCTTGTGGTTTTTTCCCTTTTGTTCTGATTTTTCTCTCCCAATATGATTCATAAAGAAATGTATATATATTTTTAATGTACATATGTAACCAGAAAAATAAAGAAAACGATACTTAGATTTTTATCCATTTAAATTTTTTTTTTAAGTTGGTAGGTGCTCAGCCACATAGATATGTTCTAACAAATCCTATTATTCCTCTTCATTGGAACTGTTCCCCTTTTCCTCTTTAGAATTTTATTCTTGATTGTCCCATATTCTTTCCTGGGAATAACTTTCCTGGAATACCATGGGATATTCCCTATCTTTTCTGAACCCGCTGAAATATTTTTTTCCCCAAAAAATATAAGATATATGTCAAACAATTATGGAGTAATCACTGACCTCTTCCACCCCCAGGGGTTATCATCACTGTATCAGCAATCAGTTTGGGGGAATCAGATCCAAAATAAAGCTTCCCCTAGTTAGATCCTCTACCTTTTAAGATGAGGTTAACATTAAGGCAAGTCAGGAAATTATTAGATACTCTACTTTTTGGAGAAAGAGGGGGGAAGACAAAAAAAGATATCAAGACCTCTAACAGATGTCTGAATAATTTGAAGTAGCTAATCAGTCATATGGTGATGTCTCTATGCCAGGCTTATGATTTGCTTCTCAAATTTATCTATTACCTCTTTCTGGCCAGATGGTCTATAGTCAGGGATGAGGTAGCAGCAGCTCTATCTTACATATAACAGCTTTGACAAATCAGATCTTGATTTATTGTTTAGTTGATTATCTAGATTAACAATGCAATGTAATTTGGAAGCATGAGTACATAATTTATACACATAGTCTTTCTTTTTAGAGGACTAGATTATTAAACATTTACCAACAAATACTGGGGATTACTCTATCAATTTTGCCTAATCTTAGCAGGAGTGTAATAGACAGACAGATATCAGGGAATGACGTTATCGCCACAATGGAGACCCAGTAACTTCAGAATTATCATAATGATAGCGATAATGACAATCACCCCTTCACAATTCTGCAGACCTAAACAATACACCAAGAAGTATGATATCTGTAATGTTCTACCTATAATCTGTTTTTAGGGAGGAGGGGGAGAGATAGGAGTGTTGAGGCATTCAGGATTAAGTAACTTGCCCAGAATCACACGGCTAATAAGTATCTAAGGTCAGATTTGAATGCAGGTCCTCTTGGCTCCAGGACCAGTGCTCTATCCATCACCCCACCTAGCTGTACCCCCATAACTGATTCTTTAAAGAAGGGAAGGAAACACTTTCTAATTTCTCTTGAAATCCAACTTGGTCATGTTATAGAGGCATTCCATTTATATTGCTTTGTTATTGTTTTTTCCATTTATATTGCTGGGTTCATTGTGTCTCTTGTTTTCCTGAGTCTGCTTACTTTGTGGCCAATCATATATGAGAATTCTCAAACCTCTTATATTTATTATTTCTTAACCGCTCTAATAAGTACACATTCAAATACCACAGCTATATTTTGTTCATCATTTCAGCCCTGTTCAACTTTCATGTCCCCACTTGGGGGTTTCTTGGTGAAGATACATTTCCTTCTCCAGCTCACTTAGCAGATCAGAAAACTGAGGCAAATAGGATTAGGTGATTTGCCTGGGGTCAGTCTTCCTAACTCCAGGACTGACTCTCTATCCACTGCACCATCTAGTTGGATACACAAGCTGTCAGGACAGACCAAAAACCCGTGGATGGAAATTACAGGAAGGCAAATTTTTTCTTCCCAACATTAATAGTGAATTCCCTATCACAAATAGGAATTCAAGGGGAGAATGGATAACCATTTTCAGAGATCTTATAGATGGGATCAGGATGGAAATGGAAAGCTGCATAAATAAATCTTGACCATCAGGCAGCAATTCACTCTGGTCTAAGCAGTGGAATATAGAGGAATGGAATAGAGTTGTGAAGGGCCTCAGGTCCCTGGCACTGAGAGGTTTGTTATTGGGTTTTCCACTTATATTATTGAATTCACCTGTTAGGTAATGGGGAATTGTTAAGGTGGATGATGAAGTCATCAGAACTGTTCTTTAGCAAAATTACCAGGATTGGAAGGGGTGAAGAAAATCACTTGGTGGGGGAGGGGTCTGAGATGGCTTGGAAGGTTGGATGAAAAGGATACTAGAGAAAGATGGAAGAGACTATAGGAGGTTGCAATGATGGTGCTAATACTTTTCATGGAAATAGAGAAGGAAAAGAAAGGAGAAAGATTGATGGTGATGGTACCTTTAACACATAATGAGAAGTGAAAATCAAAGCTCCCTTTTAGATAGCCAGCAAAACACTGACCAGAGTCAGAGCTAGGGTCCTAGAGCCATTATGTTGTAACTGGACTGGGGTGGAAGGAGGAAATTGTCATTTTCCTCTATCCCTTCATTCTCCTAGCCAGCTGGGTTTTGAGATTTTTCCTGTAAATTTGGCACAGAGCTCCTCTTGGTCACTTAACTGGGGAAGGGCAGCTAGTGCTTTGATCTTGGGGACAGACCTTTGACTGCTTGGGGTTGGGAGGTGGGGAAGGAGTCAGGGCCAAAAGGGATAAGCTAACTCTTCCTCCAACGTGACAGGACCTGTCTCTGAAAAGTCCCTCCTAAGCCCTCTTTCCCTGTTCCCCATTGAATTTACCCCAGATTGAGCATGGTATAATGGAAAGAGGACAGGACTTGGGACAGAGGACTTGGGTTTGAATTCTGTGTTACTAACTACCTGGTTTTGGGACCTCAATTTCCTCATTTAATGCTGTCTAGTTCCAAATCTTATCAAAGAATCAGCCTTAGGGGAAGTAACTTAAGACTGGGGAGGGAGAGGGGGGAGAAGAGTGCCTTGGGGTAGATGGGGCAGTGCAGTGATCATGGAGAAAGGGGCAAACATTAAGCACCTGTTGTGTGCCAAGTACTAAACGTTTTACAACTATTATCTCATTTGACCCAAGAGAGAACTAGACTGAAATCCAGTCCTGGATTCAGATCTCAGGTAGGCCATTCTGGAATCTGCCATTTGTTTCCCTCATACAAGAAATTCCATCTCCAGACTGCCAAGCATTTTCAGTCACTGTCCCTGTGTCTGAAATGTTCTCTCTGCCTCCTGGCTTTCCTGACTTCCTTTAGTTCCCAGCTAAAATCCCATTTTCTGCAAGAAACCTTCCTAATCCCCTATCTTGTTAGTGCTTTCCCTCTGGTGATTACCTCCATTTCTCCCATGAATATTTTGTCTGTATATACCTTGTCAATATTTTCTCTGTACATTGTTGCTTTCATGTTTCTCCCCATTAGACTGTCCATAGGGACATCTTTTTTCGCCTTTCTTTGTAACATCAGCACTTAATATAGTGCCTGGTACATAGTAGGCACTTTATAAATGCTTGTTGATTGACAAGACTTCTCAGGACCTCACTTTCTTCATCTGTAATACTAGGTCCCCGTATTTGCACTGTCTACCCCAAGTGGCTATTGTGAAGAAAACTCTGTGTTTATGTAATTATTATTTGTCTGGGAGTGTGAATCTATCTTCCCTGGGAAGCTGGTTGGGATAGGGTTGGGAGGTGAGGGTGGAGCTGCAGGAGGCCTTTCAAGGGACTCAGGAGTCTTAATTGCTTCTCCTCTTCTGGGATCTTCCCACTGGGCTCTCTCAGTGGCAAGCTGAGCCTAGAGGCCCCAGAAGATGGCGGGGGAGGGGGAAAGAGACAGGTGAGCTTGTCTTCCCTGCTCTTCCCCTCCCCCCTTTCCCCAGAACTCGAGATTCTTAAGGCCACTTTGACCTGTCTCCCTATCCCTCTCCTGAAAACCTTCCTGCCACAGTTCCCCAGCTGGCCAGAGCTGGTTCCACCCCCTTGAGAGCTGTTTCCATCTGTCTTCAGCTTGGGAGGGATGAGGAAGGGGATTTGCTTAGTCAGCAGCTCCTTATCTTCCAGACTGAGTTGTTTGTTTTGGAGGAGGGGAAGGGAGGGAGATTAGGCCTCTGAGGCCTGAGGAGGTGAGCGAAGCTGAAGCTAAAGCTGACATCTGTGGGGGAGTCCCTAAACCGAGGTACCAGGACTCTGAAAGCTGCCCTGTCATTTGGGGATGGGAAAAACTGAGGTTCCCTACAGAGAAAATGACTGGATTAAGGTCATATCCTACAAGTTCAATTCAAGTGTTCTCCCTGTGGGGAAGGAGGGCTGACAATCCCTAGAGACTTAATGGGCGACTAGTGAATGAAGAAGGTGGAGAGAGGAGACTTTTATTCCTCTCCTATTATAAGGTGCAGGCCTTACATTTTGACACTTACCCCTAAGGCCTCTGCCAGTGCTAGGTCCTAAGGATTTCTTCCAAAGGAAGGCCTGTGTCCTAGGCCAAAGAGGGAACCAGCATTCCCACCCCCTTGCTTCTGACCCCATTGATAGAAATATTTTTCTCCTTAGGAGCAGAAGATAGTCCCTACTCGGAGGCTCCCCCGAGGCCCTAGTGCCTTCATCCCTGCGGAAGAGGTAAGCAAGAAGTATTTGTTTGCCAGGGGTTGTGGGAGAAGGAGTAGAGAGATCATCCCAATCTGAGCATCTAGGAAAGGGAAGACCCAGGAAATTCGGGAGAAAGGGTTGAAGGAGAACGTTTAAATAATTATGGGTCTATAAAGATAAACAATAAGCTAGGGTTAGTAAATAAAGCATTTCTCTGTAATATGAATCACTGCAAACACATACTTGTGTTAGGTCTGGATTTTTAAATATTAGGTTTCCCTTAATCAGCCTTGCCCCTGATTGGAAGCTGAGGACTTACTATATCACTTGCTTCTCTGTCTGGATTTTTTTTGTCCTGAAAAGGGGTCCAGGAATTCAGTTTAGTGGTTGGTGATCTAATATCTCTTATGGATCTTGGTGTAGTGAGCAGTCTGGGGATCCTGTTCTTCCAGGAGGCTCTGGGTAGTTCTGACATAATTCCTTCCTTGTCTTGTCTGGGCCAGATCCCAGAGGATCCTTTGCTAATGGGGAGTATTAGAGACCAGAAATTGAAATGGTATAAGAGGGTGTGTCAGACCCTGGCCAGCCACAGTGCCTGGAGCTGAAATCTATACCGATCGGTGGAGAATGAGAGGGTGACTGGCATTCATTCCTCATTTTAGTTCCTAAGACAACTTGGAAAGTGTCTCTGATAGAATGCTGCCAATCAGAGTTCTTTCTCCCTAAGCCCCTTGCTATGTTGCCCTTAATAAAACTAAAGCATAATGCCTAGTGGCTCTTAATGTTTTTTGCCTTTGTTTCCCATCATTTGGGGAGGGTGTTCAGTTCTACCAACTTGTTAATGATCCATAGACAAATGCATAAATTTACCTCATTTTATCAGATGAAACATTTTTCAGGAATATCGATGTCCATCCCCTGAATTGTTAATGAAGGAGTTAAGGTTTGGGGGATAGGGGACCAGAGAGGTCTCTGAATGTAAGACCTCCCTTTCCTGGCAGATCCTGCAGCAGGGACCAGTGGCCATTGAGCATCAGTTGGGTCTGGAGATTTTAGCCTCAGGACGGCCGGACAATGTCACACTGGTGATGGGCCTGCACCCTGAGTACCTTAACAGCTTCTGGAAGATGCAGAGCCTGCTGTTGCGAGTGGATGGACCCCTGCCCTGCTCCTGGAGGCACTACATTGCCATCATGGTGAGCCCCGGGATGGCCTTTGGGGTTAGGAAGAGGTGACCAGAAGCAGCCCAAGGGACTAAATCTAGTCCTATCCATGAAACTCACTATATGACTTGGGCTTCCCTAAGACTGTTTTGTCCATCAAATGGGTCTAATACTTGTACTTCCTAATTTATAGGAGTGAGCTAGTCCCAGCTACTAAATTCACTGTGCAACTTGGGCTTCCTTAAAACTGTTTCTTCATATAATGGGTGTGATACTTGCACTTCCTAATTTACAACGGTGGGAGCTGTTGTTCTCTGTTTTTTGGTACATCAGGTAGAAAGTCATTGAATGAGTGAGTGAGTGAATGAATGACTAAAGAGCCATAGATGGAAAAGCCCACTAAGTCCCCATGGCAAGATAGGTGGCAAGAACCACAGGACCTTGGGGTGCTTTAGCAGAACAAAGTCAAAAGAAGTGGTGGTCTTAGTTGGATTGGATGAATTGGATTCACCCCAATTATGAATGTGAATAGTCTATTCTGGGGAGGGGGAGAGGAGCACAGGAAAAGAGTAATCTCGAGGGGCCTCGAGAAGTAGTGGGTGAGCTTGAGGGTTTAATGGACATGAGATTCTGGCTTTTCTCCTGTGAGGTTAGAGATGGAGGGAGAAGGGGTTTGATGTCCAGCCAGGGTAGGGAAAGAAGGAATATTGGAAAGAAGATTGGGGCAAAGAGCCCCAGAGTGAGGGGCTGGATTCTTTCTGAATAGATGGAGAGGGGTAGAGAGGAATTAATGAAAAGCTAGTCATCTGCAGAAATAACAAAAGTAAAGAGGTCATGTCCAGCTTTTCATGATCCCATTTGGGATTTTCCCTCCAAGATACTGGAATAGTTTGTCATTTTCTCCTCCAGTTCATTTTACAGATTAGGAAATGGAGGCAAGCAGGGTTAAGTGACTTGCCCAGAGTCGCAGAACTTGGGTCTTCTTGACCCCAGTCTTGGCACTCTGCCCACTGCACCACCTAGCTGCCTGCATTCTAATGGAGGAGAGAGTACATATAAAGGAGTGGTGGCCAGATGGTATAAGTCATCCAAGGACAGGCAAAAAGCAAGCATTGTCTTTTCTCCAAGAATTTACACAATCTAAGAGGGAGACAACAGTTAGGTCTAAACAAGATAAATTGAGTTATGGCTTCAGAGGGAAGGCAGAATGAAGAGGGATCGGAGTCTGACCTTTGCCCTCGCCCTCCCTGCCCCTTTGCACTGATCTTGTCTGGTTCTGCTGATCCAGTCTATGTCTGCCCAGCAAGTTCCTGCATCCAGCCTCCTCCTTCATTCCACCCAGATTACAAGACAAGGGGAATGAAGCTGTCTTGGAGGCCAGCCTCTCCCCACTCCCTAATCTGTCTTCCCTCACCTTCCCACAGGCCTCTGCCAGACATCAGTGCTCCTACCTGATCAGCTTCCACATGGCTGAGTTCCTGCAAGTGGGTGGAGACCCTGAGTGGTTCCTAGGCATTCACCGAGTCCCCCAGAAACTCCGAAACCTCAATGAGATCAACAAGCTGCTGGCCCATCGGCCCTGGCTCGTCACCAAGGAGCACATTGAGGTAAAGGAGGAAGCCCCATCATAATGATTACATTAGCTAGTATTCATATGTTATCCATAAATAAGAGTTCAAACATTCTGCATTTTGAGATCTCTTCAGGTTCTGATATGCCCCTTTCTAAGGTCCCCAATCGTCTTATTCTATGATGGGATACCCTGTGCAGAACAAACTGACAGAATGGGGTCTAAATTAGGTGGGAGGGAACTATGTGGAGGAATGAGGGAAAAAAAGCTGGGATGGGATGGAATGGATGCTATGGAGGTTGGGGCCCCAGTTAGAGGGATCATCATTTGTTGCCTTTCCATTATTTGCACAAAAGGTCACCTACCCTAGGGGTCAGCTTTTCCCCAAGAAGACAGTGAGCCTTGATATCTAATGGCCATTCCCTGTGGATAATATGTGGGGTTAAGCTATGAGGAACAAAGCAGCTCACAGATTTGTGAAGGAACTCAACCCTGGACAGGTATAATAAGCAGGGAACTGGGAATTATCTTCCAGGCGCTTCTGACCACTGGCGAACATAGCTGGTCCCTGGCCGAGCTCATCCAGGCAGTAGTCTTGCTCACCCATTATCACTCCCTGGCATCTTTTGTTTTTGGCTGTGGCATCCTCCCCGATGGGGATCCAGAGAGCAACCCTGGCCTCCAGGTGCCCTCACCGCCCAGTGGGCAGAGCAGTCCTCCCAACGGAGACCCCCTTGGCAATTCTGGGGTAAGTAGCAAGGTCTGGGATCTGGGGTAGACCTAGGATTGGAGAAAGGGGAGGAATGGTGAGCTTAGCCTGTGTTGGGAAGATTTTGGTGGAACTACTTTTTAGGTGAATGACAGGTGGGCTTAACTATGAGTCTCTCTCTCTCTCTCCCCCCACCAGGGTTTTGATGCTGTTCGGGAAGTAGAGGCCTTGATGGAGCGAATGAAAATTCTGCAGGAATGCCAGCTAGAAGAGGAGGCAGCTTCTCAAGAGGAAATGGAGAGCCGGTTTGAGCTGGAGAAGTCTGAGAGCCTTCTGGTGGCCCCTACAAGTAAAGCTACTGGGACC
The DNA here is from genome assembly GCF_016432865.1 of Antechinus flavipes. NCBI lineage: Eukaryota > Metazoa > Chordata > Mammalia > Dasyuromorphia > Dasyuridae > Antechinus > Antechinus flavipes. The sequence goes on along the minus strand of NC_067400.1, from coordinate 575,757,599 downwards.
TAGCAGGCTGGAACTCCCCGGGGTCGGGAGGAAGAACAGGGGTCCTGCCTACTGACAGAATATCTCCTTAGGAAGAGAATAATTTACCCCCCAAATATGCACAGATATATGCATTTCTCAGAGCCCTTTTCATCTGGAAACAATAGTTCTTCATGGTAGCTTTGTTTCTGGAGGATATAACAACTGTCTGCTGGGCCCCTTTTGGCCAAACTGGACCAGCGATCTCTCCTTCCCAACATCTCTGAAGGCATCCCAGAATCCTGCTATTTATTGTTAAAGCTAGGGGAGCTAATTCTAGTTAGAGGAAAGGGACAAGGATAATCTGAGGGTTCCCAGGAAGGACTTGGGGTGTTGGGACAGGGAAGAGTTTCAGCCCTTCCGGGCCTTGTCTTCACTCTAGGAGGAGGGAAGGAGAGGGGTGAGATCTGGCACACAGGTGGGAGAGAGCAGAAAGGGTATGGGGGCCAGTGGAGGGAGAGATCTCTCCTGGCCATTGATCTCAAGGAAAGACCTTGTGGTGGAGGAGACTGCCATTTTGTGCTGGATCTGGGAAGTCGGGGTCTTAATAGCAGCACCTTTATTAGAGTTTCTTCTCTCAACTCCCAACCTTTCTTCATTATTTAGCAGGTGGGCTGGGAACCAAAGGCCCTTCACTGGCTCTACTCTTACCTTCCTCTGGCTTGATCCATAGGTGACATTCTAGAACTTACTCCATCCCCTGATGTCCTGTGCTTTGTGGAAGATCCCACTTTTGGGTATGAGGACTTCACCCGGCGAGGCACCCAAGCCCCTCCAACCTTCCGTGCTCAGGTAGCCTTCCCTTGCCTTGGAGAAATCCCTCCAGACTTATGTGGGGAGGGGAGGGGAGAGAATAATTGGAAGCCTGGAAATTGTTTTCAGTGTAGAGACCTAACCCTGGACCATGGTCACTGGAGGTTGATGAGGAAACCCCACTCAACAAGGCTGATAGTAATGGAGGAGGCTCAAATCTAGTCCTCCCACCCCTTAGCTCACTGAGATCCAGAATCCTTTTTAGGGACATGAAAATTTACTTTGGGACGGTGGGCATTGGGAGTCCAGAAGAATTGGGCCGGGGCTGCTACTGGCAGTAGTCCTCCCAGCGCTCACCAGGCTCCCCTCCATCCCCTGCCCTCTGCTCCTCAGGACTACACCTGGGAAGACCACGGCTACTCCTTGATCCAGCGGCTCTACCCAGAGGGGGGGCAGCTGCTGGATGAGAAGTTTCAGGTGGTGTACAACCTGACCTACAACACCATCGCCATGCACAGCGGCGTGGACACCTCGATGCTCCGCAGGGCCATCTGGAACTACATCCATTGTGTCTTTGGCATTAGGTGAGAAGTAGCCTCCACCCATTCATGGATGGTCAACAAGGTTTTGTCCATCATTTACCACTTAAGTGGTGTCCTGGGGGAGAGGGATAGCATGTTCCCTGCCGGAAGCTTCTGTGAGCTATCCCCTAAAATCCTAAATTGTTTGCCTGAGATCTTTTTGTCCCCTTTCAGAGAAAGGTGAAGTCAAGAGACACAGAGAGGGGGAGAGAGAAAGAGAAGAGAGACAGAGAAGGAAAGAAAAAAAGAAAAAAAATTCTATTTCCCACCTTTTCTTCCCTAGTCTTGGAGGGGATCTGCTGCCCTCTCATCACTTCTCCCATTCCCACTAAACAATCTTGGGGTCATTTCTGTTCCTAGAAGGGTCCCCTAATAAAGTGAAACTCTAATAGAAATGGGATCTGGTACCTCAGCTCTAGTGGGTTTGAGCAGTACTTGCTGGTCCAGAGCCTTCCTCCAGGTGACTACTCAGGAAGGTTGGAGGAATGGACTTGCCTGAGAAGCTTCTTCACCTAGCTCACCTTTCCTTTGTTAGCCCTTCTCCAGGGGGAGGAGGTAGGCAGCAGGCTCCCTCTCCTGGGATTCTTTGGTACTCCTTCGTTGAGAGATGGGAGTGGAGCTCATTTTGGCAAAGGCTGGGCTTCCCTCTGAGAGCAGATGATTGATACTATTTGGGGGGCATCCTCTTTAGGTATGATGACTATGATTACGGGGAGGTGAACCAGCTCTTGGAGAGGAGTCTCAAGATCTACATCAAAACTGTAGCCTGCTATCCAGAGAAGACAACCAAGAGGATGTACAATCATTTCTGGAGGCATTTCCGGCATTCTGAGAAGGTAAAGGGTCTTCCTGCTGGAGGCAGTATGGGAGGGAACAGGGCAAGTGGGGGGTCAAGTACTGGGACTTGAGGGAAAGCAAGTAGCCCTGGAGTCAACTTGTCAGGCACAGGCAAGGGTGGGTATAGTTACTGGAACAAAGAAACTGGTAGAAAGATTGGTGGGAAGGGGGACGACTTGAGGAACTGTCAGGTTAGTGTCCCAGCTTCATTACTGGCTTAGTATGTGACTAGATTTCTAGGCCTCGGTTCTCTCATCTTTAGAATGAAAGATTGAACCAATTAGTTTCTTAAGATTTTTCCTAGCTCTGACATTCTCTAAGATCCCCTGTACCACTAAAATTATGCTGTAAGGCCCCACTAGCCTTGGTGTTTATATACCCCAAGGAAGGCCCTCCCAGCTCTGACCTCCTGGGTTCTAAGGGCCCTCCCAGCTCTGACCTCCTGGGTTCTAAGAGCCCTCCCAGCTCTGACCTCCTGGGTTCTAAGGGCCCTCCCAGCTCTGACCTCCTGGGTTCTAAGGGCCCTCCCAGCTCTGACCTCCTGGGTTCTAAGGGCCCCCCAGCTCTGCCTTCCTGCGTTCTAAGGGTCTCCCAGCTCTGATTTTCTATTAGAAGGTCTGTCCAGTTTGAATCTGCTACAGGGCTGAAGATGGGAAGGTGAAGGCATCTCAGAAACCAAGGCAGGGAGTCAGACAGACGGCTCTGTGTATAAGGCAGCCATATGTAGGGAGGCCAGGTACCTGGGCTAAGCTTTTGAAACATGGAGTTCCTAGGTCCCCCAGTCACATTGGTTGATTTCAAGGGTAAGATAGCATAGGAGGTAAGATGGGGACAGTCCTGGAAAAATGGGAAGGTGAGAGTGTCTCAACTTTATCAACAGGATCCTCTCTGCACCCCTCCTTCCCTCCTCCAGGTCCATGTGAATCTGCTGCTGCTGGAGGCTCGGATGCAAGCAGCCCTCCTCTACGCCCTGCGAGCCATTACTCGCTACATGACCTGATGGTGGGCACCATGGTCCCTTGCCTCCAGACTGGACACTACTTTGGCTGGGGGGCCAGCTTCCTTTCTAATCTATAAACTGTTGGTCTCTGCCCATATCACATTCCCTCTGATTTTGTCTGTGAAACCTTGGAAATCAAGTGCCTCTGGGCCCCCCACCCTTTTCCATCCTTTCCCCACCCTCTCCAGTGGAACCAAAAGGACTTGTCTGCTCCGGACCCCAATCCCGCCCTTCTGGGAGCTGAAGAGGTAGGCAGGAAATATCCAGGCCATTCTCTCATCCTTGCTTCTTCAAGGAAGACTGTTCTAAGTCCCAGCTTCTGAAAAGAAAGACTGTTTGCACCTTGTATGTTCTCTCCGGCCCCTCACCTGAAGATGTGTACTGGATTCAACGGACTAGAACTGGATGAAGAGGAAACAGCCTGGGATAGCACCTGCACAAAACGGGCTGACACTCCATGGGATTTGGGGAGCCCCTGGGATACTTCCAAGGCCCCTGCCCCCCAAACCTATTCTTCTAGCCCTGTTAGACTAAGGAGCCTGGGTAGTCAGAGGAATTATCTGTGGCTCCCTGATCTGTTTTCATGATTCCTTTCCCAGCCTTGTTTCCCTTCTCTCACTGCTGGCAGTGGGGATCCCCAGAAGAAATCAAGGCAGGAGGGGGATGGGAAGAAGGCTGGTACAGAACTTTGCTTTTTTGAGAGAAGAGAGGAAGTGGATGGTCTTTCTTTCTGCATGGGCCTGGGATGTGAAGAAAAGCTCCTTTAGGACCGGTTTCATCCCTCCCTACTTGACTTGTGACTAAGGAAATTGGACTTGTCATGGGGTGAATTCTGTCCAGAGTTACCAGTTCTGCCAAAACTAGCACCTTGACCCACCTCCTTCACTCCTTCTGTTTACTAAAATTTGGGTTTAGGGAATGAAGTTGACAAGTAAGTGACACAGTAAGTGTTACATTGAGAGGGTCAGGAGATTTCCCCAAAGTTCCCTGGCCTCACTTTGCCTCTGGCTGATTGTGAGACTTTAGACTTCAGCTTCTTCATCTATAAAATGGAAAAGCTTCTGGTTCCAGAATTTATAATTGCCCGAAAAAGCTTCCAAATAAGGGCAAACCCAGAAGTCCTTAGGACCCTGAATGTTCCCTTCCTTTGCCAAAAAGGAGAATCTCTCTCTCCTTGGACTCTTATCCCCACTTCACACCCATTTGCCCCTGGGTCCAGAAGGGCCGGAGCCATTTTACATTGCACTTTCTCTATTATCAAAACTGTGAATTCTGTTTGCCATTTTTTCCCAGTCCTCCTGCTCTGTCTCTTACTCTTGGACACTTGGGAGGTATTATGAGTTGCCATCCTTCCTAAATAAAGCTGCTGTTCCTGCTCTACTCCCTCGGTGTTCCGCTCCCAACCCCCACCCATGCTGAGGGTCTAGCTAGGGGGACGGAGATGAGCTGGTGGGGAGTTGTTGACCAGATGCGCTGTTCATCATGCAGGTCATGGTGACATAAATGGCTGGTATGTTGAGGCTAGGCTGTGGACCACTTGGCCCTGAGCCAAAACCCCAAAGATGTGTACTGTCCCTATGAATTTCACAAAGGAAAAAAGCTGGGGAGGAAAACAGTGTTTCAATGCAGAAATGTTTGTTACTTTGCTACATACTCCATATTGACAAATAAAAGATTCATTGAGGTTGTTTTTCTTCTGGTTTGGCTTGGTTTTTAATGAAATCCCTGAGGTGGGGATGGGAGTGGAAGTGGGGGTGTTCTTCTAAGACCTGGGATTATTCCTGGGAATCGGTGTTGGGGACCATGTGGCAGGAGTCAGCTACAAAACTCCCATCTCAGCTCCATTCCTGAGAGCTGGACATGGGTAGTACCCAGGCCCCTTTTAGCAATGGTCCTGGCGTCATTGAAAGGATCGGGCAAACAACTCCAGGCTGCAACTAAGAAGTTATGGGGAGATCATCAGCCATGTGACTTCCATTGTCAGAGAATTGGTGTCCTCTCCTAAACCAATCCAATCCCTTCTCTGGGATCTCATGGTTCTGTGGGATCATCTTCTGCTCATTCTTGTTTTCTTCATGCCAGAAATGATGCCATCTGAAATTTGAAATCCTTACTTGTCTATTGTCCTCCATCTCCTATGGGACTCTTGGGAGACAAAACGGATTTATGGAACAGAAGATCCCTGGTATGGGATATGTCCTCCAGCATTTACTTGCTCTACATCCCTGCGCCTCACCTATAAAACCAGGTAGTTGCAATAGCTTCATCCCTGTAGGGTTATTCTGAGGATCAAAGTTAATGTCCAAAAAACACAGAGATCTATCTAATCAACATTTAAACAACTGAACAATAACAATAGTCCTAGCACCTAGTACTATGCTTGTTGCATGGTGCTTGTCCATTGATTGGTGGCCTGGTAGGCTTCAAACCAGGAAAACATCTTCCTTAGTTCAAATTTGCCTCAGACACTTACAAGCTGTATGACCTGGGCAAGTCAGTTAATCCTGAATGCCTTAAGTTTCTCATCTACAAAATGAGACAGAGAAGTTAATGGCAAAGTAATATTTTTGCTTAAAAACCTCAAATGGAGTCATGAAGAGTCAGAACTGAAAAAACAATATTCAAAAGGGAGTAGAGAGAGACCTGAAGCTCGAGGGAGCAGATAAGATTTCCCAGTGGTGCAAGGTTACAAGCTGCCCACCTTTCATTCAGAGTGACTTGTGTCACCTTCCATAGGGAACATTTGGGGATGTCTTTTGACATTACTTAGGTTGTTGTAATGGGCTGACCATCTGTCATTCCTCATTCTTACCTGCCCACTTTTTTTTTTTTAATAGCTTTTTATTTACAAGTTAAATGCATGGGTAATTTTTCAGCATTGACAATTGCAAAACCTTTTGTTCCAACTTTTCCCCTTCTCCCCATCCCCTCCCCTAGATGGCAGGTTGATCAATACATGTTAAATATGTTAAAGTATAAGTTAAATACAATATATGTATACATGTCCATACAGTTATTTTTCTGCACAAAAAGAATCAGACTTTGAAATAGTGTACAATTAACCTGTGAAGGAAATCAAAAATTCACCTGCCCACTTTTGATCACCCATTCCCCTGAATAATTTGCATCATTTCTTGTGCAAATTAATGTTAGGAATATTTCATAACCACTAATGGAAACATCCCTCCTTTGCAGAAGTGGAAGGCAGAATTTTTATAAAATTCCCTGTTCATATATAGACAGCTTTCTCTCATTTTATGACAGGTAATGAGCTTCCCACACATAATTCTAGCCACCAGGTCATCATGTGTTGCTAGGTTTATGGTAGATACTAAATATTTATACTCTGCAGGGATCTGTTGCTATACTGGTTTCTAAGTCCAAACTCCTTAAGAATAACCTTTGTGGTGACAATGACCTGATCCTTATTATCCTGATAACCCCATTTCTACAAACAAGTTCACATGACTCAGCCATTTGTTGAATATCTCTCTGTCAACATATTATTGGTTGCCCATTAAAAGGCCTTTTTACATTTTAGTATCCCCATCTCTCTAGCATCATTGGAAGAATATTAAGTTGAGTTTCCAACTGTGAAGTTTCACCTTACACCTATCAAAAATAGATTTTAGAAAAAAATAACCAGCATTTACATGTAAGCTCTTTAAAGTTTTACATGTTATCTCATTTGTTTCCCATAATGTTATATCTGGGCAATTGTGTGTGATTGTGCTCCAGGTTCAGTACAGTTGGTTGGTTGAGTTCACCAGGATCCTTTGAGGTCTGTATTCATATTATGGTTGAAACTTCACCTATTATGAAATAGATACTGATGCTGTAATTAGGACCCATTTTATAGATGAGTAAACTGGTGTTGAGACATGTGCAAGGTCACACAGTAACACACTAATTTTCCTAAATCTCAGACCTGTCTCAGAAAAGGAAAGTGTTGGAGGAACTGGAAAGGAGACACACATAGACACAATGGACTGAGCTATGAATTGGCCCAGTCATTCTTGGAAATCAATTTACAATTATCAAGATAAGTGAATTGTTTATACTTTGATCCAACAATTCCTTTAATCCCAAGGATATCAAAGACAAAGAAGTGTTCAACGTATTGCAAAGTAGTCATAAAAGCACTTTTCATGATAACAAAGAGAACCGACAGTGTCCATTGACTGAAGAATGACTAAACTGTAGAATGTAAATAGAATGGACTATTATTTCATAGTAGAAAATGATGTGCATAAAAGATTCAGAAAAACCTAGAAAGAGATATGTGAACTAAGGCAGAATGAAATAAGCACAACTAAAAGAATTTAAATCGATTAGCAAGCATTTTGTGTTAAATGCTTGGGGCATAAAACAAATAGAGTCCTGGGAATTTAATTCCATCAGAGGATGTTTCACGTGTGTGTGTATATGTGTATATATATATATATATATACTAAAATCACAGGATTCATGTGAGGCTTAAATGAGATAAGTAAAGGCTGCACTAGTAGGGCTTGTTTTTGGAATCAGACAAGCCATTTCAAGTTCTGCCTGGAGTGAAGGCGTGCAGAAGGGGAAGGGGGGTAAGTAATGACTATACTGAATAGTGATTCTGGGAAAATCACTTCACCTATCCTCTCTGCCTCTGATGTGTACAAGAACACTGTCCAGGTTTTCTATCTCCTCAAGAGTGGGCTCTACTTGAAGCTCAGTCATAACAATAAGCATTTATTAAATACCTATCTGGCCACTGGACCCAGATGGCTCTGGAGGAGAAAGTGAGGCAGGTGACCTTGCATAGCCCTCCTGCACTTGCATCTAATTCACTTGCACGTCATGACATTATCCCCCTGATATCATGGTTCTCTTCAAGGACAAACAACAAAAACAGCAACAACTATTGGCCAGGAACTGTCCTAATGCTGGAAATAGGAGGGGGAATAAAGGTACACTGTCCCTCCAAAAAAAAAGATAAAACTAATTATCAGTCTGTTTCTGGATTCTATCCCCATAATCCAAGTTGCCACTGCCTCCTCCTTCCTTGAAATTACTGTATTTACTTTGTATATATATTCTGAATACAATTCCATGTGTGGATGTTGTTTTCCTTGATAGAATGTAAACCTCTTGAGAACAAGGATTGTTTCATTGGTTTCCTAGTGCCTAACTCGGGCCCTGGTTCTACCTAGGACTTTTGCACAGTAGGTGTTTGATGCTAACTAATTAATTAAGCAAATTTCACTACTCCACATTCCCCAGAAGAGGATTAAATGAGAAAGTAATTTTAACCAAGTGGGAAATTCCTGGGAAATCTAAGAGTATTGACTAATATGGCATACATATTTAAGAAGTACAAAGTTTTTTCAGCCAATCAGCAATTATCTTCCATGTATATATATATAATATATATATATACACATATGTATATATGTATATATATGTATCTTTATGTAGATAAGTTGCTTGCATACCATCTGCCCTACTGAACTGTGTGCTCTAGAGCAGGAACTATATTTCTTCTTTGAATCTCAAACCATTAACTAATTTGATTGGGAGGAGGGAGGGAAGTGGAAAAGAACGAGAAGCTCAAAAAAAGAAATTAAACAAGATAAGAAATAAATAAACTACCAAAACAATCCAAGGACCAGATACATTTACAGGTGAATTCTATCAAACATTTAAAGAATAATAATTCCAATATTACAAAAGCTACTTTAAAAATATGAAAAGAGGGGATCTCACCAAATTCTTTCAATGATACTAATGTGACATTAACACTTAAATCAGGGAGAGTTGAAATAGGGAAAGAAAACCATAGATCAATATGATAAGAATACAGAGCTGGTTCAGGATTAGGAAAGCAATCAACATAACTGATGACAATAATAACAAGAACAATAAAAGTCATGGTTATATCAACATGATGAAAAAGCTTTTGAAGATTCCTGTTAAATATATTAGAAAGCATAGGAATAAAATAGATCTTTTCTTAATATAGTAAGTAGTGTGTATCTAAAACCAAGAGCCTGCATTATATGTAATTAGGATAAATCAGTCCTAACAATTAGATTGGGGTAAAGCAAGAATGTCCATTATCACCATTATTGTTTGATACAGAGCTAGAAAATGCTACATATATAACTAAAACAAAAACAAAAAAAAACAGAAATTGAGGAAAATAAGCATAAACAAAGAAAAACAAAATTATTGCTTTTTGCAAATGATATAATAATGTAGAGAACTCTAGGGTCAACTAAAATTTTTTTCAATTAAAAAAATTATTTTAATAGTCTATTATTTTTCCAATTACATGTAAAGATGATTTCCAACTTTCATTTTCCTTTTTAAATAGTATTTTATTTTTCCAAATATAGGCAAAGATAATTTTCAACATTCATCTATGCAAAACCTTGAGAAGCAATTCTTCTTCTCAATATATTTCCATATTCATCATGCTGTGTAAGAAAAATCAGATCAACTGGAAAAAAAAAAAACCATGGAAAAAAAGCAAACAACAACAAAAAGGTGTAAATACTATGCTTTGATCCATATGCAGTCTCCATAGTTCCCTCTCTGGATGAAGATAGCTTTCTCTATTACAAATCTACTGAAATTACCTTGAATCATTTCATTGTCGAAAAGAGCCAAGTCTCTAAGATGACAGGAAAAGATAATGACAAATGTTGGAGGGGTTGCAGGAAAACTGGGTCACTGATGCATTGTTTGTGGAGTTATGAATGGATCCAGCCATTCTGGAGAGCAATTTGGAATTATGCTCAAAAAATTATCAAACTGTGCATACCTTTTGATCCAGCAGTGTTTCTACTGGGTCTAAATATCCCAAAGAGACTTTAAAGGAGGGAAAGGGACCCATATGTGCAAAAATGTTTGTGGCAGCCCTTTTTGTAAAGGCAAGAAACTGGAAACTGAGTGGATGCCCATCAGTTGGGGAATGGCTAAATAGCCATTTACAATATAATTAAATAAGTTATGGTATATGAATGTTATAGAATATTATTGTTCTATGAGAAACAACCAGCAGAATGATTTCAGAGAGCCTGGAGAGACTTACATGATGCTGAGTGAAATGAGCAGAACCAGGAGATCATTGTACACATTTATATGACGATCAATTCTGATGGACATGACTCTTTCCAACAATGAGACGATGGAGGCCAATTCCAATGATTTTGTGATGAAGAGAGCCATCTACACACAGAGAGAGGCCTGTGGGAACTGAATGTGGATCATAACATAATATTCTCACTCTTTTTGTTGCTGTTCATTTGCATTTTGTTTTCTTATTAATTTTCTTTCCTTTTTGATCTGATCTTTCTTGTGCAGAAAGATAATTATACAAATATGTTTACATATATTGTATTTAACATATATTTTAACATGTATTAAAAAAAAGAAAAGAGCCAAGTCTATCACAGTTGATCATCATGTAGTCTTGCTTTTACTACGCACAATATTTTCTTGGTTCTAATTACTTCATTTAGCATCAGTTCATGTATTTTCAAGCTTTTCTAAACTCAGTCTGCTCATCATTTCTTATAGAAAAATAATATTCCATTACATTAATATACATTCCCCAATTGATGGGGATCTTCTCAATTTCCAATTCCTTGCCACCACAAAATGGGTTGCTACAAACTTTGTACATGTGGGTCCTTTCCTCTTTTTTATGATCTCTTGGAATACAGACCTAGTAGAGTCACTGCTGGGATCAAGGAGTACGTAGAGTTTTATAGCTCTTTTGACAGAGTTCCAAATTGCTCTCCAGAATGGTTGGATCAGTTCACAATTCCATTAACAATGCATTAGTGTCCCAGTTTTCCCACATCCTCACCAAAATTTATTGTTACCTTTTCCTGGCATTTTAGTCAATCTGAAAGGCATGAGGAGGTACTTCAGAGTTGTTTTAATTTGCATTTCTCTAATCAATAGTGATTTAGAGAATTTTTCCATATGACTAAAAATGGCATTTAATTTCTTCATCTGAAAATTGTTTGTTCATATTCTTTGACCATTTATCAACTGGGGTTCAACTTTCATTTTCATAAGATTTTGAGTTCCAAAATTTTTTCCCTTCTCTTAGCTCCCCCTTCTCCAAGATAGCAAAAATCTGCCATAGGTTAAATGTAGGTTAAACAACCATTTAAAACATATTTCCATATTAATTGTGCTATTAAGAAAGAATAATCAATATAAAAGGCCAAAAGCACAAGAAATAAAAGAACAAAACAAAACAAAAAGGTGAAAATAGTATGCTTCAATCCTCATTCAGTTCCCATAATTCTTTCTCTGAATGTAGATGTAATTTTCCATCCCATGTCTATTGGAATTATCCTGGATCATTATATTACTGAGAAAAGCTAAGTCTATTGTAGTTGATCATCACATGATCTTGTTGTTCCTCCGTACAACTCAGTTTCCTGCATGGCATTGGTACCTTGTTCAAATTTCACAGACATACAATAATGAGATCAGCACAATGGCTTGTAAACATTCAGTTTGGTAGTCAGTCTAATAACTCTCCCCACATTTCCTTCAAAGTCTCCCAAACACTGAGCTAGCTCTGGCAATCTGTGTGTCAACCTTGTTATCAATGTATATATTCTTGGAAATTATACTGCCACAACATTAAAAAACTTTACCATTTGCTGTAACTGATGGTTCCCTATGTGGATGGATCTGGCTGATTGAGTTGTGTTTTCTTGCTATTAAGTATTGGGCCAAAATTAGCACAAGCAGCAGAGAATTGATCCATACTTTGTTATATCTCGGCTTTGGAGGCTGCATCCACAAACAAAAAAATCATGTTTTGGCCCGTAGCTTTTTCAAGTTGAGGAATTTGCCATCAAATGCAGTAGGTGACTTTGATGTTATATTTGTCCTCATGGAAGACAATTGACCACATGGCTGAAAACATCATGCTAAAAAGAGTGGGAACAAACACACAGCCTTGTTTCACTCCATTGGTGACTGGGAAAGCTCAAAAACATTGTCCATTTTCCAGGACCTGGGCAAGCATGCCATCATGAAACTGATATAGTATATTGATGAACTTCTCTGAGCAACCAAATTTTGATATAATTTCCCATAAATCCTCAAGACAGGAAGTAATAAAGGCGTTGGTCAAATCTACAAATGTTGTGTATGGACCTCTGTTCTGCTCCTGGTATTTTTCCTGGAGTCATTGGGCAGGTAATACTATATCAACTGTTCTCCAGCCCCTTCTGAGGTGGAGGGTGTATTCAGGTATAATACCTTTGGGTAAGAGCTGCTGAGCCCTTTACAGGGCTGCTTTCCCACGTTTCATGCTCATCTAATCCACCTAACTCACCTATGGCTCCAAAAGCAGGCACAGTGGTCACACTCTGGTAGACCATTTTGGCAGACTGGCTAACCAGGTTGAAGATAATGAAAGGGTCTCAAATCCTATGGTGAGTTAGGGGGTTGTACATCCCAAGCATGGGAAGACTTCCTCTGGTGGAATGGGTAGATGAGAACAATTTGTTTCAATGGCCACAAGACAGTGATAACTCTGAAAGAGAGTGCACTAGGAAGAAAAGGAAGCTGAAGCCCAAGACTTGTTAGGTTTTTGTACAGGCTGAGCAAAGTCAGATAATATTGATTCATTTACATATCTTCTTCACCTGAATATCCATAATTCAAAAGGAATCAATCTAATTTATTTACCTTTTTCTGATTCCCCTTCCTCCACCTTCCTACTCACACTAAAAGTCTGCTCTCCCTTGGGAAATCTCCCCACATTTCATTGTAATGGAAAGAACGATGGATTTGTTTTGGTTCTTCCCCTTTGTGATTTATAGAAAGTCCCTTTCCCTTCTTATGCCTAAATTTTCTCAACTCTAAAATGGGAGTGTTAACTTCCATTAATTTGTTAATTCATTAGCATCTATTATGTGTGCAGATGGGCATGCCATAATGTATACGTCTCCTGGCCTGGAATCAGGAAGACTCATTTCTAAATTCAAATCCAGCTGTGTGATCCTGGGCATGTCACTTAATGCTGTTTGCCTCAGTTTCCTCATCTGTAAAAAGAGCTGAAGAAGGAAATGGTGAACTACTCAGTATCTTTATTTAAAAAAAATCCAAAATGGGGTCATAAAGAATTCGATAGGTCTGAACAACTAAAAGACATGCAAAAAGAAATTGTATATAACAAGGAGCACCCACCTCATCTTTAGCCCCCCACCCTTGCAAAAATTCTCTACCTTCAAGGACCTTATAATCTATTGGAGAGACTAGCCACTCACCTCTTCCAGCAGATAATTTTTTGGCTCTCTTAATATCACATCTTTTCCCAATATCGAATATACCTTATACTTCCCATTAAATCATAACTTCAGGCACAATGTCATTTTTAAAAATTCTATTGCCTTCCCTCTATTGATAATCTCCAATTTATTCTTAATATATTGTTTGCTGCATAGTTGTTTGTTTGTTATTTGCCCATTTATATGGTTACCTCCTTGAGGGCAGGAATTGATTCTTGTCTCTTTTTGTATCCCTAGTGCTTAGCGCTGTAGCTGGCACATAGTGGGGTGTTTAATATATGTTTACTGACTGTCTTACATGAGTGTGAATGATTAGGCCTATGTGACCTTGGACAATCCACTTCAAGTTCCTGTGCTCAGTTTCCTCATCTGTAAAAGGAGGCGGGCGGGATTTAATGAGGTTTCTTTTGGAACCTCCTTTTAATCCTAAAATTGCTGTACTCATGTTTTCTCTTCTGCCTTCCAAGGGTTTGTTGTATTAAATCGAACTAAATATTTCTCAAGTCTGGAAAGATTTCCATGAACTGATGCTGAGTGAAGTGAACAGAACCAGGAGAACATTGTGATCAAGGCTGATAGACTTGGCTCTTCTCAACAATGTGGGGATTCAAGGCAATTCCAATAAACTTGTGATAGAGAAGGCTTCCAGAGAGAGGATTAAGGAGAATGAATATGGATCAAGGTATAATGTTTACACCTTCTTCTTGTTGCTTGCTTGTTTTTTTTCCTTTCTTGTTTTCCTTTTGTTCTGATTTTTCTTGCACAACATAATGAATATGGAAATATGTTTAGAAGAATTGCACATGCTTAACCTATACAGATTGCTTGCTGTCTTGGGGAGGGGAAAAGGGAGAAAGGAGGAGAAAAATTTGGAACACAAGATTTTGCAGGGTGAATGCTGAAAACTATCTTTGCATGTATTTGGAAAAATAAAATATGATTAAAAAACAAATAAATATATCAAATTTCTCCAAACTGCAATAAGTTCTCTTAACTGGGTGACCTCCTAGGATTACCAAGGTGGGGAGAAAAAAAAAAGTATAATTGGATGGGGACTTCTCCTTATCCCCAAGAATATATTGCATACCTTTTCAGTTTCTGGTTTATACCTGACAGTAGCGGTGAAGGAGAGGGCAATGAGTTCCTCTAGTCAAGGACAATTCTGGAAGATGGGAAAGCTATCCAAGATAGTTTGGATCCCCAAAAATGAGGTCACTGGACTTCTTTAGTAAGTCTGTCAGGCCCCTAACTTCAGAATGATAAAACTCCTCCATTTCAGCTCATCACTCCTTAGAGCTGAAGGTCAAAGCTCAAACACTGGAGGAATTGAAAATAATAGCCTGGCCTGCCAAGAAACCAGTAACCTTGGCAGAGTTCGGGCTACCAGTTGCCAGGCAAAGATGTTTCTTCAAAGGAAAAAGCTTTGCCATAGTGTTCTGTCCTCAGGGAGAAAGCCCCCATCAGCAGGTTGTTGTTAGGGTTGTTGTTTGTCCTTCCTTCTCAAAGAAGACCATGACTTCAGGGAGTTGATGCCATGACATACAAGTGAGTTGGATTTAAGTGAGGAAGGGCTGTGCAAGGTCACCTGCCTCACTTTCCCCTCCAGAACTAGCTGGGTCCAGTGGCAAAAAAAAAAAGGTAGCCCCTAGGCCACTGGAGACATGGTCTTTCTCCTGATTAAGATTATCCTGTTTAGAATTTGCTTCCTCATAGGAAAGTGTCCAGGTCTAGAGGCCCAGACTTGGAGTCAAAAAATCTAGATTGAATGTTCCTTTTCTGGCTGACTAGCTGGGTGACTTTACATACCATTACTGAGCCTATAGTGTCTTTACCTATAAAAAGAGTTTTACAAGATTATATGAAGATCAATTCTGATGGACATGACTCTTTTCAACAATAAGATGATTGAGGCAGTTCCGATGATCTTGTGATGAAGAGAACCATCTGTACCCAGAGGGAGGACTGTGGGGACTGAGTATGGATCACAACATAACATTCTCACTCTTTTTGTTGTTGTTTACTTGCATTTTGGGTTTTTTTTCTCATTTTTTTTCCTTTTTTCCTTTCTGATTTTTCTTGAGCAACATGATAATTATATAAATATGTATGCATATATTGGATTTAACATAATATTTTTTAACATCTTTAACATATATTGGATTACTTGCCATCTAGGGGAGGAGGTGGAGGGAAGGAGAGAGAAATTTGGAACACATGATTTTGCAAGGGTCAATGTTGAAAAATTATGCATGTATATATTTTGAAAATAAAAAGCTTTAATTAAAAAAAATTAGAGCCAGAGGATCTGGGTTTTAAACCACAATAGAAAAAAAGAAAAATTATCCATGCATATGTTTTGAAAATAAAAAGCTTTAATTTAAAAAAATAAATGAAAATAAAAAAAGTTTTACTGGAGAGAGGACAGCTAGGCCAGTGGGCCTTGGCCTGGAGTCAAGAAGACCTGAGTTCAAACTTGGCCTCAGATACTTAGTAACTGTCATTTGACTCTAGGTAAGTCACTTAACTCTGTTTGCCTCAATTTCCCCATCTGTAAAATGAACTGGAGAAGCACATGGCAAATCACTGCAGTATCTTTGCCAAGAAAATCCCAAATGAGTTAGACTAAACTGAAACAATGGATAGGAGTTGGGAAGATGCGGGCTGTGACACATAGAGGCCAGGTAACTTTAGGGAAAGAAAGCCCTTTGATGCTCAGAGATTTTAGGCATCTCTCAAAGGCTGTATTTTACCAAGGAGATAGTACTGGTCATAAGCAGAGAGAGTTTCCATATCAAAGAAAGTGCTTCCTACACAGGATCCTTGACCTAGAGTCTAACTTCTTTATTTTACAAAACTGAGGCCCAGGGATCAGTCAAGATTCAAATTTGGATCCTTTGAGTCTGAATGCAATGCTCTTTGTACTGAAATCCTAAATATACCCCTGCTCCTAATGGAGAGAGGCAAAAATGTGCTTTTTGCCTTTTTCTTTTGCCTTATTTTGTGGCTATATGGACTACTAGCCAGATAATCCAGAGAAGCCTCTTCAATTTCCTCATCTGTAAAATGGGTATAGTCATATTTTCACTACATAATTCCTAAAGACATAAGGAGAAAAATAGTGCATGAAAAAAAATTTTTAAAAGAAGAAAATGGAAGCATGCAAAGCTTTTCATTGGCAAATGTAAATTATTGTTATTATAATGAATTATTTCATTATTATTATTATAATGATAAGCCATCACTTCAAAACAGATAGTAATGAATAAAAGAATGAAAATCAATCATTTGCTTTTTGCCAAGTATTGTGCTAAGTCCTGGGAATACAGAATATATAAAGATCATCCTGGCTCACAAGGAGCTTCCATCGTAATAGAGAGAAACACCATATAGAAGGAACATATTGAAGTTTAGAAAATTATAGAGATTTTGAGTAGAGCCAGAGTAGCCATATCAGTTTGATCAGTTCCAGACCTAGACAGGGAAGAGAGGGCATGAAGTCTACTCATGGCAGCACGCTAACTAATGGAAAGATAATTTAGATAGCATCAAGAGAAACTTGGATACAAGAGCTGTTTTAATAACCTTTACTCCTATTGGTCAAGCTTGATCAAAAGACTTAGAAGGGAATGGATGTCTGGCCCTATCTTTTGCCTGAGGCTGGGTACAACCAGAGTTACTCCTCCCTTCCCAGAATTCCCCAACTCTGGCTTGCCCAAACATACATGAGATACAAATATCTGGGCAACATTTATATTTCAAATACTTCCAAAGACCCTTGGCCACCCTTAATTTTTTTTTTTTTTTGTGGTCATTCTTCTCGTTGACACAGATCAAAGGCATCACATCTAAACAGGAGGTTTCAGAAGCTGCCATGGCCAAAAAGATCCATTCCCTAGTAGCAGAAAACTTTCTGCTGATGTACCTCATTTCCTTAGTTATCTCTTTCACATCATGACTTTTCCCATTGCAATTTCAATATAGGTTGACACAAGAAATTAAATGAGAATTGGAGGATGGGTGAGTGTTGTAGAAGCTGTACACCACACACAGGCAAGCTGATGGCATAAAAAAAAAAATTAGCAACCCAGAAATACACAAACTATATCAATACTCCACAAAAGAAAAAGAAAAAATTCAGATTTCTTCTCTGATACAAAGGGAAGATCAATAATTTTTATGTAGATTTTCTAGATTCTGGAAGTGAGCACCTCTTCCCTAATCTCTGTAATGTGGAAGAGAACTACACAAATTCTGTTACTGAGTTGTCCTAGAAGCTCTTCCAGCTCAGGAGTGACCTGTTCTAGCTCATGATTCTGCTACTTAGGTTCAGAGGGAAGAGTAATAAACATGGATGGAGTCCTGAACTTGAGAGTCATAGGATTTCATTTTGAATCTTGGCTTTGAATTCCCAATGCTGCATCCTTCTTGGATATCCTTTTTACGTAATTACTCAATAAACCTCCTTTTGTTAAAGGCTAGATGTTCATTGTGTTCCAGTCCCACTGGAGGGCTCTGAATCAGACCTGACCCAAAATAGGCCAGAATGTCTGGAGGGTTTCTGGGTTGGGGGTGTGTGGTTGGTGCATTGCCATCCTATCTAGTCTCCTCAACCTCTAGCTGAAAGCTGGGCCCTCCATCCAGTGGCTTTTAATGAGTCTTCTGATTGCTTGAAGACAGTTACCAAGAAGAACTTTGGTAGCACCATCCATAGCTAAATCCTCATACCAGAAATGAAGAAAGACGTAGACATCTTCTACCACCAGTAGTCTGAAAATGAGAAGACTCGGATTCCTCACTCGGTCATAATTTCCATTCCTGGGCCAAAGTCTCAGCTGTACAAGGTCTGCACAGAAGAAAAGGAGACCTTTGTACTATGCAAGCAACAGGTTTTTACACCTGATGGATTTTTTCCAGCTCCTGTCAGTTTGGGAAAGTCAGGCTATGATGGTTTTAAGGTTAGTCTTCTGAGAAAGTTACATGATCCAATGAGGTAGTGAAGCAGGAGGGAACATGAAGCAGGAAGGGGGCATGCCTTCTGAATGAATGTCTCCTGGGGAAAATCATCTTCTCTCACTGTGTTTCAGTTCAATTCAAATCAATACATCTTCCCTCACTGGGAATATAGACAAAAACAAAATAATCCTTACCTTCATGTAACTTACTGAGGGGGTGGCTAGAAATGGGGAATGGAAATAGATATTCAGGTGAGTTGTTACAAAATAAATTGTTGTTTTTCTGCAGTATCTGACTCTTTGTGATTCTGTGGAATACACTGTCCATGAAGTTTTCTTGGCAAATATACAGGAATGGTTTGCCATTTCCTCCTCCAGTGGATTAAGGGGAAAAGACTTGACCAAAGTCACCCAGCTAGTAAGTATCTGAAATTAGATTTGAATTTGATCTTCCTGACTCTAGGCCCAGCTCTCTATCCACTGAGCCATCTAGCTACTTCCCCAAATAAATACATACAGAGCGATTTGGTCGAGATACACGGTGAACAATAACAATTTGAAGAAATCAGGAAAAGATTCCTGTAATAGGTTGCACTTGATCTGAGTTTGGAATTAGGGAGAATGAAGAGAACCGGGAGACTGCAGTTGAAGCTTCTCTCATGGGGTATATGAAACCCCTCTTTCTAGTATTGATAGACCATTTAGCCAATGAACGTGCCAGCCCCTCCAATTCAACAAGTTCTGATTCTAAGTTCATCATAGAATTGTAGGATCATCGAGTTGAAAGGGAGCCCAAAGGCCATCCACATTCTCTGTTTTACATGTGAGAAGGTAGAGGCCCAGAAAGGGGAAGTTACACACTGGTCATAAGAAGGAGCAGAATCCATGGATTTGAAGTGAGATACTCTGGATGGAAATCCAGCATCTTTCCATGGCACCAGGTTACTCATTTTAACCATTTTATTCCCTAGTCCCAAATTCCCTCTGTAAAGAGTAAAGTCAACCTCCCACTTACCCAGAAGGCAAAACCCAGGGTAATCCAAAACCCAACTCCATCCTCATCAACCACAGCTATTCAGTGGCCACTAATAATGGTAACAATGAAGTTTTCAGGTTTGCAAAATACTTTACCTACATTGTCTCATTTGATCCTTGCAATTCTTCTCAATGAGGAAAGCTAATGAATTACTTTCTCAGTGTATACCCATACTACAGTGAAGAAATATGAATCTAGATTTATCTTTTTCTTTTAGATTGACATTACTGAAAAGGAATATAGGTCAATTAGATATTGCTATCTAGGTAGCTGGAGAACTAGCAATTAGGTGACACAATAGAGAGAGTTGGGCATCTGGAGTTTAAATCTGAGTTTAAATCCAGCTTCAGATATTTCTCTAGGGATGTTATTCAACCTTTCCCTCCCTGTTTCCTCAACTACAAAATGGGCATAATAATAGAACCTGTCTCCAAGGATTGATGTGGGAATCAACTTAGGTAATACTTATAAAGCATTTATCATTATGCCTGGCACATAGCAGGTGCTTAATAAATGCTTGTTCCTTTCTCTTAAAGAACTTAGGGAAATTTCCCATAGGAAACCTTGTTGCTTCTAGGCAGAGCAATAGAAAGTGCCTGCCCAGTGATTGTAATCACTTTTCCCTTCAATATATTATATGATCCTAGAATTTCTTTTATTGCATCTATTTATCTGTTATTTTTATAGGATCTTCTTTTATCTTTTGTTTTCTCAATCTCAATCAATCTCAGTCTTATAAATATAAGACTATATATTGAGCACCTCTTTAAACTGGAGAATATCTTGGCTGTAACATCTTTTGGCATAGGCATGAGCTGATACTTTCTCTACAAGTACAAGAGATAAAGAACAGATAAAGAAGAAGAACTCAGAGTACTAAATCAAATTTTTAACAACGGGAATTATCCCCACTTTCCTGATTAGGAAACTGAAGCACAAAGAGGTTAATTGATACGACCATGGTCAAATAATTTTAAATGTCAGAGGCAGGATTTGAACTCAGTTCTCTCCTTATTCCACATCCAGTGCACCTTCCATTATACCATTCTGCCAAGTCCAATTTATGCTCTACCCACCATATCTTTCACATATGTCCCTTCCTCTCCAGCATCATGGCCAGCATTTTAGTTCAGGTCTCACCAGTTGACAGGATTAAAAGTTACAGAGAGGTTAAGGAGGCTGGAGCCTGAGGAAAGGCCAATGAAATGAGTCGCTAAGACTTGATAACCTTGGAGAAAGTGGGAACAAAAGCCAGAGTTCAGAAGTGAACGGGAGGTGAGGAAGAAGAGGCAATAAAAGTGGAGGATTTTTTCTATGAATTTGTTTAAGAAAGGGAATTGGGATATAGGAGGAGAGATTAAGGTAAACAACAGGGTCAAGTTAAGTTTTTTTTTTTTTTAATGGGGGAAGAGTTGGGTATATCTGTAGGTAATAGGAAGGATGTAGTGTTCCTTAAGAAGATATAAGGGATGACAGGACAAGAAAGAAAGAGAGAGATAGTACAGAAACAGAAAGACAGAAAAAGAGAAGGGGAGGAATAGAGGCAGAGAGAAAAATGAGACAGTCAGAGACAAAGAAGGACGAGACCCAAAGAGAGAGACAGACAATGACATAGGAAGAGACAGAGAGACAATAAGAAAACAGAAAGACAGAGATAGCAGGGACAGAGACAGAAAGACAGAGACAGAGAAAGATAACAGATTAAGGCTATCACAGAAAGAGACAAAGAGACACAGAAGGGAGAGATAATCAAAGGGGAAAGTTCCCCAGGAAAAAGTAAGAAGGAATGGAATAAAAGAAATAAGTAAAAGGAGTGGGCTTGGTAAAGAAAATGGCTACTTCTTTCTTGGAAACTAGAGTAAAGGAGTAGAGAACAGGGCTTTTGAGTTACAGAGTAGGTAAGAAGAGGGAGCTCATGACAGAGGGTGACCTTGATTTGCTTAGTTAAGGAAGAATTGAGGTCCTCTGCTCTGGTGTCACACAGCTAGTAAATGAATTTGGGTCTTCCTGGCTTCAGGTCCAGGCTCTATCCATTGTTCCACCTAATGAAACATATCCCTGGAACAAGTATCTAGTTGGGTATAATTAATTTTAAAAATCTCTAACCATTAGAGCCATCCTAAAATGGAATGGGCTGTGGTGGGTTCTCCCTCACTAGAGAAAGTACATGAAAGCATCTTGAGAGCAGAAACTATTTTTTATTTTGGTTTTATATTCTCAGTGCTTTAGCAGAAAATTTCTGAGAAAAAACTCCCTCACCAATTTAGGTAGACTTCTTCTCTGCAGCTTATGGTGTCAGAGGGTAAATGACTTATCTAGGGATCTTAACAGCCTTTATCAGGTATAGGACTGGAATCAAGATCTTCCTGGCTCTAAGTTCAGCTCTCCATGAAATATATCATACTTCTGCATAGCATATACTGGGGATAATAACAACGTGAAAATGCTTGTTTGATGGATATACTGAAATTCTACAAATAAAGGCTGGATAGCCAATTGTCAGATGTATCAGAGAGACATTTCTGGTTCAGGTAGGGGTTGGAGCAGATGGTCACTGCGTTCCTTCCAACTCTCAGATCTGTAGGAAAATGTCTAAATTCATTATGTCATGCATAGAGCTGAGGATTGGAAAATGTGGCAAAATATTCTAGGACCCGAGTTAGGAAAGGGAACCAGGAGACATGATGAAATGGTGGAGCAGATGGTGATGCAGGAGATGATGGACAAGGTTCAAAACGGTGCCATAAATGTCCCTGAAATAGGACTGTCTCGATAAAGCTCCAAAACATTTTTAAAAAGTAGAGAAAAGGACCTTCCCTTATCTTCTGTTTAGCAGAGAAGTTCTAGCCCTACATTACTAAGGGTCACACATGGTGAGAAAAGGAAACAGCAAAAGGAGAGGATTTTTTCTAGTTTGTCTAGGAAAGATATAGAAGAGCTTAAGAGAAATAGCAGGGTCAATTTAAGGTTTTTTTAAGAACAGGAGAGATGTTCGTATCTGTAGGCAAGAGGGAAAAGCTGGGAGTTTTTAGAGAGCTGTTAGGGATGACAGAGAGTGAGAGAACAAGAGCAAGAATGTGAGAGAGAGAGAGAGAGAGAAAGAGAGAGAGAAAGAGAGAGAGAGAGAGAAGGAAAGTGATGGAAGAGAGAGAGAGAGAGAAGAAAAAAGAAGAGAGTAGAGGAAGGAAGGACAAGGAAGGAAAGAGGAAGAAGAGGACAGGAGAGAAGAGGACAGGAGGACAGGGAAGGGAAAGGGAGAAAAGGAGAGGGGAATGGAAGGCAAAGAAGAGGAAGGGAGAAGAAGGAAGGGGAGAAGGGAGAATACACTCAACTATGTACTCGTTCCTATGCTAAGTTCAGCCAGATAACAGAATGGATAGACCACTGGGCCTGAAGACCTGAGTTCAAAACCAGTCTTAGCTATATAATCCTGAGTAAGGGTAAATGTTGAAAACTATACATATATTTTGAAAATAAAAAGCTAAAAATAAACAAATATCACCAGTTAACAGATGTGGAAACATCTGTAAACACAAAAAAGACCAGAAGGAGACTTGGAAACAAATGAAGTAATTTTGTGACTTTCTGGTGTAAGTTTAGAAATACTTTTTTAAAGGAATTGTACATACCAGCAATTTGCAGTATCATCAATAAATTAAAATAATTTACAATTTTTTCCCCTTTTGTTCTTGTCTAAGTATTTGAGTGTTTGTATTCATCAATGCAATATAATAAATAGAAGGCTGGCCTTAGGGTCAGAAAACCCCAGGTTCAAGTCCTCTGATACATCCTGGTTATAGGTTAATGGACAGGACACTTCAATGCCCTCGGCACCTTTCCAAGGCTATAACTTGGCAGCAAGTTACGGATATGCATCAGTGGACAGAGTTTCCATATTAGGAATTTTCTATGTTGAAGCCCAGTGATAATTAAATGGCAGGTCTAGACTCTACTCTCCCCCCTAAAAATTGAGCATAACTTTTTAATATGAAAAAAAGACTCCAAATAAGTATAGTGAGAGGAAGATCAAAGGTCATATTGTTGGTAACAGGCAGAGCCAGAACTAAGACCGAGTTCTTACACCAATTCCAGGCTCAATACAGCTTCAAAAAGCTTAGGAAGCACTGTCCAAGGTGGCAAACTTCCTACTGGTCAACCCTCTGCTTCTGAACACCAAAACCTGGGATTAAAGATGGCCAGGCCTAATTACCAGTGATTCATAGAATCTCAGAATTTAAATGGACCTTAGAAACCATTTGGTTCAGATCAGACTTGTACACAAACTCCCTTTGCAACATGCCAAACAAGTGATGATCTAACCTTTACTTGAAAACTTCCAACAAGGGAGAACCCATTGTTTCCACGCATCTTATTTCTTTTTTTTTTTTTTGGATAATTCTTGATGCTTAGAATTTTTTTTCTGTTATCAAACCAAAATTTGTCTCCCTGCAATTTTCACTCATTTCTCCCACTTTTTTCTTCTGGAACCAAATGGCAATTGAGCAGAAATGGTCAATTTCTCCTCCCCCATGACAGCTCTTCAATAGTTGAAGGCAGCTATCATACCTCCACCCACTAAGTCTTTTCTTCTTCTGTCTAAAAGTCACCCAACCCTTTGACAGATCCTCAAAACTTTCCCATTCTGTGGAACAAATTGAAAGGAGAAAAAGGAAGCTCTTGATTTACACTATAGTTCTAGGGAAGGAGTCAAAACTGGTGTCGAGAAAAGAAAGAAATGGAAGAAGGGCAGGAAGAAAGATAGGAATAAGGAAAAGAAATATAGGAAATTTGGCCTCTAGCTTCTAAGTGACTTTCTAGTCACATAGCCAAGTGAATTGTCATAGACTCAATCAACATTATTGTAACCAGCACTAATTATTCCTTTAGGAAACCTGAACTAGCTTGTCAATGTGATTTGTCCTTCAAATTAACTCTTTAAAATTAAAAAAAAAATTAGGTTATATGTGTACATTCATTTTTTATATATTTCCATATTATTTATGTTGGGAGAGAAAAAACAGAAAAAAGGGGAAAACTATGAGGAAAAAAAAATCAGAAGAAGAAAAGGTTAAAAAATTAAGTGTCAATCTGTCTTCAGTCTCCATAATTAACTCTCTGGATGCAGATGGCATTTTCCGAAGTCAAACTAACTCAAAATATTATTGAATACAAGTATGCCAAGGGAAAGGCATAAAGAGCAGCAAAGTAGTGAAGAACTGAAATCATAGATAGGAAAATTTTGGGTGATCATCAGGAGAAAATTGTAGACAAACTAAGCTACTCAAAAATGGAATGGGCTGCCTGGGGAAGTGGTAAGTTCCCTCTCCATGGAAGTCTTTGAGAAGAAACTAGGTGGCCAGTTGTAAGAAATGAAGTAGACAGAGCATAGTGCAGTGGAAAGACTAGTGATTTTTGAGTCAAAGGACTTGAGTTCAAATTCTGTCTCTTCCACATACTATCAGTAAAACTCAAAGTAAATCACTTCTCTTTAAGGTGAGCCTCAGTTTCTTCATCTGCAAATGAGGGATTTAGACTACATTGCCACTACAATTCTTTCTAGACCTATCATACTATGACTCTTCTTAATATTATGGATTAGAATAAATGGACATTGAGGTTTCTTCCAGCTATTAATAATTTTTAAATTTTTAATTTAATTTTTTAATGAATGAAAATCTACCTTTTCTCTTTCACCTCCTCCCTGCTCCTCCCACTGAGAAAGAAACAACAACAACCACCAAAAAAAAAAAAAAAAAATCCTATGTGTAGTCAACCAAAACAAATTCCCATATTGCCTATGTTTGAAAAATGTGTCAATCTGTACCCTGAACCCATCACTTCTTTATCAGGAAGAACATTGCAGGTTTCAACATGAGTCTTCTGGAACTGTGACTGGATCACTGTGTGGATCAGAATTCTTAAGTCATTACAACGTTGTTGCTATTGTACAAATTGTTCTTTCCTGGTTTACTCTGAATCAGTTGCTATACACAAGTCTTCCCAAATTTCTCAGAAGCCATAATCGTCATCATTTCTTATAGCACAATAGTGTTCCATCACATCCATTTACCATAATTTGTCCAACTATTCCTAACTATTAATTCTAGATTTTATGACACCTGGGAAACAGAATTAGAGTGTAATACTATAGATAAGAAAGATAAACTTCCTAATTATTTAGAGCTATCTAGAAATGGAAGGGACTGTGCTGAGGGGGTGGGATGGTGACTTTTCTTTAGTTGGAGGTCTTCACGTAAAGACTACAGAACCATTTGTCTGGGAAATTGGAGAGAGAATTCTCAGTGAAAATCAGGGGAGACTAGATGGGCCCCTAGAACTCTAAGCCTCTAGATTCAGGCCTGAAGGCTTCCATTCACTTGGCATGGCTCCAATACTAGGATATGGACTGGCTGCTCTTCTGCCTCCTCTCAGACTAGTGATGAGTAAGCAAATGTTCTTTCTCATCTATAGCAGGAGGAAAAATACTGGTTGGCTCCAGGGAACATGTGCAAAAAAACAAGTACAAGACACAAAGAAATGGGAGGCCTACCCCTTTCCCAAGCCAGCCTCCTCTTTCCTGACATCTGACATCCTGAAAACGTGCTGGAGGCCACACACCCAGCTCCAATCATCCATGACATCTGCAAGACCAGAGTTCACCTTCTACTTTGGACATCATCAAAGAGGGCTTGACAAGCATGCTGTTTGTTAAACAAAATGTCCTTTTGGGGCTCAATCCAAGAGCAAAACACTTCTAGCCCAAGCCGACCAGAGAAATAAGCCTTGGGGCTGAGTCACCGCCCAATCTATTTCACAATTCATTTGTGTGTCAAGAAGGCTGATGGGGTCACTGTGGGTTACTAAGTGTGTCTCCTCTCTCCCAGGGAACAAGTGATGGAATGTTGTCAGAGCCAGGTGAAAAAGGGAAACAAGCCAGGAGGTGGAGCTCCCTGACACCTAGGCAGCTTGGGAGGACCCTGGGGAGCTTATAGTAGACTCCTCACTGGTCTGAGCAAAAGCCTGATACAAAAAATGTATGTCCCAGTTCCTCTTCTATAAAATGGGAAGTATTAATTGCAAAGAATTTGCAGAAGTGCAGCGACAAATATTTGCCAGGGTTAATCATTCCTATATCATGTCATTTAAGCAAGGTGTTTCCCCTGTCTGAAGCTGTTTCTTCCTATGTAAAAGAATAGAGCTAGAAAAGATGAATTTTAAGGCCTTCTCAGCTCTGACATCCTGTATTCTAAATTCCCTCCCAGCTCTGACTTTCTACGTTCTAAGGCTCCTCCCAGCTCTGACATCCTGTGTTCTAAATTCCCTCCCAGCTCTGACATTCTGTGTTCTAAGAGGTCTTTGAATTCTGATATTTCATGTTCTAAGGCCACTCCCAATTCTGCACTATTTCTGATTCTGTGAATCAGAAAAGCTGCTACAGAAAGTCTTCACCAAGTCCATCAACAAGCATTTATTTAGCACCTGCTATTTGCCAAGCACTATGATAAGTGCTGATAATACACAAAAAGCCAAAAACAATCCCTGTCCTCAAGGGTTTCACATTCAAATCCTATGTGGGGGGGGGAGGAGAGAAAGAAGGAATGTACAATGAACTATGTTCATATGCGATCTGGAGTGAAAACATAAAATAATCTCAATGGGAAGGCATTGCAGAAAGGGTAGATTAGGAAAAGCCTCCTGTAGAAGGTAGCTCTTCAGCTGAGTCTTGAAGGAAAGCCAAGAGACAGAAAGAAGAAGAAAGAGCTTCCCAAGTTTAGTTGATAGCCAGTTCAAAGGTACAGAGAGTAGAAATAGAAGGTCAGGGTCAAGGAGTACCAAGTAGGCTATTGCTGCTGCATTGTAGTGTACATGGAGGAGAAGTCAAGTGTAAAGAGACTGGAAAGATAGGCTATGAAAGTAATGGCATTACAAAATATTTGTGGCAGCCCTGTTCGTAGTGGCTAGAAGCTGGAAAATGAATGGATGCCCATCAATTGGAGAATGGTTGGGTAAATTGTGGTATATGAATGTTATAGAATATTATTGTTCTGTAAGAAATGACCAGCAGGATGAATACAGAGAGGACTGGCGAGACTTACATGAACTGATGCTAAGTGAAATGAGCAG
The DNA here is from genome assembly GCF_016432865.1 of Antechinus flavipes. Classification (NCBI taxonomy): domain Eukaryota; kingdom Metazoa; phylum Chordata; class Mammalia; order Dasyuromorphia; family Dasyuridae; genus Antechinus; species Antechinus flavipes. The sequence continues at coordinate 575,729,994 of NC_067400.1, read as the reverse complement.
AAGTAGGAGATCATTATATACTTCAGTAACGATACTGTATGAGGATGTATTCTGATGGAAGTGGATCTCTTCGATAAACAGAGCTAATTCAGTTTCAATTGATCAAGAATGGCCAGAAGGAGCTACACCCAAAGAAAGAACACTGGGAAATGAATGTAAACTGTTTGCATTTTTGTTTTGCTTCCCGGGTTATTTATACCTTCTAAATCCAATTCTCCCTGTGCAACAAGAGAACTGGTCATTTCTGCACACATATATTGTATCTAGGATATACTGTAACCTATTTAACATGTATAGGACTGCTTGCCATCTGGAGGAGGGGATGGAGGGAGGGAGGGGAAAAATAGGAACAGAAATGAGTGCAAGGGATAATATAAAAAATTACCCTGGTATGGGTTCTGTCAATAAAAAGTTATTTAAAAAAAGAAAGAAAGTAATGGCATTAAATGCCAGGTAGAGGATTTTATGTTTGATCAAACAAGATGATATAAAGTCACTAGAATTTGTTGGGAATAAGTGGGGGTAAGGGGAAGAAGTGATATGATCAGATCTGCCTTGTAGAAAAATCATTTTATGATCAACTATGATACATTTAGCTTTTCTTAGCAATACAGTGATCTAAGACAATTCTAATAGATTTGGGATGGAAAATTTTATCCGCATCTAGAGGAAGAACCGGAGATTGAATATAGACTGAAGCATATTATTTTCACTATTTTTTTCTCTTTGGGGAGGGCTGGTTTTTCTTTCTCGTGTTTTTTCCCTGTTGTTTTGTTTTTTTCTTTGACAATATGACTAATGTGGAAATATGTTTAAAATGCTTGTATATATATTGCTTGATAGGGAGAATGAAGGAAGGGGAAAAAAATAATTTGAAACTTAAAACCTTATAAAAGTGAATGTTGAAAACTATCTTTACATGTAATTGGAAAAAATAAAATACTACTAAAGGGAAAACAAAAAAGAAAACAAAGGCAAAATATCAACCCTGCCACCTACCAGCTATATGATCTTAAACTCACTTTCTTTCTCTGGGCCTCAGTTTCTTTTTTTGTAAAATGAAGGATTTAGATTTCTAAAGAAAGCAATTTGGTAACAGGCTCTGAATTTTCTTCCTCTCAACTCCTTCTTCACCATTAAAAAAGCAAGAAAAAGAGTATTACAAATATGTAATTAAAATTAACTTATTTTACATTCTGTAATACTCACTATCCCTTGTTTGGTTATGAACTCTTTCCCAGCCATAGATCTAATAGGTAATTTCTTCCTTACTGCTCTAATCTATTTATGACATCACCCTTTGTGTCTGAATCATATACTCATTTGGAGCTTGTTAGTGTATGGTGTGAAATATCAGTCTATACCTGATTTCTCCTGAATAGCAGCACTTTTTGTAGTAGCAAAGAACTGGGAAACAAAATAGATACTTATCAATTGGAGTATAACCAAACAAATTATGGCCCGTTAATGTAAGAAATACTGTGAGTTAAGAAGTGAAGAATATGAAGAATTCAAAAAAGCATGGAAAGACATATGAAATGATGCATTGGTGCAAAGTGAAGTAAGCAGATCAGAAAAACAATACATACAAGGATTGCAATAATGAAAATTGAAAGAATAAAAACAAAATTGAATACAATGTAATTATAATAACCAAAATTGAACCCAGAGAAGAAATGACAATGTATTTCCCTCCCTCCTTTGCAGAAGTAGAATACTAGATATTTACAGAATGCCTGGGAATAAAAGAATGGAAGTTCAAGCCTGGAAATAAGAGAATGAATATTTATTAAGGTCCTAATATATACTACATATTATACTAAGAATTTTATTCTACCTTTTTTTTTGTAAAATGAAGGATTTGGATTTCTAAAGAAAGCAATTTGGTAACAGGCTCTGAATTTTCTTCCTCTCAACTCCTTCTAGGCTAAGTGATTTATTAAGTCCACACAGCTAGTAAATGGATGAATCTAGATTTGAAACTTAGGTCTCCCTGACTCCAATATGTCTCCAACACACTATCCACTATGGCACCTAATCACCTCCATTGGTGAAGAGATTTGATAATGAGAACTTTCTTTTCAGTAGCTATAGCTTCTGAGAAAGCAAAGAGCTCTAGTACCTTCAGAAACAGTTGACAAATTACATTTTTACAAAGGCTGATATTCTAGATGATGGCTAGAGGTACAGGGGGTGACACTGCTATTCCTAAGGCTCTTGGACTCAGGGTTCTAAGCTGTTTCTAAGTCTAGGGGGAGGTGGTGGAAGAGGTGATGGTAGTTTAACTTGCTTATCTGTCACATGTCCCCCTTCTTCCTTGCTTCTTCTAGTGTTAGGAAATATTTATTAATGTCTAGGGAGGAGAAAAGGGAAAAAGGAAGGAAGAGAGGGAGGGAGGGAGGGAGGAAACTTCCAGCAAGTTGGTAGACTGTCTGAAGCAAATTTATGGAATAACAAGGACAAAAGTAACAAGTGGCTAGACAAGGACTGATTGTGATCTGCATAAAAAGAGGAACAAAACTGATGAGATCACAAGTTCTTGGGTGAAACAGCTTGCAAATAATTATTACAGCAGTGATTCTTAATCTTTTTTTGTGCCTTGAGCCCCTTTGGCAGCCTGATGAAGCATATTAATCCCTTTTCAGAAGAATGTTTTTAAATACATATAAAACAGAATTACAAAGGAAATCAATATTTCAAATATTGAAATACTTATCCATTTTATGCTATGAAAATTTCTTTCTTAAAAAAAAAAAGAAAGAAAATTTCTTTCTTTTCTTTTCTTTTTCTTTTTCTTTTTTTTAGTATTAGGGGAATGATTTTATTTTTCTTCCTGACTCCAGGTCTAGCACTCTCTCCTTTGTGCCATTATTTTGCTTTTATATATTTGCATTAATTGCTTATTTATATTCTATAACAGACATTTTCCACCAAGATAAAAATATGAAAAGTTTTATATTATGTGAAAAGATTTCCCCCCTCTCATCATAAAGTTTCACTTCATATTCTAATTACATGGATTTTTTTTTAAGTACAGACCTTTTAAAAAATTTTATATTACATATTATTTATTTTAGATTTTTGTTTACTACCATCTATTACATTTGATAATTTTTCACTGAAATATATTTTTATTTATATTTTTCTCAATATTATTTTATTTTTCCAATTACATGTAAAATAGTTTTCAACATTCATTTTGTAAAATTTTGAGTTCCAATTTTTTTCCCCTCTCTCCTTTACCTTGCCCTTCCCCAAATACAGTAAGAAATCTGATAGAGATTATACTTGTCCAATTATTTTAAATATATTTCCATATTAGTCATGTCGTAAAAGAAAAATCAGAACAAAAGGGGAAAACCACAAGAAAGAAAAAGCAAAAAAACCAAAAAGGTAAAAATAGTATGTTTCAATCTGCATTCAGTCTCCACAGTTGTCTCTCTGGGTGTGGATTGCAGAAAATGTATACAAAAGTTCTCTTGCTTTGGTGAGAAGGGTTCTATAAAATAAAATTTTAAAAACATCAGTGTAAGTGTACTCCAAATATGATGCAGTGTGATACACTTGTAATTTGGATCAAATAAAGTTGTTCTTTTTGTTATGATTCCTTCTATTTCAGAATTGCAGAAATCTGTAAAACTGGAAATCAGTGGAGACTTGTTTTTTAAATTACAGGCTATCATTACTTAAATAATTTAGGTGACAGTACATGTATTTATTCAATAAACAATCCATATGGTAAAAAAAAAGTTATAAAAAAAATTAAGATAACCGACCCTACATTAGGCAATGAACCCTACATTAGAATATTACATTATTTACAAATGAGAAAACTGAAGTAGAGAAAGATTAAGTGACTTGCCAATATTACAGAACTAGTAAATATCTGAGAGGATTTGAACTTGTTTCCTGATCCCCTGGCCAACAATCTATCTTCTATACTCCATACTCTCACTGCCCTGGTTAGAATGCTTGATTTGAAGTCAGAAAAACCTAAGTTTCAATCCCACCTATAAAAATAATTAACTGTGTGATCTCAGGCAAGTCCCATAACTCCTATTGCCTCAGTTTCTTTGTATATATGAAGATAATAATAGCCACAATCTTCTAGAATTGTGATATGGCTCTACCAAAATAATGTATAAAAAGTTACTTGCAAACATTAAAGTCCTATAGTAATAACAAGTGTTATCAGTATTGTTATTGTTATATGTTACAGAATTCAAACTTAAATACGGATTGAAGTGGATTAGAGGGGACCTTCTAAAGGTACCAAGTACAATGAAATCCCAAACACCCAGAAAGGCGAAGAACCAGTGGAGTAAAATATCCCCATCAAAAACAACAATAACAAATCAAACCAAATGCTTGGCTTCCCCAGACAGCCCTGGGAGGGGAGAAACCCAAACAGACAGTTACAGTTCAGCTAAACCAGGGCTAATCTTTAATCTTTTAGGGAGATAGGTAATACATTAACTATTAACGTCCATTCCCCAGAGGCACCTTGACACCAGGTCAAGCAGAGACTGGCTTGTGTTGGCTTTAGTAAGTAGAAAGGAGCAATTAAAAGAGCCAATTAATATTTTGCATCAGACTTTCTTAGGTCACCGCCTTAAGATTAAAAGGATTAAATAAGATTAAGTCTCTGTCATCAGTTGGTAGCTGAACCCTTAGTCAGCATTGAACTAGAGACAGCAGAAATAGAAGTAGATGTTTTTCTGTCTAGCTTCTTAGCCAGAAAACTCCCTGAGGACAGGAACTCTCTCATTTACTGCTTAGGACATGTTATTGTTGCTATTAATAATAAGACTGATGTAATTATTATAATAGGAAAAAAAACAAAGGAACAGCCTTACTAAGGTACAGAGAATATTAGACTGTCAGAATCAGAGGGGACCTCAGAAATCAACTGCTTTACCCCCCCCACCCTCTAAGATCTCTCTGATTCACTCCTTCACAAATGGAGTCAATTAATCCAAAGTGCTGTTCTTCCCCAGCTTCAGCTGAACTTCTGGAGACTCAGTGCACAATTGACCTCATTAGGACTTGCTATGGGATGGGCCACCCTTTTAGTTTAACTACACCCACTTTGACTATCCTTTGAAGTGCCGTGTCTCCTTTGGGTCCCAAATAAATTAGCCATGGGCACACTTTGGGCTATTTGTGTCTCTACTCACAATACTAGCCAACTGCATTGGAGAATAATTTTAATTCTTAAGTAGTGCTGCCTTATTTTGAGCTGAAATCTACCTTCATGGAATTTCCATAGAGTTGGTCCTAATTTGACAATTTGACAAGATCTTGATTTGGAGCTACCAAGATGGAAAAAAATGACAGTCCCTGGATCTTATAATCTAACAAGAGGCTAAGCATGGATTTGAACTTGTCATACACTCAATTCAATAAATTCCAGTGGCTTCTTATTAACTACAGAATTAAATCTAAAACCCTCAATTTGGTTTTTAGAATTTTTCATAATCTGGCCTCTTTTTACCATTCCAATGCTTTTAAACCTTATTCCACTGCCCACCCCATCCCTAGAGTCTGTGATCCAGTAACATCGGCCTCCTGGCTATTCCTTGTACCAGATACTCAGTTTCCTGCTTGTGCATTTGTTCTGGCTGCCCCCTATAGCTGGATCACTGGAAAATGATCTCATTTCTCTTCTCTGCATCCGGGTTTCCCTGGCTTCCTGTAAGGTTCAATTCAAATCCCACCTCTTCCACTGCCTTTTCCAGTGTTCCTTATTCTCTCAGCTTACTGCTGGTGCCTCCATGCCATTGTTCAGCTATATAGGCATCCTGTATAGTTGTTTCCACTTTTGTTCTCTCTCCTTTTAGACTGTGAACTACTTTGAAGATCATGTTTTTGCCTTTATTTGAATCCTCAGTCCTTAGTACAATGCCTGACACAGAGTAGATGCTTAATAAGTTCTTGATGATGATGAGGGAGAAGGAAGTATACAGTATGTAAGATAAAGGTGAGATGCAAAGTGTGTTATACAGACAAAAGCTCCTCCAGCGGATTCTCTTTGAGGCCAGCTAGATCAAGAAAACCTTAGTTTCAATTCTTCCTCAGACCTTCCAGTAAGTCACTTAACCTTCCTCTGTTTCCTCAACCTTAAATGGGAACAATAAAAGCTCTCACCTCCCATGATTGCTGTGAGGATTAAATTAAATACTATTTGTAAATCATTTTGTAAGCCTTAAAATACTATAGAAATGCTAGTTTTTCTTGTTAGTCCCACTGTCTGGCACATAGTAGATGCTTAGGAAATGGTTCTTGGACTTATTGAGTAACTTTTGCAATAGGAAATCTGAGAGAGAGTTCATCTTGACAGAGATTGTCTAGACTAAGCTTTAGAGAGCCTGCTTGGTTCAGTTTCAGTTTTGCTACTTCGTAGGAATGTGATGTTGAGCAAATCTCTTCTATTCTGGGACTTGGTTTCTCCAACTCAAAAATAAGCCACTTGGATACCCATCAATGAAGAAATGACTGAATAAGTTATGTAATATGAATATAATCGAATATTATTGTTCTATAGGAAATGATGAGCAGGCTGATTTCAGAAAAACCTAGTAAAACTTACATGAACTGACCCTGAGTAAAGTGAGCAGAACCAGGAGAATATTGTATAAGTAATAGGAAGAGTATGTGATTATCAACTACGATGATCTTGGCTCTTTCTCAGCAATACAATGATCCAAGGCAATTCCAGTCAACTTTGGATGGAAAATGCCAACTGCATCCAAAGAGAGAACTATGAAGACAATGTGAATTAGAATATATTATTTTCATCATTTTGTTTGCTTACTTTTTCTTTCTTGTATTTTTCCCTAATTTTTCTTGCACACTATGACAAATATAGAAATATGTTTTAAAGGATTGCTCGTATTTAACTTATCTCAGATTGCTTGCTATCTTGGGGAGGTGGTAGTGTGGGGAGGAAGAAAATTTGGAACTCAAAATCTTACAAAAATGAATATTGGAAACTATGTTCATGTATATTTGGAAAAATAAAATACTATTGAGGGGGAAAAAAAAACTCAGACACTTGGACGGAGTGATCTCTCTAGGCAAGCCATCTATACTCTCAGTTTCCTCTTGTGTAAAAATGAGGATAGCAATAGTGCCTAACTTCCATGGTTAATATGAGGAACAAATGAATTAATATTTGTAAAAAAAAAAAAAAAATGTTTAGCACAGTGCCTGACACATGGTAGTTACTATATCAATACTTGTTCCTTTCCTCCTCTAAGGTTCTGTTCAGTTCTGACAGTCTGATTGTTTCAGAGATAGGTGTCACCTTATAGACAAATGAACTTTGGATGAAGACAGCTAGGTAACAAAAGCTAACATTTATTAGCTAGGTAACAAGAGCTAACATTTATATCTTGCTTTAAAGTTTACAAAGCACTTTATAAATATTGTCTCATTTGAGGCTTACAACAACTCTGAGAGATAAAGTGCTATTATTATCTTCTTTTTACAATTGAGGGAACTGAGGCAGATAGCAGGTAAGTGACTTGCCAAAGGTCAGGCAACTGAGCCAGAATTTCAATTCCAATCTTCCTGACTAAATTCACTGATTCTCTGCACCTAGTTACTAATTATTAACAAGTAACCCTATGAGATAGAGGTTATTATTGTCCCCATTCTACTGAGATAAACATTAGTTAAGTAATAGGATTCAGACTCAGTTCCTTTTGACTTCATATCCAGGGATCTCGCTGTTATACTACCTTGAACATGTAACATTTGTTCTCTAGCTTAAAAAAAAAAAAAGGGGACTTCTCTAGTTATCTAGGGAATCTTTATATGAACAAGCTATTGATGCCAGATGGTCACTGTATCAACAGGATCTCCCAGTGATTTTGCAGGTGCTTCCCCCTTTTACTGGAAATGTGAACTACCCCACTTTATCACCTTTAATTCAGTTTATTTTTTATTATCAGGTTCTGTTTTTCATCATCCTGATGCTTCCATAACTAGAACCCAGGCTCTTGGAGGAAAGGAAACAGAAGAGGAAGGGACCTCATCTTTCAGTGCCCCTGGAAATCCTCTGAGGCAATAAGTTACAGATGGTTGCTAATTTCCCTTGGTAGAAGGGAATTTTCAACATTAACCCAGTCAATCAACAAGCATTTATTAAACACTATACCAGGCAATGGACTGGCTACTGCAATATAAAGATAAAGATGAAACAGTCCCTGCCCTTAGAAAGTTTACATTCTACCTAGGAAACAACATGAAATCACAGATTATTTGATCCTTAAAAAAAAAAAAAAAAAAAAGTTTTGCCAGATCTTTAAGCCAAACCATACCCTGGATAAGATATCTTTTTTTTTTTTTTTTTAATAAAAAGCTTTTTATTTTTCAAAATACATGCAAAGACAGTTTTCAACATTCACCCTTGCAAAACCTTGTATTCCAAATTTCTTCCCTCCCTTCCCCCATTTCCTAAACAGCAAGTAATCTAATATAGATTAAACATATGCAATTCTTCTAAACATATTTCCACATTTATCATTCTGCACAAGAAAAATCAGATCAAAATGGAAAAAAATGAGAAAGAATAAAGCAAACAAATAATAACAAAAATGTGAAAACACTATATTGTGATCCATATTCAGTACCATAGTCCTCTCTCTGGATGCATATGGCTCTCTCTATCACAAGTCTATTAGAATTGGCCTGAATCACCTCATTGTTGAAGAGCTAAGTCTTTGGATAAGGATATCTTGAAAGGATTTGTACAGAGGGCACACCAGTATACTTGAGACTCTAAGATTTGAGTGCAATTCCTAACTCAGACACTTACTTTGTGACACTAGAAAAGTCATTTAATTTCCCTCAAATGCCATTTCTTCATCTATATTAATAGTACCTACTTCATTCAGATTATTATAAAATGGATATGTTTATACTGGCATTACCTAGCCAATGGAGCTGTTATGAGGAAGAGGTTTTGTCAGTTTCAAAGACCTGACAAATATAAGTCATTATTTCATTTTAGTGAAAGAGAAAAAGAAAATACCTCATCCAACCAATGTTAGAATGTCAAAGCTGGGAGAACTCTTAGAACACAGAATGTCAGATTTGGAAGGGCTTTAGAGTAAGAAATATTCAAGTACCACCTTTTAGACACAAGGAGCTTTTCCAGATCATATCATTTGTTAGTGTTTCCTTCCTTAAATTACTTGGTATTTATGTTGAATTTATTTTACATTTATATACTTGTTTATTTGTATCTTCCTTGATACAAAGTAAACTTGAGGCCAGGGACTTTGTATCTCCAGTGGCTCATAATAGGAATTTACTAAATATTTATGGAATTTAATAGGATTATCTAGTCTTACTCTCCTTATTTAAAATCAGTCACTCATTCAGGCAGTAAATATTTATTAGCACGTATACCTTGCACTGTGCTATTCACTGGGGATATAAGGAAAGGGAAAAAGGACAGCTAGATGACAATGATAAGAGCACAGGGCCTAGAGTCAGGAACACCTGAGTTCAAAGCTAGCCAAAGATACATATTAATAGTGCAACCCTGAGCCTGTTTCTACATTTGTAAAAGAGATCATAATAGCAGCTACTTCCCAGGGAATAAATAAGATAATGATAATAAAGCACTTAGCAAAGTACCTGATAGTAAGTGTCACATAAACATTAACTTTTATTATTATAAGACAGTTCTCTTCTCAAGAAGCTCACAAGCTAATAGAGAAGACAATATGTAAACTATTATGTATGAATTAGCTATATAAAAGACAACTTGAAGATGATGAGCAGAAAAGCCTGAGATTCCAAGAGACTTAGCAATGGATTCCAGATGACAAGATTTAGAACAAGGAATTCATACATCTTGGCAGCTGGTGGTACAATGGATGGAATGCCAGGCCTGGAGTCAGGAACATCTGAGTTCATATCAGTCCAGTGGCACTTGGTCAGTGCTATATTAATATTCTTGATCATCATCGTTATGGTTGTAGTCATGAAACAGTCCTTCTCCAGATCCAAATAGGTGTGGCCAACCCTGACAACTCTTGCATTGACTCTGGGTCTTCATCCCAATCTCACAAATTTATCTGGACATATAAGAAAGTATACCTAGAACCCAGGGACTATTCAGGCTTAATATTTACAGGATCACAGATCTAGAAGCAGAAGGAAACTCAGAGGCCCCTTTTACAGGTGAGAAAAGTGAAAAGCAAAGCAACTTGCTAGAGGACACCTAGGCTATAAACATCACAGGCAGGATTTGAACCTAGGGCCTCTGATTTCAGAGTCCATACTCTTTCCACTATATAATTTTCAAAAACCATCAAAATTGTATAGCAGTTATTCATTATTGCTTGAAAATGGCTTCAAATACCAAGTGAAGTAAACAGACCAGAACTGATTATATAGTTATAATGATCAAGAGTGACACCCCCCAAAAAAAAAAAGATTGGAAAAAATGTACTTTATTTTCTTCATTGTAGAGATGGGAGATGGTGGATATGGAGTTATATGTTCAGGCTTTTTTTCAGTCATATCCTACTCTTCATGATGACATTTGGGATTTTCCTAAGTAGTTTGCTATTTACTTTTCCAACTCATTTTATACATGAGGAAATTGAGGCGGGTAGGGGTAATTGATCAGCAAGGTCACATGGCTAGTAAGTGTATGAGGCTGGATTTGAACTCTGGAAAATGAGACTTCCTGACTCCAAATCTGGCACTCTGTGCACTGTGGCACCACCTGGCGGCCCATGAAATACTACAGACACTGTTAGACTGATCCACTGACTAGTTTTATTGTACTTGTAATCTCTGGTACTGGGGAGACTAAGACTGGTAGATTGCTTGAACTTACATCTGGTGTCCCCACTAAAACTGGCACCATAGTGGTGGTCACCCTTGGCAGCCAAAGGACTCCTAGGGAGCTCACAGAACAATCTCACCTAGTAAAATCTAAAGAGTAAAGTTAATGTCATCATAGTTTTCTTCAATTCTCTGTTTCTGTGTTTAATGAAGAAGAACAATTAGACCTGTTCTGTTTAACTTCAGAGGGTAGAACCAATGGATGGAAATTATATTGAGGCAAATGTAGGCCTGAAAAACTTCCTTTAAAAAATGGGTTTTCATAAGAAAATGGGTTGCCTCTAGAACTAATCAGTTCTTTCACATTTGAAGTGCTATCAGAATGATCACATTATGTGTGGAAGGATTTTTAATTCTGTACAGGTATACCATAATGACTTCTCAGGTCTTTTTCAGCTCTGAGGTTCTGTGACCCTTGATCATAGAATGTTGTTATTAGAAGGAATAGAAAAGACCATCATTTGATCTAAAGGTTCTTAACCTGAAGTATATGATTTAACAATTTTTAAAATATATACTTTTTTCTATTCTATCATTTCTATTCTTTTTTTCTACTTTCCTAATTTTCTACATGTTCTATATATCATATTATTAATAACAATATTTAATATTATATTATGATATAAAAATATATAACATATTATAATTAATAATAATTAACATTATATTACAATTAATATATTCTATTTTCTATTATTATTTTTTCTACTACATTATTTATATTTTTCTAGTCTAGTCCTATTTTTATTCTGTCAATATCTACTATTTTTCTATTTTTTCTGTTCTATTTTCATTGCTTTTTAAAAAATTATTTTAATAGTATTTTATTTTTCCAATTACACAAAAAGATAGTTTCAATATTCATTTTTGTCAAGACTCTGAGTTCCCAAAAAAAAAAAAAAAAACTTTCTCTCTTCCCTTTATCTTCCCCTTCTCCAAGACATCAAGAAATCTGATATAGGTTATACATGTACAATAATTTTAAATATATTTCCATATGAGTTATGTTAGGGGGGAAGGGGAAACTACAAGAAAGAAACAAAACAAAACAAAGCAAAACAAAAGGTGAAAGACTACATTGACTCCATAGTTCTTTGTTTGCAGATGGCATTTTTCATCCTTTGATGACATCTACTTTATTATAACTGGTTTCCCAAATGATTCAATGGGTTATTTGATCCTACAAGGAGATATCACAAAAAATAGAAAACATTCATATTTAGAATCAGGAAGATCTGAATTTGAATCTTGCCTCAGACTATAATTATATGACCCTGGACTCTCTGTGCTTTCACTTTCTTATCTGCAAAATGGAGGCAATAGTAGCACCTCCATCCCTGGTTTACATCAGAAGTGTGGCCTATTGTGATAAAGGATTATCTTTTATTTTTCTTTACATTCCCAGCACTTAGCACAGAGTCTGGCACATGGTAAGATTTAAGCAATTAATTAGTATGTCTGATAAATAGTAGGTGCCTTATTGAATTGAGAATCAAATTCGTTAATATATGCAAAGTAACTGGCAAAGTTTAAAATGCTATTAAAAATGCTAAAATTTTATTTTTCCAAATATGTGTAAAAAGAGTTTCCAACATTCGTTTTTGTAAGACTTTCTGTTCCAAAATTTTCTCTCTTCTTCCTCTCTCTCCCTCCTCTTCTCTCTCCCTTCCCCAGGACAGCAAACAATCTGATATAGGTTAAACACGTGCAGTTCTTTTAAACACATTTCCATATTTGTCACATTAGGCAAGAAAAATCAGGCTAAAAGAGAGAAAAAACACATAAAGAAAAAAACAAAACAAACAAAAGGTGAAAATATTATGCTTTGATCCATATTCAGTCTTCATAGTTCTCTCTGGATGTAGATGGCATTTTCCATCCCAAATCTATTGGAATTGTCTTAAATCATCTCATTGTTGAGAAGAGCCAAGTCCATCACAGTTGATCATTATATAATCATAGATTTAGAATTGGAAAGGACTCTCAAGCCATCTAGCGCACTTGCATTTTACAGAAGAGAAAACTGAGGCCCAGAAAAGTTAGGTGAGGTTTTTAATTGATATATTGATGATATAAGTGGAAAAGAAAAGGGCAGAAATAAGAAGGGGATCTGATCAAGGAAAGATGAGCAGGCCAGGTCATAGAAATAGGATGAGAACCAGCACAGTCCAGAGGGAAGAATATTAGATCTGGAGTTAGGGGACCTGGGTTCTAATCCTTACTATAATTACTATCAGTGTGACTTTGGGAAAATCATTGTAGGTCTTTCTGTCTCTGTATATACACATACTCTCTATATACAGAGTGAGTGTGGGTGGGTGTGTTTGTATGTATAAATACGTATGTATATATTAATCATTTGTTTTTGTAATCATTTGTTTTCTATTTATGTTTTGCCTCCTATTATATATCTTATCCTACATACTTGTATTGTCTTTTGGATTATAAATCCCTTGAAGATAGGGATGCTATCAATGGATGCTCCAGATTAATACAATGACTAAATTGATCTAGTAAAATCTAAAGAGTAAAGTTAATTTCATTATAGTTTTCTTCAATTCTCTGTATTGGATATTTAAGAGGACCAGACCTTCTGGTATGAGAGCTTGCTGCATAAGAAAAATCAGATCAAAAAGGAAAGAAAGTGAATAAGAAAACAAAAAGAGTGAGAACGTTATGTTGTGATCAGTTTATCTTTCTTCTAGTAACTTCCCTCTCTTAATTATTTCCTAAAAATTTCCTTTCTATAGCTTGTTTATACATAGTTGTTCACATGTTGTTTCCCCCACTGATCTGTGAGTTTCTTGAGAGCAGGGATTGTCATTTGTGTGGTGCATAGTAGTCATTTTAATAAATGATTTAATAAAATTTAATAAATGATTGACTGCTCTCCCTCCTTTCTAGTTTCTCTTCCCTTTAGATCACAAGCTGCCAGATTCATCTTCATAAAATACAACTTATACTACATCACTCCTTTGTTTAAAAAAACCTACCAAACTTTCAAGGACTAACTGCAAAATAAAGTTCAGATTGGTTTATCTTTAAGACCTGTGCAACTGGTCTTAACCTACAAGTTCCAATCTTATCTCTCACTGCAGCCTTATATAAATATTCTGCACCAGGCAGATTGCATTATTTACTGTCCCTAGAACACACCTTGCATGGTCTACCTTTTGGTCTCCAAGTCTTTGCTATTCCCCACCCTAAAAAGTCCTCCCCTTTTCAAAGCCTGAGGCAAATCCCAATCACTTTGGCTACTCTCTAAATTCTCTAGAAGTAACTTTCCTTTTTTTTTTTTTTTTTAAGCTTTTCGTTTTTCAGAATACATGCACAGATAGTTTTCAACTTTCACCCTTGTGTTCCAAATTTTTTTCTCTCTCCCTTTCCCCCATCCCCTCCTCTAGATGGCAAATAATCCAAATATATGTAAACATGTGCAAATCTTCTATACATATTCCCACAATTATCATGCTGCACAAGAAAAATCAGATCAAAAAGTGAAAAAATGAAAAAGAAAACAAAATGCAAAAAAACAACAACAAAAAACAAAAATACTATGTTATGATCCATACTCAGTCTCTATAGTCTTCTCTCTGGGTCTAGATGACTCCGAACATTCCTTTAAACTTCAATTATAGGGGGTAGCTAGGTGGTATAGTGGATAGAGCATCAGCTCCTGAAGTCAGGAGGACCTGAGTTCAAATTTGACCTCAGACACACCACCACCTAGCTATGTGACCCTGGACAAGTCACTTAACCCTAACTACCTTGATGCAGAAAAAAGGAGCATGATAGAATACAAATGAAAAACAAAATGCAAAGAACAAATCCAGAAAAGGTATGCTAGGAAAATTTAAGGAGGAACATTTGAAGGGATAAGGGAAAAGCTTCTGCTAATCACAGAGGAGGTGACAACTGAAAGGAGCTTTGCAGGAAAAGAATGACTTTAATAGAATAAGATGGAGAAAGGATGCATACTAAGTGCAGGCTATGGCCTATAAGAATGTTTGGAGATTAAGTTTTGGAATTGATTGTGCAACATAGCAAGCATTGACACAGGACCACCCAGCATGGCATGCCCTCATAAAAAATGATGCTGTCTGATGAGGGCACACTATGCTGGGTGCTCCTATGTTCTATGAGCAAAGCAGAACTGAAGTAGTTCAAAAGAAAAGTGAGATGCACAGATTTAGAGAAGTAACCTCGAATGTTCACATGGACTATTTGTGCCCAAACTGTGATGGAGCTCGGATTGGTCTGGTCAGCCATATTTGGACAGACTATAACACAGTGATGTCATTTTGAGTCTCTTTGAGAACAAAGGGTCCCAACCAACCAGCAGTCAAATTTAGTTGGATAGGGCATATGAAGAAGAGTAGTATGAAACCAGGTGAGAAACATAATTTTTTTCCCCTTTTGATCTGATTTCTTGTGCAGGATTATGAATATGGAAATATGTTAAGAAGAATTGCACAACATACTTAACATATATAGGACTGCTTGCCATCTTGGGGGGGGGGGGGAGTGGAGGGAGGGAAGGGAAAAAAAATGAAACATAAGCGAGTGCAAGGGACAATGTTGTAAAAAATTACCCTGGCATGGATTCTGTCAATACAAAGTTATTATTAAATAAAATAAAATTTAAATTAAAAAAAAAGAAGAAGAAGAATTGCACATATTTAATCGCTATCAGATTGCTGTCTTAGGGAGGGAGAAGGGGAAGAAAGGGGAGAAAAATGTGGAGCACAAGGTTTTGCAAAGGAGAATGTTGAACAATGAGACGAAAAATTGGAACAGAAGGTTTTGCAAGGGTCAATGTTGAAAAATTACCCATGTATATGTTTTGTCAATAAAAAGCTATAAAAACAATACATTCAAAAAAAATAAATAAATAAGTTGCCTTGACCATGAGCACCACAAAGAGCCTCTATTAGATGGGTACTATGGAAGATTTTGCAGCACCATTATCATCTAACTAGGGACTACTAGACTGAGCTCTCACCCATGTGTTGACATGTTGCTGCAATTATATCTGAAAGCCTTATTCAGAAAGAAAGTGCAATTATACCCAAGTATAAGTTCATTGGGGATGATGTCAAGTAGTTTAATTTCAAATTTCCCAAAATACCCACAATTGCGCCATCACCTTTCCTGAACCTTTGCTCAAAATCAGTATAAAACCAATATCCCTCATCTGGGCTAAAAACAAAGAACTGAAAACATGCAATTAGGACTACCATTTCAGGACCCAGCTCCCACAGAGCAGGGTCTGGTCATATCACCAGGATCAAAACAGTCTCTTCTCCAAGCCCCAAACATTGGGTGACTGCTACAACTGTGCCACCAGCTCAGCCCAACCCCATGGGCCAGAGAAACAACAGTTTTATGATTGTCACCAAGAGATGATTGACAACATGAAAGTTGGGAAATGTCACTTTTTTCAGATTTTGAAGCCTGGTCTTTCTGTTCTTTTATTCATTTGGAATACCATTGAATGTTATCAGGTTCCAATGGGTGTATCTCTATTATGATAGTCTAACCAAGAAGATGACCTCTATAAGTCTGTAGCCAGAGGGATAAGCTTAAACCAACCCTAAAGCACCAGTCCAGAGTCACTTATCCTATATCACATGTTTCAGTGACCTTATTCACTTAAGTCATGAAAAACATAAGACCATGTTTCTACTGAAGCTTGTTCACTTAAACATGTCATTGACAAGAACCAAGTGGAAGAAATACAGTCCCTAAGAACCTTAAGCTGTCAACTGATTTAATAAAGCTTGACAACCACACTGTGAACATTCCACAACCAGATATATACTAACTGCTAAGCAGAAGATCCAAACCCTTGTGCCTCCCATGAAACACTCATATTTATTAGGTTTCAGTAATCAACATTTTGACACCTCAAGCTCCTTTCAGGAGTTCTGAATTACTCATAACTTCTTCCTTGGCAGATCTGAAAGCTGTTAGGAGTTTTTCTTTCTAAATTATTTTTATACTATACTTAATTTAAAAAAAAAGAAATAAAAATAAACCATTGATTTCTGGTATATGTAAACTAAACATTTAACTAATAAGAAATTCAACATTACCTTCAAAAAAAAATCAGGTGAGAAAGGTGGAGAGTTTTGACAAACTAAGGAATTTATCTTTTACCTAATAAGGCAACAGGGAATCTGAAATTTGTTTTTTCTTGAGGCAATTGGAGTTAAGTGACTTGCCTAGAGTCACACAGCCAATAAATGTTAAATAAGTGCAGTCAGAACTCAAGATCTCCTGACTCCAGGGCTTGTGCTTTATCCACGGTGTCACTTAGGTACTCTGGCAAATTTTTGAGCAAGGGAGGAACATGAGCAAAACTGTTCCTTAGGAAGATTATCTTGGCATAGTATGGAGATAGTTGAAAGCTATCTACAATAGATGCCTCCATTTTCTCTCCTTTCACTTTTTCTAAACTCTCTGAAATCTGGCTTCCAACTTCAACTTTACATTGAAATTGTTCTCCCCAAAATTACTGATATCTTTTTAAAAATTTTAATATTTGCGTTTTCCCCAGTTACATGTGAAGTAGTTTATTACATGTTTTTAAAACTTTGCTCTCCAGATTCTCTCCCTTCCTTTACCTTACCCTTATTAAGAAGGCACATGTGAAGTTATGCAAAACATTTCCATAGACAGCCCAACGATATATTAATTGCCTGATTTAATGGCTTTTCCAATCCTCAGCCTTCCTGAGACCTGTTGAAGACCTTAGCTTAAAAAGCCCAAGGTTTCCCATTGCATCCAGCGACATCTCAGGTCATCCTAATCTGTATCTGGCCACTGGATCTAGAGGGCTCTAGAGGGGAAAGAAAGGCAGGTGACCTTGCACAGCCCTCTCTCACTTCAGTTCAATTCACTTGTATTTCATGGCATCATTTCCCTGACGTTATAGTCCTCCAGGAGAATGAAGTACAAACAGCTTTTGACACTGTTAATCACCAGTTCTTCATGAATTAGTCAACTCTCCTCTCTGGGTTTTTATGGCCTGATTCTCCTTCTATCTGATTGCTCCTACTCTCCTGGATTTTCCTCCGGATCCTTCTCACTAATTGTGGGTATCCTGCAATTAGAGTTTCATAAGCTCTCTTCTTTTCCCTCTATACCTTTGAATGAGATAAGGTGAGATCTTTCAAGACAGTTGTGAAAATTGAGTAAGGCTTCAACTATTTCAAAGTTTGAGTAGGCCTGAAGGACTTTAAGCTTTAAGTCAAGAGCATACTTAAAGTGTCTCTTCCCTGCTATTCTCTTAAGGGTATACTTAAGCCCCCTTCCTGCCATCCTCCTAAGGACATACTTAAAGTCTCCTCCATATTATCCCCTTAAGGGCATACTTAAGTCCCCTTCTTGTTATCCTCCCCATTTCAACCAAATATGGGCAAGTTCAATTTCTTGGGTAGTTCCCGTTTAAAATGTAAGATCCTCAGCCAATAAGGATGAGGGTCAGTGGTGGGAGAGGGAATTTGCATTATCAATTAAAAGCGTTGACCCTGCCCCCTACAGTGCTTCCTCCTTTCGATTGTCTGCTCCATGAGTGCGATGCCCGATTCTCTCAAGAACGTATAATAAACTTTGCTTTACTTCTAGAGATCTCTCCAGTCTTTTTTTATTCAGTGGTTTCTGACCCACACACCTTCTTACTTGATGATTTCATCAGCTCCAAGGGTTCAATGATCAACTTGGGGCTCATTATTCTCAAATTTATCTATTTAACTCTAATCTCTTTCTTGACCTCCAATCTTGTATCACTGACAGCCTCTTTTTTCTTTCCTTCTTTCTTTTTTAGATTGAATAACTGTCATCCAGGTGAAAGTCACCCTATCTTTTCCTGATCCTACTGCTTGTTGGCAACAGAAGTTTGACTCTGTTTCTGAATTTAGTTAGTTAACTCCTCCTTGGTGGTCCTTCACTCCTGGAGGCCAAACTTAAATGGGGATACTGAATCAGCTTTAACTCTACAACTCAGACTCTGAAGCTCAAGTGATTCATTTGCCTCAACCTCCCCAATATGAGAGATTATGGACATGTCCCCCACATCTGGCCTCCATACTGTTCCTTAAACATCTCAAACAATGTCCCATATTATCTCAATTAGTA
Source organism: Antechinus flavipes (assembly GCF_016432865.1). Lineage (NCBI taxonomy): Eukaryota > Metazoa > Chordata > Mammalia > Dasyuromorphia > Dasyuridae > Antechinus > Antechinus flavipes. Next base: position 575,710,986 of record NC_067400.1, on the reverse strand, counting down.
TTTCCAATGTTTCTCTCTCAGTTATATTCCTTCTTTCAAATTTCCCTATTATTATCAAAGATATTACTATTCTCCCAGTCACTCAGATTTCCAATCTCTGTGTCATCCGGTATCACTTATTTGTACTAACTTCACATGCTCATTTTGTGCCTGTCTTGTCATTTCTGTATCTCTCCTTTGCATTCACCTTAGTGTATACCCTCATCACCTCTTACTTGAACTATTAGAAAAGTCCTGTGGGTGATCTTTCCCCCTTCCACTTTATCCTCTATTAAGCTCCAAATGTGATCTTTCTTTTTTATTTTTAAAATTTTTTTATAATAATAGCTTTTTATTTTTCAAAATACATGCAAAGATAATTTTCAACATTCACCCTTGCAAAACTTTGTCTTCCACATTTTTCTCCCTTTCCCTCCCCTCCTCTAGACTAGCTTTTTATTTTTCAAAACACACAAAAAGATAGTTATCAACATTCACCCCTGCAAAACCTTGTGTTCTAAATTTTTTTCCCTCCTTCGCTATCTCCCCCCCAGATAGAAAGCAATCAAATATAGATTAAATATGTGCGATTCTTCTAAGCATATTTCTACATTTAATATGCTGCACAAGAAAAATCAGATCAAAAGAGGAAAAAAATGAGAGAAAAAAACAAGCAACCAACAACAACAAAACAAAAAAGATAAAAATATTATATCCATATTCAGTCCACATAGTTTTCTATAGGAATACAGATGACTTTCTCCATTACGTATATTGGAATTGACCTGAATCACTTCAGTGTTGAAAAGAGCCAAGTCTACCACAGTAGAGCACCACATAATCTTCAAACGTGATCTTTTTAAAGCTTAGGTTGTCAGACCCTGCTCAGCAAAGCTCAAAGGTTCCATGGCTTCCAGGATCAAATATAAAATTCTCTATTTGGCTTTTAAAACCTTTCACAAGCTGGCCCCAATCTGCCTTTCCAACTTAATTGTCTTCCCCTACATATTCTATCATCTAGAAATATTAGCCTGTTTCTTTCACATACTGTTTCTTTCACATAATATTTCATATCCAGACTAGATTTGTTGTTGTTGTTTTATTACTGGCTGTTTAGAATGTTCTTCCTTCTTACCATTATTTCCTGACTAACTTATTTTTTTATAAGACACCTCAAATTTTACCTTCAACAAGAGGTTTTCCCCAGTTTTCCCAGTTTGCCTTCTCTCTGAGATAACTTCCTATTTCCCCTGTATATTTGTTATGTACACACTTGTTTGCATATTGTCTCCCACATTGGAATATAGTTCCTTAAAGGCTTTAGTCCAGTGCCTGGCACATAATAAGTACTTAATAAATACTTGTTGATTGAATGATTAGAGGCAAGGAGGCTATTTAAAAAGCTAGTAGGATGATCCAGGGAATATGTCAAGAAGGCTTAAATTGGCTTAAATATTAGACATTTTTTTCCTGAGAGTATTATAGACAGCATGAAAAGACCCTTAATTACAAAAATATATAGGAATGTCTTATTTGTAGTAACAAAAACCTGGAAGCAAAACATGTGTCTATTACAGAATGATTAAACTAACATGTGATTGTAATGAGATGTGGCTGTGTTATAGAGGAGCACAAGTCTGACAAATTTAGAGAAATGTTGGAAAGATGAGTGAAGTGAGACAGAGTAAACAAAATAAAAGCAGGCTACACATGACACCTGTTGAGTTCTTGTTCTTTTTTATAATAATAATATAAGATGAGATGGTTTTCTTTGGGGGAGAAGGTTTCTCGAGGAGGTTTTCTTGGAGGCAGCCTTAGTATCAGTTCAGATCAATAATTACCCCAAATGCATCCAGCTGGTAAAAATACAAATGTTTATTTCTCCTTCCAAGTCTTGTCTCTTTCCTTGGGCCCGGAGAGCTAGATTCTTGGAGGCCTCTCTCTCTCCTTGGTTCTCAGAGCTCTTGCAGATTGTCCTTTGCTTCTGCCTCTACTTTCTCCAGCCTTCAATCCAGCTCCACTCTTCGTGTAATTCCACTGAAATCTGTCAGAGAGCCTCTGTCTGTTTCTTTTATACAAGAGAGAGGAATTGTGGGATATGAGACAGAGGGATTATGGGTTTTCTCCCCTAGTGCTCTCTGGCTCTAAGAGCTTCAAGGGAGGTGTGAATTCAGATATCTCATACTAAATCCTGAAATTTCCCAAACGTGTAAACTCCAATGAGTAAAGATGCAAACACAAGCATTGTATCAATTAGTTCTAGTTAGTACCTTGTTTCAGGTTCTGGCCCAAAACATCTTCTTGTAAGATCAGATCGATAATCTATCAATTCTAATGAGTTAGCAGTTTGTAAAGATTCCAACAGACACCAATGAAAATTAAGACAAAATTAAAAGATAAAACTTAGGTCAAATATAACTAACAACAATGGTACCATCAATCCTTATAAAAAGGGAAAGTGGTATGTATAGTATTAGACAATTGAACTGTGAGGTAGCTTTGTTTCAGGGGGATATACTTGATGGAATTCAGAAACAACAGATGTGACCTCACTATGACAGAGGAGGTGGCTGTGGTTGCATCTTATTTCCCCTAAGAGGAGCAGAGGTTCACCCACTGGGACTCAGCAGGCATTCATACAACAATCTTTGATTTCTTTTTTATGTAGGAACTCCCCATTCCAGATGACTGAGCCTTTGTACAAGGTAACTTGGCTATACTTTAAAGTTGGCAAAGGCTCATTAAGACTTGTCTAGGTCCAGGAAAAGAAAATGATAAATGTTGTAGGGGATGTGGGAAAATGGGGACATTGTGAAATGATCTAACTCTTCTGGAGAGCAATTTGGAATTATGCCCAAAGGGCTATAAAACTGCATACCCTTTGATCCTGCAGTCTCAATACTGGGTCTGTATCCCAAAGAGATCATAAAAGGGGGAGCAGGGGCCAACATTTGCAAAAAATGTTGTAGCCTTTTTTTGTAGTAGCAAGGAACTGGAAAATTGAGTGGATGCCCATCAGTTGGAGAACGGCTAAATAAGATATGGTATATGAACGTAAATGCTATATTATTGTTGGGGTTCAAGAAAAATATTAGGTTCCAGACCAGTGGTGTGAGGTGTCTCAAAAGGATTTGCAGGCTCTGACCCATGTAATTGAAATGCCAAGTGGAACAGGCTAAATTCCCAAAGAATTTAGCAAAGAACTAGGAGCAGGAAGATAAATTTATAGGGAAAAGTTAGAGAAACCAGGTGCTTCATGTCCCTGATATGCTAATTTTATGGCTTAGAGGTGGAGTTGACTTTGTGTGCATATACAGTTTTCTAGGCAGAGCTCATGCGGGAGATGGGGCAGGGAGCGGGTAGAGAAGGTAATCTTCCTTCCATAGGTATGTTTTTAGGCCTGAAATAGGTTAAAAGTTGGACACCCAATTTTGTTATGTACCTGCTTTAACTTTAAATACTTCATTATTGTTGCTCCTTAGTTTTAGAAACTGTTAAAACTGACCAACAGGCTGTTATCTGACAACTAATGTGGCCTTAGCATCCTGGTCATATAGAGTAAATTGGGGCAGGGTAGCCTAGGGAAAAATAATATCATTTCTAATTACATCACTCCCAAGTCCAGGTGACTATAGGACTGTTGTTATGTACTTTCTAAGGACTGCACGACATCATTGTTCTATAAGAAATGATTAGCAGTCTACAGGACGGCGTGGGGGGAGGGAAAATTGGAACATAAGGTCGAAGAATTGTTTCAAAACACGAATATGTTTTGAAAAATAAAAAAAGGAAGGAAGGAAAGGGAAGGAAGGAGGGAAGGAGGGAAGGGAGGGAGGAAGGAAGGAAGGAAGGAAAGAAGGAGGAAAGGAGGGAAGGAGGGAAGGAAGGAAGGAGGGAGGGAGGGAGGAAAGAAGGAGGAAAGGAGGGAAGGAGGGAAGGAAGGAAGGAGGGAGGGAGGGAGGAAGGAAGGAAAGAGGAAAGGAGGGAAGGAAGGAAGGAGGGAGGGAGGGAGGGAGGAAGGAAGAAGGAAGGAAGGAAGGAAGGAAGGAGGGAGGGAGGAAGGAAGGAAGGAAGGAAGAAGGAAGGAAGGAAGGAGGGAAGGAAGGAAGGAGGGAGGGAGGAAGGAAGGAAGGAAGGAAGGAAGGAAGGAAGGAAGGAAGGAAGGAGGGAGGGAGGGAAGGAAGGAAGGAAAGAAGGAAGGAAGGAAACGAGATAAGGTGAGATCTTTCAAGATAGTTGTGAAAATCGAGTAAGGCTTCATCTATTTCAAAGTTTGAGTAGGCCTGAAGGACTTTAAGCTTTAAGTCAAGAGCATACTTAGAGTGTCTCTTCCCTGCTATTCTCCTAAGGGCATACTTAAAGTTTCCTCCCTGTTATCTCCCTAAAGGCATATTTAAGTCCCCTTCTTGTTATCCTCCCTATTTCAACCAAATATGGGCAACTATGTACTTATTGGTCAAGTTCAATTTCCTGGGTAGTTCCCACATTTAGAATGTAAGATCCTCAGCCAATAAGGATGAAGGTCAGTGGTGGGAGGGGGAATTTGTGTAAGGGATTAAAAGCATTGACCCTGCCCCCTAGGTACTTCCTCCCTTCGATTATCTGCTCCATGGGTGGGATGCCTGATTCTCTTGAGAACCTCTAATAAACTTTGCTTGGCTTCTAGAGATCTCTCCAGTCTTTAATGGTTTCTGACCCACACAGAAGGAAGAGAGAGAAGGAAAGGGAAGGAAGGAAGGAAGGAAGGAAAGGGAAGGAAGGAAGGAAGGAAAGAGAAGAAAGAAAGGGAGGAGGCTGCTGATTTCAGAAAAGCCTGGAGCAACTTAAATGAACTGATGCTGCGTGAAATGAGTAGAACTAAGATAACATTGTACACAGCAACAACAAGATTATGTAATGATCAACTATGATAGACTCTTGGCTCTTTTCAATAATTAGGTGACTCAAGGCAATTTCAATAGACTTGGAATGAAAAGTGCCATCCACATCCAAAATGAGAATTTAGGACACTGGATAGGGGCATAGTATTTTCACTTTTTGTTTGTTTTTTTTCCTCTTTTGGCCTGATTTTTCTTGCACAGCGAGATAAGGAAATAGATTTAGAAGAATCATACACCTTTAATCTACAGATTTGCTATGTATAGCAAATCTATAGATTGCTTTCTGTCTTGGGGAAGGGGTGAGAAGAGGAGAAAAATTTGGAACAAAGGTTTTGCAAAGGTTAATGCTGAAAACTATTTTTGCACGTATTTGGAAAATACACTTACATACTTATTACATACAACATACAAATTTGGAAAATCAAATACTATTAAAAAAAAAAAAACTTGTCTAAGATCAAAATGAGTAAGTATTCAAGGCAGGATTTTTGAACCCAGGTCTCATTGACTCCAAGTCCAGCTGAACACTTGGACAGCTGTCCCAGCTTGCACACAGGCTGCACTTTGTGTCGAATTCTGTAAAGGAAAAAGTTCTGATTTTAAAGAGAAAATGGGGATAGAGTTTCTTCTCTCTGCGCCTCAGTTTCCTCTTCAATCAAATAAGATATCCAGTCAGTTTTGTGCCTCACAAACTGTGACCCTGGGAGGTTTAAATTCAATGGCGCCTCTCATTGGAGGCCGCCATCTTCCGTACGTAAGAACCAGGCATTGCGCATGCTCTTCGTCTTCCGGGGAAAACAAAGCCGACTTGGGCGCATGCTCGTCCCGTCTCCTGGACGTCCAGCCGGCTGTGACTTGAGTAGAAGGATTGCGAGCGAGGACGGCGGGCTTTGGGGCCTCGGTGCGTCCAGGTTTCTGAGAAAGGGGCAAGGAGAGGGAGGGAGCGCGGCCCTGGGGCTGTGGGCAGCGTAGTCGAGTCAAGCTCGACCTGAGCTGTCCTGGCCTGGGCACCGCAGCCTCTTCAGCCCTCAGGGTCTGGCATGCGCCGAGCCTCGCGCTTTGTATAGCGCATGCGTGGTCTCTGAAGCTCGACCCTCTGCGTGCTGGAGCGGGCGGCGGGGGCAGGGTCTGTAAGCGGGTTCTCTGGGCTAGAAATAGTACTTAGGCTTTGGGACTAGACTCAGAGATCGTCTATTTTAGTCGTGTCCGACGCTTTATGATCCTGTTTGGGGTTTGGAGTGGTTAGTCCTTTTCTTCTCCAGCTAATTTGACAGATGGGAAAACTGAGGCAGACAAAGTGAAGTGACTTGCTCATCGAGGAAGTGCCCGAACCCAGATTTGAACTCATAAAATTGTAATTGCAAGCCTAGGGCTCCATCCACTCTGCCACCCAGCTGCTCCCAAGTAGAGGTGGTTGTGTTTTTGCTCGTAGGATTTTTCTCATTCAATTCTCTCAACTGCCTTATCCCCCCCCCCTTCCTTTTCCAAATTAGGTCACTGGGGCATCTAGGTGGTACAGTGGGTAGAGCACCAGTTCTGAAGTCAGGAGGACCTGAGTTCAAATCTGGTCTCAGACACTTAACACTTCCTGGCTGTGTGACCCTGGGCAAGTCACTTACTCCCAATTGCTCCAGCAAAAATAAATAAATAAATAATGAGAGTCTTTTTCCAAATAAGGTCGCTGAGACTCAGAAAGGTTTAAGTGATCCGCTGATCCAGCACAGCTGGTAAGAGGTCAGAAGAAGAAGTGGAACCCATGTCTATGATAATTCCCAGATCAAGCATGATTTATGTTAAAATTGTGTATCTAAGATTGGTGATCACAATTCAGACACAAACTTTTATCGAGCTGGGGGCGGGGGTGCAAGAAGCGCTTCTAAGTTCTGCAGCTAGAAATGAAAAAAAAAAATCACAGTTTTTATTAGGGAAATGACATGTTAGCATACTTTACAATACAAGTTGGAGTGTCATGGGAGCCAGAAGAAAGACTCAGATCTACCCCACGGAGATATCAAAAAAGCTATAATAAAAGAAACGAGGAAAGATAGTTTTAGACCTGGACTCAGAAGACCTGAAGTCAAATTCTGTCTTATTTAACTGTGTGACACTGGGCAAGTCCTGTCTAGCTCAGTTTCCAAAACTGAAAAATGGGGATAATAATAGAAGCTATCTCCCATAGTTGCTGTGAAGATCAAATGTGTTATTTGAAAAGCATAAGTACTATTATTATCACTACTATTTTATTAATGTAATAGCAGGTAGTAATAATAACTGACTTTAACTTTTTAATGTTTACAAAGCAGTTCCCATGTGACAGCCCACAGAGGTAGTTATCAAGTGTGTCATCCCCTTTTTATAGACAAAAGGACTGAGACCCAAAGAGATTAGGTATATGACCCATAGTTTTAATAGCTAGAAAGTATCAGAGCCACTGTTCAAACACAGGTTCTCCCAAATCTAAATGAAGTGTGCTCTATTATGTCATAAAAAATACACATATGAAAAAATGTTGGAGAAGTTTTATAAAGTGCTATCCAGAGAAAAAGCAGAATCAGAACTATATATATATATATATACTACTATATAAAGATAATACAGTTCTTATCAGAGTAGAAATAACATATAAGGAGAGATTATAATACAAATTGGAGTGTAGTGGGAGCAGAAGAGACCCATTCCTAGCCTATTAAGAAGAAAATAAAAAGAAATAAGAAACTTTGTACACATAAAAATAAGAAAAAGTAAGAAAAAAAGATAAGGGGATGCAAACAGAATATTTTAGTTATTTTGTTGAAAATGATGTTTTTTCTCTTTTTTTTTTTTTTGAGAAAAACTATTTTATTTTTTTTATTTTTATTTTTTTTTTAATTTTTTATTTAATAATTACATTATATTGACACTCGTTTCTGTTCCGATTTTTTTTTCCCCTCCCTCCCTCCACCCCCTCCCCTAGATGGCAAGCAGTCCTTTATATGTTGGATATGTTGCAGTATATCCTAGATACAATATATGTTTGCAGAACCGAACAGTTCTCTTGTTGCATAGGGAGAATTGGATTCAGAAGGTATAAATAACCCGGGAAGAAAAACAAAAATGCAGATAGTTCACATTCGTTTCCCAGTGTTCTTTCTTTGGTGTAGCTGCTTTTGTCCGTCATTTATCAATTGAAACTCAGGTCTCTTTGTCAAAGAAATCCACTTCCATCAAAATATGTCCTCATACAATATCGTTGTCGAAGTGTATAATGATCTCCTGGTTCTGCTCATTTCACTTAGCATCAGTTCATGTAAGTCTCGCCAGTCCTCTCTGTATTCATCCTGCTGGTCATTTCTTACAGAACAATAATATTCCATAACATTCATATACCACAATTTACCCAGCCATTCTCCAATTGATGGGCATCCATTCATTTTCCAGTTTCTAGCCACTACAAACAGGGCTGCTACAAACATTTTGGCACATACAGGTCCCTTTCCCTTCTTTAGTATTTCTTTGGGATATAAGCCCAATAGAAACACTGCTGGATCAAAGGGTATGCACAATTTGATAATTTTTTGGGCATAATTCCAGATTGCTCTCCAGAATGGTTGGATTCGTTCACAACTCCACCAACAATGCATTAGTGTCCCAGTTTTCCCGCATCCCCTCCAACATTCAAAAATGATGTTTTTTCTCAAAGTGAAATTTATGATTAAGTGTGGTTTAATTTAATTTAGTTTTATTGTTGTTATTATTATTAATTTTTTTTTTTTTTTTTTTTTGCTGAGGCAATTTGCTGAGGGTAAAGTGACATGCCCAGAGTCACACAGCCAGGAAGTGTTAAGTGTCTGAAGTCATATTTGAACTCAGGTCCTCCTGATTTCAGAACTGGTGCTCTATCCACTGCACCACCTAGCTGCCCTGGTTTAATTTTATTTTAATGTTTTTACTTTGAAATTTAAAAAATAAAATCAGGGAATTGGGCAAGATAATCTGTAAGGTTCTGTCATTTCTATAATCCAGTGAGCCTGTGGTCAGAAGAACCCTTAAATACTATTTGGTGGCTCTGCCCAGGCCAGACCCTAATCAATGATCTCTGAGAGGTATATCTTATAAGCCTTTGATCATCCCTCTGAATCAGATTTTCTTTTGTTTCTTATTACACAGGAAAGCCGACAATATGGAGGCACCTCCAGTCACCATGATGCCTGTAACAGGTGGCACTATTAATATGATGGAGTATTTACTGCAGGGTAAGTTAATGTAAGAATTGGTTATATCACCCACTTCGTCCTCCTTTAATAAGTTATCATAATATGCCAGGAGATAAGGCAGTCATGGTATGTTTCTGGAGTCGGTAATGGGAAATGAGATTCTGGCTCAAGCTTTGTCTCTTAAGTGGTTATGACCCAACATGAGACCCAAATTTCCAGATAAGGAAACTCAGACTGAGAAAGGTTGAATAGCTTCTGGAGCTCATTGAATAGCTTCTGGAGCTCAGTGACCTCCTACATAAAAAAGGATGATTAGAGGAGGTGGTCTCTAAGAACAAGTTTTGTATTTCTGTTTTATAGATGATTATCTGAAATGTAGAAAGCTAAAATGATGTTTAGGATTTAATGGAGCCTCCTAAAAATTATGGTCTTTGGTCATGCTCCTTAGTCTTTTTTTTCCTGATGAAAATGAAAAGTGAGGTTCCATGTTGTTTTCCTTCCCCTTAGGAAGTGTTTTGGATCACAGTCTGGAGAGCCTTATACATCGACTTCGGGGTCTGTGTGACAACATGGAGCCTGAAACTTTTCTGGACCATGAAATGGTGTTCCTCTTAAAGGGGCAACAAGCTAGTCCTTTTGTTTTAAGGGCCCGGAGATCGATGGACAAGACAGGGGCACCCTGGCATCTGCGCTACCTGGGACAACCTGAGATGGGGGACAAGAATCGCCATGCCCTAGTACGTAACTGTGTAGATATTGCCACGTCAGAAAACCTGACTGATTTCTTGATGGAGATGGGCTTCCGAATGGACCATGAATTTGTTGCCAAGGGCCACTTGTTTCGAAAAGGCATCATGAAAATCATGGTATATAAGATTTTCCGCATTCTGATGCCAGGAAACACAGATAGCACTGAGGCCTTGTCCCTCTCCTATCTTGTAGAACTAAGTGTTGTGGCACCAGCAGGACAGGACATGGTTTCTGATGACATGAGAAATTTTGCTGAACAACTAAAACCTTTGGTTCACTTGGAGAAGATAGACCCCAAAAGACTAATGTGACAGAACGGGACTGCCTGACAATAGAGCCTGTTTTTGCATTACAGAAACCAAGACTCTAAATAAATATCCTTGGACTTCTTTGGACTTCTTTGCTTCAAGAATAAGGGTCCCAGGAGCTTACCTGAGATCTGGACCTCAAATCTCCTTTTCTGGAGATCTCAACATGGTTGGCACCATATAATTAGCTTATTTGTTGGGGTATATTAGCTGTACCTTTTTTTAATTACATTTTTTTCAGTTACCAAACCTTTCTTTATTTTTGTCCTCTTCTGCAATGTAAAAGAAAAACAAAATCCTTGAAATAAATCATAAGCAGTGCTATTTTGATGATCTGAGATCTGACCTTAAATTTGATCAGATTTCATTCTGTTAATCCTTTTCTGTTAGCAAAGGAAAAAGAAGGTGAACAAAAACAGTTTTTTGCTGGCAAGGGAATTTTATTAACTCAGTTTTCCTCATTAAAATTTTGAGTGAAAGTATATAAGACCAAACACAGTTAAAATATCTCGTATGGTAAAGATATGTATAAAGCATTGGTTCCATAGTTTCTCATCAAAGAACAGACTTTTTCCACCCTAACCATTAACAGGTTTGTTATCAACCAAAGAAGCATGCTGTAATCTACACATTCTGTGAAGCCAAAACAATGGCAATTCATGGTGTGATTAATGTAAAGAATAATTATTTTTAATATTTTGTGAATACTCCTTTTTTCCAAGTCAGTTACCTAGATAGTCCTTTCATCTCCCTCATTTCCCAAATTAAATCTTCCCTTGTAAAATCATTTAAACAAAAAACATCCTCTCCATATTACATTCCAGTGCTTCACCTTTGAGAGGCAGAATGTTTATTTCCTTATCTGTTCTCCCTAGTTCATTATTGGTTTTTTATTTACTCAGAATAATTAAATAATTCCTTTAAATGACTGTTTTATTGACAGTGCGTTTTGTCTATTCTTTGCTTCTGCTGACTTCATTCTATATCAGTTTATACAAATGTACCCTAAGAATTATTTGTTGTTTTTTAAATTAAATTTATTCTTTCTAGTATACAGGCTGTGTAGCCTCATGACAGAGAACACAGGGAGTATGGACTAGAATAAGACTTCTTAAACTTTTCCACTTGACCCCTTTCACCTGAGAAAGTTTTATGTGATCCCAGGTACATAAGTATATAAAATAGTTACACAAATCAAACATTTACTGATAGTAAATTATACTTTTGAGACCTCACATTCAGTTACGTGACCTGTATGGGGTTGCAAACTACATGTTAAAAAATTGGGGACTAGAGGATCTTAGGTGTCTTTACTTAAATTTTACCTCTTTTTGGTAATTTACTAGTATTGAACTTTCTGGTTTTGGCATTCAAATGTTTACAAAGTTAAATAGGTTGCTTTCGCAAAATGTCTAATAGCATTTTTTTTTTAATCCTGAAAAATGTACTCTTCTGACTTTACAATTTCTTTTTTTGGCAAGGAATTTATTTTTTAAATAGTATTTTATTTTCACAAATAAATGCAAAGATAGTTTTCAACAATCATTTTTGTAAGACTTGTATGTTCCAATTTTTTCTCCTTCCTTCATTTTCCTCCCTTCCTAAGACATAAAGTAGTTCGATATAGATTAAACATGTGGAATTTTTATAAACATATTTCTATATTTATCATGCTACACAAGCAAAATCAGATCAAACTGGGTAAAAACCGTGAGGAAGAAAAAACCTAATAAACAAAAAGGTGAAAATGCTATGCTTTAATCTATATTCAATCTTTATAGTTTTCTCTCTGGATATACATGAACTTTTCATCTCAAGTCTATTGGAATTGCCTTGAATCACCTCTTTGTTGAAAAGAGCCATAACTTTATAATTTCTAACAGGAATCCATTAATTCTCACAGTCATCCAGTTCCAAGCCTGAATGATAGCTGAACCTTGCTTTTTGTTATTTTCCATAACTGATCATTCACCCAGTCCTGGTCACTCTTTCCTTCATAATGCTTCTTGAAAGAATTGCATATATTTAATTTATATTGGATTGTTTGCTGTCTATGAGAGGGAGGGAGTAAGAAGGGAGAGAGAAAAATTTGGAACACAAGGTTTTGCAAAGGTAAATTTTGAAAACTATTGCACATGTTTGAGAAAATACAAATCTATTTAAAATTTAACAAATAATGCTTCTTGAATCTCTCATTTTATTCCCACTGCTACAATCCTAGTTAAGACCTTCATTAAATATCAGTTTTATTACTGAATATTATCTTAACGGATAGTTCCCTACTTTCAATGTCTACCCATCCAATCTAACTCACTCATATAATATTGTGACATTAATCTTAAAACACTGTTTTCATCATATCACTTTTTTGCTCTAAAGAAATTGCATGTATTGCCCACTGGAAAAAATATTGTAGGATTTAAATATAGCTTGGTTATTCCCATCACTGTGTCTTGCCTTTTCATTTAATCTATGCCTATTTTTTTGCCTAATTTACATCCTACTTCTTTAAAACCTAATTTGAGTTCTACAAAAAAGACCAACCACCATGCTCTTTTGATCCAAGCCCACATTTCAGACTAGGGTGGAGATAAGGGATGCTTGTTTGAAAAAAAGAAAAATAAAAAAAAAAAAGCTAAAGTGGAGAGTCAGTTTGCTAATAATTGTGGCAGTGTGCCAGATCTTCTGCCTCAAAATTTGTGCTTGGGCCCATAGCTTTCTGTTGTGTTCAAATGTTGTGTTCTTTTTCTTCTTTAAAATATAAGATGATGGTTCTCTCTGAGAGAGAAGGTTTCTGGAGATTTTCTGGAGGTAGCCTTAGTATCAGTTCAGATCAATAATTACCCCAAATGCAGCCAGCTGGTAAAAATACAAATGTTTAATTTCTCCTAAGTCTTGTCTCTTTCCTTGGGCCCGGAGAGCTAGATTCTTAGAGGCCTATCTCTCTGCTTGGTTCCAAGAGCTTCCTCCGAATGTCTCCAAATCCAAAGATTTTGTCCTTCAGCCTCTGCCTCTGCTTTCTTCAGCCTCCAGCCAGCACCAAGATGGAATGAATCTCTTGTCTCCTTCACTTGGGACTCGGCTAGCTTTCTGGCCAGTCTTTCAGATCAGCTTGGTCTCAGTTGGGGAAGTGCAGGAGCCCAGCCACCACAGTGGGGTGAGATGAAGATGAATCTGGTTGTGCCTCTGAGAGAGTCTTCTCTCTCTCTCTTTTTTTTTTTTTTTAAATAACTTTTTATTGATAGAACTCATGCCAGGGTAATTTTTTACAACATTATCCCTTGCATTCACTTCTGTTCCGATTTTTCCCCTCCCTTCCTCCACCCCCTCCCCCCCCCAGATGGCAAGCAATCCTTTACATGTTGAATAGGTTACAGTATATCCTGGATACAATATACGTGTGCAGAACCGAACAGTTTTCTTGTTGCACGGAGAGAATTGAATAAATAATCCGGGAAGAAAAACAAAAATGCAAGCAGTTTATATTCATCTCCCAGTGTTCTTTCTTTGGGTGTAGCTGCTTCTGCCCATCTTTGATCAATTGAAACTGAATTAGCTCTCTTTATTGAAGAGATCCACTTCCATCAGAATACATCCTCAAACAGTATTGTTGTTGAGGTATATAATGTTCTCCTGGTTCTGCTCATTTCACTTAGCATCAGTTCATGTAAGTCTCGCCAGTCCTGAGAGAGTCTTCTCAATCTTCTGCTGAACTTTCAACTTGTAGCTTCTTCCTCTGAAAACTCTCTGACTGGCTCTATTTATTAGAGAGAGAGGAATTGTGGGATGCGAGAGAGAGAGAGAGGAATTATGGGTTTCTCCCATAGTGCTCTCTGGCCCTAAGAGCTTCAAGGGAGGTGTGAACTCCAATGAGTAAAGGTGTAAACACAAACATTGTATTAATTAGTTCTACTTAGTACCTTGTTTCAGATTCTGGCCCAAAACATCTTCTTGTAAGATCAGATCAATAATCTATCAACTCTAATGAGTTAGTACTTTGTAAAGATTTCAACAGCTTTCCAACAGTCCTGAGAGTTTGATATTCTGAAAAGTTCTTGATCTGTCCTCAATCACTAGTCTCTTGTTATTTGTAGGGGAATCAAAAGGACAAGGACTGATTAGCTTTTGCCTCTGTGTTTCCTTAGTGCTTAGCACATAGGGAGGCACAGAGAAGGTATTTTATAATGATCAATTGATTAGCTTAAGTGGCCCACAATAACAATGTTCTTTCCTTTCTCACAATGTGCATTGCACTTAATTTGTTCCACTTTTTTGGCCCTTTACCCTATAATGCCTTTTATATGAAACTTTTCTCTATAGTTTGTCTTCCCAACTCATTGGTCAGTTTCTCAGGCACAGGAAATGTTTTATACTCTTATGTTTTTCACAGCCCACCTAGCTTGTAGTGTACTGTTCAGGTAGTAGGGATGCTGATCTCTGTTGAATGAATGCTGATCCATAGGCTCAAAAATAAGCTTTCCTGTCTGAACTGGTTCCACCAAGGTTCTCTCGTGAGTCATATTAGAAGCTGTGTGGCTTAACAGAACATGCAACTGATTTTGGAAAAATTAAGTTCTCTTGCCATCCCTGCCACTGATTTTTCTCTTTGACCTAGTACAAACTGCTTAGACTTTGGTATTCGGGTTTCCTTATCTACTGAGTGAGCCAATCATAACCATCTCTCCCGTTATAACTGAAATTAGTTAAAAGTTTCAAACAAGCAATAAAATGGTTATAAGGAACTGTGGGACCAAATTGGTTACCCCACCCTAGTCACAACCCCTTTCTGGACTGGTGACCTTATAGGAAACTCATCTCTTCCTTCATATTAGAGGAAAGTCAAGTTCAGGAGAAGTAGTTTAACTGGTTGAAATTTTGTTACATAGTCAACAACTCAAGGAAACAAACCTCCATCCATCTGTCCTCTGAAATGCCCAGAGGTAAAATGCAGTGACAGCAAATGTTACTTAGTAATTTAGGACAAGTAGTGAATTGAGATAGACAGGATATGATTCATCTTCCTAGTGTTTGGTTAGAATAGATTGTAATTGGGGTGTTTGGGTTTTTTGACTTGCTACATTAGTGACCATGAAGTCAATAAGCAATTAGCAACATTCTACTGTGTTTTAAGTGCTACGCTGTGCTGAGCATAGAAAGGCAAAAAAGTCTCTGCTCTCAAAGAACTCACATTGTAATGAGTAGAGACAAAATATGTAACCAACTATATACAAATGATATAAATAGGATAAACTGAAAATAATCAGCAGAGGGAAAGTAATAGAATTGAGAGGCATGGGAAAACACTTCTGGTAGAAGATGGGATGTTAATTGGATCTTGAAGGAAGTCAAGAGGCAGAGAATTCCAAACATGGGGGACAACCAATGAAAATACCTGGAATTAGCAATGGAGTAGTATATGTGAAGGAAGAACATGGAGGTCTTTGAAATTGGATCACAGAGTAAATGGGACTGAGTAAAATATAAGAAAACTAGATGAGAGGAGGATGGGACTGTAGGTTATGAAAGACTGAATGCTAAACTTGATTTTATATTTGATCCTGGAGGCAAGAGGAGTCATTGGAGTTTGAGTAAGGATTTGACATGGTTTAGGAAGATTTGTAACCTGAGTGAAGGATACAGTGGAACAGGGAAATACTTGTGGCAGGAACAGCTGATGAAATGTGAAAGAAGAGAATATGTGAGAGAAGAGATGTTAGAAAGTAGAAATAGTAGGACTTGACAACTGAGATAGCAAAAGTCAAGGATGAGCCTGGGTAAGAGGATATTAGTACTCTTGACTGTAACAGAAAAATTGGAAGAAGTGAATATTTGGGGGAAAAGATAATGATTTCAGTTTTAGATTCGATTAGTTTAAGAGGTCTACAATTCATTCAATTCAAGATATTTAATAAGTAGTTGAGGTTGTGAGACTGGAGGTCAGAATAGAAGTAGCTAGTGCTAGATAAATAGATTTGAATAATAAATGAAGTGAGTAGAACCAAGAGAACATTGTATACAACAACAAGATTATGTGATGATCACCTGTGATGGACTTGACTCTTTTCAGCAATAAGGTGATTCAGGTCAACTCCAATGGTCTTATGATAGAAAAGCCATCTGCATCCAGGGAAAAACTGTGGGAACTAAATGTGGATCACAACATAGTATTTTCGCGTTCTTTATTGTTGTTTGTTTTTTTCTTTCTCATTTTCTTCCCCTTTTTGATCTGATTTTTCTTATACAGCATGATAAATATGGAAATACATTTAGAAGAATTGCACATATTTAATTTGTATAGGATTACTTGCTGTCAAGGGGAAGGAGAAAAATTTGGTTTTGCAAGGGTGAATGTTAAAAACTATCTTTGTAGTTTGAAAAATAAAAAGTTACTATTATAAAAAATAGATCTGAAAATTGTCAGCATAAAGATGATCATTCAATCCATGGAAGCTGATAAAATCACCAGTAAAACAGTACAGAAGAAGAAAAGGACCTGAGACCCAGCCCCAAAGAATATCTTTAATTAGGGGAGCTGACCTGCATGAAAAACCAACCAATGAGATTTAAAAGATCATAGATAGGAGGAGAACCTAGAGATATCAGTGTCACAAAAACTTAGGAGATAGAACAAAGGAGAAGAGGGTAATCAAATGTCAGAAGTTGCAGAGACCAAGAAGGTTGAGGACTGAAAAAAAAGTCATTACTTTGGGCACTTAAGAGACCATTGGTAACTTTGGTTTGAAAGATGAAGAGAGAAGCCAGGCTTCAGACAGATAAATGGAGGCTGTACTTATAAATGGCATTGTCAAGGAATTAACTGCAAAAGGGAGAGAGAAGAGATTATAGCTGGAAGAGATGTATCACATGAGATGTGCTTTGATAATGAGGGAGATGTGAGCCTGTTTATTGACAGTGGGGAAGCAGCTAGTAGATAGGGAGCAATTGAAAATGAGTGAATTTAAAAAAAAATGAATGAGAATGATAAAGGAGCAATCTGCAGGAGAAGATAAGACAGAATGGAATCCCTTGTGCATGGAGAAGGATTTGGTTTAGGACCACCTTGTGAAGGATGAAGGAAGAGATATTAGAAGACATTCAAGTAATCATGTAATATGAAATGAAGAGGAGAGAAGAAGAGGTAGCTTTTGGCAAATATCCTAATTTTTTTCAGTGAAATATGAGGAAAGATTGACAACTAAGAAGATGGGAGGAGCCATGATAAGTCTGAAGAAGGATGAAAAAATTCAGAAAAGCTCTGTGGTAAATGAGTCAATTATTGCCTTACCATATTGAAGGCCCATTTGAGCTCCTGTAGCATAATCTTTTAATCAGCATGTTTTTGTTATTTTCTACAGTTTCGTTCAGCAGCGTGTACATAGGGCCAAAGATAATGGACAGTGGGAGTCATCCAAGGCAGAAGCAGGGCAGATTCATCCTCTGGGGAAAGAAGGAAGGGACTCAAAAAAACAAGATAGTACAGACTTGAACTGGTTCACCTAGGGTCCAGATGGAGAAGGGAAGAGAAGAGAACTAGTGGAGAGATGATGGCCTTGGGGGACTGCTAAGGGATTGAAGGGAACAGTAGGAATGAAGAACAGGGCATAGTAAAGCTAAATGAGAAGTGGTAAGACAACAGACTGTGACGAGATAAGAGAATTTCTGAGTTCATGAACAGGGAAGTAATACATTTAATGGTGATAGCAAGATAATTTTTTCATAAAAAGACCATCTTTGGTGTATCTGATTCTAGAAAGGAAAGAAATAAGCATTTATTAAGTATCTATTATGTGCCAGTTGCTATGCTAAGTGCTTTACAATTATTACTTCACTTTAATCCTGGGAGGTAGTTTCTATTATTATCCCCATTTTATAGTTAAGAATACTGAGACAAACAGGAGTTAATTGAATTGCCCAAAGTCACACTGTAAATATCTGAGGCTAGTTTTGAATTCAGGTCTTGACTCCCAGGCCCAGTATTCTATCCAATGAGCTTGGAGATGCCCAAGTATTCCAATAAATTCACCTCAATTAGTAAGTTGTGTGAAATGAATGGAAAGTACTACCAATGCTAGAAAAGATGTCCAGGGAGGCTTGTGTATGGAACTTCCATTCTAATGGAGAGACAATAATTACACATATAAGAATATATTCAAGATAAGCACAAGGTAATTTTTTTTGAGGAGGGGGCCACTAGCAGCTTAGCGGCATGGTATCAGTTCAGAAATTCAAAAGCTGAGCTAGGGAGAGTTGAAAGCTGGTGGACCTGGACCCTCCCCAAAATATAGGTCCCAGAAGGAACACAACAGTGAAAAAAGAGGATCAGTGTGAAGGAGGGATATTCCAGGGTAAAAAGGATCCAAGAACAGGACAGATGGCCCAGATGCTCAGGAGGGAGTACCTTCTATGCTTGGAATACAAAAACTTGGAGATGGAAGATGGAGTATGTTAGGATTCTTACAAGGTGCTAAGTCACAGGAATTGATAGAGACAATAATTATCTAATTTAGCATGGTACTTAACAGTTCTCTAGTTCACTAATGTACTTAGTACTTATTAGAGTTCTACAAGATTCACACCTTTAAGAGAGCATATATAAGCTAGGAGCCTCAAACAGGATTCAGTCCAGGACATTCAGAAATCATTCCTTCTTCCACCTTTGTGTTGGCTGGAGACATTTGGAGGGAGCTAGAGACAGAAGTTGGCAGAGACAAAAGGACTAGTGGCAGGAACCAAGGAGAGAGATAGGCCTCTAAGAAAGCTAACCGGGCCAAGGAAGGAGACAATACTTGAAAGATACAATAAAGGATTTGGACTTTAACTCCTGGGTGCATTTGGGGTGATCACTCTGAACTGAAACTAAGGCTGCTCCTAGAAGCCCCCAAGAAACTGCTCCCAGAGAACAATATATTTTAGAGGAGAACACTACAGGAGTAGACTGTGTGTCATAACACATAGACTTAGTTGATTGCCCCCTCCCAGCTGCCAAGATCATAAAATCTGTTCACTTATAGTCACACCTAAATAATCTTCAGTATGATTCATCCAGTTGACTTGTCAAGAATCAAATCCACTGTCATAGAGAGTAAAAATTTGTCTCCTCTTTTGTCCTCTCTTTTTTAAGGGCCCTCAAAAGAATGTGCCATTAACTTTGAAATCAATTCTAAAGTAGGTGTTTTATTTTAAAAACAAGATTTGAGTCAATGCAGAGTCATTGGTTGAGGAAAAATATCTGTAATAGGTGAAATTTGGACAGAGCCTTAAAGAATTATAGGATCTTAAGTAGATTTATGTTCAATTCTATAAATTCCTGAGAACAGTGGGGGTCCACAAAAATTATGATTTATTATTAATAAATGTTGGCTTTGTATATCTATTTTAAATACCTATATACCTGGGTCATGTAAAAATTTCTCAGATGAAAAAGGGTCAAGATAGAAAAAATTTTAGAAACTTTAGAACAGAGTGCTTGGGGAAGCGGGCAAATCTCCTTCCCCAAAGGTTTTTAGGAAAGAAATATACTTGCGGCCAAAGTTTGTTTAGTCCTCCTTTGGAAATCTCTTCTCTGTTAGGAAAGTGACCAAATAGACATTTCATTCCCTGGTTTCCCTCAAATCCCATATAAAATCCAACTTTCTATCAAAAGCTTCCCCAATCCTTTTTAATTCTAGTGTCTTCTCTCAATTTATCTTCCATTGATCCTCTCTTTAGCTTGTTAGTGCACAGTTGCTTGCATTTGTCTACCCCATTCAATTATGAGCTTCTTAAAGGTGGGAACTGGTTTTGTTTTGTTTTGCCTTTCTTTGTATCCCCATTGCTTACCATGGCACTTGATACATAGTAGGTACTTATTGCTTAAATAATATAAATAAATAAATAAAATAAATACTTATTGACTATCTAACTAATGAAATATGCAGGTAACTGGTCAAAGAAGAGCCAAACAGATGAAATTCTCTCATCTGTGGCAGTGAATCTTAACAGGAATCTCAAAGCAATAAGCAGCATGTTGCAAATACCAAACACTTCTTCCTCATAGGTGGATTTCACCTTTCTGCTATATCTGAGCATCTATGACAACCAATTAGGTACACATCTGTAATTATTCACAGGAATAGAATGTGTGAGATAACACTGATTGATGTATTGTTTCTTCCAGGTCCCTGAAGACAACAGAACCCTCCCTAGTAACCTTTGCTCTTTTTATCATTGTTGTTGTTTTCAAATCTATTCTTTCATTATTATCTATATTTTTACACATTATTTTGTCTTTTTTTTTTTTTTAATGAGTTAGCTGTAAGCCTGAAGGACTTTTGATGAAAAGTATTCCATACCCAGAGAAAAAACTGATTTTACCTGAATACAGATTGAAGCATAGTTTTTTTTTTTTAACTTTATTTTTCTTGAGGTTTTTTTGGGGGAGGGTGGAGAGTAGAATATATGCTTCCTTCAGCAACATGACTTTCATGGAAATGTTTTACATAACTTCATATGTGCCCTCTCAATGAGAGGGGAAGGAATAGGAATGGAAGAAGGAAGAAAAATAATTTGGAACTCAAAAATTTAAAAATATATATTAAAAATTGTTTTACATATAACTAGGGAAATATTAAATTAAATGGAATTGGTTGTATTTGTGAGTTATAGGAGGCAGCTTGGTGGCTCAGTGGCTAGAGCATTGGACCTAGAATCAGGAAGAACTAAGTTCAAGGTCAGCCTCAGATACTTCCTGTCTGTATGTCCTGGGCAAATCACTTAATCTGATTTGCCTGACAAAATGGATATACCTGAAGAAGGAAATGACAGACTACTCTGATATCATTGCCAAGAAATCCCATATGGATTCACAAAGGATTGGACATAACCAAAGCCCCTGAAAAACAAATGGGCTCAAGACATTTACTCTCAAGCTTCCCAATTCATCATATGCTCTTTTTCTTGCGGGGGAGGGTGGGAAGAAGATATAAGGAGGAGGTTCAACCTTTATTTTCATTGATGTAGAAACTCCCAGTAAGAAGATTCCCTTTACTATTGCTTGTTATCCCATGCTCTCCAATTTACATGAGAAGTTTCCTGGGTCATGAAAAGATTAAATGACTCGTCAACCATCATTCAGCTCCCATGTGTCAGAGTCCTTCATCTTGACTCAGACTCCAGCACTACATTCTCTATGGTTTATACATCTTGTGTCATGTATCTTTCATAAACAGTCTATATAAGCCTAATATACATCTCAGTATTAGCAATAGGACTGTCTTTATAGTTAGCATTAGTCTAAAATCCAAGAAGGCTCCCTGTTGAATTACTTATATATAAAAGGTATTCCAAAGCTCTTAGTGTAATTTTAAGTTATTAAAACGTTATTGAAACCTAAATCCAATATGGGAGGTAGTTGCTATTACTATCCCCAATTTTCCAATTGAGAAAATTGAGACAGAGATTAAGTAATTTTCCCCACATCATCACTAGGAATTAGAGAAGTAGAGAGGTAGCAGAAGTATGATCATCTCTATTTCATAATGAGATAGTAAGGATTATGATTTGGCCAACATCATGCAGCTAATAGGTGGCAGAAATCAGTATTGAAGGCATTAAAAACTTTAGACTGCACTAAGACATTTGGGACATCTTTTATCTCAAATATTGCATTTTACTCAAATGACTTGAATAAAACTAATCTTGGAAAGGCAAGGATTGGAGATATTAGTACAGCTAAATAAAGACTTTCAACATGGAAGTAGAAGAAACAGTTAAAGGAAAATCAGAAGACTGAAGTTCTCACTTTAAACTTTCCATTTATATAACTCTGGGCAAATCTGTATTTCACAGACAGCAAGGAAAATAATGAATAGAGCTGGGCCTGGAGCCAGGAATACTGGAGTTCAAATCTAGCCTTAGTTACTTACTAGTTGTATGATCCTATGTAAATCACTTATTTTTTTCAGTTTTCTCAACTATAACATTGGAATAAAAAAAAGCACTCACTTCCCCTAGTTGTTGTGAGAATAAATGAGATAATATTTGTAAAATACTTAGCACAGTGCTTGGCACATAGTAGGTTCTTAATAAATGCTTGTTTTCTTTCTTCCTCTGTGCCATAGTAGAATTTTGTAGCAGAAAGGATATTGTTCTTCTTCTTTTTTTTATTATAGCTTTTTATTTACAAGATATATGCATGGGTAATTTTTCAGCATTGACAATTGCGAAACCTTTTGTTCCAATTTTTCCCCTCCTTTCCTCCACCCCCTCCAAATGGCAGGTAAACCAATAAATGTTAAATATGTTAAAGTATATATTAAATACAATATATGTATACATATCCATACAGTTATTTTGCTGCACAAGAATCGGACTTTGAAATAATGTACAACCTGAGGAGGATATCAAAAATGCAGGCAGACAAAAACAGAGGGATTAAAAATGCTATGTAGTGGTTCACACTCATTTCCTAGAGTTCTTTCTCTGGGTGTAGCTGGTTCTATTCATTATTGAACAAATGAAATTGATTTGGTTCATCTCATTGTTGAAGAGAGCTGAATTGATCATCATATAATGTTGTTGTTAAAGTATATAATGATCTCCTGGTTCTGCTCATTTCACTCAGCATCAGTTCACGTAAGTCTCTCCAGGCCTTAAGGATATTGTTCTTAATAAGAATTATAGGATTGAAGATTTAGATTCTGGGAAAGACCTTAGAGGCCATCTAGCCCAACCTCTTTATTATATAAACCCGTTTCTTAAACTGTGGTTCATGACGACATATGGTATCTTGTAATTGAATGTGGACGCCATGAAATGATGATTTATTGTTAGTAAATGTTTTATTTATTTACCCATTTAATACTATATACCTGAGGTCACATAAAAATTCTTCTGACAAAAATGGGTTGAGAATGGAAAAAGTTTAAGAAGCCCTGTATAGCATATGTTATATTGCTTACTCTCTTGGGGCGGCGGGGAGGTAAGGAAGGAAGGGAGAAAAGAAAATTTGGAAACTACAAAATCTTACAAAAATCAATGTTGAAAACTATCTTTACATATAATTGGAAAAATAAAATACTATTGAAGGAGGAAAAGGAGGAAGTTAAGAAGAAGAAGGAAGAGGAAGGAGAAGGAGAAGAAAGAGAAAGAAAAGGAGAAGGAAAAAAAATATATTTAAAAAAGCACTTTAAATTTTGCAAAGCACTTTTATCATAACACCTTAATAAAGTAGGTAGGTAGGTAGGTAGATAGATAAATAGACAGTAAAAACAGTCATTCCTGTCATGAGAATATTGTGACTTGGCCATGATAATGCAGCCTAATTTTCTTCAGTAAGGTTTTGTACTTAAATTTTTAAATTATTAATTCTCTTTTCATATCTTTCTTCCACAGCCCTCATTTAGTTTTTTTTAAATAACTTTTTATTGAAAGAACATATGCATGGGTAATTTTTCAACACTGACCCTTGCAAACACTTCTGTCTCCAACTTTTCCCTTCCTTTCCTCCACCCCATCCCCTAGACGGCAAGCAGTTTCATACATATTAAACATGTTAAGGTATATCTTAAATACAACATATGATACATATTTATACAATTCTCTTATTGCTCAAGAAAAATTGGATTTAGAAAGGTAAAAATAACCTGGGAAGAAAAACAAAAATGCAAGCAGTCCACACTCATTTCCCAGTGGTTTTTTGCTGGGTGTAGCTGGTTCTGTTCATCACAGATCAATTGGAACTGAATTGGATCTTCTCATTGCCGAAGATAGCCACTTCCATCAGAATTGCTCTTCATATAGTATTGTTGTTCTGCTCATTTCACTTAGCATCAGGTCATATATGTCTCTCCAAGTCTTTCTGAAATCATCCTGCTGGTCATTTCTTACAGAACAATATCATTCATATACCATAATTTATTCAGCCATTCTCCAACTGAAGGGCATCCATTCAATTTCCAGTTTCTTGCCACCACAAAAATGGCTGCCACAAACATTTTTTGCACATACAGGTCCCTTTCCCTTCTTTAATATCTCTTTGGGATATAAGCCCAGTAGTAACACTGCTGGATCAAAGGGTAAGCACAGTTTGATAACTTTTTGAGCATAGTTCCAAATTGCCCTCCAGAATGGTTGGATCAATTCACAGTTCCACCAACAATGTATCAGTGCCCCAGTTTTCCCACATACCCTCCAATATTTGTCATTATCTTTTCCTGTCAGCTTAGCCAATCTGATAGGTGTGTAGTGGTTTCTCAGAGTTGTCTTAATTTGTATTTCTCTGATCAATAGTGATTTAGAACACCTTTTCATATGACTACAAATAGTTTCAATTTCATCATCTGAAAATTGTCTGTTCATATTCTTTGATCATTTATCAATTGGAGAATCAGCCCTCATTTAGTTTTTTAATACTTAATTTTATTTTTTTATTATAGCTTTTTTATTTACAAGATATATGCATGAGTAATTTTTCAGCATTGACAATTGCAAAACCTTTTGTTCCAACTTTTCCCCTTCTTCCCCCCACCTTTTCCCTCAGATGGCAAGTTGACCAACACATATTACATTTGTTAAAGTATAAATTAAATACAATATCTGTATACATGTCCAAACAGTTATTTTGTTGTACAAAAAGAATCGGACTTTGAAATAGTGTATAATTAGCCTGTGAAGGAAATAAAAAATGCAGGTGGACAAAAATAGAGGGATTGGGAATTTTTATGTAGTGGTTCATAGTTATCTCCCAGAGTTCTTTCACTGGGTGTAGCTGGTTCAGTTCATTACTGCTCTATTGGAACTGATTTGGTTCATCTCATTGTTGAAGAGGACCCCATCCATCAGAATTGATCATCATATAGTATTGTTGTTGAAGTATATATTTCATTTAGTTTAAAAAAAATTTTTTTCTATTAAAAAATCCACACCTGACTCTGCTTTTTAACTCTTCTAGGAATTTTTTCTGGGCTTGTATACAACTTGCATTTGTAGACTTTGCTTATAGATATTTTGAAATCTCTTTTGTGTTTGTAGCTTGAGCTTCCATATGACCATAGTTGCTCTTTATGATCAGGTTCTTTTGTTGTTGTTTATTTTTCCAGTCCACTTCTTGATGCTTACTTTAAGTTAGAAAGGGGGAGGGACAGGAGCAATATGACCTGAGTTTCTGTTTTTAATGTCTTCTTATCTCAGTCTATATATCTGAAGTTTTCAGTGCTCCCCAAGTTGTATTAGTCTGAGAGGAGGTTTGTCCATTACCCTCCTTGTTTGAACTCTGAAAGTTCCTGACTTATTTTTGGCTCTGTCAGCTTGTTTTTGAGATCTTCCGTAGCCTGGTGCTGGACTTAGCCACTATTACCCTACTGGGAGACTGCAGATTCTGCTGAATCCCCTTTGGTCTAAGACTCTTGCCCTGATTATTCCACTATGGGCTTTTACTGGGCTAAAGGCTAGAACTAAATATCTGTTTTGGTTCTGAAATCAGCACCACAGAGCTACTCCTTTAGAACTTGTTCCTTGTTCAGTATAAAACTCTGCCCCCTACTTGTAATCACTCCTTTCCTTTCTGGATCTATGATCTGGAATTCATGAGTTACCAAATAACATCTCTTCCAGCATCAACACTAACTAGTTCAAGCATTTCCTGAGATCTTTGTGCCCCGGTGTTTCCCCACCTACTATTTTGTGTCAGTTTTCTTTTCATCCTTGGATACTGAAATGCTCCCCACCACAGCTCCTATCCCTACTGTCTGAAAACCTCTGTTTCCTTAAATTGCTCTGGACCAGAAAAAAAATGACTCAATATGAATTTTTCTTGGCTTTTCTAATCAGAATTCAGACCAGTATGCACTCTAGGTTGTTGTGGAGGAAATATATTTGGAGAGCTAGGCAGAAATGCTTTTTCTCATTCTTACTTCTTGACGCTGTCCTTCCATATTTGATTCTGATATTGTTTCATTATTTGAAGTCTTTTAAATCATAATGCAGTTTTCATTTTTGTTTCTCTTGACAGTATTTATATTTGCTACAATTTTATCTGAAATCGTAATGTACATAGTGTATGGTTCAGAAATAGTGTGGGTCACCATTTAATAAAAAAGCTGGAGAGATCTCTAGAAGCAAAGTTTATTACACATTCTTGAGAGAAGGGCGTCCCACCAGTAGAGCAGACAGTGGAAGGGAGGAAGCACCTTCTGGGGCAGGATTAACACTTTTAATCCTAAAGCAAATACCCCCTCCCACCACTGACCCTCATCCCCATTGGTTGAGGATCTTACATTCTAAACTCGAGAACTACCCAAGAAATTGAACTTGACCAATAAGTACATAGTTGCCTATATTTGACTGAAATAGGGAGAAACTGATGTCATAGGAGGATAGCAGGCGAATTTAACCAATAAGTACATAGTTGCCCATATTTGACTGAAATAGGGAGAAACTGATGTCATAGGAGGATAGCAGGAAGGGGACTTAGGTATGTCCTTGACTCAATTTTCAAAATCCTTCAGGCTTATGCAAACTCTGAAGTAGATGAAGCCTTACTTGATTTTCACAACTGTCTTGAAAGATCTCACCTCATCTTGTTCAATAGGTCTAGCTTTTTTGGATTGCACATTTAATTTAACTTTTTGCAATATTTGTTCTTGTTGCTTTTACCTACTTGTGAACTAGATAAGAATATTTCTGTTTTACCCATAAAAAAACTTATACTCTGTTTGAGTAAATGGTAGATCCAGAACCCTAACCTACATCTTCTGAATATAAACACTATGCTTATGCTATATAACCTTACCTCTTTAATAATAATCAATTTGTGATCCAATTATTCTAGAGAGCAATTAAACTGTGCATCCTCTTTGATCCAGCAATGTCTCTACTGGGCTTGTACCTCAAAGTAATCATAAAAAAAATCCCATAAAAAGGGAAAAAGGACCCACATGTGCAAAAATGTTTGTAGCAGCAAGGAATTGGAAAGTGAGTGAATAGATACCCATCAATTGGAGAATGGCTGAATAAGTTATGGTATATGAATGTTATGGAATATTATGTTCTATAAGAAACAATCAGCAACATGATTTCAGAAAGGCCTGGAGAATCTTACATGAACTGATGCTAAATGAAGCAAATAGAATCAAAAGAACATTGTATATGGCAACAGCAAGATTATGAGATGACCGATTCTGATGGACATGTTTCTTTTCAACAATGAGGTGATTCAGGCCAATTCCAATAGACTTGGGATGGAGAGAGCCATCTACATCCAGAAAGACACCTGTGGGGACTGAATGCAGATCATAACATAGCATTTTTGCCTTTTTTGTTTTTTGCTTGCTTTTTATTTTCTTTCTCATCTTTTTTCCTTTTTGATCTGATTTTTCTTGTCCAACATAATAATTGTATAAATATGTATAGAAGAATTACATAGGTTTAACATTTATTAAATGACTTGCTATCTAAGGAAGGGGGAAAGGGAGGGAGAAAAATTTGGAACACAAAGTTGAAAACTATGCATATATTTTGAAAATAAAAAGCTAAAAAAATAAATTCACATTTGTGTAGTAATTTATAATTATAATTGATATTAATAGCTAGAATATATATAAATGTAAATACTTATTATGTGGTTGGCACTCTCTTAAGTACTTCAGAATTGATGGTATGACATGGGAGACACTGGTACAAGACCAACTCGCAAGCCTGCCCTCATCAGAAAAGGATGCTGTCCTCTATGGGCAAAGCAAAATTGAATAGCTCAGAAGAAACTCAAGATAAGCAAAGTTAGAGAATCCATCCCAAATGTTCATAAGGATTATTTATGTCTGATCTGTGGCAGAGCATTTGACCTTGTCTTGTCTAATCAGCCACAGTTGGACATACTATAATTCGACTCTAACATACAATGTCATTTTGGTTATCTTCAAGAACAAATGACAACAACCAACCAACCATCTAGCTAGGCACTGTGCTAAGTGCATTAGAATGATTCCCTCATTTAATCCTCATAACAAATGCAGGAGATAGGAGCTATTACTGTCCTCCTTTTACAGATGAGGAAACTAAGGCAAACTGTCGTTTGAACTAATGTTCAGCATCTTGCCCAGATTCACACAGCTAGTAAATATCTAAAGATATATTTCAACTTGTCTTCCAGACTCTATCCAGCACTCTATCTACTGCACTATCTAGATACATCATTATCTTGTGTAATCTTATTTGCTCTTCACAGTAACCCTAAAAAAAATCCCATAAAAAGGGAAAAAGGACCCACATGTGCAAAAATGTTTGTAGCAGCAAGGAATTGGAAAGTGAGTGAATAGATACCCATCAATTGGAGAATGGCTGAATAAGTTATGGTATATGAATGTTATGGAATATTATGTTCTATAAGAAACAATCAGCAACATGATTTCAGAAAGGCCTGGAGAATCTTACATGAACTGATGCTAAATGAAGCAAATAGAATCAAAAGAACATTGTATATGGCAACAGCAAGATTATGAGATGACCGATTCTGATGGACATGTTTCTTTTCAACAATGAGGTGATTCAGGCCAATTCCAATAGACTTGGGATGGAGAGAGCCATCTACATCCAGAAAGACACCTGTGGGGACTGAATGCAGATCATAACATAGCATTTTTGCCTTTTTTGTTTTTTGCTTGCTTTTTATTTTCTTTCTCATCTTTTTTCCTTTTTGATCTGATTTTTCTTGTCCAACATAATAATTGTATAAATATGTATAGAAGAATTACATAGGTTTAACATTTATTAAATGACTTGCTATCTAAGGAAGGGGGAAAGGGAGGGAGAAAAATTTGGAACACAAAGTTGAAAACTATGCATATATTTTGAAAATAAAAAGCTAAAAAAATAAATTCACATTTGTGTAGTAATTTATAATTATAATTGATATTAATAGCTAGAATATATATAAATGTAAATACTTATTATGTGGTTGGCACTCTCTTAAGTACTTCAGAATTGATGGTATGACATGGGAGACACTGGTACAAGACCAACTCGCAAGCCTGCCCTCATCAGAAAAGGATGCTGTCCTCTATGGGCAAAGCAAAATTGAATAGCTCAGAAGAAACTCAAGATAAGCAAAGTTAGAGAATCCATCCCAAATGTTCATAAGGATTATTTATGTCTGATCTGTGGCAGAGCATTTGACCTTGTCTTGTCTAATCAGCCACAGTTGGACATACTATAATTCGACTCTAACATACAATGTCATTTTGGTTATCTTCAAGAACAAATGACAACAACCAACCAACCATCTAGCTAGGCACTGTGCTAAGTGCATTAGAATGATTCCCTCATTTAATCCTCATAACAAATGCAGGAGATAGGAGCTATTACTGTCCTCCTTTTACAGATGAGGAAACTAAGGCAAACTGTCGTTTGAACTAATGTTCAGCATCTTGCCCAGATTCACACAGCTAGTAAATATCTAAAGATATATTTCAACTTGTCTTCCAGACTCTATCCAGCACTCTATCTACTGCACTATCTAGATACATCATTATCTTGTGTAATCTTATTTGCTCTTCACAGTAACCCTGTGAAACAAGGTAAAAATCAGCCCCATTTTAAAAATGAAGAAACCAACATTCAGAGACATTTAAATAATTTAAAGACCATTAAAACTATAGCAGAGCTGTCTCCAACCTGGCCAATTTTTTTTTCTTTTAGCAGATATCAGGTTAACTTATAGTAGAAATCAGGACCACCATCTTTATTTGCAACAAGCAACAAGGACAGTTAGTAACTTAGTTGTTTCAAGGTTCACACTTGGGTCTCAGTATGTGATACCTTGTAATAAGAATGCTGCAAAGGATTATAGAATTCTGTAAAGAACTTGTCATTGAGGGATTCAGCCAACGGGTGGCAGCATCATCAAGGTTTATGTGCTACTGGTATGCCTGACTGCTGGCTCAAAGCAGGGATAGAAGAATTCTGACAGGAAGGTCCTATCATAAGGATGTCCCTGCCTACTTGTTCCAAATGTAATATTTATTTAGTACCTACTATATGCCATGTACTATGCTACAGGGTTTTAATATTATTATCTCATTTGATCTTCACAACAACTCTATGAGGAACTAAGAACTGTATGTTCTGTACACATGGGCAGGTTTCTGATGCTAACCACAGATAAAAATCCAGGAAATGATGTAAAACTTAGGACTAAATATTAGATGATAATTAGAAGAGACTTATGGTTGACTTTTTAGTAGTGTCAGCACCAAATGGCTAACTGTTGGGCTGTTGAAGAAAGGATTTCTATTCAGAATGGAGTTGAGATAGATTAGCTCCAGATTCTTCCAGTTGGGGGATTCAATAATTCTACTTATTGTCTTTGACAGAAAGGAGCAGGGTTAGGATGACAAGAAAACAGATTCAGGAAAAGGTAAATCAGTCAACCAATCTATCAGGCATTTATTAAGCACTTACAAAGTACTGTGCTTGGCTCTTGGATTTAAGGACAAAAATGAAGTCCCTCTAAGAACTTACATTCTATTTAGAAGAAGTATCATAGAAAAACTTCCTTCAGTAAATTAAACAACTCTATGCCGAAAGCTAGTCCAGTTCTAGTTAAACCTCTTGGGGGTGGTCTTATTAGATTTGAGTCACTCTTTCAGCAGCTGCAAGGAGCAGAAAATCCCTTGTCCCAAACACAATGAGACCAGATTGATTTTACTTTTCCTCTAATCTAATACTCCAGAGCCACATGCTAAATTCCTCAGGAAATTTCCAGATGATTTACTCTCCCTGAAGACTTCCCAAACAAGGAGTATGACCTAAGCCTTTCCTGGAAGTGATCTCTTTCTCAAGAGAATCTCAAATTGCACCTATTTATCCAAAAGACTTGGCACAATTTGGACTGCCCTGATGAATTGTGCATATCAGTAGATTCAGATCAAGAAGAGCATACCAAAGAAGGAGAGAGTGAGCTTCCCTTAGATGGATGCCTTTTCTTTGCAGCAACAATGAAATTCTAATAAACCCAGACTTGATATTCTGAAGATCAAAAGTAAGGAGCATTGGTAAATCACTGACGCAAAACTGGATAACCTAAAATTTCCCACTCAGCTTGCTGTCTGATGTTGGTATCCCAAATTATTGTCAGGTTAGAAATAGATGAAAATTTAGAATCTATGCCTTTCTCTGGCCTTGGTTATGAAGTATACCCAAGGAACTGGAATTTTCCATGTGACCTGAGACTTTTTTGAGTTTGGCTTTGCCAGTGTATTTCTTGGACTGGAATCCCAGGCCCAAAAAGAGAGTAAAGAACAGAATGTGTGATGAAAACTTAGTGAGAAGAAGGATAGAATGCAACCAAATAGCTTTTATATTCATGTCATTATAGGACCAACTGGAGTTCTCACAAGAGAGCAATTAGTAGTCATTATTAGACTTGTTACTGTTCAGTCATTTTTCAGTCATACCCAAATCTCTGTTACCCTTTTTAGGGTTTTCTTGGCAAAGATACTTGGATGGAGTTCCATTTCCTTCTTTAGCTTATTTACAAATGATGAAACTTAGGCAAACGGTAAAGTGACTAGTTCAGGGTCTTTGGTTAGATTGTCCCTCAAGTTAACTAAGGGAAATTAGAAATGACTTAAAAGGTACATAATTTCAATACTTTCTATCTTAAAAATAAATTATTTCATGATTTTAATAATTATATTGATAATTATTGTTAATAATTAGTGATTTAATAATTATTTATTTTGATTATTTAATATTTATTTATAAACAAGCTATTTCCTGAACTCAACATGCTATCTTTCACTTCCCTTCATTCATATTACAATAACTCAGATATCTACTATGTCCTGGGCCTTATACTAGGTGCAAAAGATTTTTAAAACCTGAAATACCCTTTCCCTTCTAGGAGCTTTTATTCTTTTGGAGGAAAATAAATATAAAATTATTATATAATTATATAAATAAATATAAAACAAATATATAATAGAAAAGTTAAGTACAAAATGATGTCTAAGTGGGAGATACTTGCAGCTAGCAGATCATGAAAAGCTTTATCTAAAACATGATGCTTAAGATTAAGTTTTGAAAGAAGTTAAGGATTCTTTGAAAAAGAGATAACAAGAATAAATTCAGGGTACGAGGGCTAGAGCCCTCCTCCATGATAAAAAGGTTTCCTTTCTTCATCTCTTCCTTTTAGAATCCTCATCTTTCAAAGCTCAGTTTCTGTGCCGATTTTTCCACATAGTTTTCCCTTATCCTTTCAGTTATCATCATTCTTTCACTCCTGTCCCTGCATATTAGTGAATTTTTTTTATTGCTTAATTTTTTACCTTTATATATTACACATGTTAAATATCTGCATGTTTTATCCTTCCAATAGAATAGAAGTTCCTTGATATTTCCTTTCGGCAAATTCTATCTTGTTTGAAGCCAGGCACTATTTCCATTTTTGGTTATTATTCCTAGTATTGTGCTATGAACAATCCTGCCCTGTCCCCAATGGTCTTGTTTAGTCTGGTCTGACTCTACCTGACCCTAATTCTTGCCATTGCCTTCAACTCATTTTGCAGATGAGGAAACTGAGACAAACAGGATTAAATGACTTTCCCAGAGTGATGCAGCTTGTGTCTGAGGTCACATTTGAACTCAGGAAAATGAATCTTTCTAACTCTGGGGCCATCTATCCCCCCCCACACACTTTAGCTTAGACTGTATTAATCTGTCCTGCCTAGACTACAATTCCTATGTTGATAAGTTTCCTTAAGTTTCCTCTAGATAGGGGCAGCTAGGTGGCACAGTGGATAGGACATCAGCCTTGAAGTCAGGAGGACCTGAATTCAAATGTGGCCTCAGATACTTAAAACTTCCTAGCTGTGTGAGTCTGGGCAAGTCACTTAGCCTCAATTGCCTCAGCAAAAAAAAACAAAAAAAAAAGTTTCCCCTATGTCCACAAAGACCACCTCCCTTGAGTTATGATGACCACCTTTTCTTTGGCTGGGCACTTCATTCCATTTACATCTTCCTTGTGATCTCACCACTTCCCCTTTCAATATTTCATTTATCCTGAAAGAATTGTCTTTGCTAATTATATTCCTGCCTTGGCATTACTGAAGAGTATAAGATATACTGTATTATTTGGAATCAGAGAGAGGACCTGGGTTTGAATTCTGGAACTGTAACATTACTTTGGATGACTTTGGGCCAAAATTCCTTATCTGTATTGAAAGCAGGGGGTTTGACATTTTTATCCTAATCAATGGGAATTTAATATGTGTCAACAAACTTGTCTATACTGAGTTATCCGTCCAAGGGGATAACTTTTCTTTAACTGGATTGACAAGGGACTACTTAAACAATTTCAGGTGAGAGGGGAACAAACAAGCATGAAGGGTTCCAGGCCTAGGAGTTTCCCCAAGGGGGCAAATGCCTTTGTGGGTACCAGAGGGTAGAAAGAATGTTACTCTTCCCTTCTCCCTGCTCTCATTCTTGACCATGTTATTAGGTGGCCTGGACAAGCAGCATTCTTCCGGGAACAGTAAAAGTCCCAGTAAGTACTATCCACGTAGGGGTCACTCTTCTTTATCTGGTGCAATAGGCTACTCAGAGTTACAGAGCATTCAAATAAACAACCTTTGACTAAAAAACATTCCAATACCTTTTTTTTTTCATTTTCTTTCTTTTCTTTCTTTTATTTGAGACACCTTGTACAAAAATGGAAATAGTTTACATAACTGCACATGTGTAGCCTACATTTGATTGCTTACCATCTCAGGGAGGAGGCATTAGAAGGAGGAGGGATAAATAGAATTTGGAATTCAAAACTTTAAATAAAAATGTTTTAAAAGTCAAAAAAATGTTAAATAGAAAAAAAAAATTTTTTTTATAGCTTCTTATTTACATGGTATATGTATGGGGGAATGTTTGTGGCAGGTCTCTTTGTAGTGGCCAGAAACTGAAAACTGAGTGCATGCATGCCCATCAATTGGAGAATGACTGAATAAATTGTGGTATATGAATATTATGGAATATTATTGTTCGGTAAGAAATGACCAACAGGATGATTTCAGAAAGCCCTAAAGACTTATATGAACTGATGCTGAGTGAAATGAGCAGGACTAGAAGATCATTATATACTTCAACAACAATAGTATATGATGATCAATTCTGATGGGCGTGGCCATCTCCAGCAATGAGATGAACCAAATCAGTTCCAATAGAGCAGTAATGAACTGAACCAGCTACACCCATGAAAGAATGCTGGGAGATGACTATGAACCATTACATAGAATTCCCAATCCCTCTATTTTTGTCTGCTTGCATTTTTAAATTTAATAATTTAATTAAAATTAAATAATTGTTAGGACATATATGCTTTAACATACTTAACATGTATTGGTCAACCTGCCATCGGGAAACAAAAGTTTTGACAATTGTTAATGCTGTAAAATAAAAAGCTATGATAAAAAAAAACTTTTTAAAATTTTAAAAAAAGATATATGCATGGGTAATTTTTCAGCATTGACAACTGCCAAACCTTTTGTTCCAGTTTTCCCCTCCTTCCCCTCACCTCCCACTCTCCCATTGGCAGTTTGACCAATACATGTTAAATGTGTTAAAGTATATATTCAATACAATATAGGTATACATGTCCATACAGTTATTTTACTGCACAAAAAGAATCGGACTCTGAAATATTGTACAATTAATCTGTGAAGTAAATCAAAACTGCAGGCGGACAAAAATAGAGGGATTGGGAATTCTAGTAGTTCATAGTTCTTTCCCAGAGTTCTTTCACTGGGTGTAGCTGGTTCAATTCATTACTGCTCTATTGGAACTGATTTGGTTCATCTCATTGCTGGAGATGGCCACACCCATCAGAATTGATCATCATATAGTATTGTTGTTGAAGTATATAATGATCTTCTGGTCCTGCTCATTTCACTCAGCATCAGTTCATGTAAGTCTCTCCAGGCCTTCCTGAAATCATCCTGCTGGTCATTTCTTACTGAACAATAATATTCCATAACATCCATATGTCACAATTTATTCAGCCATTCTCCACCCAGTTTCCAGTTTCTGGCCACTACAAAGAGACCTGCCACAAACATTCGTTCACATACAGGTCCCTTTCCCTCCTTTATTATCTCTTTGCGGTATAAGCCCAGTAGAGATACTGCTGGATCAAAGAGTATGCACAGTTTGATAACTTTTTGAGCATAGTTCCAAATCGCTCTCCAGAATGACTGGATGTATTCACAACTCCACCAACAATGTATCAGTGTCCAGTTTTCCTACATCCTCTCCAAAATTCTGCATTATCTTTCTCTGTCATTTTAGCCAATCTGACAGGTGTGTAGTGATATCTCAATTTGCATTTCTCTGATTAATAATAACTTAACATTCCAATACTTTTAGGAAAAGGTAGTTCCTATAGTAACTAAAAGTTCAGGAAAATAAGAACTTATTTAAAAAATGCAAGTGAAGTGATTAAAAAAATTAATTC
Source organism: Antechinus flavipes (assembly GCF_016432865.1). Lineage (NCBI taxonomy): Eukaryota > Metazoa > Chordata > Mammalia > Dasyuromorphia > Dasyuridae > Antechinus > Antechinus flavipes. The sequence continues at coordinate 575,675,402 of NC_067400.1, read as the reverse complement.
AGAGATTCCCTCAGATCTTAGGAACAATTCACTAAAGTCTATTTAAAAACAAACAAACAAAAAAGGCTCAAACACTGTTTTTATAGTCTTTGCTCAAAGGGCCCATAACTGACTCTCAAATCAATCTTTCTGGAGACAAAGTTAACCCAAACTGCATGGGATCTTTATCACAATTTCTTTATTCAGGATAATCCTGACTAAAGAGACTTTGGTAGGTTAATTTACAACTCCCCAGTCCTACCAATATTCTGATTTGCCACAAGGACAAACATGGATACAAATGGTCAACTTGAGAGAAAAAGAAGGGTCATGACCCTTTATGCCAAAAAGGTTCAAACCAGAGGCACTGACTTTTGAAGGGAATTTTGTAAGAACTCTACAAAGGTAGAAAGAGTTAAGACATATTTGTTTGTTATATGTGCTTCATTTATATGAGTTTATGTCTCACAGTCTTTGTATTTTAAGTCTGAGCCCACTTTCTCCAGGGTCATTGGGTTCACAGTTTGGGAACAGTATTTTGTATCAATTTCTATTACTTTCTCTGCTTGGTAAATATCTTTTCTAAAAGCTCATTCAATCTGACTAATAGTTGGGATAGCATACCATTGGGGGTTTATGAACTAAAGCACTAGAAACTCTAATCCCTCATTGTTAACTGCACAATTCTGAGAGCAGAAATAGTCTACTGACCCTTTGGGAATCTCAGTTCTCCTATTAGAAGGGAGATTGGACTAAAGATAGCCTTCCTACTTTAAACCTATGATGCCAAGATCTAGCCAAGATAATTTCTTCTTTGGTTTCTTTTCTTTTTCTTTTTGGCCAACTTTTATGTCTTTTTTTTTCTTTTATGTCTTTTTAAATTTAGATTTATTTATTTTAACATTCAAGTTTTGAGGTTCAACTTCCCGCCTCCCCCCACCAGCACTGATTGAGAAGGTAAACAATATATCAACTATATATGTAAAATCTTGCAAAATATATTTCTTCATTAGTCATGTGGTAAACAAAAAACCCCAAGAAGAATAAAATGAAAAGATTATATTTCAATAATTTCTTCTTAAGGAGCCTAGGCTCCTTACATACACAGCTTGGCCAGAATAGTTGTGAGAGACCTTGGGAACATTAGATTGGTTGCAGGGGAATCAATTTCTTTTTTGCATCCTCAGCCTCCCTTCCATTCTTCCTTGAGCCACTCCCTCTAAAGATTCTGATCAGTGTCCACCGAATGGCCATGAAACTTACTAGACCTTCAGTCCGCCAAAAATCACCAAAACTTCTTAGATGGTCCACATAAGGACAGCTCTCTCCCAAGAATATTGAGACCTGAGCAGTTCAGCTGAATTAGAAAAGCCATGAGCTCAAATCTAGGGGCTGAAAATTTTTAACTTGTGACTCCTTGGTCAAATACAGAAGTGCCCTTAACCTAAATTTCCTTATCTGTAAAAGAAATATTGGATGAAGGAAAGTATCCTTCCAATAAGCATTTATTAAAAAACAAAACAATAAGCATTTATTAAGCCAACTGTGTATCAGCCACTAAGCATTTCACATGTATAATCTCATTTGATCTTTGTAACAATCCTAGGAGTTAGATGCTATTATTTATTGTCCCCATTTTACTATTGAAGAACTGAGGTAGACAAAATTTAAATGACTTATCCGGAGTTGAACAGCTAGCAATGATGCTGGTGACATTTCACAAGATTATTGTGAGGAAAGTGCTTATTAAACTTATAAGAAGGCTTCAGAGCCAAGAAGACTTGGGTTCAAGCAGTGACCAATTTGTATAAATATAATGGGTTTCCTCCTTAGATGTTCCCTCTAACAATCAATTATAGCCTTAGTCCTCTCCCCTCCAAGTGACTCTCTCCTATGTGTATATATATGTGTCTATCTATGAATTATGCTATATGAAAAATTATAAGTACTCTCTCCTTCCTCATCTCTGTTTCCCTTCCCTTCCTCATCCTTTCTTCCTTGGCTACTTTGGAATCTCAAATTAAGTTTCATCTTCTGCAAAAAAGTCTTTTCTCATCTTCCTTCATCTTACTTATACTTTTTTTTTTTTTGAGATTTTTCTCAACTGATCCCATCTCTATTTTGTTTATATTTAGTTTACTTGTTGTCTCCCCTATTAGATGGTGAACTACTTCAGAACTAGGGGCACAGTGGATAGAGGGCTGGATCTGGAGCCAGGAAGAGCTGACTTCAAATCTGGCTAAAGTCACTTCTTAGCTGTGTGGCCCTGGGCAAGACCCTGTTTACCTTAGTTTCTCACTTATAAACTGAAAAGGAAATGACAGACCATTTCAGTATTATCATTGCCAAAAAAATTCCAAATGGGGCCATGAAGAGTTAGACATGACTGTGGCAACTTTCTTCAGAGTTTGGTCTAAGAAATACAGAGTTAGGTTATATCCATGGGTTTTTGCCTCCTAAGAAGGCAGATTTATATATATGAGAGCACAATTAGAACTGAATTTAGGGTGGGCATAGGCAGCAGGATCAAAAAGACAAAAATCACTAGATTAAGGTGGGGGTGTAATCACATAGTGGTCTAATTAGGTTAGCAAGACAAAAATCACAGTTCAGAAGAGTGGAGGGCCATCTCATAGTGGTCTTATCAGATTATCCCTGGGCTGGCCTGTTTTCAGAAGGCATATCATGGTTATATCACATTGGATCACTGGGTTGGGGGTCAACATGAGCCACTCTAAGTTGTTTCTGTGGCATGGCAGGGGGAGTTCCAGCTTCAGCATGAAAAAACTGCCAGGAATTTGTAATATGGCCAGCTTAAGGAATGCTTATTTGTTTTCTGCTTTTGATTCCCAGATCAATCTGGGTTCCTCTGGATAATAGGAGAGCTTGAGCAAAAAAAGTGGTTAGTAAAAAATCATTAACTGCCTCAGTTTCACATCAACAAAGTAGATAATCCATGAATTTTAATTCCCATTGTACAGAAGAACATATTGAGGTTCAGAGAGGTTGCACTTACCTAAGTTCATACAATTAGTAAAAGTCAGTGCCAGAATTCAAGTCCTGTAAGTAGGTCATTCATTTGAGGAATAGGTGCTGAGAATGTCTCTGTTGTTTTCAGCTACATTTCCATTCCAAATAAATATTTTTACTAATTGGTATGCTGTTGATAGGTTTCTATTTGCACAGTAGAAAACCAAATGTCTAGACTTGAATTTGATCTAATATGCCAAGAAAGGTTTCAGTTTGCATGCTCTTTTTGCTATTGCGATTTAAAGCAAGTGAAGTACTTTTATCACTATCCTCCCCAATCCTGACTCCCTATATATTCATACATACACACACTTATGTACCTGAATTTGGTGAGCCCAGTGCTGTCTGACACATACAGTCCAAGTAATAACTTATTCAGTCAACCAACAATCAGTTATTAAATACCTACTATGTGCCAGGCACTGTGCTAAGGTCTAAGGAAGCTTACAAAGAAAGGAAAAAAAACCCTAGCTTTTGTTGTGCTTAAGTGGTTTTATTAGTGTGCCCATGTCTATATATCTGCTTTCTTAGGAGGAATAAATCCACAAATACAAACTAATGCTATCTTTTTTAGACCAAACTCTGAAAAAGGTTGACACTGATCAACTATGAAAGACTTAGTTCTTCTCAGCAATTCGATGATACACAGCAATTCCCATAAACTATAGATAGAAAATGCCATCTGCATCGAGAGAGAGAATTGTGAAGACTAAATTAGGATCAAAGTATAGTATTTTCACCTTTCTTTTCTTTTTTTCATGTTTTTTTCATTTTGTTCTGATTTTTCTGTCCCAACATGATTCATATGGAAATACGTAAAAAATGAAAGTACATGTATAACCTAAAAATTTTTAAATAAAAAAAAAGGTTAATACTGAGCTGTTGTTAGGAGCAAACATTTTGTAAACCTTGTAGCTCTGAATTAGAAATTATTAGTATTGTTAATAATGTAATGTAATGTAAATTTCCCTTGATCTTCTGGTATCCCATTCATTTGGATGCCAGTAATATTTTTTCTAAGGAAAAAAGAAGGAAGATTTGGAGTAGGTGGGTGGGGAATGGGAAATAGTTATAAAGTCTCCAGATAGAGAGACAGAGAATCAGACAGACATAGACACACACAAACACACACACACACACACACGGACGCGCAAAGAGAGAGAGAGAGAGAAAGGAAGACAGAGGAGAAGACAGATATTCAAAGAGAGAAAGAGAGAGAGGAGGGAGTGAGAGAGAGTGAGAAGGAGGGAGAGAAAGAAGAGAGAGCAAGAGAAAGAGGAGGGAGAAGGAAAAGAGAGAGGAAGATAGACACAGAGAAAGAGAGAAAAGAGAAAGAGAGAGAAAGGAGGAAGACAGACAGATAGAAAGAAGGAGGGAGGCAGAAAGACAGATGGAGAGTGGAGAGGAGGGAAGACAGACATAGAGAAAGAGAGAGAGAGAGGAAAAAGAGAGTGAGAGAGAGAAGAGAGGAGGGAGACATGTCTGTGAGAAAGAGAGAAAGAATAGAGGAGGGATGGAACCTAAGAAAAAGGAATTCCTCAATGTGATCTATAAAAATAAAAAGAAATTGGAATAAGGCTTGTTAAACTCCAAAATGAGTGAATTGAGGCAGGGACTGTCACAGGAAGGGATCTTTGATTTTTTTTTTTTTAATTTTGATAACTATTTCAATAGAATTGATTTTCTTTGTAATTCCATTTATGTTATTTGATGTATTTACAAACATTAATTTGAAAAGAAAAAAAATTTAAATAAATAAGTAAAAACATTATTCTGAGCAAGCACCAAGAAGCCAAAGGGGTCCATGAGACAAAAAGATGACAATGTGCTAGGCAGAAGAAAGATCTGGGGTCACACTGACCTCAGATGCTGGCAGCTTGATCTTAGATAAGTCACTCTATTTCTCAGGGCCTCAGGCTACTCTCAGAGTTTTCTTTTTCCTTACCCAGAGCTCCCTACTCTGATGAAATTGCAGCCAGATACCAAAAACCAAACCAAAAAACAACAAAAAGAATGAACCAAGTTGAATCAGGGTAAGACATTAAGAAAGACCAGTCCTATTTTCATTTAGATTCTTGGGAAGACTAGGGATAACTGTGACCAGACTTTTAAGGTTTCCTGTAACTTTATAACATCTCCATTATTTGTTATTTTGACTTTGTCTACTTCCTTGTAGTTTTAAGAGGTAAAAACCCTCAGAGAATTGTGAGCTTGCTTGTGGGAGAGGAGGGAAATTTAAGTGCCACTCCCTTGGCAGGGTGCCCAGGGAAGAGGGGAACCCAGCTAGGACAATGGCAGGAGGCTGTAGCCAAGAGCAGGATGCCAATGTGTGTTCCAATGCTCTGGGGCTTTATTCTGAAAGGGTGGCTGTTGCCAGCTAAGACCCTACAAGAATCTCTGCTTCTGGGATCAATTTCAAACTTGCAATCTGCCATCATACTTCTACCTGACCTCACGTACAAAACATTCCTCTCTACATTCTAAGTTCTAATCTTGGCTCCAACCTTCTTAAAGCAGTTTTCTTCCCACATCATATTTAATGTGTTTTTTTTTCTCACCTTGTTTCTTTTCTCCTTCTATAAAGGTATTTATCCCTCTCAGAAAATCCTTAAATGTCCTATCCTAATTCTAGGGTCGTGACATAGTGTCCCTAGGGAGTGACATAGTGTTTAGAAGTCCAGGTCTGACATCAGTAAGATAATCTTCCTGAGCTCAAATCTCAATTTTGACACTTATTAGATCCTAGGCAAGTGACTTCACCCTGTTTACCTCAGTTTCCTCATCTGTAAAATGAGCTACAGAAGGAAATAGTAAACCACTCCAGTATCTTTGCCAAGAAAACCCCAAACGGGGTTCATCAAGAGTCAGAAATAATCAGATGTTATCTCTTGTTTCTTTCAAGGATCAGTTTAGTATACACTTACTTTTTTTTTTTTTTTCTGAAGCAATTGGGGTTAAGTGACTTGCTCAGGATCACATAGCTAAGAAGTGTTCAGTGTCTTGAAATCACATTTGAACTCAGGTCCTTTTGACTTTCAGGGCTGGTGCTCTATCCACTGCACCACCTAGCTGCCCTATACACTTAATTTTTACATAAAATTTTTCCAGACTATTCCTGACTCACATAGACATTTCAGTTACTAGGGCAAGTGATTTTGCATATGATAACTATTCATATTGACTTATGCATTTTGGGATTTACAAAGTGTTTTATTTTGCAACTCTGTGGAACAGATAATTTTAAATTATTATCACTCTGACTTTGCTATTCTCAACAATACAATAATCTAAGACTACTCTGAAGAACTTATGAAAAATGGTCTCTATCCCACAAGTGCAAAAATGTTTGTGGCAGCCCTTTTTGTAATGGCAAGAAACTGGGAAATTGAGTGGATGCTCATCAGTTGAAGAATGGCTGAATAAATTATGATATGTGAACGTTGTGGAATATTATGGTTCTGTAAGAAATGACCAGCAGAAAGATTTCAGAGAGACTTACATAAACTAATGATAAGTGAAGTGAACTGAACTGGGAGATCATTGTACACAGCAACAAGAGTATTGTGGTGATCAATTCTGATGGACATGGCTCTAGTCAAGAGGTGATTCAGGCCAGTTCCAATGGTCTTGTGATGAAGAAAGCCATCTAACACCCAGAGAAAGGACCGCAGGAACTGAGTGTAGATCACAACACAGCATTTTCACTTCTTTTGTTGTTAGCTTGAATTTTATTTTCTTTCTCATTTTTTCCCTTTTTGATCTGATTTTTCTTATGCAGCAAGATAATTGTATAAATATATATGCCTATATTGGATTTATATATATTTTACCATGTTTAATATACTTGCCATCTAGGAAGGGAATAGGGGGATGGAAGGGGGAAAATTGGAACACAAGGTTTTGCAAGGGTCAATGGTGAAAAATTATCCTTGCATATGTTTTAAAAATAAAAAGCTTCAATAAAAATATTTTAAAAAAGAAAAGAAAAATGGTCTCCATATCTAGAAAAATAACTGATTGTGTCTGAATACAGACGGAAGCATATTTTGGTTTTTGATTTCTTTTCTTTTTTCTTAAGGTTTCTTTTTTTGGGGGGGAAGATCTATTTGCAATATGACTCTTATGGACATGTTTTGTACAAGTTTATATGGACCTTCTCAGTGTGGGCGGTATGGGGAAAAAGGGAGAGAATCAGACAGTCAAAAAAATTTTTTAAATATTATTTAAATATATGCAAAGATAGTTTTCAATATTCACTTTTGCAAAACCTTGTGTTCCAAATTTTTCTCCCTCCCATCCTCTTCCCCAAGACAGCAAGTAATCCTATATAAATTAAATGTGCAATTCTTCTAAACACATTGGAACTTAAAATTTTAAAAATGTAAAAAAATGTTTCACATGTAATTGGGGAAAATAAAAATATTTAAAAGAAAAAAAGACTATTATTACCCTCATTTTACAGATGAAAACATGGATTTAACATTGGGGAAAATGCCCCTCCCACAAAAATGTGGCTTAGAGAGTTGGTTGTTAAGCTGGTGTGGGCCTGGATGCTGCTGGTGGGCAGACAATATTCAGAGTTTCCCAAGAAGGCTTTCATATTTCTGGGATAGGATATGAGGAAAAACATGGAGAAGAGAAAGAGAAGGAAGGGACACATAGGAGAGCTTGCTGCCCCTCCACTAACTCAGGCAGGAAGTAGCAGGAAAGAGCAGTCTGAGAGGGGAGAGCAGGTACTAACCAGACCAGGGTACCAGGAGCAGAGATAACTGTAGATAAAGTGGGACTGTGCAGAGGAACAGAAAGCAGCACGTGTGTAGCCTTTGGCTGGTGAGATGACTGATGTCCAGATTCTTCACTTCCCCTTCTTCCTTGGAGAGAGCCCAGGGAAACCTCACTCCCTTTTACCCACCTGACCATGTTTCTTCCTGTAACTACTGAGGAGGAGAAGACACCCTATCATTTTGTAACTTGCTATTCCTTGATCTCTATTTTTATGCTGATATTGGTATTAAAGTACACGTCCATTAATTATGACTTCTGTCCAAGTCAATAAAAACAGAGTTTGGGATTGAGATGAAACTCCAAAGGAAGAAGAAAATCCCCCCCTACAGACTAGAATGGTAGTAAACAATTAAAGAACTTCTGCAATTTAGGGTGTACCTGAGCAGGTTGATGGCCCCTAGACTGCTTATGATCCCAGAGAGAAATTTAACAAGGAGATGAGCCTGGAAGTAGAGAGGAGCTGGGCCTGGTGCAGTTTGTCCATGACCCTTCTCCTGGCACTGCTGCTGGAACCTGCTCTTGCTGCCCTGTGGGACCCCTAGCACACCGGCCTCTACTTTCACAGAGTCCAGACTCTGCATGCACCAGTCCTCTTCTCATCCCCCATTCCTTGCACTAAAGTTTAGGGTTACAAAGTCAGTCAGTGCCATAGCTGGGCCTTGAACCCAGGACTTCTGACCACAAGTTTATGTTCATCCTATTTGATGTTCAGCATGTTCATGTAAATCACAAGAGACAGAAATAATGCTCTAGGCTAGTCTCTGGGTCTTGGGCTTCTTCTTCTATAAAAAAGAAAGGATGGGGTTATACAGTCTCTCATGTCCTTTTCTAATTCCCATACTATGGGAATTCTATGAACTGATTTATTGAAATCCCATACTTTGCATTTATGCAGCATTTATCTTTGCAGCGATTTGGTTATTGGGTAAATGGCAAACTATATCCAACTCTTTCAAGTTTTCTTTCCAGGTGACTTACATGGACTGGGCTATCCAAGTGACATTTTGGGTTGAAAAAATTCTCCTACACACAATTCCACTCAATTCCTTTACAATTTAGTTAAGTGGAGCGATGATTTTCAGGAACCCAGAGAGCCAACCAAAAAAGAGCTAAGGATTAAAATGAATTTTTAAAATTCCTCAAATAAGATTTTAGACTGAGAATATCTAAGTGGCAGCAGAGGAGTTCAATTCAAAAGAGAGAATTAAATGTCTAAGGATCCTCTAGTTAGTTAGCTGGCTATGTGCAACTAATTAGGGTTGTTTTGTTCTCACTAAATCATTTTGGTCATATCCAACTCCCCATGAACCCATTTAGGATTTTCTTGGCAAAGATACTAAAATACTTTGCCATTTATTTCTCCAGATCATTTTATAGATGAAGAAATCAGGCAACAGTGTTAAATGACTTGCCCAGGATCATAGGCTAGTAAGTGTCTGAAGGTCAAATATGAACTCAGAGTCTCCTGACTTGAAGGTTGGTGCTTTCTCCATTTTTCCATCTAAAAGAATTTAGATATCCCTGGGACTCTGAACCACAGTTGAGAGATCGAACACACAGTCCTGCAGACATTTCCAAGTGCCCCGAACCAGATTAAAATGTATTTGGAATTTAACAAAATAAATAAAAATAGGACAAGACATAGAAAATATTAATATATCATTTTCTAAATCAATATGCAAACTTTGTGTTTGAGATGGACACTAAGGACCTGAGTCCTGAAGGACCTGAGATTCCAGCAGCTATAGTTGTGGTTAAGTAGAGAAAATGAGAACAAGTCAATGGAGACCCTGAAGGAGAGGAAGAAGGAGGAAGAGGAGTGGAAGGATGGGGAGCTGGGAAAGGAGGGGCAGGAGGGAGAAGAGGGGAAAGAGGAGATGTAGGAAGAGCAGGAGAAAGATTTTGTGAGGTGAGGAGGTGAGGGCAGATTATGAAGAAACTGAATAGCAAGTAACATACAGGTTCTATACAGTATTTGTAGCTGGAAGGAAGCTAAGATGTTATACACAAGGAGCTAAGGCGCTGAAAGATTTAGACTTGTTGGCAGAGCTAGAATTTGGAATTCATGTCTTCTGATCTAAATCCAGCAACTTTGTCTCTGTACCTTTTGGAAATCAGAGCAAAACAATTGGGATTAAGTGATTTGCTCAGAGCCACACAGCTGCTAAGTGTTGTATCTGAAGCCAAATTTGAACTCAGTCCTTCTGACTCCAGGGCCAGTACTCTATCCACTGAAACACCTAATTGCCCTGACAGTATTTTTACTACAAGAACATTTGTCTGTCTGTCTTGTCTTCATTTCTGTCCTCTATTTCTCTCTCCTTTTCCTCTCTATCTCTCTCTTTTGCCTCTGTCTCTTTGTCTGCCTTTGTCTATATATCCATCTGTCCATCTCTCTCCCTTTCTCTCTTTCCTTTCCTCATCCTTGTACCTCCACCCTTTCCCCCATCCCACCTGCATTTCAGATACAGTAGGTAGATTGCCAGACCTGGAATCAGAAAGACTTATGTGTTATCCTGGGTAAGTCTCTTAAATAACTGCTTGCCTCAGTTTCCCCATCTATAAGATGGGGATAAAAAGATCACCATAGCATCTAATTTTACAGGGCTGTTTCAAAGATAAAAATGAGTTAACACGTGTAAAGAGATTTGCAAACTTTAAAGCACTATGTAAGTATTAGTTATTCTCTATCTCTTCATAGCCATCTTGCCTAAAAATTGCTGTTTTTTCCCACCTCCCCCCACCTCTATGTCAGGCTCTCTCTATCTTTTAATAATAGACCTACATGACAACATGAATTTTTTGGGGGGAAAAGGGGAGTGCATTGGGGGGGTAGGGGGAATCCCCCTTTCCTCTACAACTCTGATAGAAGTGCAGGGATTACATTCCATCAAGCTGTTTCCTGCCTGAAATAGGCTTCTCGCATCCAAAATTGGGGCTGGCAGGCTTGGCTTCACAATGATCATCGACAGAGTGATCGTTCTCTGGCCAGCCAATAAGCAGCTGACCTAACATTACAATAAAGGAAACTTTTAAAAACTCCATAAAGTGGTAATAAAACACAAACATTTATTCATAGATATATCTTTAAATTTCATTGTGAGTCACAGCTCATCTCTGTTAACTGGCCTCCTTCTGTGACTTTATCTCTTGGTTTGGGGTAGCAAAAGGGAAGAAGAATCAAATGAACTAATTCCCTCCCACCCAACATGGACCTGATAATTCTAGCAATGCCTTCATCTCAGGGGTTGTGACCAAATTGAAAAATCCTAAAATGCTCCATAAATGTGAGGAACTATGATCAATTAGGTCAGTCATGTAGAAAAGACCCTAAGTAGAGTTAAGGACACCAGGGCAGAATTCCTGACCTTCATTTATATGACTTCTGGCAAACCTCTTTGTTTCTTGAGAATTCCTGTTTTATTCATCTGTAAATGAGTGAGTGGTATGGAATCTCAGCTCTTCACTAAGGTCTATTCTAGTGCTAATATCTTATAGTATTTTTTCTTCTCTTTAAAAACTGAGAAGGGTGTTGTGGCTAGGGAGGTGCCCTACAACTCAGGAAGCTCTAGATTTAATGTCTGCCACTGACTAATTTCAACTGTGTGACTCTGGGCAACAAACTTTAACTTGAACTATTTTAGGCAACTAGGGCAAGACCACAAGTTGTAGAGAAGGTGCTGAACTACAATGATAGAGGGAATTTCCTTAACTGGGAATTTCCTATAGTAGTGACATCACAGGTCCAGTTACATTCCATAACAAACATGGAAAAAGTAAACTTGGCTACTATAAACTTTCATTACTTACAATTTCATTTTAAAAAAATGTTTAATGGGGCATCTAGATGGTATAGTGGATAGAGCACCAGCCCTGAAGTCAGGAGGACCTGAGTTCAAATTTGACTTCAGACACTTAATTACCTTCTAGCAGTGTGACTCTGGGCAAGTCACTTAACCCCAATTGCCTCAACAAAAAAAAAAAAGAAAAGAAAAGAAAAGAAAAGAAAAAAGAAAAAGAAAAAGATTGTACCTTTTTCTTAATTTTTTTCCTAAATTTTGTTGCTTTCATTATTCATATGATGAGCCAGGTGGATTAAATGCCAATGGCAGACCTTGTAATAAAAAAAAAAAATTGACTTTTATTGCCTATTAGCTGGGTGTCTGAAAGCAAATTTTTAAACCTCTCACTACTTTTAGGTAACTCTTTTAAAAAGAATTAGTTAAGTAGAGAAATGCAAATTAAAATAATTCTGAGCTATTACTTCATATAAGATTGGCTATATTGACAAAAAAGGAAAAGGACAAATGTTGGAGGGACTGGGATGGGATGACAGGGACACTAATGTACTGTTGGTGGAATTGTCAGCTGGTTCAACCATTCTGTCAAGAAATTTGGAACTATACCCCCAAAACAATGAAACCATGTTTACCTTTTGACCATCCCATCAATCCCATGACTATGTCTATACTCCTAAAGAGATCAAAGAAAGAAGAAAAGAATATATATGGACAAAAATATTTATAGCAGCTCTTTTTTAGTAGCAAAGAATTGGAAATTAAAGAGATACTCATCAACTGGGGAATGGCTAAATAAGTTATAGCATGCTCATGTGATAGAATATTATTGTGTTTTAAGAAATGATGGAGATGATTTTAGCAAAACCTGATCTTTTGTAAAATGACTAGAATCAAGGGGCAGCTAGATGGCACAATGGCTAGAGGACCTGAGTTCAAATGTGACCTCAGATATTAATACTTTCTGGCTGTGTGACCCTGGGCAAGTCACTTAACCCCAATTGCCTCGGGGGGAAAAAGAAATTAGTAGAATCAGGACAATAATAATAATAATAATAATAATATGGTTAAGGATAATTGAATGATTTAAGAACTCAAGATTAAATTAGTGACTAACCACAATTGCAAAGGACTTATGAAAAATGCTATCTACCTCAAGAGAAAGAACTAGAGGAGTCTGAATATAGATGGAAGCACCCAATTTTTCACTTTATTTATTTGGTTTTTTAAAATCTATGTCGTCTTTCAAAACATAACTAATGTTTTCCATTGTACACATGTATTCCCTATATCAAATACTTCTATCTCAGGAAGGGGAAAGGGGAAGAGGAAGGAAAGTAAAAAAAAAAAAAAAAAAAAAGTTAAAAATTGTCTTTACATGAGATGGGGGGGGGAGGGGGAGAACTATATAATTAAAATAATCAATTATTTCATATATAATATATATTTATATAATTATAAAATAATTAAGGACAGAGCCTATGTTTTTCCTTTTTTTGTCTCCCTAGTTCTTGGTAAGGTATCTAGAACATAATAAATCCTTTTTGTTGTTGTTAATTTTTGTTAACAAACTGATCCCTCTGATTCCAATAAAAACAATTTTTATAAGGTGGTAATCAGAATTGTTTTGGTTTGTAATAGAAATATATTGAAGCAGTTGAAGCTGTTATATAAGCAAAGATAATTGAGACAGCCTAAGATGAGAAATACAGAACAAACAAACAAACAAACAAACCAAAATCAAAATCCTGAATAGGAACTAGTATATTTATCTTTCAGATTCAAAGAGTATAATTGATTGGTATATGTGCTGCCGAAGCGAGCAGGAGTGTAATTGATTGGAAAAGAAAGGCTGTTGTGCTTTCTTTGTATAAATACTCTGCCTGCAGAGATCATGAAAACTCACAAGTTGAAATGACATTTTAAAAATGTAACTAGAAAATTTGGGCAAGAGAACTTTTAGGGAAAAAAATCAGATACTTTTTAATTAGAACAAACTTTTTCTTTTTCTTTTTTTAAAAAGAGCGGCCACAAACATTTTTGCACATGTGGGTCCCTTTCCCTCCTTTAAGATTTCTTTGGGATATAAGCCCAGTAGAAACACTGCTGGATCAATGGGTATGTACAGTTTGATTATTTATTATAATTTATTATAATGAATGGCTGGATTCATTTATAGTTCCACCAACAATGTATTAGTGTCCCATTTTTTCCATATCCCCTCCAACATTTGTCATTGTCTTTTCCTGTCATCTTAGCCAATCTGAAAGATGTGTAGTGGTATCTCAGAGTTGTCTTAATTTGTATTTCTCTGATCAGTAGTGATTTAGAGTACCTTTTCATAAGACTAGAAATTATTTCAATTTCTTCATCTGAAAATTGTCTATTCATATCCTTTGATCATTTATCTACTGGAGAATGGTTTAAATTCTTATAAATTTATTCTCTATGTTAGAAATGAGGTCTTTATCAGAACCTTTGAATGTAAAAATGTTTTCCCAGTTTATTGCTTCCTTTCTAATCTTGTATGCATTAGTCTTGTTTGTACAAAAACTTTTTAAATTAATATTATCAAAATAATCTATTTTTTTGTTCAATAATGATTTCCAGTTTTGGTTTTTTTTGGCCACAAATTCCTTCCTTCTCCACAAAACTGAGCGGTAAACTATACTTTGTTCTTCTAATTTGCTTCTAATATCACTCTTCATGTCTAAATCATGAACCTATTTCGACCTTATCTTGGTATAGGGTGTTAGGTGTGGGTCAATGCATAGTTTCTGCCATATAGTTTCCAATTTTTCCTGTAGTTTTTGTCAAATAGTGAGTTTTTATCCCAAAAGCTGGAGTTTTGGGGTTTATCAAACACTAGATTACTGTAGTCATTGACTATTTTGTCCTATGAACCTAACTTATTCCATTGATTGACTACTCTATTCTTAGCCAATACCAAATGGTTTTGATAATGGCTGCTTTGTAAATATAGTTTTAAATCTGGCACAGCTAAGCCACCTTCATTTGCATATTTTTCATTAATTCCCTTGAAATTTTTGACTTTTGTTCTTCCAGATGAACTTTGTTATCATTTTTTCTAGATCTATAAAATAATTTCTTGACAGTTTGATTGGTATGGCCTTAAATAAGTAGATTAATTTAGGTAGTATTGTCATTTTTATTATATTAGCTTGGCCTACCTATGAGCACTTGATATATTTGTGTGGAAAGTGTTTTATAATTGTGTTCATATAATTCCTGACTTTGCCTTACCTAGTAGACTCCCAAATATTTTACATTATTGACAGATATATTAAATTTCTCTTTGTATCTCTTGCTGTCATACTTTGTTGGAAATATATAAAAATGCTGATGATTTATGAGGATTTATTTTGTATCCTGCAACTTTACTAAACTTGTGAATTGTTTCTAGTAGTTTAGTTGATTTTCTAGGTCTCTCTAAGGATACCATTACATCATCTGCAAAGATAATTTGGTTTCCTCATTACCTAGTCTAATTCCTTTAATATTTTTTTCTTTTCTTATTGCCAAAGCTAGCATTTCTAATACAGTATTGAATAGTAATGATAGATAGTGGTCAACTTTGTCTCACTCCAATCTTATTGAAAATTGTGGTGTTCTTTTTCTTTTAAAAAAAAAAATAAAATAATGGTTCTCTCTGGGAGAAGATAGGTTTCTCAGGGAGGTTTTCTGGAGGCAGCCTTAGTTTTGGTTCAGATCAATAATTATCCCAAAACCCAGCCAGGTGATAAAAGTTCAGATCTTTTATTGTCTCTAATATTGCCCAGTTAGCTTAGAGGTCTCTTTCTCTGCTTGGTTCCAAGAGCTCTTGCTACTTTGTCCTTTGTTTCTGCCTTTGCTTTCTTAAGCCTCCAGAGCCAAGCACCAAGTTAAAATCTGACTTGCCTCTGAGAGAACCTTCTCAATCTTGAGCTCAATTCTTGACTCGTAACTTCTTCCTCTGAAAACTCTTCTGACTGGCCCCTTTGAAGCTCTATTTATTCGAGAGAGCGGGATTATGGGTTTCTCCCATAGTGCTCTCTGGCACTAAGAGCTTCAAGGGAGGTGTGAATTCACAAAGTTACAAAGTTTACTTTGTGAATCTCCCATACTTGTGAATTCCAAAGAGTAAAGGTGTAAACACAAGCATTGTATTAATTAGTTCTACTTAGTACCTTGTTTCAGATTCTGGCCCAAAACATCTTCTTTTAAGATCAGATCAATAATCTATCAACTCCTAATGTGTTAGCAGTTTGTAAAGATTCCAACAGAGAATGGTTCTAGTTTGTCCTGATTACATATGATGCTTACTGATGGTTTTAATAGATGTTACTGATCATTTAAAGGAAAATTCCTTCTATTCCTATACTCTTTAAGTGTTTTTTAATAGGAAAGGATGTTGGATTTTATCAAATTTTTTTTCTGCATCTATTGAGATAATCATATCATTTTTGTTAGTTTGGAACAGTTTTCTTTTCAAAGAAGGCTTATATTTGCCAGGGCAAATTTTTACTTTGTGAGTACTCATGCAGCAGATGCTATATACATTTGCTCTCAGTCCATTCAGAAGCATTTTCAATGGGCCAGATTCATCCTATTCCTGCTTGCTCATCTATGTCTGCTGGAAGATGGAGAGAGAAGCCAGAATAGACCAATCCTGTAGAATACTTATGTTCAGGGGGAGCAATGATCTTAATTTTCATTGTGCTAGGTTATGATTTCTTTCTGCATTCTGTCAGCAATACCAGGGTACCTTTAGTTCCATCAGACAATACTGTGTTAGTATATAGATCCTTTCAGATATCACCATCACACTTCATGATAGAACTGAAAATGGTCTCATGAATGTCCCAGGATTCCATAGCGAGGAAGAATATTTGGAAGAGGGCTATCGGATCCCTGAACCTCTCATTGATCACCTGGCCACCAGGAAGTTCATAGCTCTTCTCCAGGTTAGTGAATGCAGCAGCAGTGGCCATCTCCTGCTTGATAGCAGTTTCTCCTTAATGTCACAAACAATTTCCCTTTCAGCTGTGTTAGGAAAGCTGTACCCTCTCTTGGTCAGTATCTTCATGAGGTAGTCTATCAGGTCACAGCCAGCCAAATCTATCTGAAGGATGGAATGGGGAAGGGCATGAGCCTCATAGATGGGCACAGTGTGGGTGATACCATCACCCTATAACAATACCATGGGATGACCAGAGGCCTACAGAGACAACACAGCCTGAATACCAACATACATTGTTAAGGTATTGAAGGTCTCAAACATGATTTGTGTCATCTTCTTTCTCTTGGCTTAAGGTTCCAGGGAGCTTCTGTAAGCAAAACAAGGTGTTCCTCACGAGCTACAAGGAGCTCATTGTGAATGTGTGATGCCAGATTTCCTCCATGTCATGCCAGCTGGTAACAATGCCATGTTCAATGGGATATTTCAGAAACTGGAAATTGAATGGATGCCCATCAATTGGAGAATGGCTGGGTCAGGATACTCTCTTGCTCTGGGCTTTATCACCAATATAATTGTCCTTCTGCTCCATTCCCACAATGCACCCTACTGTCTTGGACATCCAATAATGGAGAGGAACACAATTCGATGAGCATCATACCCAGCAAAGCCAGCTTTGCACATGCTAGCGCCATTGTCAATGACAAGAAAAGCAATTTCTTTTTTTTTTTTAATTTTTTAATTATATATTTTATTTTATTTTATAGTAACTTTATATTGACAGAATCCATGCCAGGGTAATTTTTTTTAACAACATTATCCCTTGCACTCGCTTCTGTTCCGATTTTTCCCCTCCCTCCCTCCACCCCCTCCCCTAGATAGCAAGCAGTTCTATATATGCTAGATATGTTGCAGTATATCCTAGATACAATATATGTTTGCAGAACCGAACAGTTCTCTTGTTGCACAGGGAGAATTGGATTCAGAAGGTAAAAATAACCCGGGAAGAAAAACAAAAATGCAAATAGTTCACATTCATTTCCCAGTGTTCTTTCTTTGGATGTAGCTGCTTCTGTCCATCATTTATCAATTGAAACTCAGGTCTCTTTGTCAAAGAAATCTACTTCCATCAGAATACATCCTCATACAATATTGTTGGTTTTTTTTTTATTTTTATTTAATAATTACTTTATATTGACACTCGTTTCTGTTCCGATTTTTTTTTCCCTTCCTCCCTCCACCCCCTCCCCTAGATGGCAAGCAGTCCTTTATATGTTGGATATGTTGCAGTATATCCTAGATACAATATATGTTTGCAGAACCGAACAGTTCTCTTGTTGCATAGGGAGAATTGGATTCAGAAGGTATAAATAACCCGGGAAGAAAAACAAAAATGCAGATAGTTCACATTCGTTTCCCAGTGTTCTTTCTTTGGGTGTAGCTGCTTTTGTCGGTCATTTATCAATTGAAACTCAGGTCTCTTTGTCAAAGAAATCCACTTCCATCAAAATATGTCCTCATACAATATCGTTGTCGAAGTGTATAATGATCTCCTGGTTCTGCTCATTTCACTTAGCATCAGTTCATGTAAGTCTCGCCAGTCCTCTCTGTATTCATCCTGCTGGTCATTTCTTACAGAACAATAATATTCCAAAACATTCATATACACAATTTACCAGCCATTCTCCAATTAATGGGCATCCATTCAATTTCCAGTTTCTAGCCACTACAAACAGGGCCACCGCAAACATTTTGGCACATACAGGTCCCTTTCCCTTCTTTAGTATCTCTTTGGGGTATAAGCCCAGTAGTAGCACTGTTGGATCAAAGAGTATGTACAGTTTGATAACTTTTTGGGCATAATTCCAGATTGCTCTCCAGAATGGTTGGATTCGTTCACAACTCCACCAACAATGCATCAGTGTCCCAGTTTTCCCGCATCCCCTCCAACATTCATCATTATTTTTTCCTGTCATCTTAGCCAATCTGACAGGTGTGTAGTGGTATCTCAGAGTTGTCTTAATTTGCATTTCTCTGATCAATAATGATTTGGAACACTCTTTCTTATGAGTGGTGATAGTTTCAATTTCATCATCTGAAAATCGTCTGTTCATATCCTTTGACCATTTATCAATTGGAGAATGGCTTGATTTCTTATACATTTGAGTCAGTTCTCTATATATTTTGGAAATGAGGCCTTTATCAGAACTTTTAACTGTGAAGATGTTTTCCCAGTTTGTTGCTTCCCTTCTAATCTTGTTTGCATTAGTTTTGTTTGTACAAAGGCTTTTTAATTTGATATAATAAAAAATTTCTATTTTGTGATCAATAATGGTCTCTAGTTCATCTTTGGTCACAAATTTCTTTCTCCTCCACAAGTCTGAGAGATAAACTATCCTATGTTCCTCTAATTTATTTATAATCTCATTCTTTATGCCTAGGTCATGGACCATTTTGATCTTATCTTGGTATATGGTGTTAAGTGTGGGGCCATGCCTAATTTCTGCCATACTAATTTCCAGTTATCCCAGCAGTTTTTATCAAATAATGAATTCTTATCCCAAAAGTTAGGATCTTTGGGTTTATCAAACACTAGATTGCTGTAGTTGACTATTCTGTCTTGTGAACCTAACCTTTTCCACTGATCAACTAATTTATTTCTTAGCCAATACCAAATGGTTTTGGTGACTGCTGCTTTATAATATAATTTTAGATCAGGTACAGCTAGGCCACCTTCATTTGATTTTTTTTCATTAATTCCCTTGAGATTCTCGACTTTTTATTGTTCCATATGAACTTTGTTGTTATTTTTTCTAGATCATTAAAATATTTTCTTGGAAGTCTGATTGGTATAGCACTAAATAAATAGATTAGTTTAGGGACTTAATATTTTTCCAATTATTTAAATCTGACTTTATTTGTGTGGAAAGTTTTTTGTAATTTTGCTCATATAATTCTGACTTTCCTTTGGTAGATAAATTCCCAAATATTTTATGCTATCAACAATTATTTTGAATGGAATTTCTCTTTGTATCTCTTGCTGTTGGATTTTGTTGGTGATGTATAAAAATGCTGAGGATTTATGGGGATTTATTTTGTATCCTGCTACTTTGCTAAAATTATGAATTATTTCTCATAGCTTTTTAGTAGAATCTCTGGGGTTCTCTAGGTATACCATCATATCATCTGCAAAGAGTGATAGTTTGGTTTCTTCATTGCCTACTCTAATTCCTTTAATCTCTTTCTCAACTCTTATTGCAGAGGCTAGTGTTTCTAATACAATATTGAAAATAATGGTGATAATGGGTAACCTTGCTTCATTCCAAATCTTACTGGGAAAGGTTCCAGTTTAAGAAAAGCAATTTCTTATTCCATTTTTGCTTAATCTTAGATTGTGAACCATTCTACTCTCAGAATTTATAACTGGGAGAATAAATAAAGAAGGAATGTCCAAAGTAGCCTACAAGTGTTGCTGGTTACCATTGAGTGAAGGATTTTTTCCCCCAATAGTATTTTATTTTTCCAAATATATGGGAAAATAATTTTTAATATTCACCTTTGCAAAACCTTGGGTTTCAAATTTTTCTCCCTCTCTTCCCCATCCCAAGATAGCAAGCAATACAAATATGTATAATTCTTCTAAACATATTTCCATATTCATTATGCTGGGCAAGAAAAATCAAAAGAAAAAATCATGAGAAAAAAACAAGCAAATAAACAACAATATCAAAAAGGTGAAAAATACTATGATTTTGATTCACATTCAGTCTCCATCGTTTTCTCTCTGAATGCCAATGGCACTTTCCTTCACAAGGCTATTGGACTTGCATTGAATCACCTCACTGTTAACAACAGCCAAGTCCATTAGTTGATCATCACATAATCTTGTTGTTATTGTGTACTGTGTTCTCTTGGTTCTGCTCATTTTATTTAGGATCAGTTCATGTAAGTCTTTCTGGGCTTTTCTGAAATCAGCCTGCTCATCATTTCTTACAGAACTATAACATTCTCTTACATTCATATACCAGCACTTATTCAGCCATTTTCCAGCTGTTGGGCATCCACTCAATTTCCAGTTCCTTGGCACTACAAACAGAACTGCTACAAATATTTTTGTACATATGGATCCTTTCCCCTCTTTTATGATTCCTTTGGGATAAATACCCAGTATAAACATTGCTGGATCAAAGGGTATGCAGTTTTATAGCTCTTTGGGCATAATTCCAAATTGCTGTCTAAAATGATGGGATCATTTCACAACTTGGTGGATAACTTCGAAAAAACTGGCTCTCTTACAAAATGCCATTTGCAACTAGAAAAAGAACTAAGGAGACTGAATGTAAATCAACACATACTATGTTTTTTTCTATTTCTTTTGCCTATTTTTTTTTTTATCTCTCCTCAGGTTTTTCCCTTTTGCTCTCATTTTTCTCTCCTAACATAATGCATAAAACAATGTGTATTAAAAATAAACTAAAAAAAAAAAAAACTTGGCTAAGTAAATCAATGAAAAGTCTTCAAATTCATACTATAATCCAGAAACATAAAGTCACAATATTTATGAAAAATTAATGTTGTTAATATGTTTACTGGTCAATAATTTTATGTTCCCCAATTTAAAAAACATCATTTAAATGAAAGAGAAGAAAATTTAAAAAAAGAAAGAAAAAACAAAGAAGATAAAGAGCTGCTTATGTATCATCTACTAATCTTATTTGGATGAAAGAATAAAGAGTTCTCTGGTTTATAAAATAAAGGGATACAACTTTTCTATTATTCACAACATCTGTGAAATTAGATTTTCTGTTATAACTGTTGGAGAAATATTGATAAGCATAAAAAATTATCAGTGATCCTTTGAAAAACTTCACTAGAAAACATTCATCACATTGCTGTTGTGATTTTTACATAAGTATGACAAACGTAAAGGTTTTTTTTTTTTTTATCAAATATGTGATTGTTATATGTATTGTATGTTTGAGATGTTTTTGTATAATTATAAAAATGGCAATAAATCTTTGATTTTTACTAAAAATATGAGCTAATAAAATTATTTGTATTGTTTTATAAAAAGGTGGTCATCATTGTTCAGACTATGACCCCATTTTGGGTTTTCTCAGCAAAGATACTAGAGTGCTTTGTCATTTCCTTCTCCAGCTCATTTTACAGATGGGGAAATTTAAGCAGGGTTAAATGACTTGCCCAGAGTCATACCACGAATGTGTTTGAGGTTGGATTTGAACTCAGGTGCCCTTGACTCTAGAGCCAGTGCTCTATCCTACCTCCGCCCTCCAAATGCCTTCTAGGACCTTTGCCATGAGGGTAGGGGTCAAGGACTTTGCAACCTTTTGAAAAAGCAGACTGAGTACCTCCTTTCCAGTCTTTATCTTCTTTCTAGTCCCTGTAGTGGGAGGCGCGCTGTGGATTCCAAGCCTTAGAGTCTTTATTTCCATACCAAATTCTGCCTTTAGCTACTAGTCAGTTTTAGAGTAACAAGGAGGGGGGATGGTGGGAATTTTATAAAGAGTAGAATCGAAGTAGATAATCTTTGAAGTACCTCCCAGCCTCTGATAGTCCCAGATACCATGATTTTGAGAAGCCCTCAAACCAGAAGTTGAGTGCTCTAATCTTTGAAATAATTTGAGCAAGTCAGCATATTGTAGTGGGAAAGAACCAGACATTTTAAATCAGAAGTTGTTGAGTCATTCCAATCTTGTCCAACTCTTTGTGACTTCTTTTTGGAGTTTTCTTGCCAAAAGTAATGTAATGGTTTGTAATTTCCTTCTCTAGCCCATTTTACAGATGTGGCAAGTAAGGTTAAGTAACTTGAAAAGATCACATTGCTAGTAAATGAGACTAGATTTTTCTGATTCCGAGCCCAGTGCTTTATTCTCCACCAACTGCCCTTAAAATCAGTATGAAGTATTGTCAAGATTGGAAAAAGCTGTCACTTTATTTAACTTATATGCAGAGTACATTACATCAAATGCCAGGCTAGATGAATCAAAAGCCAGAATTAAGATTGCTAGGAGAAATATCAACATTCAGATATGCAGGTGATACCCTTCTAATAACAGAAAGTGAAGAAGAATTAAGAAGCCTCTTGATGAGGGTGAAAAAGGAGAGACTAAAAGCTGGTTTGAAGCTTAACATCCAAAAAACCTAAGATCTTGGCAACTGGTCTCACCACCTTCTGGCAAATAGAAGAAGAAAAGGAAGTAATGACAAACAACTGCAGACATGATATTAAAAGTCACTTGTTCCTTGAAAGCAAAGCTATGGCAAATCTGGATAGCATGCTAAAAAAGCAAAGATATCCTCTTGATGACAAAGGTTCAAATAGTCCAAACTATTGTTTTTCCAGTAGCAATGTATGGTTGTGAGAGTTGAAATCCTGCAGAATCTATGCTTTTGAGTTGTGGTGTTGGAGTAGACTTTCAAGCAACCCTTGGACAGCAAGGAGATCGAATCAGTCAATATTTAAAGAAATTAATTCAGACTATGCAGTCAAATATTGAAATTGAAGCTTAAATACTTTGGCCATACAATGAGAAGACAGAACTCGTTGGAAAAGACTGATGTTGGGAAAGATTAAAGGCAGAAAGAAAAGAGTTTGGTAGAGGACAAGATGTATAGTGTCATGGAAATATTGAACGCGAGCTTGGACAGTCTCTGGGAGATAAGAGAGGTTAAGAAGACTTAGGCTAAGGACCATAGGGTAACAAAGAGTTAGACATGATTGAACAATGACAAATATGGGCAAATGAGAGGCTTGGACTAAATGACCTCTTCATTTCCTTTCAGCTCTAAAGCTATGATTCTTGATTCCTTCTAGCCATGGCTTTCCAAGATTCTATCACCCCAATGTTCTTCAGTCTAGCTCTGGGTAGAAAGCTATCCAGTGTCTAGTCTCATCCACTCCTCCCTTTCAGCTCCAGGACTGACTCTTTAGGCAGGAGATAACCAGTTTCTTCCTCTACACAATGCAAGATTAGTCTGCAAGAATTCTCTTCTAGCTCTCTACCCATTAAAGCATTAAAATGCTTTCCTTCTTCCTCTCTAGATTGGCCAGAAAGGCCTACTTCATCTGCTGTAGAAAATTTATCAAACAATCAATAAACAATTATTAATAGCCTATTAGGCACTATGCTAAGCGCGCATTTGGGGGGAGTACAAAAAAAGCAAAAGATGGTCCCTACCCTCAAGGAACTTACAGGGGAAAACACATGTATTTACAAAACAAATTATATATGGGATAAGATAGAAGGGTTTAGGATGTGGCTGACACAAAGTTGAGCAACAGGAGAATGCAAAAATAGGCAAAGACAGTCCCTGCCCTCAAGGAGTTTACAATCTAAAGGGGAGTAACATGGAAACAAATACATACAAAGCAAATTATATGCAAGATAAAAAGGATAAAAAATTTAAAAATATAATAAGCACCTACTATGTGTTAGGCACTGTTCTAAGGCCGCTTTCTACCTTACCATGTAATGGGGGACACAATAAGCAAAGAAATACATACAAAGCAAGCCATATAAAGGGCAAAATAATTAACAGAAGGCAGGTATTGGAATTAAGTTGAGCAACACTTGTAGAAAATGGTCCAAACCTGGAGGCAGCTGAAAACCTCTCCCCAGTCCGGAGCAACACGACTCCCTTCTCCCAAAGTCTCTCGAGCGTCCAGCGTCTGAACTGACCAAGTCTCCCCTGAGGGGCGGGACCTTGAGGGGCGGGGCGAAGCGGGGAGGGGCGGGGGCGCGCGCATACTCGCCACCTGCCTACCTCAGGACCTTGTACAGCCAGAGAGTACTGGCGGCTCGTTCCACCATTTTTTGCTTCCCTCCTCTTCCTCTTCCTTTCCTTTTTTCCCCACCTTTTTTTACTCCTCCTTTTTCTTTCTCCTCTCTTCCCCCTCTTCCCTCTCCTCCTCTTTCTTTCTCCGTACTCTCGCTACTTCTAGCACCTTCGTCCCCGCCCCCTCTATCCCCGCCATGTCCCTGCTCTCCCCGTGGACTACAAATCCCAGCATGCCCCGCGGCGGACTGTCGTCTCCTCCCCTCTCCTAACCGTCCCGTGCCGTTCCCCCGCCCCGCTCGGGGCTGACTGCACAAGCGGCGGCGGCGGCAGTGGAGGCGGAGGCGGCCGAGGCGGCGGAGGGGGCCGCTGGGCAGGTGAGCGTGACTTCCGGAGGAAACGGCCGAGGCGACGGCTGCTGCCTGGCCGAAGGGTCGAGGAGGTGAGTGAGGCGGGGGCAGGAACGGGGGGCCTCGGGGTTGGGGGCCGGGGTAACGGCTCCCGGGCGCTGCCCCGCGGGGCTGGGTCGAGGCCGAGGGCCGCTATCCGCAGTCAGATCTCGACTCCGCTCCACTCCCCCATCTCGCGGGTGCTTTTGTTCGGATCCACCCCGGGGTGGCCGCGCGGGAGCCCCGGGCCCCGAAGGGACGGACGGCGACGGATCCTGTTACCGTAACTGGAGCGGATCAAAGTCCAGTCAGAAAACCCAACCAGCCACCCGCTACATCCTGCTTCTTTTCGTCCGACGCCCGTTAGGGCTGCGACAGAGTTCGTAATTGTCTGGGGGTCTTCTTTCCTCGAAAGACAGGCGCCCCTGGGTGGCCTAGGGCTCGACCTCTCGGCCCAAGGGACCTCGAGGCAGTTGTCTGAGCTCCTGACCCATGGTGGGGGGCGTTGTTGGAGTAGGCCCTTCCTGCTAGACTGGCTGCTCCTAGAGGCTAGGGACTGTCTATTGCCCCCTCCCTCTTTTTTTCATCCTGGCGATTAGCGCCTAATACAAGCTTGTTGACTGACACCTTAGACCCATGCATCCATGAGACTTCTTACTCGGGGAGGATTTTTGAGGAAGGGTCAGGGCTAGGGCCCCAAGAAGATTTGACCCTTGGGAGCCTGAGAGCATGGACGTGCTGAAGGTCTAAGCTGGAGGAACAGAGTAAGATACTTGTAGCCACTTTTAGTGATTTCTAGGCCAGCTAAGGCAGTTTCCTATTCATTGAGGACAGCCTTCTACTTGGCCCTTAGCCCTGCCTCCTCCCACCCTAACCATTTTCCTTTACCGATCTTGTGTAAAACAAAACAAAATAACAACAAAAAAAGTTGAAAGAATGAATTAAAGCCTCATTTAGAGAGAAATCAAAAACTCAGTGATTTAAGAAAACCAACAAAAAGGGCCCAGTACACAGCTTACAGTTAGGAAGTCAGAAGTTGTTTCGAAGGAAGAGAAATATGAATTCTTACCAGAAACTGGCGAATGCCATCTGTCCAAAAGAAATTGGATTACCTTTAAGACATTCTTTAAAAAATGCTCCATCAGTATTTTACTCAGCATATTAATATTGAATATTACTGAATTCAACTTAATGGGAGGCATTCTAGAGCATTTAATTTTTTATCACTTATTTAGTATTTCTTTTCCCAAGTCTGGAGAAGTCTGTAGTGTCCTTTAGATGGCAACAATAAGTTTCTATATGTTTTCAGCTTATGTTGGGAAAACTTAGAGAAGGCAAGTAAGTCTTATGGCTTGGGTGCACTTGCTGGGAACTATTTCTTGGAAAAGGGAGTTATGTACTTTGAGATCAGTAGACTACATTACATTTGAATTGTATAGGATAAGAATTGTATTCACTTGGGTTGGAATTTTCTGTGACCCCATCCCATTTGTGGTTTTCTTGGCAGAGATACTAGTGGTTTGCTATTTTCTTCTCCAGCTCATTTTACAGATAAGGAAACTGAGGAAAGCAAGGTTAAATGACTTGCCCAGGGTCACACAACTAATAAATCTCAAAGGTTATATTTGTGACTTCAAGCCAGGCACTCTTATCATTTTGATACCACCTGCCCCATAGGATGGGGAAGAACAGAAATTTAGTTCATTTCCTTTCTCAATCCCTACCCCCTTAAGTCTCCCATTTGCCTGCCTTTAACTGTTTGATAGTTGAGATTGACATCTCAATACACATAGGTAAAAAATCCTTTCTGCTCTCCACCCATCTTTCTTGAGAGAGTTGCCTCAGAATCATTTGAGATTTTGGAAGTTTTTGAAGGCATACCATGAAGATGATGCTAATGAATGAACAAATCATTGTAGCCCATCAACTGTCAGAGATAGGTGATGTTGGTATGGCAATCACCCTACTCATCTTGAATCAGAACATTTGATGAGGAAACATCTAATGTAAGAGGGAAAATTGCTCAGAAGATGAAGAAAGGTTGGGAAAAATTAAAATTTTGTGGCTGCAAAGCCATAAGAGACCCAATTTTGGGGAACTGCAATGGAAAAAAATTTTAGTACAAGGCAGTGTGGTACGCTGGGTAGAGCACTGGTTGACTCTCGAGTCAGAAGACCTGGGTTCAAATTTTGCCTCAGATGCTTGAAAACTTATCCAAACTATCTTTACTTCCTTGGGCCTCAGAGGTCTGGTCTGGTTTTAATGGCTGCGTCCTCCACCATTGTTTTCTCTTAATCTACTTTTCTTTTGCAAATCTTGTGAGGCTCTGCTCTTTTGTTCAAATGCATTTAGTTGCTCCCTTTTGGCTGAGAAATTAAATAGAAACTCTTTATTTTAGCATTTCCAGCTTAATCTGATCCCCAAATATCTCTTCAGCTTTATCACCCATTTTTGACCACTATGTAACTTTCAGGTCAGCCTTACTGCCCCCCATTTTCACTTCTTTGAGCCTTTGCTCCTAATACCCTGCCTTCCTGTAATGAAGTCATAGCCCCTCAGTTTTCCTCCTGCTCTGTCTCTGCTTGTTGAAATCCCCTTTCTTTTAAGAATTTATTCAGGTGCCACATCTCCATGAAGTTTTCCCTAATTCCCTACTTCTTCCTTACCTGGAAGTGATTTTCTCCTACCTCAGATTTCTAGTGTCACTAGGTAGACACTTAATAGATATTCCTGGAATTGTATTGTGATTCCATTGGACTTGGGCCAAGGGACAGCCATTCTTACTGTAAATGCTATGGATTTCAGAAGGCCTGCAGGTAGGTAGGTAGTTCAGCCTGGTAGTTTTGATGAATATTACTTTATTAAATAGGTATTTATTAACAGATGTGTTAATGAATATATTTGAAAAGCTCTCAACCTTGAAATACTACAGAGAAGAACTGTCTATATCTTTATTTAGCCCATTTATTCACTGTCCTCTGTTTTTGGTTCCCTGTTGTGTGCTGTACTGAGATGAAATGATTTTCCTTACCCTCTGGGAGCCTTCAATCTAATGGGAGGGCAAGGGAAGTAAGGTACACAAATTCATAATACATAATAACATAATTACTATCAGGGGAAAAAAATGTGATAAATAAGGAGAGAGGAGGTTCAGAGTAGTTAAGAGAATTGGGAAGAACCTGCCTGCTTCCTTTAAAGTTCTTTTTCTGAGTACATGAAATCAATTCCAAACTGGCAGTTAAGACCTAGATTTATGTCAGTGCAGCCATGATATGATCACCCAGAGTAACTTTTATCCTTCTTAATTTAAAATTTTCCTTGATAAGGAGGCAGCTAGGTGGTGCAGTGGATAGAGCGCCAGCCCTGAAATCAGGACTGAGTTCAGATCTGGTCACAGACACTTAACACTTCAGCTGTGTGACCCTGGGCAAGTTATTTAACTCCAATTGCCTCAGCCAAAAAAACCAAACAAACCCCAAAACATATATGGATGAAAATTTTCCTTGATCAAATGTGTGATGTGCCGATGCTAGTTAATAAAATTCACATTGAGTTTTTAACCTGTGGAAGTTGTTTTTTAAAATTTTAGTATGCTCATATGATGGGATTTCTTTTTAAAGTTCATTACTGTTTATCTTGTTTCCACAGCAGTTGAGCTATTTTGCACTTTAACTGCAACTCATTGCAATACATTCTTATAAGTTAATTGAATAATAAAAGTATAGACCTGTATGGAGGCTGATCCAGGTATGGACAGATAGCCAGTTTAGTGATTAAAGACAAAAGTCATTTACCTCCTTTGTAAAATGAGGGTGGTATTCATGATCCCTACCTAAGGTCTCTTTCCAGCACTCAATTCTATCATCAAATGACTTGTTTGGATTTTCAGTTTTTTATGGTCATTCTTTTCAACTGAGCGGTTTATTTTAAGCTTCTACTGTGTTCAGAAGTGGCTAGGGTGCAGTGCCTGGAAGTTAGGAAGATCTGAGTTCAAATGCAGCCTCAGGTCACCAGGGGGGTGACCCTGGGAAAGTCACTTAACTCTGCTTCAGTTTCCTCATCTGTCAAATGAGCTGGAGAAGGAAATGGCAAACCACTGTCAAGAAAATTCCAAGTGGAATCACAGAGTCCCACAGGACTGAAATGACTGAATTGAAGTGTGTTCAGGGACATTCTTTTAGTTTGGGGGGTGAAATATAAATAAGCTTTATCTCTGCCTTCATAGCACTTATATAATAAGTAAGGGCTCTGTGATACCAACCAAGTAAATATCATGGGAACTGGAATTTAAGAGAGAAGAAAGAGGTACACATTGACATGGTCTGTGAGTAGTTTGGAGGAGTGATAAATGAATGTACTTGGTAAGATTATGCTGTTAGTGAAGTCTTACTTGTTTAACTTGGTCAACAAGCAAGGAATTCCTCTCATGAGATAGCACTTTAAGGTATGTAATGCTTTACATTTTGATTTGATGATGTTGTTGATAATGATTAAACCCTACCAGGTGTCATTGATTTCCCTTTATTTTTCTCTTTGTTCTAACCTAATTGGACTTTTAGCTATTCATTGAACTCAGTTTGCCGTCTCCCACCTTTATGTTTGCTTAGTCCACAAATAATTTCCCTTTTCATTAGCTTAGCATAATCGGATACCTTATAGATTCGGTCTTATGCCAACTCTTTGTGATCTTTTTTGATCTCCCAGGAGTAAATGACTGTTGTTTCCTCAGATTTTTTTCCCTATTTTTTTTTGCTTTTGTCTCTTGCATTATGGTTTATTCCTTTACAACTCTCGAGTATGAGTGAGAAATAATCTCTTCTTTGACAGTGGTTAGCGGTTTATTGAATTTAATTTGTTAAACATTTATGCTAATTAGTTTTATTAATACCCCAGTTAACTTGACCTCTCTGGGGCTCAGTTTCCTCATTTATAATGAGAATGATATTCTTAGTCTTCTAATGTTACTATGTATGACCAAAGGATGCTTCTAGGAGACAGCTGACTGGGATGCTCTGATCATAAAATAAAAGCACACATTTATTTAGCATCTTATGGTTTACAAAATGCTATATAAATAAAAACAATCCAAATCTGTACTCTGATAGTTCATTATGGTGAAAGTTAGGACAGTAGCGAGTTCTGGCAAGCTCTACTAAATTGGGCATGTTAGGCCAGGCTAGATAAATAAATGGGGAGAAGCTCATCAACACGAAGTTGGTCACTAGGTAACAAAGTCTTTGGCAACCATGAAAGGAAAGTCTCTCCCCATTTCTAGGACAAGTATTCAAAGCAAATAAACTCTGAATAGTAGGTCAGGGGCAGCATCTTCACTGGTACTAAGGTGAAACACTTTGAGCCTACATAGAAAAGGACTGATCTGATCATATTTTGTTGGTTGGTTTCCTTTTATATCAAATTGATTCATTTTGGAATGACTAAAATGAAGGTCTTAAATTAGTAGAATTTCCATTAGAAATTTAATATCCCATACATGTCTTCACTCTTTTGGGGTACTTAGTCTTCCATTTCAGTCCTCTGGTTGCTTAATTATGTGGTAAAAGGATCCTGAATTCTGGCTTAGATCCTACATCTGGAAAGATTTATCTTGATGATGGACTGACTCGATGTGTATTGATTGAAATCATCATTAATTAAGTTTGGACAAGCCCATCATGAGGTTGGATACCGCAATGAATTTTTTAATTTCAGCAATTCCTAGAAAAAAGTTGCAAGGATAGATAGTTTTGTTGGAAGAGGAAGGAGTCATGCCTGATGAAATCACTTGGCGTTCATGTCTTTTTATTTATTTATATATATATATGTATATAATTTTATTTTATAATAACTTTATATTGACAGAATCCATGCCAGGGTAATTTTTTTACAATATTATCCCTTGCACTCGCTTCTGTTCCGATTTTCCCTCTCCCTCTCTCCACCCCCTCCCATAGATGGCAAGCAGTCCTATATATGTTAGATATGTTGCAATATATTCTAGATACAATATATGTTTGCAGAACCGAACAGTTCTCTTGTTGTACAGGGAGAATTGGATTCAGAAGGTAAAAATAACTCGGGAAGAAAAACAAAAATGCAAATAGTTCACATTCATTTCCCAGTGTTCTTTCTTTGGATGTAGCTGCTTCTGTCTATCATTTATCAATTGAAAGAGTTAGGTCTCTTTGTCAAAGAAATCCACTTCCATCAGAATACATCCTCATACAATATCGTTGTTGAAGTGTATAATGATCTCCTGGTTCTGCTCATTTCACTTAGCATCAATTCATGTAAGTCTCTCCAAGCCTCTCTGTACTCATCCTGCTGGTCATTTCTAACAGAACAATAATATTCCATAACATTCATATACCACAGTTTACCCAGCCATTCTCCAATTGATGGGCATTCAATTTCCAGTTTCTAGCCACAAATAGGGCTGCCACAAACATTTTGGCACATACAGGTCCCTTTCCCTTCTTTAGTATTTCTTTGGGATATAAGCCCAGAAGTAACACTGTTGGATCAAAGGGTATGCACAGTTTGATAACTTTTTGGGCATAATTCCAGATTGTTCTCCAAAATGGTTGTATTCGTTCACAGCTCTACCAACAATGCATCAGTGTCCTAGTTTTCCCGCATACCTTCCAACATTCATCATTCTTTTTTCCTGTCATCTTATTGGTGTTCATTTCTTAGGTCAGTCAAGAACTGGAAAGGATTCCAGGGACCTCCAGCTGATTTGGCCTCTTTTGGTTGCTATTTCAAATGAGAGAAACAACATTCAGAAGGATTAAGTTTCTTACCCAAGATTGGGTGGGATCAGAGTGACTTCTTAGTAGAAACCCAGTCTTCTGACACCAAGGGTAGTAGTTCTACCACTGCATGATAAAATATTGAGCTATCATTTGACATCACAGATTGTCTGAAAGTCATGATTTTTTGGAGCATATCAGTCCAACATGAGGAAAAGCTTCCTAAAAATGAGAGCAAAAGGTCTGGGTCTTTTTTTTTTTTTTTTTTTTTTTTTTTTTTTTTTTTTTTTAGCTAGTGAATTGCCCTTCCTGAGAGTATTCAAGCAAGAATCTGCGTGAGTCACATTTCATGGTAGGGATTCATTTGGGTTGGTCCCTTTTACCTTTTCAGATTTGATGATTCCTAGTTTTGCCAACTAGAAAAGCATCACAAAAGAATTTGCTATAAGCATATAGTTGGCGTTTTCTCATGGCTTTCAGTCCAAGTGTACATTTCTTTATAAAGTATTCTGTGTCTATATTAGTTCATTTGAGCATTTCCTTTTTACAGTGAAAGAAGCTGGGGCTCAGAATGGTGATCATCCATATAGTGAATATGTATCAGAGCTGGACTTGGACTGGCTCCTGCTGTTTAATATGTGACATAGGCAGAAGGCAGCATCTTCCTGTGGAGAGGTTCAAATTCTGGCTTTGCCATTTACTGCCTATAATTTTGAGTAAATCACTAAGTTTCTGGGGCCTCAGTTTCTGTAAGTTGATGGATTTAGATCATGCCCCTTTCAGCTCTAAATCTAAGATTCTGTGATCTCCTGCTGTTGTGTCAGAGTACAAGTTTGAAAATGAAAAGTATTTCTTTAATGGTATTGATCTTTGACCCTTCCAAAATTAGAAGCCTTTTCTATACCTTATAGGTTTGTTATCAAATCGAAAGGATATAATGACCGTTTTGAAAAACAGAAAAAGAACCAATAAAACTGAAAAACGATATTTATTCCCATAGCAGGGATTTGTTGCGGGGGGGGGGTTGTTGTTGTTTTGCTTTGGAGAGAAACTGATTAAGAATTATTACTTGACTGAATGTAAATCAGCACATGCTATGTTCACCTTTTTCTTTTTCTTCTTTTTTTTTTCTCTTGTGGTTTTTCCCTTTTGTTCTAATTTTTCTCTCCCAACATGATTCATAAAGAAATGTGTATTTAAGAAAAAATGTTCGTGTGTAACCAGAAAAAAGAAAACAATAAAGAAGGGAGGGAAAGAATTATTTCTTTAAAATTTTTAATTAGTAAACATCAACTTTTATTATTCATATTTTCCATAAATTTAAGTTAAACTTAAGAATATTCATGATCATCAAACATCAGTAAGATTGCTTTGTTAGATCTCTTACATATTAACCTCACTCTTCAACAAGAGTGTATCATTCATTCAGATCTTAGAATACAAAATTGATTGATTGTCTTGTGTGATTGTCATTTTAGTAAACAAGACTGCCAGGAAAAATGAGCCATAAGTAAAAGAAGTTAATTGAAGAAAAGAGAAAGATGGATTTATAACCAAAAAACTTCTGAGGTATTTAGAGAGGAAGTGAAATTGTGGTGTTTTGTGGAGGCAGACAAGGAAGGAGATGGTTGGATTAGGAGAGCCTTTACACGCAGACTTTGCAACAAAACTTCTCTATGATGTGTAAAATATCAAATATGGATTGTGCCCACATGAGGGTTTTGACTTTTTAACTTAACATCTTCTACTTATTATATTTAGCTAATGAAATAAAAGTGATAAGACACTATACAATAGGATACCAACTGAAAGAAAGTCCTTTTATGGCTGAATATTCAGTGGTACGTGTGGCTGTTTAGAGTGTGGCTATTGAATTTATGTTGAGTCAGCTAATCTATTTTGAGGTAAAAATGTTCCTTGATACTTCATTTGGGTGTTTACAGAAAATAAAACTAATCTTGAATCTCAGATCTTGGTACCATGCATGCATGGTTTGTCTAAGGCACATTGTTATGTTAGTACAATATTTTATTTCTACAATTTTGTATTCTACAACATATATTGGCTAGAAAATAAGGAATCAACATATAAATGTGAGTGAAGCCAGTCAGTATTTATTAAACCTATACACATGCTTAGCTCAGTGAGAGGTTTTATAGGGGCTGAATGTACAAAAATTAGATTTAAAGTCTGTTCTCTTCAGTTCCATCGTTTTTCTCTTTGGAGGTGTAT
The DNA here is from genome assembly GCF_016432865.1 of Antechinus flavipes. Lineage (NCBI taxonomy): Eukaryota > Metazoa > Chordata > Mammalia > Dasyuromorphia > Dasyuridae > Antechinus > Antechinus flavipes. The sequence continues at coordinate 575,641,687 of NC_067400.1, read as the reverse complement.
TGCATCATGAGCTCTCTGAAATTGTGATTGAGCATTGTAGCTTGATGTGAGACCCCACGTCTCAAACTTGTTTTATGTTACATTATTATCCTTATTGTATTGTATAATTGCTCTCATTCTGTGGATCAGGGAGGCTTACTCTTTTTTGGTGTCCCTTTTGTAGTTATAGCAAACCTAGGATTTTCTCCTTTTCAGATGTTTTTTAAATGATTCTAAATATATAAACTGAAATAATAGGATTTCAAAAGAAATGACAGATTAGTGGAATATAAAGATGTAAATTTTTTCACTTCCTAGTTCACAGATTCTCTGAAATCTATTCTATCAACTTGTTCCAGGTTATGAGCCCCTGATGTAGGAAGAAAAGAGAGGTTCATGAAGGGTCTGTGATTAGACAGGGATGAAGATTCAACAAACAAGACTGAGAGGATGGTCAGAAAGGTAGGGAGAGCCAAGAAGGAATACTGTCATAAAAACACAGAAGAAAGCAGCCAGAAGGTGATCAGTAGTGACATGCTGAAGAGAGATTTCAGAATGAGGATTGAAAAAAGGTTATCAAATTTGGGAGTTAAGAGATCCCTGGTCATTTTGGAGAGAGCCATTCCACTTGAATGATGGAATCTGAATCTAGATTGCAGAGACAGAGCAGGGTAAGTTTTTCAGTTTTTCTGAGAATGGGAGAAGAGCTGTGAGAATAAGGATAATCTACATGTTTGTAGCTGCTTAGAGGGAATTGTAAATAAGGAAAGACTGGAGATAAGAGAAAGGAGAGGGGATGAGAGGAAGGGCAGAAGTCTGCTGGACCAAGTTGGAAGGGGGGGATGAGTGAGATCAGATTAGAGTTGGGAGAGATTTTAGACAGCATTTAGGCCCAAACCACCCCTTACTGAGGCTTAGCTCAGTGTAGGGACAGCCAAGATCCCACATGTGCTTCTGGGAACAGTTGTGATATAAGCCCATTTTCTGACTGTAAATCTATTGCTTTTTTCTATATACTGCTGTCTCTTTTTGTATACATCATTCAGACAACTACATAGAACAGTATAATTGTTTTCCTAAATCGTGCAGTGCCTTTTAGTAGACTTGAATTGTTTGAATTCAGTGACTAAATGGCCCCACCTTCCAAAATTCTTTTTGGAATAATTTTTAATGGTGATCTAAACCATTTGGTAAATAAATACTTTGTTAACTTGTCTGGGCCTCTCAAGGCTGTCAGAGCTGGGAAAGTGTGCTAGGGCAGTTGTGCTAGGCAACTGTTCTCTCTTAACCAAAAGATATTAAAATACTGTGGTGAAGATCCCGGTTACCCTCATTTATAATTTGTGAAGTCAGAGTTGTTTTTGTCATGATTGAGGTGTGAAGCAAACATTTTTTTAATTAAAGCTTTTTATTTAAAAACCATATGCGTGGGTACTTTTTCAACATTGACCTTTGCATAACTTTCTATTCCAAATTATCCCCTTCTTTTCCCCCACCCTCTCCCCTAGATGATAGGTAGTCCAATATATGTCAAATATGCTAAAATATATATTAAATCCAATATATGCATATTTATACAGTTATCTTGCTGCACAAGAAAAATCGGATGTAGAAAGAAAAAAAATCTGAGAAGAAAAACAAAATGCAAGCAAACATCAACAGAAAACGTGAAAATGCTATATTTGGTCCACACTCTGTTCCCGCAAACCTCTTTGGGTTTATTATGGCTTTCTTCATCACTGAACAATTGGAACTGGTCTGATTCATCTCATTGTTGAAGAGAGCTATGTCCATCAGAATTGATCATCGTACAGTCTTGTACTATACATGTATAATGATCTTCTGGTTCTGCTCATTTCACTCAGCATCAGTTCATATAAGTCTCTCCAGGCTTCTCTGCAATCATCCTGTTGGTCATTTCTTACAGAATAATAATATTCCATAACATACATATACCATAATTTATTCAGCCATTCTCCAACTGATGGACATCATTCAGTTTCCAGTTTCTAGCCACTATGAAAAAGGCTGCCACAAACATCTGGGTCCCTTTCCCTTCTTTCTCTTTGTGATATAAGCCCAATAGAAACACTGCTGGGTCAAAAGGTATACACAGGAAGCAAACAATTTTTAAAATTTTGCTGAGCTCTTTGCGATTTATTAACTTCCTAGAGATAGTAGATTTTTCTTGGCCATTGCTCAGTTTCATTGCTATGTAATGCTGGGGTAAGGAGGCATAGGGAAAACAAGGTGTACCACAGCTCCAGGGTAGGTGATGTAGAAGAAATTCAGGGGAAGCACAAAATTTATTCTTACAAATTTTTAGGAAAAATACTATTATTTGACATTTTGTAAATAAGAGACAAGTTTGGTATATCACTTATTTTGGAATCTCTAAATTCTGCAGTTTGTGTCCAGGTTAGAACATAATTAATGGTTAATAAGTCTTTTCAGTGCTTGGCTTGTAGTGCTAGGAAGGAATTTTTTTTAGGTTTCTGTTTTGCATTTGAAAGACTTTGGTTTAATTCTTGTGATCAGTATTTCTAAATAGGTCTCTAAGTCATACACTATGAGTCCCTAGATTTGTAGGTTTTTGGAGATCCTTGCAATCCTGAGTAAATCATTTCACCTCTCTGGGCATTGATTTCCTTGTCTGTTAGTTGAATCTATTGAAGGACCTTTCCAACCAATTAACTAGTATTTTTATTAAGCATCCACTATGTGCCTATTAGGCACTAGAAATGCTGAAATTTTTCTATATAGGAACTCTTGAATTAAACAATGTTTTTTTTTTGTTTTTTTTTTTTAAGGGATGTGAGAAACAAGGCCTCTAAGAAATACTCAAAATACTTAGATCTTAGGTTTCTAAAAGTTTAAAGATGAAACCATAGGTAGAGTAATATTTTTGAATTACAAGATTCTACTGTTTCATGAAAGATTTTTATCTCCAGTTGCATGGAGGGTTAAAATGTCCAGGTTGGTTTCCTAGCTCTATCAAATATTTTTTACTCTTGGATTTAAAAGAGTAAACTAATTTTTCTAAGAGTGATACTCCTAGAATTTAGCTATGTTTTCTGAGAGAAACTGGACAAGCATGAATTGTTTCTATTTTTTATCATTGAACCACACCTTTTCAGATAGCTATTCATAATACCACTCAGTGTTTAACACAGTGGTCATAAGTTATGCAATGTTTAACTAAAGGGAGGAGCTGAACTTTCTTGGAGGAGAAAATTAACACTTTTTATGTTAACTTTCTTGTAGAATGCTAAACTTTGAACAGTTATAGTTTAAGGTTTTTTGAATTTCTAAGTATAACTTTTCTGAATTGACTCTTAAATTATGAAGTTAAGCTACTTTATTTAAAAGTAAAGGTCTAATCACATTAATATTTGAGTATTTCTTTTATAACAGGCTCTTTTACCATCTCAACTTGTATGTACATTCTTTTTTTTTCTTCCTGAGGCAATTGGAGATAAGTGATTTGCCCAGGTCACACAGCTGAGGTGTTAAGTGTCTGAGACCAGATTTGAACTCAGGTCCTCCTGACTTCAGAGCTGGTGCTCTATCCACTCCACAGCTTAGCTGTCCCTTATGTACATAATTTTAACAAAGTAGTAATCTGCTCCAAACTTATTCTGTGACCCGAAATTCTTATTTGTAGCTGAAACCTCCCTCTCCTCAGTATTTGCTCCTTGAGAGCAAATTCGTTTATTTTTTATTACCAGCATTGAGCATAGTGCTTTGCACATAGTAGGCTGTAATATAAATAAATGGTTTTTAATTCATTCATTCTGAAGCTGACGTTTAGTGTTTGATAGTTTGCAAAGGATTTCTTTATATCAACCAACCCTTTGGGGGTAGGGTGTTGGAGTGGTTTGAAATGTCTTTTTGAAGTCCTCGAGCGTCAGAGTTGGAATTGTTATGGAAAATTCTACTGTTGTAGCCTCATGCTCCCATGTCAGCATTGGCTTTCTTCACTTCTTGTGTTTGTTCCAATAGTAAAAATCCGTGTGTAAAGATAAGTATCTATTCTTTCTTTCTTTCTTTCTCTTTTTCTCTTTGTTTCTCTTTCTTTTCTCTCTCTCTCTCTCTCTCTTTCTTTCTTCATTTGGGGTTAAGTGACTTGCCCAGGGTCACATAACTAATAAGTGTTAAGTATCTGAGGCTGCATTTGAACTGACTCCTGACTTCAAGGCCTGCTATCTAGCTGCCTCCTCTATTTTTCTGATATCTTCAAGGGATGTAGTCCAAATGCTTGTCATTTTTAATTGGTCCAAGTTGACTTTTTAAGATTTAAATAACTAAAGCTTCTGATTTTATAGTGAGAAGACTTTCTTTTTTAGGGAATATGAATTTGTTGCTTAGGAATTTCAAATCTGACTTGTGGAGAAGTTCTTTATTTTTCTAATTATTTAGATCTGATGACTTTATTTGTGTGAAAATATTTTTATAATTGTATTTATGTATTTCCTAGGTTTGTCTTGGCAGGTAGACTCTGAAATATTGTCTACAATATTTAAATCTTTTTATTTCTTGCTGCTAGGCTTTGTTAGTAATGGAGAGAAGTGTTGTGATTTATGTGGATTTATTTTATATTCTGCAGTTTTGCTAAGGTTGTTATATCAAGTAGTTTTTTAGCTAATTCTCTAGAATTTTCTGTCATCTGCAAAGAATGATAATTTTTGTTTCTCTGCTGCTTATTTTAATTCCTTTTCTTTCTTTTTCTTCTCATTGCTAAAGTAGCTCTTCTCAGCAATACAATGATCTAAGACAATACCAAAAAACTCATGATGGAAAATGCCATGCACAATCAGAGAAAGAACTATGGAGTTTGAACATGGATTGAAGCGTACAGTTTTTACTTTTTCTTTTCTGATGGTTTTCCCTTTTGTTCTGATTTTTCTTTCAGAACATGACTAATGTGGAAATATATTTAAAATGATTGTATACATATAATCTATATCAGATTGCTTGCTATGTTGGAGAAGAAAAAAATTTGGCAATCAAAATCTCATATAAGTGAATGTTGAAAACTGTTTACTTTTTTTTTTTTTTAAACATGAATAATTCTTTGTTTTTACTTGTAATTGAAAAAAATACTATTAAGTGGGGGAAAAAAATTCTCATTCATTATGATAAACCAAGATAAATTCTTCTAATGTAAATTTCTTTCTTTTCTTTTCTTTTTTTTTTTTTTTTTTTTTTTTTGCCATCTTTGTATTGATGGTATAGTGGCCAATATAAGTCAGACAGATGATTCAGTCAAATCTGTAACACATGTTTGTTGGCTGTTTACTAATTGCTAGTACATAAAGAAAGCAAAAATGGCCTTGCTCTTGAAGAACCAGCTTTTTAATGGGAAAAATACACTTTTTTAAAGTGTATAAATCAACGAGGTACATGGGAGATCTGTACCCAGAAAAAGGTGACTAAAGCAGAGGGGTTTGGGAAAATACTGGAATAGTTGAAGTACAGATATTACTGCAGGGCAGCTGATCAGTCCTCTACCTTTCTGTCTGTGGGGAGACTGGACTTAAACATATATTTCTATAAAGTATTTATCCAGTCAGGTTTACTTCAGAATGTGGTACAGCTGCTGGATAAATGGGGAATCTATTCTGGTTTATACAGTGTCTGCCATGGAGAAGTAATTATTTAAGACATTTTGTTAACTAAGAAATGGAAACTGAAGAGATTGGTGGCCATAATTTGGAGAATGATTAGACAAAGTATATTAAATGAAAGTCATAGGAAAAAGCTCTTGTACTGTAAGAGATGATGAGGGATGACATATTTTGTTTTATGCATTTAAAAATATTCTGAGATTCATGACAAAAAACTTTAAGAACCCCTGACTTGGAACTGTTAGTACTGTTAAATGAAGCAGAACAAATGGAAAAAATGCAGATGATATAGATGAAGCCGATGAAAAAATTATGGCGGGGACGGACCTTAGTGTTTACTGAGTACAAATCATTCATCTTACAAATAGGGAAACTGAGACTCGGGTTAAATAACCTACTTAGGTCATAAGTAAAAAGTTAGAGATGCCAGGACTTAGAACTAAGTCACTCAGACTATTTGTGTTTCAGCAATAAACTTTTTTCAATCTTGTAATTTTAAATTTAAAAAGCCTTTCTGAAAAACTGAATTCTTCATATTTGCTCAAGATCTGACATGGACCTATTCCCAGTTAATCATCAATCAGCAGACAAATTTTCCATGCTCATGGACTCTTCTAACATTTTTTGTTGTTCTGCTGCTTAATCTCCCATGACAGTAGATTTTGATTGAGTAGTAGGAAATCTTTGTGATAGCTCTCCTTTGTCAATGCTAAAATTTAAATGCCTTTATCTACGAACTTTTACTGATTTAAAGATTTCTCTATCTAGGGGCGTCATCTGGCTCACAGGTGAATAGTTAAAGGTCTTTTGAAAGTTTACACAAAACGAATTTCTTAACTTCCAGTCCTTGAGTCCATTGATTTGTTGGCTTTAATCTGGTTTGTTGTTGTTGGTGGTGGTTTTTGTTTTGTAACTGGTACGTTTTTAAATTTAAGGGAAAAACCATTCTTTTTCCTCAGTAGTATCTTGCTGGGGAGGAATTAGTAAAGTATCTTTATGTTGAAGGAACTAGAAAAATGGGGCAGTCAGATTGACAGAGTGCATCAAGTTCTGGGCCTGAAGTCGGGGAGATTCTTTTTGTGTTCAGATCTGGCCTCACATTTATTAGCTGTGTGACCCTGGGCAAGTCACTTAACTTGTGCTCTGGCTTCCACATCTGCACAGTGAGTTGGAAAAAAGGATTGGAAAACACTCCTATATTTTGCCTCAAAAACCCCAAATGAGGTCACGAAGAGTCAGACATGACTGGAAAATGACCAAACTTAGTTCAATGACTGAAAACCACAACTAGAAGAAAGACTTTGTGGCTATACTGGTAGGTGGCCTCTGGGACTGAGGAGCTTGCTCAGGATCTGTGTGCCGGCTTCTTTTCTCACCTTGACACTATTTTCCACTGGGTGGCAGTAACTTTCCAGTTTTGAATCACGGAGCCATTCCATTGGTCCATTGAGGTCTGGCCCCCTTCTCTGAAGCAGTCCCTCATTGCCACCAGCATGTAACCTGTTTGGGTTATTGCAGTACTCTGCTGATCAGTGGGTTTTTCCTGGGATATAGAAACTGAGAGTTGAAAAAGACCCCAGGGCTGGCGTCAACTCCAATCTTTATCCCTAATCATGAACATTGTATAGCATTTATGACTCATGGCCATCAATCTGTGGTTGAAGATTTCTGGTGACAGGGAACTATTTTCTGAGACAGACTTTTCATATACACCTCCCCAATCCTGTGCTTGGAAAGTTATTTTTTTTTAAACTAATATGTAAACTTTACTTTTTATTCTAACTCAATTTAGTATTCATTGTTTTAACCTCTTGAGATTTTGGGGGGAGCCCTATGACTCATCTCACTGATCAAATTGGACATCATTTTTTCCTCTTATCTCATGTTTTCTCTTTTCCTACCTAAAAAATCCCAAGATTCTTAAAACACTACACCATTGCTACTGGAAGCAATTCAAAGAGACAAATTGTAACAAGTGACACTTGGGGTAATGTAATGCTTAGAGTGGGGGCAGCTAGGTGGCACAGTGGTTACAGTGCCAGCTCTGGAGGCAGAAAGGACCTGAATTCAAATTCAACCTCAAGCACTTACCAGCTATGTGACCCTGGTCAAGTCCCTTAATAGGTTTCTTGTCCTTAATTCATTGGAAAAGCAAATGGCAAGCCACTCTAGTATCTTTGCCAAGAAAATCCTATGGTCCATGAGTGGAATTGATCACAATTAAATGACAACAGGTTTGTAGTCAGAAACTTTGCTGAAACTATAGTTTCAATTAGTATATTTGTTGATTAAGATTTTGTGGATTTAAAATAGATTCCTTTGTGTTTATGTCTATAAGCTGTAAAGTTTTTAGCACAAGTATTATACTTTATCAAAAGCTTTTCAGGTGTCTGGGCACGTAGGTGTAGGGGGATAGAGTGCCATCCCTGGAGTCACAGAGAAGTGAATTCAAATTTGGCCAGAAACTAATTAATTGTGTGACCCTGTTTACCTTAGTTTCTCATCTGTAAAATGAATTAGAGAAGAAAATGGCAAACACTCCAGTCTCTTTGCCAAGAAAATCCCAGATGGAGTTTCAGAAGTCATGACTGAAACAATTCAACCACAAAATATCAGGCATCTAAGTCAGATAAATCTGTATTTTGAGATGTTTTTATTTCTAATTGGATAATTTTTAAAATTTTTCTTTATTTCGATAGTTTTATTTTTCCAGTTATACATAAAGAGAGAGCTTTCAATTCATTTTTGTAAGATTTTGAGTTTACATTTTCTTTTCTCCTTCCCTCTCTCGTCACTCTCCTCCTGAAGACCATAAGCAATATAATATGGATTATACCTGGGCAGTCATTTTAAATATATTCCCACATTAATCAAGTTGTGAAAGAAAAATCCAAACAAAAGGCAAAAGCTATAAGAAAAAACTAACAAAAAAAAGATAAAAATAGTATGTCTAAATCTGTATTTAATCTCCATAGTTCTCTGGATATAAAAGACATTTTCCATTCCACGTCTTTAATATGATAAATTATATTACTTTATGTAAATTGAGATTGATTGTGATAAATGATTGATGAATTTCTATAGTCTGTCACAGGATTTTATTTAAAATTTTTAAATTGGTATTCATTTATGATATTGATCATTTATTGATTCATTTATTGATATTGATTTAAGTGTCAAAGCCACATTTATCTCAAACAAAGGATCAGGCAGAATGCCTTTTTTCTCAGTTTTGTGAAAAATTTGTTGTAGTGTTGGTACTAAAACGCTCTCTAAAAGTTTTGTAAATTCTCCTGTGGATCCAACAGGAAAGACCATATTTTCCCTCCTTTAGTATTTCCTTTACAGCTAAGTTCTTTTTCTGAGTTTGAATTATTAAAAATCTCCATCTGGTCTTATATAAGTTTGGGCATTTTATGTTTTTTGAAGGTATTCTATTTTATATTCATAGTTTTGTTAGCATGTAACTGTGCATAATAGATTCTATTTTTTTTTTAAATAAATTTTTTTATTTGTCTTCTATTTTCCTAGCTACCCCAAATATCCTTCTCCTTGCTCCTCTTATCCCATATAACAAATAGTCCTTTTTATTTTTTTAACCTTTTTTTAATGTTTTATTTTATTTTTTATAAAGCTTTTTATTTTCAAAACATATGCACGGATAATTTTTCAACATAGACCCTTGCATAGCCTTGTGTTTCAGATTTTCCCCTCCTTCCCCCACCTTCTCCCCTAAATGACAAGCATTTTTTAACATTTTAGGAAAATATGTTTTCTTTATTTTTTTATAATAGTTTTTTCCCCCAAATACATGCAATGATAGTTTTCAACATTCACCTGTGCAAAGCCTTGTGTTCCAAGGTGTTTTTCCTTTCCCTTCCCTCCCTATACAGCAAACAGTCCAATATAGATTAAACAGGTGCAATTCTTTTCAGTATATTTCCATTTTCATTTTTCTGTACAAGAAAAACCAGATCAAAAGGGAAAAATAAAACACCAGAAGGGGGGGAGGGGAAGCAAGCAAACAAACAACAGTAACAAAAAAGGTGAAAACTCTATGTTTTGATCCACATTCAGTTTCTATCGTTTTCTCTCTGAATGTGGATGGCTTTCCATCACAAATGTTTTGCAATTGCTTTGAATCCTCATTGTTGAAGAGAATCAAGTCCATCAGAATTGATCATTACATAATCTTGTTGCTGTGTAGAATGTTCTCATGTTTCTGCTCACTTCACTCAGTATCAGTTCATGTAAATCTCTCCAGGCTTTTCTGAAATCAGCCTGCTGGATCATTTCTAATAGAATAGTAATATTCCATAACATTCGTGATACCATAATTTATTCAGCCATTTCCCAGCTGATGGGGAAATGGCTTAATTTCCAGTTCTTCGCCACTTCTAAAAGAGCTGCTGCAAACATTTTTGCGCATGTGGGTTCTTTATAGAAGATCGGATTTTCATAAAGCAAGAACTATCTCTTTGTGTGTGTGTGTGTGTGTGTGTGTTAGTCACTCCCTAATAGATAAATGATCAAATAATGTGAACAAACAATACTTAAAAGAACTCCAAATTATTCCCAATCACATGAAAAATGTTCTGAATCATTAATAAAAGATATACAAATCAAGATAATTCTGAGATTTTACCTTATGTTTTTGCATATTGCATATTGGCAAAAATGACTAAAAGTGGCAATAGACAAAGTTAGAGGGAATCTGGGAAGAGAAGTTCATTATACATTACTATACTATATTTGTTGGTGGAGCTTTGAAATGGTACAACCATTTTGGAAAGCAGTTTGCAGTTATGCAAATAAAATGGTTAAAATGCCCTTGCTTCTTGAACTAGAAATTCTTCTTAGAGGATTTATACCCCAAAGAAATCATTGATACATCATTTATTTATTTATTTACAAAACATGTGCATGGGTAATTTTTCAACATTGATCCTTTTATAACTTTTTGTTCCAAATTTTTCCCTCCTTCTTCCCCTCCCCCTCCCCTAGTTGGCAGGTAGTCCAATACATGTTAAATATATTAAAATGTGTTAAATCTAATATATGTATACATATTTATACAGTTCCTCTTGCTACACAAGAAAAACCAGATCTAGAAAGAAAAAAAAACCTGAGAAGGAAAAAAAAGCGTGAAAATGTTATATTGTGGTCCACACTGAGTTCCCATAGGCCTCTCTCAGGGTGTACGGCTTTCTTCATCACTGAACAGTTGGAACTGGTTTGACTCATCTTATTGTTGAAGATAGCCATGTCCATCAGAATCAATCATGGTATAGTTTTGTTGTTGCCCTGGATAATAATCTCCTGGCTCTGCTCATTTCACTCTGCATCAGTTCATATAAGTCTCTTCAGGCCTCTATAAAATCATCCTCCTGATTGTTTCTTACAGAACAATAACAACATACCATTCATATACCATAAGTTATTCAGCCATTCTCCGAGAATTGATGGACATCCATTCATTTTCCAGTTTCTAGCCACTACAAAAATGGAAGCCATTGATTTAAAAATACAAAAACCCTCATATACAACAAAATACTCAGCAGCAGTTTTTGAAATAGTTAAGGCTTGTAAACAGTAAATGTCCATCACTTGGGTAGTGGCTAAACAAAATGTGGTACACAACTATAATAGAATACTACTATGCTGTAAGAAATGATGTCTGTAATGAATACCAGGAATGAGCTAATAAATTAATGCCCCAAAAAAGTAAGCTATGTTATAAAAAAAAAAAAAAGATAAATACGGTGTCTTACTGTAAATTCAAACAATGTAAATTGAGAAGGAGGGGTAGTTTTAGGAAAGAAGATGAGTTCAGTTTTGAATGTTTGAATTTGAGGTGCCATTTGGAAAGAGCTAATAAATTAATGCCAAAAAAAGTAAGCTATGTTATTAAAAAAAAAAAAAAAAGATAAATATGGTGTCTTACTGTAAATTCAAACAATGTAAATTGAGAAGGAGGGGTAGTTTTAGGAAAGAAGATGAGTTCAGTTTTGAATGTTTGAATTTGAGGTGCCATTTGGATATCCAAGTATAAATATGTAATGGACAACTTGGAGTTGCAGGACTAGCTTTGAGGAAGAAAATATTAGAATTCATGGGCATAATTGAATTAGTTGGTTTTGCATCAACTGTTGGAAAGCAAAGACTGAATATGTTTTGGGAGCAGTTGTAATGTTCATACTAGCTTTCTGGAGGACCTCAGGATCAGCCTGAGTCTTTTTGTCTTAATAAAGAAGTGATGAAGGCAGAACAGCCACCACGAAGCTGGTGAAAGATGGAATGTCCCTCTTCCAGTCCTTCTTAGCCCTTATATACCTTATTACAATTACATCATTATAGCATACTATGAAGAGAAGTTCCAGATAAACAAAAATGTTTTTTAGTAATATTAGAGATGAACTCTGAGAAGATTTGTAGGAAGGAGAGTAACTTGGCAAGAGATTAAAAAATGACAAAGATTGGGATCAAATAGTTAATTGGGACAAAAATCTTTCCAAGAATCTCTTAGCAATTTCTTGTATCTAAGGAACTGATTAAAATTTATATATTGTAAGAGCCAATTCCCAATAGTTGTAAAAGATCAAAAGATAGGAACAGACAGTTTTCAAACAAAGAAATAAAAGATAAAACCATATGAAAAAAGTCACTAATAATTAGAGAAATACATCAAAGCAACTTTGAGGTTCTACTTTGTACCTATCAGACTGGCAAAAATGTAGAAAGAAAATGATGGGTGAAAAGGTTGTAAGCAAAAAATATCCTCAGGCAAGTATCTCTGCCTTTCATGCATATTGATTTCGAAAACCACAGATTAACATGACCTATTTTGGTATTGTATTTTTATTTGCTTTTTAAAACATCTCCCAGTTAAATTGTGATGTGGTTCTGATCTCCACTTTTTTATTTCTGGACTAGTTTTAAAATTCTTGAAGCAACCCTTAGAAACTATACCCTTAGAATTAGAAGCTTGAAAATATTTTTGGCCCTTTTCTTTCCCTGGTCCAATTAATTAACACAGACTGTATCTGATTTGCCATTTCTAGCTTGAATTTGGAGCAGTGAATATTTCAAAAGAAGAAAGTTTTCACTTGATTTCAGGAAAAGTTTACTAATAATTAGACCAACCAAAGGTAGAATAGGATGTCTCTGCAATTGTCAGTTTCTTCTTCATTGGAATATTCCAAGCAAAGGTTAGATGACTACTTGATTATTTCGTTGGATATTTGGTTAAGGAGAATTTTTTAGGGTGGTAATGGATTGATTGGGTGGCTCCAAGGCTGCAAAGATAAAGAATGAGAAAAGGATTCTTTGGACTCTTTTAAGAATTGGATGAGTACAAACCTAACCTATGCCTCAGTTTCCATATATGTTAAATTAGAGAATTGGTCTTGATGTTCTCTAAATCTCATAATTCCAAAATTTGCTGATTTATGATAATTTGAAAACAGAGTTCATCATGTCCCTTTTCTGAAGACTTTTTTTTCTGCTCTAGCAGGCTGAAGGTATGGGTTAGTTAAGAATTAAACCCATGGAATACCAAACAAGCAGCAAGGCCAAAGTTAGTCAAATTATTAGGTGGTATTAGAAATACAGAGATCAAAGTCTGAGGAAGAGAGGAGGCAGAGAAGTGGGATGATGAAATATCAGTGGCTGAGCAATAAGGAAGGTTTTTATGCTTGTCAGTCCTGGGTGAAGATCCCAGTTAGAAAGATAACTCTCAGTTGTCTTAGTAATATTCTTGCTAGTGTTGACATTTCTAGTATACTAGAAGTAGAGAACATTCTTAAAGTTTGGAAAAGAAAAATAGAAAAAAACGATATTTTTGGAATAGGGAGTAGCAAACTTATGTTCTCATTACACTGAGAGGCAATATGGTCTGAAAACTCTGGTTTTAGAGGGCTTAGATCAATTTGTAGATGTTAATTTAAACATATTGGACCTTTTTAAAGTGAAGTGTAAAATAAGTTTTAGGTTAGCCTCAAAGATGTCTTCTCTATCTCTCTTATGCCTCTGTCAAAGTTTAAAAACTGGCCTAGATGGATCTTTTATTCAGTCAACATTTATTAAGAACTAGCTATGCCGCCCTTTAATCGAGTATGTCATTATTAGATCTGTATCTCTTTGGGAGAAGAGGGGAAAATGTAACAACTTTTTTTTTAAGTCGTATTTTATTTTTTCGAATACAAGCAAAGATAATATTCAACATTCACCCTTGCAAAACCTTGTGTTCCAAATTTCTCTCCTTCCCTTAGACAGCAAGTAATCTAATGCAGGTTAAACTTATACAATTCTTCTAAACATATTTCTACATTTATCATGCTGCCAAAGAAAAGTCAGATCAAAAAAAAAAATGAGAAAGAATAAAAGTAAACAACAACAAAAGTGAATATGCTATGTTAAGTTCCAAAATTCAGTTTTCATAATCCTCTTTCTAGATTCAGATAGCTCTCTCCATCACAAATCTATTGGAATTGGTCTGAATTACCTCATTATAACTCGTTTTTGTTTGTCCTTTGTTCTCAAAGAGGATCTATGATGTCAGGAAGATGATGTCATGACTTGCAAGTCAAGTATTTAATTGAGGTAGGGCTGGACAGACATCAACTTCATTCTCTGAACCTTCTGAATCTAGTGGCAAGATACATATCAAGACAACTGGAGATGGCCCCAGATACAGCAGGGGATCTTGCTGGTATTTTTTTTAACACCTAGAACTCATAGAGGTGTAGTAAGCAAACTTTTTATACTTCACAATGAGTTTAAGAACAATTTTACATTTGTGTGTTATGAATTGTTCTTTTTTGTTTGTAATCTACCCATTAAAAGACAAGATCACATGTATGCTACACAGGAGTAATATAGTCTGTTCCTTAAAAATATTTGAAGTCCAGAGGGAATAATGTGAAGGCAAATAAATATGAACAAAAATCAGCTGGACATGCAGAAATGCATAATCACTATTTTGTTGGAAATAAATTTTGTATAGTCAGAGAAGGATTCCTTAAGGTGAGATTTGAGTTTTGTTTGAAAGACTAGCAAGATTTGACTTGGGTAGATAGTATGTTGTAGCCAAGACTCAAAAAATAAAAGGATGGAGAATGGCAGGGCAGTTCTTGAAGATACAGAAAATAGTTGGAGGTCAATTAATTGGAGTGTTGGGACTGGATAAGGAAGACATATTCATTTTTTAAGCCTTTAATTGAATTATGACTTTCTTGGAAGTTCTTAATTTTAAGAAAGAATAAAATGATTATGCAATAGGTGATAGGTTTTCTTTTTTCCCCCCAGTGATTACTAAAATGTACTCCTACTCTGGCTGGAGAGGATGAAGAAGAAAAAAGTGAGAATTGGGCTTATACTTTAAAAAAAAAAATTTTTTTTTCTCAGAATTAGTTTTCTAATTATATGTAAGAATAGTTTTCAACATTCATTTTTGTAAGATTTTGAATTCCCTTCCTCCCTTACATTTTTCTTCCCTAAGATACCATGCAATGTGGTATAGATTATCCATGTATAATCATTTTAAACATGTTCCTCATTAATTATGTTGTGAAAGAAAAATCAGAATAAAAGGAAAAACCTATGAGGAAAAAGGCAAACAAAAAAAAAAATCCACATTCAGTCTCCAAGGTTCTCTCTCTGGATGCAGATGGCATGCTAAGAAGAGCTAAGTCTGTCCTAGTTGATTGGGATATTTGTTTTGAGATTAGGATTGTTAAACAAACCAGATATTTTTTATTCAGGTTATCTCAGAAGATATAGTTTTAAGTTACTAAGAGTTCTAAAGCTTAAAATTACCAAGATTTTTGGGACATCCAATATGCAGACCATATCTTCTGGAAGAATTTGTCTTCTCATTTTAAGCAGCAAACATCCTCAATAAATTGTGTTTCCATTGTAAATGTAAATTATTTAAATGGAAAAGATAGTCACATTTTGATTTTGAGAATACTCAGTATGATATTTTTTTTCTTGTTTGTTTTAGGAACTACAGCAATCCCTCTTGTTCCCTCCCATCAAAGCTGGTTAGTGGTGGCATGGAAGATACATTTGGTAAGTCCCTGCTGCATTTTACTATCAGCTGTCATCTTTTTCATTAACTTTAGCTGTTGTGTTGATGACAGATTGAAGTTTTTTATTCACCACTACTATGTGCCAAGAAGTATGCTATTAAGTTCTGAGATACAAATATAGGGGGAGAGGGAGAGAGACATCCCAGCCCTAAAGAAACTTTCAGTCCAGTGAGGAAAAGGATACACAAAGAGGAAGCTCAGAAAGGTGGGAGGGAGGCAAGCAAGCAGAGAGTCACTGAGGGAAAGGAAGTCACCTAGAAAGTCCTGAACTAGCAGGAAAGGGCAGTCCTTGGACTGCTGAGAAACTTCAGTTGGTGAAATGTTCATCAAAAGTGGATTAAGCATAAAATGAATATTTACTTTGAGCTTTCCCATTTTGCCTCTTGTCCTCTGTCTCCATTATAATGGAAGATCCTGAAGGACAACTATTTTTCTTTTTGTCTTTGGACCCCAGAGAGGCTCTTGCATAGAGTAAATACTTCTTGTTGTTTCTTGAATGACTTTTCTTTTTCGAGGTGTGTGTGGGGGGCTTAAATTGGGATTAAGTTACCTGGGTCACATAGTTGGGAAGTGTTAAATTTCTGAGGCTAGATTTGAATTCAAGTCCTTTTGACTCCAGGGCCAGTGCTCTATCTAATGTGCCATCTAGTGCTCCTTGAATGATTCTTTTGGCATCTTATGTTATTGTCTAGTGGTTGCCATTTTAATTCTATTGCTTCTAGATTTGATTAAGCAATTGTGAAAATAAATAAGGATCACTTTCTGGATTTTCCTGATTTTTATTTCTAGATAGTAGGATTTTGTCCTAGAATGCCAAGACTGTTGATGTTGATTAGTACTTCCTGTTTTAAAATGAAAATCACTTAAAAAATGACAACTTCCCAACCCAAAGTAGTAAAGGTACTCTAGCAACATGGTTACTAAGGAACTAGAAAGAAAAGCCAACCTTTTTCTTTCTTGATATTTCTACTGAAGTTATTGACTGTCTTTCTAGTGATAGTAGGGGAAGAAAACTAGGGTTTTACCTTTTTTTTATTTTTGTTAATTTTATGAACTCATTAGCCCTCATATTTCCCTTACAAAAACGATGTGTGCCGAGGGATTATATATACATTTTTATTTTGTCAGTTACTTTACAGGCAATAGAAACTGAAATATCAGAAACTATGATGAGATAAAACAGGGTTTACTGTAGTTCCTAAAACAAACAAGAAAAAAGTATGATGCTAAGTTTTCTCAAAATAAACACAACTCCCTTTTATGGTTAAATAATAGATAAATCCCTTCTTTAGGGATGTTGCTATACATGATTATGAATAGCTTTTATCTCACCTTGAAGAGAGAACTATTTTTGGAAATCGTATAAAGAAATAAAAAGACCTGGAATTCCTCTATTTCATGACTAACATAATTAAATGTCCATTGAAGATTGGGTGCCTTAGCAGAATTGGGGACAAGATTAATAAAACCATCAGCACTACTGGAACATCAGGAATATCAACCTGATCTGGTCAAATTGGCATAATCAGATTAGTTGGAACACTAGAGGGCAGACATCACTTTCTCTACGAATAGAATGAATTGTAGCCAAGGAAACTGACCCGGATACTTTAAAGCTAACCTTTTTTGTGAGGTAAATATTTAAATGAAATTATCAGAACTGTATTTATTTGCTTCATAAATCCTAAGTATTTAAAGTCAGTGTGGATGGCTAAAGCAAATTAAAGTAACTACCAAGAGTTTTGATTGAAGACTTAATTCTGTTGTTTCTCTTCAAGTTCTCCCATCCCCTATCTTTCCTAAGTGGTAATTTATAACAGCTAGAGAGTTATGGAAGTTATAATAGGCAAGAACAATAATGATTAGATCTATACTCAAAAGAGATCAGAATAATAGAAGGATTATATATACAAACATATTAATAGCTTTTATTGTGGTGGTAAAGAATTGCAAGCTAAATGACTGTCCATCGATTGGAGAATGACAAGATTATGACATAATTGCAATGAAATATAGTTATGCCATCTGATTGTCAAAAGCTATGATTTCAGAGAAACTTTGGAAGATATGTATAAGCTGATTATGTATAAAGTCAGCTGAACTAGTTATAGTAACAAAAATATTTTTAAAAAAACAACTGTGAGAAGCTCAAGATCTTGAATATTGTGATGACTAATTATGTTTTGAAAGTAGCTATGCATATTATCCCCCTCCTGACAGAGCAATGAATTCAGTGTGCAGGCTGTTACATACATTGACATGGCTGGGATTGGAATTTGTTTTGCTTGAGTCATCATTTTTCATTTTTCTTGTGTTTGATTTTTCTATTTTGTTCAGTTTGGGTTGGGGATGAGAGGAGGAAGAGAAAGAATATAAATGCTTATAAATTGAAATTTTTTTAATATGCCCAGAGTCATTTAAAGCATGGATTGAAAAATTATTTCAGGTTATTCAAAAAAATGAGCTGAAGTTTGCATTTTGTATAATTTTTCTCTTACAATCATTTACATTCAATCACTTTGGAAGAGAATAGTATCCTACTGACCACTCTTATCATTCTCTTATTTCCTTTCTTTCTATATGTTGGATTTGCTTGTTTTCCATTTGTTTTTAGAAAATGTACTGTATTAAGGATTCTATTTACAGGGTTGTGTTTTTAGGGTAAAACTAGTATTCTATTCATTAGAATACTCTCTTTTTCTCAGAGATTAGTGGTCTTTAAGTTTAGGGAAAGCATTTTACAAATTGTTTTGCAGATAAGAGAATTAAAAGCACCAAAGGAGCTAACATATTTAAAGTTAGTGTGTGATCTTAATTATTATATATCGCTGATTAAGCTTCTGTTCTTAACCCTTGATTTTTTTTTACTTTAATCAAAGATTATGTTAACTTTGGTTTAAAGTAAGCTTACCTGAGAAATATGTATTTCTTACATAGTTTGTATCAAGTCCATTGCTCTGTGTGATTATCATGAAGTTTTTGGTCACTTTCTTTTAAAAGTCCTTTTATTTCAGTTTTTCACTTGTCTTGAGTATTATAGATAATGTGAATTTTTTTCAGTTTTCATCTGTTTTAATCATTCACTATTACTTTATCAGAATCTCCTTTTCCAGACTTAACTCTCCTCCCATTCACCTAAAAGAGTATTAAAATTGCTGTTGTATCCTGAAAAAGAAGGTAAAAGAAGATAGTCCAATATATTGTAATAATGGATAAAGTTTCTAATAATTCTTTTTTTTTTCTCCCTGAGGTAATTGGGGTTCAGTTATTTGCCCAGGGTTACATAGCTAGGAAGTGTAAAGTGTGAAGTGTTAAGTGTCTGAGGTCAGATTTGAACTCAGGTCCTCTTGACTTGAGGGCTGGTAATCTACTGGACCACCTAGCTACCCCCTAATTCTTTATTTTTAAAATACAGATATAATATGCTTATAGACCATTTATTAAATGCACTTCAATTCAATTAAACTACTGTTTATTAAATGCCTACCTTTGCATGACGATTTTAGTCAAAGTTTATGTATTTATTATATTTTAATTTGTATGTTTGGGGCAGCTAAATGACACAGTAGATAGAGCATTGGCCTTGAAATCACGAGGACCTGAGTTCAAATCAGTCCTCAAACACTTAATAATTCTTAGCTGTGTAACCTGGGACAAGTCACTTAACCCCAATTGTCTCCGTCAAAAAAAGAGTAATTTTTATGTTTACAATCCTTTGATAAAGAGATTTTGTTTTCCTATTGTTGCCCAAGTGGAATAAGCAATAAATATGTTGGCACTTTGCATGCTTCTGGTAAATGAGTTTGTGTTGTTTTGTTTGAAGAGATTCCACAATAACACATTCCTTTTTTCTCTCCCCTTTTTGAATGGGAGTGAGGAGATGATTAAGTTAATTAATTTTGAGATCCTGTTGCTGAGCTAGAAAAATTGTGTACAACAAAACTCCTTCCCACATGAAAATAATTAAATTAGGAATTTAAAATTGTAAATTTTAAGAGATTAAAATGAATGTACATATTGGGGCAGCTAGGTGGCGCAGTGGATAGAGCACCAGTCCTAAAGTCAGGAGGACCTGGGTTCAAATCTGATCTCAGACACTTAACACTTCCTATCTATGTAACCCTGGGCAAGTCACTTAACCCCAATTGCCTCAGGAAAAAAAACAAACGATATTTCACATAATATTTTTTCTGTCCTGTCTTCATTGGTGTAACTTGTACTCAAAATTTAGGCAAGAGAAAGGGAGGACGAGTGAAGGGTTTGGAAATCATCTCTAGGTAATGGTTGACTAATTCTATTAATGAACTATAAGTGCTTCTCTCAAAAGTCGAAGAACAAAGACTATAATTGGAAAGTAGATGAGATTCCTTCTCATGATCAAATTACTTGGACCTCTGGACTGGGTTTGTTTCTCTGGATCTTATTTTTCTTACTGTAAAGTTAAAATGTTGGACTTATTGCGAAATTTCATTAATTTCTGCCTCTCCATGTCCCTGCAGCTCAATTTGCAAATGAGGTTGTAACTTGGCCAGGGTCACACAACTAAGAAGTGTCTGAGGTCTAAATTGAACTCAGGCCCAGTACTCTATATGTACTATGGTGCCACCTGGCAGCTCCCAGATAACCTCTACTTTTATTAAAGTTCTCATATTTGAATACATTAAGTCTATACAAATTAGGTATTGGTGAGGTATTTATTTACTAAAAGTTAGGTACAGGAAGCAATTTGTTCCTGGTCCCAGGGCCAGAACAAACCCCTGTGGGGCACAATAGAAAATATCTTTTGTGGATTCATGGGATCTGGACTCAAATCTACTCTCTGCTGTTCATTCCCCGGATGGCCTTGGGATGTCACCTAGTCTCAGTTCCTCATTTGTAAAATGAGAAAATTGAGTTTGCTGGCTTTTAGAGTCCCAGCTCTAAATTTACAGTCATGTAATTTAACTAGGCTCTGTCATATTTTGGCTTTTCTCAAAAAACCCAGGTGTCTTATGCCGCCTTTGCATATTTCCTAGTTAAAGGCATTTTTTGTTCATAATTTTGCTGGGTCTAGAATAGCATCTTGTACTAAAGAGTGATTGCCTTGAGACGTTAAACTGACATTGATCTAAGTTACCTTAGCAAAGCCAAGCATGCAAAAGATAAAAGTAGCACATTCCCCACTTCCACCCCCCCAAATCTTGATATCTGTGCTATGCCAGTGGAGCACAAGCCCTGGTGATAGACTATGTCTGTAGTCTGATGATCAGTCAAGCTAGAGCCTTGTCTGCAGAATGGCTATAAATCACAATGGTAACTTTTTGAGCTTGCAGCAGTGCCAGGGACCCCATACCCTTAGGTCCGAGCTAATAAAAGTTAACTGTGTCAACACCATTTGCTGAGATCATTAACCCTTCCTGGCTCCGGAAAGTCGACCACAGGATGTGCTGACATCAATCACCATTTGCTAACAGACCCATGATTTTATGACCCTCATCACAAGACCCCAGCCTTATTTCCCCCCTCTCCTTTATACCTTGTGCATTGTATAACTACATTCCTACATATGTGACATTCCTGAGCCATCCTATATAAGCTGAATTGTGGCAGTTTCCCTCCTTTGTTCTTCCCATCATCGGGCTTTCTTGCCCCACAGGCTCAGCCTTGTCAGGCTTTGTGCCTCCAGGCTCTGCCTCACAGGCTTTGTGCCCTTTTGGGCCTTTGCCTCACGGTGATGCTCCACTTCGGGACTCACAGTTGACGACCTGCAGGACGGGTCACAGCAGCTATCAAAGACCTATAGAGGGACTGTGATGTTCATCAGTAGAAGGAATACCCATACTAACAAAATTAAAGATTCTTGAAATCTATCAAGAAATAATAAAGTATCTTAGCATGTTAGATTTTTCTATTAAATTTGTTACCTTAATGAAAAGTACTTCAAGGGATCATACATAAGTCAGTGCTGCCAGAGGGATTTCTAATGCCCTTTCCCATTATACAGAAATTGTATTCAGTGAATTCACTGGAAAGACAAGAATAATCCCTCATTTTCTCTACCTACCCTCTTCAAACATGATCAATGTGGATAAGAGGAATTGACTTTAAGCATCATCATGGGAAATGGTGAGGAATAAAAAAGGGACAGTTTTGTCATTTATTTTTATCAAAGCACAAATGTGTCAAATCAACCTGACTCTGGGGGTGAGAGGGCAGGATGATCATTGCCAGTTTGCCTTGTAAATACTTTTTATGTCATTAGAGTTATAACTTTCACAGGTGTGTCAGACTCATGGACTGTATATGGAGAAGGTTATTGTGCTGTTGATGGATGTTAATCCTTTTGGCCTACAAGTCCCCAGCTCATCACAGGCTTCCTTCCTGAGAGGGGGGGGAGCCCATTGAAAGAAAGAGCTGGTCGGAGCTTTTAATATGCCAGATCCAGTATTGGGGGCTTTGTATTCTTATATGGGAATTACCTTTCAGCTCTTCCTGTGACCTGTCTCCTGATCTTTCCAGCTCTTTGGAGGCCATTTTAACAGTGAGCAAGCCTTTAAGTTTTTGCTGAGAGAAACTTTGAAATGAACATTTCTTGTTCCACCTCATACCTTCTATTACTGATTCAGGTGACAACAGTGTTGCAGCTAGGAGTTAGTGAGAGAATGAGGAAATGAAAGCTGGAAGCTACCTGTGAGCAGTTCCAGGGTGCTTCATTGATCACAAGGTCCTTGTGTGGATATGGAGTCAGGTGGAACTTTTCATCCCCTTGTTTGGAATTTGGAGAGTTTGGTGCTGATACACTTAAAAAGAGGATGATTGTAAGCATTTTTTTCCCTTAAGGTGTGTTTTGTATCTATAAACATTTGAATAAATTACCCTCGTATGGGGGGAGGGGGGATTTATTATCTTAGTGTAATTCTGAATATATGTTTAGCTTTATCCTTGTAACTGAAATGGAAACCTAGGTCTAGAAAGTCCTAACTCAGTGAGTTATCCAAATATCATTTTGGTTTGGATTCAAAATTAATTTGCTCTGTACTTGATCCTAAAGATTTCTACTCTGAACTTTTCTCATATTTGGCTTGGTGGTATGATATGGATAAGCCACTTGTGAATAAATAGTAAATTGTAATTGATGAATCATTTGCAAAACAAGGCTAAAACACCTACATGTGGGTGTTTCTGGTTTCTTTACATTCATTGCCTTTGAGTCACTTGGTAACTATGTATTCATTACTCAGAAGTAATATGTGTTAGCTATATCTTTTCTCATGTTCTTATCAGTTGCATTGAGATCTTATTAGATAATGTTCAGTGCAGCTAGTGAAAATGTTATTTTAATAATCATCTGATCTTAAATATCTACTCGGTGAATGTTTTGTGTTTTTCTATTTTTTTTTTTCAAGTTTTCCCTCTGATGTCTTACTATAATGAGTTTGAGGACTGCATGAGGTATGATTTCCCACTGATAAGGACATATTAGAAATCATTAAGTACAGTGTTTTCATTTTATCTCTGAAACTGAGTGAGTAGGGAAATGATTCTCAGAGGTGATACAGATAATTGTTGGCATATTTATAACTGGAATCTATATCTCTTTATTCTCAGCATATTGTTCTTCCTTTCATATCATATATAGTGCTGGAATGCAAATGTTCTTTAGACATTTATTACTGCCCCACCTAATGATGTGAAGCTACTTGACAGTATTGCTTTTACTACTTACTGTTCTTTCTAGTGAATCCTTCCTACCACTGTCATAGGGCTCTTTCGAGTGCACTGATCTGATCATATCACTTCTACTCAGAAATCTTTTTAGAGGTGTCCTGTTGTTGCCTACTGAACAAAATCCCAAATTCTTAGCTTAACAGTGAAGCCTCTGATTTCCCATGTTTACTCCAGTATGGACTTGAACCAAATTGGATTTGTCCTAGCAAAATGTTGCCACCTGCAAAAGTATTACCTTACTTTTGAGACTGCTTAGAATAAGCCTTTGAGGGCCCTGCCGATCAGAAGTGATAGCTGTTCTCCTGCCTGGCATAGTGCTTCATTCACAAGTCATTTATCTGTCTTGTTATAGCGTAGAATGAAAAGAGAACGGAAGTTGAAATTAGACTATCTAAAATAAAATTTTAGCTTTTCGGTTTTTTTTTAGCTATATGATGTTTAAGTAGGCAGCTTGCCCCATTTGGAGCTTCAGTTTCTTAAATGATATCACCCCCTTCACAACTTCCATTTCAGGAAGCCACAAAGCTCAGCCTTTTTCATTGTCAGTAGATGGTCTTAATGAAGATTGTGACCCAGACATCATTGGAGGATAGTCTTGGGGAAAGTTTCCCTTCTCTCTTGTGGCTTTTGAGACCTTGGGGGAAAGTCACTTAATACCTCTGAGGCTCACTGTCCTTTTCTGTGAATAAGGGAGTTGAATCACACTCTTCTTAGCATCCTTTCTAGCCACAAAATCTTCTAAGCTGTGGGTTTTTAACTTGGGGAGGAGGGCAGGAAGTTGTGAACTAATTTTTTTAAAATAGCTTTTTATTTACAAGATATATGCGTGGGTAATTTTTCAGCATTGACAATTGCAAAACCTTTTGTTCCAATTTTTCCCCTTCTTCCTCCCACCTCCTCCCCCAGATGGCAGTTAGACCAATACATGTTAAATATGTTAAAGTATATATTAAATATAATATATGTGTACATATCCATATAGTTATTTTGCTACACAAGAAGAATTGGACTTTGAAATAATATACAATTAACCTGTGAAGGAAATAAAAAATGCAATTGGACAAAAACAGAGTGATTAGAAATGCTATGTAGTGGTTCACACTCATTTCCTAGAGTTCTTTCTCTGGGTGTAGCTGGTTCTATTCGTTATTGAACAAATGGAACTGATTTGGTTCATCTCATTGCTGAAGAGAACCACATGCGACTAATTTTTAATAAATATGTTGTTAACTTGTATTTGAATACAACTTGAATACAATTGGTTTCCTTTGTAATTCCCGTGTATTTTATTTTATACATGGAAAAGCATTAGCTTGATAAGTTTATCAAACTGCCAAAGGGGTTCAAAATAGAAAAATACCCTTGTTAGTCTTGGAGAGGATATCATAGTGTAGTGAAAAATAATACTGGATTTTCAGGCAATTAAATTAGTTTGACTCTGTCTGTGCTACTTACTTCCTGGGTAACCTGAAGCACATCACTTAAGGTCTAAAAACATATTAGTTTCTTCATCTGTGAAATAAGGATATAAGAAGAGATGATGTCTTTGGTCCCTTGCAGCTTTGAGTCTGTGATTTTGTAACAAGAACGCTTTTCCTTCCCAATTAAAACAAAATAGTGATTTTAATAGACTATTAAAAAAAGAACAAATTCATAGATACACCATAGAACAACAGAAAGAGAATTTTGAATACACAACTCCCAATTTCTGCTATATACAGCTTGCAGGAAATGGCCTCTCTACCATCTCTAATTTTCCAGTTAAATACTTCCGTAAGATGATGATTCTAAGGGAATTCAGGTATCCCTTCAGCATCAAAATGTTAACATGATTCAGTTATCAGTCATGGGGAGATAAGTCAAGGACCTCTTTCCTAATCCTTAAGAAGACACAATCTAGCTATTTTTTCAGGTGCCATATTCCCCACCTCTGTAGTAACCATAGCTGCTAAGACCTAGAAAGGAAAATTATATGTACCAAAAGTCTTGTAATTGTCAAATGGCTCAAGTTTAGAAAAGGTTGTGGTTTTATCTGGGAAAATTAGACTAAAGATCATCTATTACCTAGGAATCATAGAGCCTTTCATTTGATTTGCAAATAAACTATCTCTATTATCTGCATTTAGACTTAGGAGCAAATGCTGTTTTACTTTTCTACTCAATCCCTACTCATTCAAGAACTTTGCACTGTATTTTCTATGTTCATTTATTGATTTATTCATAATGAAAATAATATTTCTCTTTCTTGCCACTTAATATAGAACCTTGCAGATAGTAGACCTTTAATAAATTGTCTAGTGTGTAACATACTATCCAAGTGGCACATAGACACTTTAGTAAGAAGTGAATGAATCAAAGAATGAGTGTTTAGTGCCTTTAATTCAGTGTAGAATATGAGGAGGGAGGATAAATGGTATAAACTAATCGATAAAAGCATGTAAGCAATAAGGAATCAATTGAAACTACTATACTAGGGGATATTTAGCATATTTCAATTTTGTGCATCTATTATTAGTCTGATTTCTATTACTTCTTGGTTAGGTAAAAGAGTTCTATTAAATCCTTTTTAAACCAGTAGTTTTGGAAAGCATTTTTATTATTTTAGGCCAAAATTCTTTAATTTCCTTCGTAGTCACTGAACATGAAATTTTCATTTAGTTCATAGAAATGATTAGGATTTATGATTCGCATCTTTATTATTTTTATTATGTTCTGTCAGGGAAATGCTTGTTTTGTTCTATAAAATAAAAACCCCATAAAATTAAAAAAAGGGGGGGGGATTTATGATTCAGAAAAACAGTCCAGGATTGAGAAAGGTGGCAAAGTGTAATGAAAATTGCATTGGACCCAGAACCAAAGGATCTGTTTTCAAATTCCAGTTGTTTCTTACTACTTCTGAGCTTTATATACATAGCTTTCCTTCTCTGAGCCTCTTTTTCCTCATCTGTAAAATGAAGGATTTCGACTAGATCAAATCCAAAGTCCCTTTCAGTTGTAAATCTAATTTTGTTTATTTTTTTAAATTTTGTCCTGAACAAACACTGGATATAATGGGACAATTTAATATGCTTTTAGTATATCAGATAAAGAGTACTGCATATAAACTGTGAATCTCCATGTAGAGCTTGCTTTTTATTTTATTATACAACTTGAGTACAGCACCTCTGTCAGAAGATGGCTATCATGCTTCATCTTTGGGCCTTTGGAGTCAAGACAGGTAACTACATTGAATAGAATTTTTCATTCTTCCAGGGTTGTTTATTGTATTATGTCTATCTAGTTTTAGTTTTATATTGTATTGTGTTTCTGTTCTAGTTCTGCTCACTGAACTCTGTATCAGTTTTTCCCAGCCTTCTCTGAAACTTTCCCTGTGATATTTCGTATAGAACAGTCGTGTTCTGTAATATTCATATATTATTTTTATCATTTATCATTTTGGAAATGGCTGTTGTTATAAATTTGAATCACTTTTTTATTACTATCTTAGATAGAAGAACTTTGTTAGAGAAATGTGACAAAAGATTTTTTTTTCTCTCAAATAGTTTCTCTTCTCATTTTCAGTGCATTGATTTGGTTGGAGCAGAACCTTTTAAAATTTTATCTTCTTTGCTTCTCTCTATATAGTGTTTGATCATGAATTCTTCCCCTATTTACATTTGTAAAAAGTACTTTCTTCCTTGTTTTATAATGAGGCTTCTCATGTTATGCATCTAAGTCATATATCTGTTTGGAGCTTATTTCAGTATATAGTCTTAAGTATTGGTCTAAACCTAATTTCTATCAGATTGCTTTCCAGTTTTATTAGTAGTTTCTGTAGAATCATAAATTAATTTCTGCTTTTTTTCCTTCTTTTTCCACTGTACTATTGGTAATTTCATCAGTTCTCATGGATTCAGTCATCATCTCTATGCTGATGATGACCATATCTCTTTTATCCAGCACCAAAATCTTTGTAGACTTGTAATCTTGTGTCTCCAGCTGTTTCAGATATCTTAAATTGCATGACCTTTAGACATCTTAGATTATCTTGAACTAAACTTAATATCTAAAACTTATTTTCTCTTCCCCCCCACCAAAAAAAGAAAAATTGTCCCTATTCCTATCTTCCCTATTATTGTTAAGAGTACCATCATCCTTTTAGTTGTCCAGGCTCCCAATTCATGGCTCATCCCGAACACCTTACTCTGTCATTCTTCACCTCCCTTCCTCCCCAAGTCAGTATATTTCCACTGCTGGTCAGTTTTGTGATCCTTATATTTCTCAGATATACCCTCTTCACTCTTCTGACACTGCCACAATGCTGTTGTAGGCTTTCAACATTTCATACTTGGACTCTTGCCATAGCCTGCCAGTTAGCTTCTCTGCCTCAAGTGTCTCCTCATTCCTTTTTATCTTCCATTCATCTTTCAAAAAGATCTTGGAGTTCAGGTTTGATCAAGTAATCTCCTCTTCAGCAAGCTCCCCATTACCTCTAGGATAAAACATAATTTCTACCCTGAGGATCTAATAAGTCCTGAATAGCAACACATTATAATGAAAAGATCCCATTGAACTGGCAGTCAAATGATCCATGTTTCATTCTCACTTTTGACATTTTCTAACTGTGATGTGTAGCCACATATAAAATGGGCTTAATAATACCTATACCATATATTTCATAGGGTCATTGTGACATAAATTATAAAACCCTATAGAAATATGAGTTGTTACTTTGAGATGCCTTCCAGCTCTAAAATGTGAACTTACAGTTCTACTTGTAGGAAGTAGGAATGTTATTGTGTGTCATTAAGGAACCAGTTTATCTGCTTATTGCTTGTAGTTTGTGACAGGGAAGGTTTCTAAAACAGGCAAAATATTATACTTGGATTTTATGTTATATATCTGAACTGATGAATCAAGATGAATTTTAATGTTAGCACAGTGGTATTGAATAATATTTTGCATTTATAATTTAATAGAATTAAACAGTGTCAGAGGTAACAGACCCTAGAGAGCATTAAATGTAAAGTACACATTATAATTGTGCCCCAGAGAAGCAAATTGATTATCTGAAAGACTACCTTAGTGTCAGAATCAGTAGTTGTAACTCTAATCTCTTAAATCCAAGTCCAGGCTCTTTTTACCAAACTCTAGCTATTTTCCATCAAGGTCCTTTTTTGAGACAAATTTAGATATGATTTTAATATTTATAACCATATTTTTGCCACTGTTACTTTGCTTTGACAGGGTTTATTTACCATTTTATAGTATATACTCACAAATAGTCATATATTGTCATATGTCAGCTATTATATCTTTGTATAAAATTCCTTAGTGTTTCTTAGAAACAGATATGGGAATTTAACAAGAGAGGAAAAAACATTTAAGTTGGGAGTTGAGAGACTTTAGTTGGGGACTTTCAGCTAAAATGGTGTCTGACAAGAAACATGCCATCCAGCTCTCATATACCTTATTCCAACAAAACTCTGAAATTTGTACTTAACTGTATATAATGATCAACAAAGCCAGTGAGCAACTATAATGTCTTTTTCCACTTTAGAGCTGTACAAAAAGT
Source organism: Antechinus flavipes (assembly GCF_016432865.1). NCBI lineage: Eukaryota > Metazoa > Chordata > Mammalia > Dasyuromorphia > Dasyuridae > Antechinus > Antechinus flavipes. The sequence continues at coordinate 575,612,729 of NC_067400.1, read as the reverse complement.
CAGCTAGAAATCTATAGAAAATAGAAAAGTCATTAAAGTTATTGCCAAAGTAGTCATTTATAAGCCAGTGGCTTTCCAGCATAATAATAGGCACCCTTGAAACAGATTTAGCCTTTAGGAGCCATGTCTTTAAATATCCAAAGACCTTTCCCCCCAATTTCTATCCCCTAACCCAAAGTCTCAGGAGGATTGGAAATCATTGAGAATGCTATAGTGGTGACAAAATAAAAATCAGAGACATCATGAGATGTAAGCAAGAATTAGAACAAATTGACCAGACCAAGGAAAGAGAAAACAATAGGCCAGAAAAACAGGGAATCCGAAGTTAATTGAAGAAACACTGGACTTTATTAAAACCATGTTTATAAAAAACGTTTGGATACTAAATTTCAAGCAATCATAAATGAAAACTGCCCAGATTTGTTATAACCAAAGATTTTCAGAGAGAAATCTATCCTCTTTCTGATAGAGAGATAAAATGCAAAATTCAGAAAAATACATTTTCAGATAAGGCTGCTCAGATTGGAGTGCTGAGCAAAGGGCTCCTCTCTACCTTTCATGTTAAGATTGCCTCCCAGCCAGTCATCTCTTCATTTTCCATGTGGCAGCACTTCTTTGGACTTCATGCTCTCTGCCACAATGCCTTTTTTCCTCCACTCCCTTTTCAGTTTTGTTTTGTATGCTGTCTTTCACTCATTCCCTCCTTGAGAACAAAAGCTATCTTTCTTCTCATACATATATCTCCCCAGTGCTTAAAGACACAGTTTCTAAAATATGTTTATTGTTTCATTTGTTTTGCTGGATTGTGTATCCATTTATTTTTTAGTTAGCTTAATATGGGGTTAGGTGTAGTGAGACGCCTATTCTTTAATATTCTTTAGGTTTTTTTTTTAAATTTTAAACAAAGACATATAGTTTAAAAAATTGTATTAACAGTATCACCATAATGTATTTTGAGAAATTTTGTATAAAATATAAATTTCAATTCATTATGTCTATTTTATATATAAATTTGTTTTATGCTTAAGATCATTAAACTGAAATCGCATATAGTTTTTTTCGTAATAAGAAAGTCCATATTCATATCCTTTGACTGTTTTACTTATTGGGGAATGGGTTTTATATGTTGTAAGAAAAGCACCATTGAATAACTTAAGAAATCTGATCACTATGGTGACAAATTGTCTCCTATGGAGCTGTGAGCAAACGTATTACCAACTTCCTAACAGAGAAGTGAGCAGTAATATTTTTTGACATTGTTTCTATAGATTCTTTTTGTTTGGCTACATGTCATGAAGATTTTTTTTCTCTATCTTTTCAATGGGAAAGAAAGTCACAAATGATGAAAAAAGAGGGTCACTGAAACATTTAAAAAAAAACAGAACATAAGGAAGTTCAAGAAGAAGTAAAGAAGCAGTTCAATTTTGAAAGTAATAGTAGATTTTATACTTTTTCAAAAAGGAAACAGTATGAAACAGATTCATGGTATTATATATACATGTAATCCTTTTTGTGTTGTGCTGCACATATGGAAATGTCTTTTTTGCTTTGATGTGTAAGTTTGGAATAAAAAAATTAAACAGAGAGAACGAGAACTTAGTGATCAACTGCTGGTTATGTAGAATATTGGATATGAGGAGAAATATTTCTTCTATTTGAACAGGTATTGTATCCTTGCAGAATATTCTTTCCATCTTACAACTAAGTAAACCTCATTTTAAGTGTTAGACGATTTATGAATATCTCCCCTCACTCCAATCTTGAACCTTTGTTTTTTATTCAGCTGAAAATGGTGAGGGTTTTCCTGCATGATTTTGATATGGAGACTGAATCCAAGGAATAGTGGGATTGGACTTCATTAAATAAGATCATTTAGATTGATTGCAGTAAGAGATGTCCATAGTCCGTATAAATGCCTGGTGATTGATTGATTAGTCATGCTCTTACTATATTCTGCATTACTCAGACCATGTTACTGCTAGATGCTACAGTTTAGAAAGGACATTTATACGAGGAGCAATAAGTTGAAATTTCAAGGAGACAATTTTTAAAATTTTTTTACATTATCTATGTACATTCATTTTTAAAATATTTCTATGTGAGGCATATTGGGAGAAGAAAAATCAGAATAAAAGGGAAAAACCATGAGAATGAAAGGCAGAAACAAAGGAAAAAATGGTGAAAATAGTATGCTTTGATGCAATCTCACTATTACTGTATACAGTGTTTTCCTGATTTTGCTCATTTCACTCATCATCAGTTCATGCAAGACTTTCCAGGTCATTTTTATCATATCAACTCCGTGCATCCATGAGCAATTGCTATTTTTCCCATTATTTAGATCTGACATTATTTGTGTAAGAAGTGTTTTGTAATTGTGTTCATATAGAAGTTCCTGGATTTGTTCTTTGACTCCCAAATATTTTATTTTGTCTGCAATTATTTTAAATGGAATTTCTATTTTTTACTGCTGGGCATTCTTGGTCATATATAGAAATGGCAGTGATTTATGTGGGCCTGTTTTATATCCTGCAACTTCACTAAAGTTGTTAATTGTTTCAAGTAGTTTTTTGGTTAATTCTCTAGGATTCTCTTAAGTATATCATCTGCAGAGAAACATAGTTTAATTTCCTCATTGTTTACTCTTAGTCCTTCAATTTCTTTTTCTTCTCTTCTAAAACTAACATTTCTAGTACAATATTGATTAATATTAGTAATAATGTGCATCCTTGTTTCACCCTTAATCTCACTGAGAATGCTTGTAGCATTCTCTCATCACATAAAACTTTTCCTGATGATTTTAGATAGCTGCTACTTATCATTTTTTAAAATAGGAATAGGTCCTATATTTTGTCAAAAAACTATGTCTGTATCTATATGATTTCTGTTGGTTTTGTTATTACTGTAATCAATTATGCTGATAGTTTTCCTGATATTGAATCAGCAAATTTAAACTTCATTTTAGAAAAATCTCATTAATAGAACTTTTTCAAAAGTGGCATAGGATGCCTTGGGAGGCAGTGGATTATTACTCATTGGAAGTCTTCAAGCAGAGGCTAGTTGATCATTTATTGGGCATGTTCTTTTGGAAATTTTTCTTAAGGCATGAATTGAACTAGATGTATTTGAGGGCTCTTTGAAATCCAAGAGTGTGATTCATTTGTACAGGGATGAACTCGTTGCTCTTCTCCTTGAAACATTTTATGACTCTGTCTGCAACTTGATCGGATGCCCAAGGACAGAAGATCATTCTGTTATTAGGAATAGAAATATTAAAGAGAATTTTTTTTTTGGAGAATTAGTTGGGGTTAAGTGACTAGCCTGGTATCACACAGTTAGTAATAAGTCTCTAAGGGAGATTTGAACTCTGATCCTTTTGACTTTAGACCTGGTGCTCTATCCACTATGCCATCTAGCTGCCCCAGGAATAGAGCTATTCATAGGCTATAGATTCATGGGATCCAGAGCCAGATAGATGAAAATGAAGAAATTAAATTTAACTACCAGAAAATTGTGTATTCATAGGTCACTAGATAAATTAACTGATTGAATTAAAAATAGAGTGCATGTTTCTGAGCTCCAGGTGCAATATCCTCACTGCTCTCATGAATTTATTGCATGCCTTTTTATTCTGAAAATGTCATCTTTAAGAAAACAGATATCACAAGCCTTAGGCTTGTGTCCTGGGTAGAAGTCCCTTGTTCTGTTAAGTTGCTGATTGGGCTATTGAAACAACTTCACCTTCTTTCCCTTAAAACTCAAATTATTATGTTGTGACTACAAAAACATATATATTACTTCATACGTGTCATTAATGTGGGTGGATAAGATATGAAACCAGTACTATGTGCAAATAAATATGTACGACACTCCCTAGTGTTCTCTCAGAATCGTGGCGGTCAGTTTGTCAAAAGGTAGAATATTTTTCTAAGCTAGGCAAAAGATCACGAAGGAGAGATTTTGATGAATGATTGTTTGTATATATCACAGTTGCATGTTATAGATATAATACTGGGTTGGAAATCAGGGGGACCTTGATTCTAGTCCCAGATCTTCCTCTTATTGACTCAGTAACCCTGGGCAAGACATCTCATTGTTGTGGGCCTTATTAATCTTAACTTTAACATAAGAAAGCTTGGGGCTCTAATATTTTTATTCTGTATTTGAGGTTATTTAAACTAATTGAATATTTTGATGTAACAAGAATTCTTGCCACTCTGCTTGCCCTATCATTTTTCCTTCTCTGTCAGCCTAACTCGTAGAAGCTGTTCACATAATAACATGCATTCCTATATAGGTCTTGATTCATTACCTAAGTATTCACATTATAACTTTCTCTTCTTTGAAAATGATTGTTGTTTGCCCAGGGATGTTATCATTAGTGAGATTTGATAGGCTTGAGAATGGAGGTAGGTAGATGTGTCACAAAAGCTCCCTAGGACTTTCAGGCTGTGTTAGTTAAAATGGTGTCCTATTGTTACTATACCTGGACAAAGGAACTTTAGAATCTGAAGAAATTTGGGCAAGTATAAAAGGCAGAAAGGTTGAGTTTAATGAGGGAAACAAGCCTATTTCAGGAGGGGAAAGCAACAAGTAAATGCCCAGAAGATTTGAGAAAGGAATACCCATGACTTACATGCCAAGTTATTAAATTGTCTCAGTGATGTCCGACTCCTTATGACCCCATTCTAGGTTTTCTTGGCAGAGACAACGGAGCCGTTTGTTGGCCAATTCCTTCTCTAGCTCAGTTTTTCAAATGAGGACACTGAGACAGACAGGGTGAAGGGACTTGGTCAAATTCACACAGCTGGTAAGTGTCTGAAGCCAGATTTGCACTCAGGAAGATGAGCCTTACTAACTCTAGCCCTGGCATTCTGTCCACTGGGCCACATACTACACTACATGTAAAAAAGAAGGTAAGGTGACCAAAATAACAACTAAATTGACAGTTCTACCTGTTTTAAAGCTGTTTGCCAGCTATTCTTTTTTTAAAGGGGAAATGTTATCAACATGTTTAAGTTATCCAAAACTCAGAGTGAGCATTATAGGATCATATATTTAGAACTGAAAGGGAGCTTAGAATTATCTAGTTCAGCCCAGTCTTATTTTATTTTATTTTAATAACTTTTTATTGATAGAACGCATGCCAGGGTAATTTTTTACAGCATTATCCTTTGCATTCACTTCTGTTCCGATTTTTCCCCTCCCTCCCTCTACCCCAGATGGCAAGCAGTCCTTTACCTGTTGAATGGATTGCAGTAGATACAGTATATGTGTGCAGAACCAAACAGTTTTCTTGTTGCACAGGGAGAATTGAATTCAGAAGGTATAAATAACCCGGGAAGAAAAACAAAAATGCAAGCAGTTTATATTCATTTTCCAGTGTTCTTTCTCTGGGTATAGCTGCTTCTGTCCATCTTTGATCAATTAAGGCTCTCTTTATCAAAGAGATCCACTTCCATCAGAATACATCCTCAAACAGTATCATTATTGAGGAGGTATATAATGATCTCCTGGTTCTGCTCATTTCACTCAGCATCAGTTCATGTAAGTCTCGCCAGTCCTCTCTGTATTCATCCTGAGCCCAGTCTTATTTTACAGAAGAGAAAGATTAAATCTGAAAGGGATGAAGTGACTTGCCCAGTATCACACAGTGAAAAGCAGAGCTCATATTTGAACCTGTCTTTTGGCTGCAAATCTTAGGCCCCTCCTAACTAATTTTTTTCCTTATTTGAATGCTTATTTGTACAAGGATTTTCCAAATAAAGTCTTTTGACCTGGAGGTGTGTTCTTTTATTCCTTTGCATCTTTTGCTCCTTTGGTGAGACAATAATAAATTCAGAAATGACCATTTCTAATGCATCTAGTTAAGACTGTCAACTTCTGTCTTGAGAAATGACCATTTCTAATGCATCTAGTTAAGACTGTCAACTTCTGTCTTGAGAAATGATTTTTTAAATTGTTGGTAGGATATTAACCATCTTGAATGTTGGGGGAATTTCAGATCGGATATTTGTGATGAGAGAATTATTCTTTACTAGGATTTGTAATGGAACAAGAGAGAGAAGATAATCATTCTGCTGGATTTTTTTTTTTTTGATTGTGCTAGTTTTGTTGTGATTTATATTGATTGACATCACTGGAAAACTTATTTTTAAAGCACTTCCTCTCCACAAACCATCAAAGTAGTACAACTATGATTATTTTTTCAATTGCGCGTTCAAATAGGCAAGACTAGTGATAAATACTAAAGCTAGGCCTTGAATCCTAGATCTTCTTTTGAATCCTAAGTTCTTTTTACTATACCATAACATTCATACTTCAAGACATCTTGTTTATAATTATTTTCAGGCCACCCTATTTTAGCCTTAGCATCTCTCATTGAAACTCCACCTTCTTAGGATATTTTAGAACAGAAGAAAGCAATATGCAGAATTAAAATTAATAAGCACTTATTCTTCTGGAATAATCTTACTTACATTAATAATCCAATAATAACACTGAATTAAACATGTGTAATGTATAACAGCAAAGAACTGAAAACAATTTATATGTTCATTAACTGTGGAATGGCTTAATAAATGACATTTGAGTATAATGGAGCTTATTAAGAAATGGTAAATATGTAGATAATAGTGACATATGGGGAGAAATGAAATAATGCTTTGGAATAAAAATACAATATGCACAGTGATCATAACTCTGCAATGAGATTAGGGGGAAAAATCGGAGGGAAACATGAATAAAGTCCTTATTTAACCTACATTGCTTTAGCCCCAACCATGTAGCAGACCATTTAACTCCTTACACAGCTCTAATAAAATTAAAGGTAATAATTCTCTTGCTTCTCATTAGGTAGAGAACCACTAGGACCTTGTCATCTACTTCTTTGCAGTGTAATCTCCTGGCATCATCATCTGACCTATTAGGTGAATTAATGCTCCCTGTGCTTTGCCATCTATATCCAGGTGATTCTTTAGGCCTTATGGCCTTTCCCATTCACCCTGCAGCTCAACTATTAGTGAGCATGAACTTCTTTTTCTTTAAAACATTTTATTTCTAGCACTTAGCATAGGAATTGACACATAGTGTTTCATAAATGTGTTGCATTCACTTATCCCAGATACTTTATTGGGTACTGGGGGTGCATTCAAAAATAAAACATTCATTGCCCTTGAGACCTTGCATTATGGGAAGGGAGCAAGGTACTAATAACATGGACACATAGTAAATGCATGAAAATTATCAAAAGTGTAGCAGAGAGCTGCAAAGGGAAGGATTTGGAGAATAGCCGAACAAAGTATGATATAGGAATATAATGGAATACTGGTGCATTGTAAGAAATGATGAAAGGGATAATTTTAGTCTTAATTAGGAAGATTTGTATGAACTGAAACAGGATCAAATGAGCAGACATTGTAAAGACAACAGAAGTTTAATCAATGTAATAACCAACCACGATTCCAGAGGACCAGTGAATATTGCTGTCTACCTCTTGGCAGAGAGATGTTGGATTCATAGGGCAGAATGAGACAAACTTATACCAGAAATTTTTTTAGTTGACTCTGGGTATCTGATACAAGAGTCTTGTTTTTCCCATTTTCAGTTTTTCGGAGGCTGAAGTTTGGGGAACAAAGGAGAGGTTACAGAGAGGTTGCCAAAAAATGAGAGTCATTGAAGCATTTTTATATAAAATATATAGAGAGAGTTGACTGTCAACATATTAGTATGGTGGAGACTTTAGAAAAATTAATGCCTTTGTAAGATCTATATTACTATATAAAAGATTTTAATACCATTGAAAGAAAATAACCGCCATAATTTTTTTTTTTTTTTTTTTTTTGGAGGGGAGGAGTTGTTTGTTTCTTTGTCTTTTAAGGCAGTTGAGTTTAAGTGACTTGGCCAGTATCGCACAGCTAGTAATTGTCAAATGTCTGAGGCTGGATTTGAAACTCAAGTCCTCCTGACTCCAGGGCCAGTACTCCATACTCCATCCACTGTACCATCTAGCTGCCTTTTTTTTTTTTCCCTTTAAATTCATTTTCTTTTTTTTTTTTTAATTTATTGCAAGGCAGTTGAGGTTAAGTGACTTGCCTTGGGTCACATAGCTAGTAAGTATTAAATTTCTAAAGCCAAATTAGAACTCAGGGCTAGCATTCTATCTACTGTGCCATCTGGCTATCCCTAATAACTTGAATTATTAGTTCAATAAGAAGTAAAAAAAATTGTCATTGACTTGTAAGAAGTGTAACTTTCAGTTAATACATTTGGCCACATGTTATCTACTTTTGGGAAACAGATTTGGATCAATACGAATGGGAACATTAAAAAACATATCTTAATAGTAGTTCCTATTTCTCATAATACAACAGTTTACTGAGCACTTTACTCAAAGCCACTTTATGAAAAAAAAATATGTTTTACGTATAAAGAAACTAAACTTTACCATGATGCATATTTGCATTAAGCTACTTTCCTAAGGAACCTTATTCTAGATTATCACCAATGAAAATATGCTCTAATCAATTGTCTAAAGTAGTGAAGCTTAATAAAATGATATTAAAACACCCTGAAAAGAAACTGTCAGTTGAAAAAGAATAATACACAGTAGTTCTTCTTAGGCAGCTAGGTGGAGCCCTAATGTACAGAGCCCTGATTCAGGAGTAAGGCATTTCCACAAATTCAGCCTCAGATATTGCCTAGCTGTGTGATTTTGGACAAATCATTTAATCCCTTTCATCCTCAGTTTCTTTATCTATAAAATAACATTCAGGGACATTAATAGCCCCTACTACCTCCCAAATGTTTTGTGAGATTCAAATAAAATATAGTAATAAGTAACTTGCTGGTTGGTAACTGACAGATCCTCTTTCATTAGCATGACTAGAACTTTCTGCGTTATTGCAATGGAAAAAATTCTAGATCAAAATAAAGTCAGAAAACAAGAACTAACTCAGTGTGATACTTGGAAAATATTCTAAGCCTTGATTTCCAGATCGTCAAAAGAAGGTTAGAATTTGTACATCTGTTGCTATATATGTTTTCTGCAAGTATTCTAACTTAAAAACCTCTTGGTAATTGTATTTGATCTGACAAGTAATAGGGAACTATTAGAATTTATTAAGGTTTAAGAATGCTAGTTCCCAACTGGAACTAATGTTACCTTTATAAAAAGTCTAGTCATTTGAACCATAAATTCTTCTAAATAAATTTCTTCTGATTTTCTGTAAGAAACTCTTAGAATGGTTGGTTTTCACTAGCAATACTTTTTATAATTTATCTTTTCTCTTTTAAAATCGAGGGGTTTTTTTCCCTTCTGTTCTGCCTCCCTCCCTTCTGCTCTCCCTTCCTTCCTTCCTTGGCAATTGGGATTAAATGAGTTGCCCAGGGCCACACAGCTAGTAAGTAGTAAGTGTCTGTGGCCAGGTTTGAACTCAGATATTCCTGACTTCAGGGCTAGTGCTGTATACATTGTACCATCTAGCCAATCTTGTGGGTTGTTTTTATTAAGTATTTTTAATCTTGTCTGGCTCTTCATGACCCCATTTTGGGTTTTCTTGGCAGCCACACTAGAGTGTTTGCCATTTCCTTGTCTAGTCCACATTACAGATGAGGAAACTGAGGCAAATAGGGTGAAGTGACTTGCCCAAAGTCACACAGCTAGGAAATGTCTGAGGCTGTATTTCAACTCAAGATTGTGTCTTCCTGACTTCAAACCTGACAACCTCTCCTTTGTGTCACCCAGCTGTAGTCTAGGCTCCTCATTCATTGACCTAGGTTTCCTTACTCTTCCTTTTATCATATGAGAATGGTAAGGGATCAACAGTATTAATTTATTCCAAAAGTATCCAGCTTTTAGAAAGTCCTTTGTCCATTATGTTTCTTGCCTAAAATGCTTTTTTTCCCTATGTACAATTACAGAATTTAGAATTTGGAAACAATCTTAGTGGGTAACCATGTAGTCTTACCTGCTGCTGAATATCAGTGATCCCTGTAATCTACTTGGCAAGTCTGTATCTTGATAGGAGACCCACTATCCTGGAAAGCAGCTAGTTCCACTCTGGACATTTGTCTATGGTGAGGATGCTTTTCCTAGCATTGAGTCTAAATTGGCTTCTTTGCAATATATCTGTACTACTCCTGGCCAAGCAGCACAGGTCTAATCTTTCTTCATTGACACAGCCTTTTAAGTGTTTAAGAGACATCATTTTCCTCCTGAGACTTCTCTAGAAGTCATCTCCAATATTAGTGAGAGCTTCCCAAATCTGTATACTTTTGATAGAAGATTGAAAAATGAAGTCTTTCACTTTCTTTTTCAAGATAAGGTTGAGAGAGAAGCCATGTTTACTCTCATGCTTACTAATGCTTTCTCTTATAGGAGCACATATAATCCATGTAATATGTCTTAGGTAAATATATGTGTATATCTTTTCGTGGCTTGGATAGTAATAATATCCAAAACTTATTATCTCCTTTCCTCTGGATTAACACTTCATATTTGATAGCTATTTTTTCTTGAAGGAAGGGAAGATGGAGTTCTTTGGGGTATTTGAGATTTTATTGTTTTAATCTTTGAACTGCTAGGTCTGGTTTCAAGAAACTTGAGTTCAAATCTGGACCCATATATGTATTCCTTGTCTTATCCTAAGCAAGTCTCCTTACTCCAGTTTTCTTAACTGTTAATGGGGATAATAATAGTACCTTATTTCATAGAATTGTTGTGAGGATCAAATGAGATAATATTTCTAAAGCACTTAGCACAGTTCTGGCACATAGTAGATGCTGTATAAATACTTATTCCCTTCCCTCATTGAAATATAAAATGTTTTCATGCAGACCTTTCTGGTCTTCTTAAATCTTTAGATAGTCAGGGTCTTCCACATTGTGCTCTAGCCAGGTTTCAAATTCTAGTATTACATCCTGATGTAATAAATGTTCGTTTACATGTTTATGTAAAATGAAATATTCAATTTCAGAATAATTTGCTCCCCAAGCTTTTTGGTTTGACACTTCAAAGTTTATATGATATGAAGTATGTATTATATTTGGCTTCATGGTTGTGATGCATTGTATAGTTCAATAGTGTTTGCCAATTTATCAGGGGACTTCATGTTTTAAGAAACATTTCTTCTGAAGGGGGGAACCTTGTAACCATATCTGTATCCATTTAGCTGGTATTTTGGTATTCCCAATACATGAGACAATTCCTATTTACAGGATTGTTAGGGTTTTTTTCCAGTTTTAATTTCTGATTTGTTTTCCCCTGAATGAGAGGTGAGCGTTTATGATTGTTCTTCAGCAGAAATTTAACATTAATTAAACATCAGTTACTATCAGTGTCTCTTACTATGTGCCAGGCCTCGTGCTAAGCACTTTACAATTATTGTCTCTTTTGACCCTCAGTCAAAGTAAGTGCTTTTTTTAATCCTCATTTTGTAGATGTGGAAACTGAGATTGAGAGAGTTTGAGAGAGTTTAAGTGACTTTCCCAGGCTCTTACAGCTAGTAAGTGTCTTAAGATCTTCAGGATTCTGTGCACTTTGCTACAAGTGGAATACTTATCAAAAAGTTTTATTTTCTATTCTGTATATTAGAAGCCTTTCTTAATTCTGTTAATTGCATTCAGATTTGGGTATGTGATTATTTAGATAAAGACCCTTGTCTTTTCTCAAGAATAAGTTTTATAGTATGTCAGAGTATTTTGATTTATTAAAAGTAAGCCTATAATCTTGGTTCTCCTGTAGTATCTTCCAGACCTCACATTTAGATGAGCTTCTGCTCTAATTAACCACCTGCACTTCATTACTTTGTTCTTTGGAGAAACATCTTACAAACTTCCCTACTTTATGATTCCAGTTCTGAGACTTGTGAGTTTCAACCAAGTTTAATATAATAAACGGGGTGGGGGGGTGGGGGTGATGATAATAATTCGGGTTATACAGCTCAGCAGCTAGAATGTCATTGGCAGGCAGTCTCCTCCCCTTCCTGAATTTCAACTCTACCCTGCGCACAGTGGAATGACAGGCATTCCTGTGTGAGGAGAGCTGGCATGAAGGCATATTTGTAAGACCTAAAAGTGTTCACACTGAGAAGAGGAAGAGTGGAAACTCCTGCAGATCAATTGACATCTGTGTCCTTTTCCTGAGAAGAGGCAGTAACCTGCCTAGATGGGAGGCTCGTCTCCTGGCACTGTGGATTTCTTGTTTCAGAAAGGTGTTTGTTTCTGCCAGGAGAGCTTGTTGTTGAAAGCGCCATCAAACTAAATCTAACCATGGGGCAAGCTGTTGTCTCTGGACCGGTAAATCCAGCTGCAGTTGGTGAGTAATGAAAGGCAGAGAAATGGAGAAAATCCTGACAGCGAACAAAGCAGATTTGCAGGTGAATCTGAGTCTGGTACAGATGGAATGTGAGGGTTTGTGACATTCTTCTTGAGATGTTTGTGATTTTCTTAAGAATGAATGAAAACTCAGAAGCTGTTTCTCTCCTATTTACCTTCTTTGTCATTTGTCACTTTTTTTTGTCAGGGGTTTTCATGTTGTCTGGCTGGCTGACAGGACCTTTTTTGAGACAGAAAGATAATGGCACCATTCCTTAGGACTTTAGTAGACAACACAAGGAGGACCCTATATTTGACAGGAGTAAAATACTTAGAACTTAGGTGTGGCATTAAAACAGCTGATTGGCTGTGATCTCTATAAAAAGGGGTGGGGCACTTAAGAAATGAGTAAATTTTTAGTGTCAGGTGAAGAATTTAAAATGTTGGGTAGTGGGTTCATTTGTTTTTAATGTTGTAATAAGACTTTCTCCCCCATGTTTTCAGTCTTTGTTGATTTTTCCATTTCCAAACTCAATATTCTAGATTCAAAACATTCTTACTGTCTGTGAAATCTAGACCATTCTGACAATCAGCAACTGTCACTGCAGAGGTTGAGATCTCACAAGTGGAATCTGATGCCTTCCTTACCTCGGGTCTGTTTCCCTTTTGCTTGAGGTTGTTGTTTTTTAAATCCTCTTGGGTGAATGGAGAGGAACAACTTAACTTGAGGAAATTGGTTTTCACTGAATGTTGAAAGGATTGCAAAAAAAATAAAATAAATAAGGTGAGGAAATGTTAGTAAATCATCTCTTTCTGAATTTTGTTTTTTGTGTTTAGAAAAATGATTAATATCTTTTCTGTCTGAACTTTTTAAAGTGGTTAGTCCTGGATGACTTTTCTGTTTGACTTCTACAATTTAGAGAAAGAAAGTGGGCGTGAGGAGGTATCATTGGTCACACTCCCAGTTGCCATTCAGATTTTTAGTATTAGTGTTTCCAAAAACAGTGTTTTCATCTGAAGACTTCCAGAGTTTTCACAGGAATGCTTTTTTCTTATTTTACTGAAACTCATACACAGAGATACCCCTGTGAGTCAGAAATAAAATTTTTTGAACTGAAGTCAGGACTTGACTCATTCTCTTTCAGTCACTAGGGCTGGGTCTATTCTAACCTAATAACTGACTTTGGAACTAGTGAAGTCACTTTTGCTATGGAAACAACAGGCTAAACTAGTTAAGTTTTTGTAGCAGAGTTTGCTTGTTAAGAACTGTGAAAAGCCCCCATATAATACCAAGACTATCATTCATTAAATTAAAAGTGAAAGAACCTTTGAACTATGCTCTTTTGGCATAGATAGAAGATAGTGGAGGGGTGTGTGTGTGTGTGTGTGTGTGTGTGTGTGTGTGTGTGTGTGTGTGTGTGTACTACCCAAACCAGTGAATCAAGTAATTTCCTAGGAATAGATAAGAGGGATAACATCTGGATGGATGTGAAGTGAATTGAAGTGAAAGGAAAGATGAGGAGATATCCTAACCCTGAGAAAAGTGAAGATGACATCAGTATTAGCTACTGAATGTCACTGAAGACTTTTAATAGCTACCCAGGGTGGGAAAAATTGCCTTGGGATGTCTTGTGTCCCTTCCCTTGAATCCTAAATCTCTATGACCACTTGCTTGGGGTATTTATGTTGTGTAGAATTTTGGGGGTTTCTGATAGGATTTATGCTGCTGAGGTCCTTTCTGATTCTGTGAAAGGGAATTTTTATATTACTAATTTAGTTTTCCTGTTCCTATTCCCTCCTATCAAATGTATTTGACAATTGGCTATATACTTTTTAATTGAAGGTATGTCATTGTTATGATATACTTTAGGTTCAGTTGAAAGTATAATTTAGGACATACTTTAGAAAGAAACCCTAAATTCAAGAACTCAGACTGTCTTGAAAGTTCTAGTGGGTGTGTAAATTTTTCTCACTGTGTATAAGATAGTTCCTTCTCCATATAGAAGAAGACATTGAAAGTGGTAACAGATATGATCTCAATTATTTCCAAAAGGCGATTAATTTGAGTTTTCATTAGTTTTCTGCTAGACCTAGAATATTAGATAGAGATGAAAGGTAACAGCACATGTAAATTAGAATGTTAAAATCAGAAGAAACTTCAGAACTTAGATTGCTAAAGCACAAAATGCTAGATAGAGCAGCCAAGGGCCTCAAATATTATCTACTTCAATGATTTTGAACTTTTTCCATATAGGAATACTCCTTTTCAAAATTAAAAAAAAAATCACAGATATTCTCTACAAGATAGCTGAAATTGCAGGATTCAGATGCAGTGACATTCACACAGATTGCTTCATCCCTTGCTTATAGCCCCTCCTTTCTGGAGGTTGTACAGGAATAATAAGGACCATTATTTCATCCTCTCCTCCTCATCCTGAGGAAGTCTGTATTTACATTTTTTGTTCAAGTTCACTTATAGCTAGTTAATGACAGAGATGACTGCTCAGGTGTCCTAATTTCTGATGTAAACTACTGCTCTATTTCTACTATTATTTATTTCCTACAACCACATGCAGAACACTAAACCAGCTTCTGGGGAAGATATGAAAATTAAAATATGGTAACTGCCCATATATATATCACAAAATCTAGTAATAAAATAGGGAACTATAATGGAAGGTCATATATGTTCATAAGAGGTGAACTGGAAGAACTAAATGAGATCCCAAAGGGAAAGGATTGTTACTGACTGGGGATGTCAAGGACATACTCCTTGGAAGAGATGTTCTATCATGCAGGACCTTCAAAGATAGACTTGAGAGGCAGAGATGGAGTGAGTGATCGAGCAGAGCATTCCTTAAAAAAAGAAAAAGAAAAAAGCACAGTCTTGTTCCAAGTGATTGCTGCAAAAGGCAAAGGATGCAGCTGTCTGCAGCTTAGTGAGGCTGAAAATGGTAGTGAGAGGTAAGCAGGGGAAAATAGGTTGCCTCTGAAATACAGTCAGTAAGTAATGCATTAATTAATTAATAGTTGATAGTTGAATAATAATTTTTTAAAGATTTAAATAACAATTCTAGGAAATATGTACTGTTATCCAAGAGAACTATTTACTTCTCTAAAATTAATAGCATATAGTATTGAATGTAAAAATCCTTTAAAAGTTATGTCAGAGTAACTAATCAGTACACAAAATAGTCACCATTTAGAATGACTTGATGCATCGTGACTTTTACAGCAGATGTTGAGTCCAGAATAAAACCATACCCTCTTCATTTCATTACATAAAAATTGCCTGTGTTATTTCATTTTAAAGATTTATCCTTTTAAGTGAAATAGATCTCTACCAGTTGTGCCTACAGATTTGCAAAGATAAATCAGGAGTGACTAATTCTTTGTACTTCCTGTTTAACAACATAAAAATTCTCTGTACATAGAGAGTCCTTTATTATATACCATATCAAAGCAGGTATGCTAATTAATACATGTCCTGAAATTAGTCACAAAACCAAAGCATTTTTTATAAGCTCTGCCCAATCAGTCCATTTTTTCTCACCTACTACCCCTCGATGGTTCGCCATCCTTCATTTTCTTTCCCTTTCATTCTGTCTTCATCTTTCCTCAGATTTTTAAACTTCTTTCTAAATTGAAGCAGTCCTTAAATTTGTAAGTCCTCTAAGCCTGAGCTTTCTCTTTTTAGGCCCTGGAATTCAGAATTGAAAGGTATCTTAGAGTCCCCCTAGGTTAGCCACCTCATTTGACAGCTAAGAAAATCGAGATTTTGAGAAGGTGAGGTAATTGTTCAAGGTTACACAGGCCAGAAGGCTTCCCATCAATTCTGGCTCCACATATTTTGTTATTTTCACTATGCCATAGTACTTCTCCAGGGCTCTTTTAATTCCTTGTCAATTTCTAGGAATAAGTATTCCTCTTATCAGTAGTTTAGATAATCCATCCTCAAAAGTTTTCTTCTGTTTGAGGGGAATTGCCAAAGCTTGTGTTTGTTCTCCTGGCCTAGGATCCGGAATTCGGGATTTGTTCCACAGTGAGACATTACCAGAGGACTGAGGAGAGGCCATAAATTGACCCTGCTAAACAAAGCACATCACATTTTCTCATTTTTCCACTAATGTTGAGGCTTTTGTTCATTCTATTTGCCTCATGATACTGAACTTGCACAAGGAGGAGAGAGGGTAGATAGGTCTCAGCCATCATACTCAAACATGTATTGTCTGGACGCATTCAAATGAACTATGGTGGGAAGAGATAACATGGAAAAATGTGTGGCAGAATGTAGTGGATAGATAGAAGAGCTGGGTTCAAATCCTGCTTCAGAGATTAATAATAACTCATAAAGAATCCTGTCCCTGAAATGGCTCATAGTACATAGTTATTCTGTGAATCATCAGGAAAAACCTACAATAGGAGTTTCTCTGAGGAAGAGGAAATAGGCATAGTTTTCCTTAATAATCTAGAATCCTGCATTAAAGAGCAGTTCAGGATCTTCTGGTGGGCTCCTTTGACCATCTAGAAAGGATTTCCGCTTTAGATGGGGCCCTGGAATACAATTCTTACCCCCACCTCCCATCCTTTCACTGACATAAAATTCTTGAACTGGTCACAGATAGTAGTTAATGATCTTACATTCTCCTTATAGAATAAAATTTGGGAAAGTTTTGTAACTTTCTGTCACTGAATACCCTATGATTCTCTCCCTCATCATGACTTTTGAGTCCAGAATAAAACCACACTTTAAAATTTTAAAAACTTTCATACAGAATTTTAGTTCTAAAATATATCTGGGTCCCAGGTTTAGATAGGAAACTTATTTCCAGATACTCAGGTTCTGACCTGGTTTACTACTGACAGGAAGAAAGAGATCCCTATGCCTCTGTAATTGTTTCAGCACCAGCTAATTGGGGGGGGAGGGGGAGCTTTTAATTTCTGAAGTAATTAATTCAATGAAGTGTTTTTTAAGACAATTGACTATTTTACCAAAACAATGCTGCTGATTGGTGGTTGGTTTAGCTTTTGTATTTTTGTTAGTCTCCTCACCCCAATCAAATTGTAAGGCTCTTTGAAAAGGCATCTTTTAAAAAGATCATCTGCTCATCAAGTGTCATCTGCTTCCCTCACATATTCTATAAGCTCATCTCCATTTGTTGAGCTCTGACATTATAAAAATATTATGCAGAGTGGGGAGATTTGTTTCTGCCCCAATAAATCTCTAATCTAATTATAGTAAGAATAATAGAGTATTGCTATATTGAGTAGGACCTTAGAGACCATCCAGTGTCACCTCTCCTTGAAGCATCTCAACAAGTCATCATAGTTAGACTAGCGTTCATAGCAGTAGCAGCTCTCTGCTTGGCCATTCTACTTTTCAGTTGTTCTGATAATTAATACATTCTCCTTCTATCTCTTTGTCCTGATTTAGCTCTTTGGGACTTTTTTCTTCATCATAGTCATTCTCTATATGTGAACTCTTCTGCTTGTTCAGTGTGATGTAGTGGAAAAATCTGTTGCCTTGGGAAACTTCGCCTGTGACACTGATACTAGGCAAGTCCCTGGGCCATGGTCATCTCCACCATCACAGGTGGTATTGCACTAGATAGACCAACTCTTAAGATTTTGTTACACTCTCAATGTCTCTGTGTGTGCATGTGAATGGGTGTGTCATTAATGCCCTCCTCCAGCATCCTCACCCTACTTTGGGCACCCCTCAATATGCTGGTGTCCCAGACGGGAAGGAGTGTGGTTTGGCCACAGTTTAGCCAGTGCATATTTCTGTCCATGTGACACAGAGTTGCAGAGTGAGCATGCGAAGGTGACCAGTGGTACTGTCCAGTCTTTGGACATTAATGAAAATATGAATGATCGCAGAACAGATTCATGGTGAATATGCTTTTTCAGTTCCTGACATTTAACCCAATAAAAAGGTCCATACTTCACACCCTTCTCACTTCAATTTGATTCAGGCTGCAGGCTGGTGTGTTTGGGGCTGGATATTTGACACAGGCTCTAAAGGACAGAGCACTTTTTACTGTGTAGTGAAGCAAGCCAGCCTTAGAGCCTCTATTCCCACCCTTCCATTTACTGAAAAAAACCAGAGACCTTGGGAAGACTGGGAACAAAGGTCATTATGAGGGAGGGGAGGATTGAGATTGGGGAAAAGATTGTTTTGATTGGGGTTGGAGGGAGGTGTCTCTCTCTGTGTCTCATGTGGGTGTGTATTCATGCATTTGCTTTAGTGTATGCATGTTTTTTATGAAGAGAATGACAATGAAACACTATATCTTGAAATTGAATGTCCCCTAGACATCTTAAACTTGGGTCAACTGTGACATTGTAACAATTGGGAAAGTCTTAGTTATTCTTATAAATTAAATGATCTTCAAGAATTCCAAAGGACTCATGATGAAAACTGCTATTTCCAGAGAGAGAACTGATACTCAGAATGAGAAGAGAAGCAGACTTTCTTTCACTTTAAAATGTTTCTTGTTTCCCCTTCCCTTCCTGCAGCATGGCTAATGTAGAAATATGTATTTAATGGCTTCATATGTAGGGTAAGTATAGTGTTTATTGCCTTCTCAGTAGGGAAGGGAGGAGACAGAGCAAAGGAGAGAATTAAGAGCTGAAAAATAAAAATTTTTTACATTAATAATAAAAACATAAACTCATCATATCCAAAACAGATCATTATCCAGCACCCCAAACCATCTCCTCTCCCAGTCTTCCTTATTACTGTTTTCAGGGTACCCTCATTCACCCAAGATGCCCATCAAGATGTTATCTTGGACTCTTCCCTCTGAAACTACTCAGCTTCACCAATGAACTCCAGCCCATTGTCAGGGTTGTCGAATATGCCCCCATCTTTCCTCTGATCCTGCCACCACCAGCAGCCCTTTGCAGGCCTTCATCACCTCACTGTTGGAGTGGTTGCTGTTGGGTCTGTCTGCCGCAGGGCTCTTTCCACCGAGCTTGTCAGTCTTCCTAAAGCTGAGTGTGACCATGTCACCTTGAAACTCCCATGATTGCTTATCTCCTCTAGAATCAAATCTAAAATCTTCTCTGTGGCATTCTGAGCCCTTATAACTCAATTCCTTCCTTCCTTCCAATTTCTCCTACTGTCTAATACTGTTCAGGGATTCTGACTTCCTTAGTTATTCTCCAACGAGACCTTCATCTCTGGACTCCAGGAACTTGTATTGGCTGTCTTGCCTGTCTAGAATGCTCTCCTTCCTCAAATTCATCTCCTGGATTTCTTCAAATAAAATCCTGTTTTCTACAGGAAGCCTTTTCCCCTTCCCCTTTCATTCTAATTCTTTCCTTCTGTTGATTATTTCACTATTTTCAGTATGTTCTTAATTTAGTTTGTCCATCATGATTAACTTGTTATCTCTTCCATTGAGTAGGAATTGTCTTTTATCATCTTTTATCTATCCTGTGCTTAGCAAAATGCTTGGTATATAGTAGGTGCTTAAGTTAAGTTTTCACCTACTATTGAAAAATACATAGAAGATATACAAAAATACATAGAAGATAGTTCTAAAGATGACACAGACAAGCATGGCAGTATTTTTGCTGTTTTCTGTGTAATAGATTAACCAGTTTAATGTCTTCCTTTGCTGTTCCTTGTATAATAAAACATTGATGTTTTAAGTACATAATTTTAAAAAAGGAAAAAAGCTGGTTTTTGTTTTTTATTTTTTATTTTTATTACAAGTTATATGCATGGGTAATTTTACAGCATTGACAATTGCCAAACCTTTTGTTCCAATTTTTCCCCTCCTTTCCCCCACCCCCTCCCCTAGATGGCAGGATGACCAACACATGTTAAATATGGATTAAAGTATAAATTAAATACAAAATAAGTATACATGTCCAAACCATTATTTTGCTGTACAAAAAGAATCGGACTCTGAAATAGTGTACAATTAGCCTTTGAAGAAAATCAAAAATGCAGGTGGGCAAAAATAGAGATTGGGAATTCTATGTAATGGTTCTTAGTCATCTCCCAGAGTTCTTTCCCTGGGTGTAGCTGGTTCGGTTCATTACTGCTCCATTGAAACTGATTTGGTTCATCTCATTGCTGAAGATGGCCAGGTCCATCAGAATTGATCATCTTATGGTATTGTTGTTGAAGTATATAATTATCTCCTGGTCCTTCTCATTTCACTCAGCATCAGTTTGTATAAATCTCTCCAGGCCTTTCTGAAATCATCCTGTTGGTCATTTCTTACCGAACAATAATATTCCATAATATTCACATACCATAATTTATTCAGCCATTCTCCAATTGATGGGCATCTACTCAGTTTCCAGTTTCTAGCCACTACAAAGAGGGCTGTCACAAACATTCTTGCACATACAAGTCCCTTTCCCTTCTTTAAGATCTCTTTGGGATATAAGCCCAGTACTAACACTGCTGGGTCAAAAAGGGTATGCACAGTTTGATAACTTTTTGAGCATAGTTCCAAATTGCTCTCCAGAATGGCTGGATGTATTCACAATTCCACCAACAATGTATTAGTATCCCTGTTTTCCCACATCCCCTCCAACATTCCACATTATCTTTCCCTGTCATTCTAGCCAGTCTGACAGTTGTGTAGTGATAACTCAGAGTTGTCTTAATTTGCATTTCTTTGATTAATAATGATTTGGAGCATCTGGAAAAAAGCTGTTTTAAAATTTTCACTTGTAAATTTTGTTTTAACACAGCATGAACACCCATAAATACGAGTCTATACCAGTAAATCAAACCACTTGAGTGAGTGTGATCAATAGCACCAACGAAACACTTTTGTGCTTTCTTGTTTCTTAAAAGAAAAAACATCTTGTACGTCACTACCTGCATTCTAAAAGTTTCTTCACTTACATAGAAATTGTATAGTTTGTTACTTTGATTCTGCTTTATTTACTCTTTCTCCCACAGTTCTTTAAATTGTTCTTGTTAGCCTTAGGGTACATCAGTTGTTGGGCACATGTTTTGAGAACTTATCCTCATGTTCTTTGACTACTTATCTATTAGAATACAATTCATTACCATTGATATGGTAGTGGGGAGAGGGGCAGTATGTGAGTCAATTGTCACATATCTCCATCTCCGTGACAGCTTAGATGTAAGCTCCACTAAACGACATGACCCTTAAGGGCAGGAACTGTCCCCCTGTTTTTGCCCCAGTGTTCTATACTGGGAATACTTGATAAGTGCTTGTTGATTGATGAATTTCTACTAGTTCATGTAATATGTTTTTAGAAATAGTGTTTGTAGAAGTGATTTTATAAATGAGGCAACCAAAATCCAAAGGATAATTAAATGACTTGCCCAAATCACAAAGCTTATAAGCCTTTGGAAAGCTGCATTTGAACTTCATTCTTCTTGACTCCAACTCTGGCCATTCTCAAACTATTTAGTCTCACAATTCTTTTATGGTCTTAAATATCTAAGATTCATCTTCCCCAAAGAGGTTTTTAAGTCAGTTATATTTATCAAAATTCATCATATTAAAGATTTGAACAGATTATTAAAATATTTATCAAGTCATTGAAAATAATACTCATATGTTGACACATACCATTCTAATGAAAAAATATTTTTCAAAAAAGAAAAAAAATTTAAAACATTGTTGTAAATCTCTTTAAAGTCTAGCTTCATAAAAGATACCTAGAGTCTAATTTCTGCCTTTTTAAAAAAATCTGTTACATAATAATGTTTTGGTTATAGTATATGAAGAAAGTACAGCCTTGGGGTCTTGGGGCCCTCAGATCATAGTGGGTCACAATCTGAGGGTGATTACTTGTCATCATGCCTTGAAGTAGTTTGTTTTAGATTTGTAATACTCTTTATTTCCTTGTAATCTGATTTACTAAAAAAATTAAACTTATAGCTATGGGAAAAAAAATGGATTATCTATGCCCTACCAGACAGAATTAACTATTAATTGGTTGTAAGTAGACATCATTTATGTCCTTGGGCTGATTGCTTACTCCCTCATTATTTCCCCATCCCCAAGTATAATATCTGCCTTCTGTACTTTTGTTAATTATTACTTGCAAAATTCTTTGAAGATGAAAAGTGCCAAGTATTATATATTGGTGGTATATATACCTGCTAAAAACAAATTCACTTTCTAGAAATTTATATTGAAGCAGCCAACTTGTGCTGAACTTGAGCTGTCAAATCTCTGTCAAATCTTTGTTAGCCAAGAAAATATGGTGACTCTTAAAATAAGAGACACGGAAGACCCCTGTACAGACGGCGATTCGTGGCCCTCTGAGCTGTCAGCTGATCTTCAGCTATCCATTTCCTTTTCCTGAGATCTCTTACAGCTCTGGTAGCCTATGATTTTGTAGTGAAATAATCAAAACTCTGTGATAAAATAGAAAATGAAACATCAAAGTTTAAAAAAGGAAGTGTGTTTCTTACACACTCTGGCTCCCAAGACAGTATTAGAGAACTCCCAAACTGTAATTTGATTTAGTTATCTTTTACCTTCTTCCTTCAAAGGCGCCAAGCCTTCCAAATCTGTGACACATCCTTCTTGTTGCCTGCAGCTGCATGACTCAGAGTAAGAGAGGTTTTCTCAGAGCACGTGATCATTAAAACAGCAGCTCACATCCTAGACTCCATTTTCTGGCAAACAAAAAGAGAGCAGAAAGGAAACTACCTTTTTGCTGGCTCTCAAAAAATGGGGAATCAATCTGTAAGACCACATTATTTTACCTGACTCCTTTAAAAGGTCAGCTAAATAAATGCAGGTCAATAGTAGGACTTCCAAATTTCTTAATTTTTTCTGAGAATGAGTTATCAGGAAGCCAAAACATCTAAGGTGATGTGAACAAATGATTTGTGAGCAAATGAGGTTACTAATAGTTTTAAAGCAGGCCTTCTTTTATTATTCCACCCTCTAATTACCATACACAGAGAACTGCAGTCACAATGCATCATAATAAAACAAGAGATTGGTGATTTTTAGATTTTTGCTAGTATTTTCCTTAGTTAGGTATTAATTCATCTCTGTGGGCTCTGCTCAAGTTTTCAAATTAGAATTTAGTGTGAGAAACAAGAACTTTTGGTGGGATGTTAATTGTCCCAAGTTCCACATATACTGCTTTTGAAAAGTTGATAATTGTATGCAATAAATATAGAATTTGAAGGCATCTTAAGGACTCTGTTTTTATCTTGGTCTTCCTAGAATTTGTCATCTTGTATAGTACATGGCTGTTTAAAAAAAGTTTGTTGAATTTAATTATTGTTAATAGTAATAACAGCTAATATTTATATGATACTGTAAGGTTTACATGTTATTTCATTTGAATTAAATAGCCTTTGTCTCTTAATTTTCCAAATCCCAAATGAAATATTAAATTGAGTTTACAAAATAAAGCTAAAATAACATGTACATGTGCATATATATGAAACTGCAAATCTCTAATACATGTACATACGTAATGTCTTTATTACAAAAATATAAATTAAACATGATTTTCAAAGCGCTTCTGTTTGTGATTTTTTTCTTCTGTCAACTCAATACCTTACTAATTCTTTAGATCTAAATATTGTCTCATAGTTACTTTAAAATATGTATATGAATTGAGTGTGATGAAAAGTTTCTTCCTTTGTGCAGGAGTCTTTTTTGGTGCCCCCAGAGAAGGGAGGTTATGGCACGAGCCACAGGTCCTGGGCTCCTTGGAGCAATAGCCCCTGCACTCAGATCAAAGTATTGAAGGGCTCCAGTGGTGGTGACACTTAGATTTAAGTGGCTTCTTAACAAAAGGGGTGTATGTGACATGGAGCTGAACTGAGTTAATCTCAAATATGGGACTTGGAAATGTATTAACCAGATGGTTTAATATTACACAGTCAAAACATTCATTTTGTGTCTATAGATTGTGAATATCGAGCTGCACTGACTGCTGTAGCATCTGAAACATTCAATCTTGATGTGGAAGGAGGGAGGTTTGAGTGCAGCCACAGAGTAATCTTGGGCCTCAGTTTCTTCAGCTCAAGATCTCTTCCAGTTTTGACTTCTCTTTTTAAAACTACTTCTTTCTGTCTCTTTGGAACCACTCAGGGATACTTTCAATAATATCTTCTGGTGGGCAGAAATGTTGTACAGAATGGTGCTTGAAGATGTAAATGGATCATCAGTTGAGTCTTCAAGTCCCTTTCTCTACATAACATTATGTGATGGTTTTACTTATAATGGAATTAATCTGATATGAAACTTAATTGTCTAGGAGATAACTTTTCTTTTCTTTTTTCTTTTTGTAATAACTTTTTATTGACAGAACCCATGCCAGGGTAATTTTTTACATTATCCCTTGCGCTCACTTCTGTTCTGATTTTTCTCTTCTCTCCCTCCACCCCCTCCCCCAGATGGCAAGCAGGCCTATATATGTTAAATATGTCACAGTATTTCCTAGATACAATATATGTGTGCAGAACCAAACAGTTCTCTTGTTGCACAGGGAGAATTGAATTCAGAAGGTAGAAATAACCCAGGAAGAAAAATAAAAATGCAAACAGTTTACATTCATTTCCCAGTATTCTTTCTTTGGGTGTAGCTGCTTCTGTCCATCATTGATCAGTTGGAACTGAGTTAGGTCTCTTTGTCAAAGAAATCGACTTCCATCAGAATACATCCTCATACAGTATCGTTGTTGAAGTATATAATGATCTTCTGGTTCTGCTCATTTCACTTAGCATCAGTTCATGTAAGCCTCTCCAAGGCTCTCTGTATTCATCCTGCTGATCATTTCTTACCGAACAATAATATTCCATAACATTCGTATATCACAGTTTACCCAACCATTCTCCAACTGATGGGCATCCATTAATTTTCCAGTTTCTAGCCACTACAAACAGGACTGCCACAAACATTTTGGCACAAACATTTCCCAAGAAGATATCTTTTAAAAGAAGACACTGGAATTGCAGCTGTTTCCCACTCCAATCCTAATCTTTTTGCAACAAATTAGAGAAGACTAGCCAATCTTTTGTGGGGAGGAACTGTTTCTGGATCGTTTAAGGTTCTGAAAATTAGATGGTTAAAGTGTGAGTTTCTCTCCTTCCTGCCATTCCTACTTGAAATTTCAGTGAGCTAAGTTCAGGTGAGGATGTGGGGAGGGGCAGCTGGCCTCTCTGGTGAGTGAGAGCTTCCCTTAGAGACAGTACTTTTTTTGGAGGAAGAAAAACCTTAGATTCCTGCTTCTGTCATTTGAACTAAGCTCTGTACCTCACCTCTGAGCCTCAGTTTTGTCATCTGTAAAGTGAAGATGCTACCTTAATATACTTGCTCCTACTGTTATTGGGAGTCTCAGATAAGACACAATGATAGAGCTCTTTTTAAATGTGGTGAAAATGATTAATAATTAGAATACTTGGAATCATATCATTGTAGCTTTTCTCAGGCAGAAAGTTAAAAATACTGGAGAAAATGTCTTAACTTTTTCCTTTGTATAACTAATGAAATTGTTTCCTCCTTTTATCAACAATTTTCAGATTGTGTCTTTGTATTAGCAGCACTTTCTCTTCACCTGTTTCAGCAGTGGGTGGGAAGAGCCTCTCAGGGTTTTATTTTAGTCTGTCATGGGTGTTGCTTTTTGATGACTGAAAGTTTGGTCTCCAAAGCAATCCTAGGCTAGTTTCCAATACGAAACATCTAAAAGGCTCTCCCACAGACCTTATCAAAAGCAAGCACTGGCTGTCTGTCTCAACTTGAATTGGGGTTGCTGAAGGGAGATTCCAATAAGGGTAAATAGCAGCCATTAACAAAGATTTCATATGTGAGAATATTGATTAGAAATAGAAAAGGCAAGCTTCAGATCGATAGGAAAGTAATATTATCTGATCAGTCACACTGCAGGAGAAAACAGATCAAAGTCCCAAAAAACTCTTAAGACAATGGACAATATTGGTGATAGTTTGATGATGTGGTTTCTTTTTATCAGTCAGTAAATAACAGAAAGGACTGGAGGGGAGAGAGAGTTTCTCCCTACTTGTAAAAAAAAAATGTTTAATATCTTTTTATTTTTCAAAATACATGCAAAGGTAGTTTTCAGCATTCACCCTTGCAAAATCTTGTGTTCCAAAATTTCACCCCCCCCCCACCTCCTCCTCCTCCTCTTAGACAGCAAGTAACCCAGTATAGATAAAATATGTGTAGTTCACCTAAACATATTTCCACATTTATCATGCTGCACAAGAAAAATCAAATCAAAAAGGAAAAGAGAGAAAAAACAGTAACAACAAAGGTCAAAATACTATGTTGTGATCCACATTTAGTTCCCACAGTCCTCTTTCTAGATGCAGATGGATCTCTCCATCACAAGTTTATTGAAATTGGCCTGAATCACCTCATTGTTGAAAAGAACCATGTCCATCACAGCTAATTATCACATAATCTTGTTTATTGCTGTGAACATTGTTCTTTTGGTTCTACTCACTTCACTTAGCATCAGTTCATCTAAGTCTTTCCAGACCTTTCTTACCAGCTGTTCTTATTGTTTGTGGAATTGTTTCAGGATTTGGCTCTCCCAGCCTCCCCACCCCCAGTGATTGGAGGTTTGCATTGTTTTTATTTTTGCTTATACTTTTTCCTTTGATTTTTATTCCTTTATACAAATGACTTCTTTAGTAGGAATCAATAAAATGTATAACAATTTGAAAAGATAAGCGTTTCAGTCATGCATGGTAGTATAGACCAATAATCCTTGCTACTGAGGAAAGATGAAGCCAGCTGTCCCATTTCTTATCCAGCTAGAGCAACTGGCCCTATGCATAAAAGAACAAAAATACAACAGACCCTACTTTAAAGAGCTTATCTTCTTTTGAGAATAATTAATTTATACACATGCAGCTAATAACTACAAAATTTTACAAAGTAAATGAAAGTTAACTTCTAGGGTAGGGAAGGCAGCTTGGGGTAGGGCATCAGGAAAGCTGCCAAAAAGAAAATGATATTTAAGCTGAACTTTGGAGAGTAAGGCTTCTAAGATATAGAGGTAAGGAAAGGAGGGCATTCTGGCTGTGAATCATCTTCTTTTTTTTTGATAAACATGTATGCCTTTAATATGTTACACAGCAGAGGACCTAGAATAGATCCTATTCCCCCATCCCCAGCCCACTTTACTACAGACCACCATCTACACTGACTTAAAAACCATTAATAAATATTCTCTAGATCACTCATTCAGCAAGTTCCTCTCTAAAAATAATTGATATATTTTCTTTTTACCTTACCTACATTTCTTACTGTGTTCCTCTTCCATTCCCTCATAGACATTCCATATAATAAAGAACTTAAAATGAAGAAAAATTAGCAGAACTAATCAAGGTATTTTATAGGACTGATTTTCTCTCTAGTTTTCTATACTCACAGTCCCCCACCTCTATAAAGAAGGTAGGGTGAGATGTCTTCACATACCTCTTCTTTGAGATCAGGCTTAATTATTGTTATTTCACGTCATTCTTTTGGGAATGTTTTGTTTTTTCATTCACGTTGTATTCGTGGTGTATATTATTTTCCTGGTTCCTCCCCCATCCTTAAAACTCTCAATAGATCCTGTTGTCCTAGGTCTCATCTCTGTGTCCAGCCAAACTGCTTGAAAAAGCTGCCTCCAATTTCTCCCCTTTCTACTCTAGTTTTGTAGAATATCCCAGATTTACTTATCCGACTCTAATTTCCTTCTTGAGCACTGAGCCCCAGCAAGTGAATGCTCTGGAGCCATAGTTTAACTCTTCACTAGGTGATGAAAAACCCTGCCACACATTTTTAATGGAGTTCAAATCAAATGAGTTCCTAGGCCATAGAAAATGATTGTCTGTATTTCATAAATTTCTTGATCTTTTGTGACATGTAGCATCATATGGTCATGTTGCAGTGTATCTCTATTCTACATGGAAATTTCTCTTAATATCAGAATAGTGCTGCTCATATAGTTAATTTCCTCAATGGTATCAAGACATCTAGACCCACAGAAAATGAAACCTCTAAACATTTTAGGGGTAGGTTTTTTTTTATCATCTGGTGAAAATATCTGTATGAAATGGAATTCAAACTTTATTTGGTGAGTGCTCAGTCACAAAGGGAATTACTTTTATTCATAAAGAAAACCAAAGATACTAAAACTTAACTGAATTTAATTTTTAAAAATTAACAGGTAAACTTTTAATCAAACGCTTTTCCTTCCCATAAAATACAAAGCAGCAATCTTTTAAGCTTTAACATCTTGACTAAAAAAAAAGCATCTTTCAGATTGAACAGTGCTCTCCTGACCTGACCCAGGCATAAAGGCTTGATATAGAAGAGTTTAAATATTGACTTGTGGATTTCTGACATACAGCTTACATTTTTATAACCCTCTAGAATTTTTCTCCCCAGAACCCTATTTAGTATTGTTGTCCCATTATTCACATTTGAGTAAACTGATGCTTGGAGTGGTGGCCTGACTTGGGCACAGTTATGTAGCCTGAGGATTGGAGTCTAATCTCAAAGCCAGTTTACCTTCATTCCACCAAATAATTGTTATTAATTTCTAAATTGAGAACACTTTAAGCACATTTTCCCTTTGATCCTCATAGCACTCCTTTGAGGAAGTATTATATAGCTTTGGTATTGCAATTCATATTTTACAAAGAGGAAAATTAAATTCAGAGATTGACTTTGCCCCAACCCATCTTGCTCTCCATGTCAGATTAAGGACTCCTGGCCAGATTTCTTGACTTTAAATGACATTCTTCCAATACTCAAAGCAACTGTGTCCCAAACTAGCCAAAGTATGGTTACATTGAATTCTGCACTATCCTTGTGTGTGTTCCGGTATCATTCCAATATTCCATATTAGAGATCACTGAATAGTTAGGTCCTCTAGATTTGGCTCAACTTTAATACTTTGAGGAAAATTCAGCACTTCTCCAATACCACTTCTCTCACCTTTAAATAAAATAGACAGAATGTCTTGACTGCCTTATAGAGTAGTCTTCAAATAAGATTATATGTAAAACACTTTGTAAACTGGAAGATATTTTATCAGTGACCATTTTTATCATCATTGTGTTTAGAAAAAGTCAGTAAACTGTGAAGATTTCTACAAATTTGAACTATTGGTATGTCTCCTCCACTCAAGGCCTACTCCAATGACTCATAAGAAAGTTGAGATGACTTTGGGTTCTCAGAGGCAATGCCAGCAAATACAAGCCCTGGCAGGTTCTGCCAAGCTGCAGAGACTTCAAATTATAATATGTGACTTTATCAGGATTTCCCTACCAGGCTTTTTTTTTAAGGTACTTTTCCCATGCTCTTCCTCAGCTAGCTCCTTTTTTATTTGCTGTCTTTACTCATTAAATGTAGCGTTCTCCCCTCCCCCCCTCCATTTTTTTGGTAGAGAATTTGTTTCATTTTATTATCATACAAGATTATTGAATAGTATTTAGCATTAAATATTGTTTCAGAAACAAAAGCACAGACATTGTATACATTAGGGAATTAGGAACTAGACCTGTTCTAGTTTAAGACACTCCTAGAGTAGATACTTTAAAATTTTATTTTATATATTTTGTTTCTAGTTTACATGTATATTAATATTAATTTTTAAAAAGGAAATATCCACAGGAGGGTGGGGGAGAAGAGGGAAATGGATAAAAGAAGTGAACATAGCATGTGTTGATTTACATTCAATCTCAATAGTTCTCTCTTTGGATGTGGTTGGCATTTTCTATCTAAAGTTTATTGGAATTGCCTTGGATTACTGAACTACTGAGAAGAACCAAATTCTTTGTAATTGATTATCGCACAATCTTGCTGTTACTGTGTACAATGTATTCCTGGTTCTACTTGTTTTGCTCAGCATCAGAAAAGTAGGCCTCTTGAGAGTCAAGGCTCTTTTATATGTTTTATACACACACACACACACACACACACACACACACACACACACACACACACAATTTGCTGCCTAAGCATGAGTGCTTAGAAAAAAAATGATTGCTGATTTCATTTCAAAAAACACATCAGGATGAATAAAGGGTGGTGTCTTTTTTTTTTTTAACAGCAAATATCACAGACAATATTGTAAGCCTCAGTGGGGTTCACATTCTGCATCAATTGAAGGATTGCCCACTCAAGAAATACTAAGTTCTTGATGTCTTCTAATATATTATTAAATCCAAATAGGAATTTCTATATCACATTGAAATATTATCATTAAAGAATTAAGTCAATTAAGATGCCTATCAGTGAGCTAGAAGTAAAAACCAGGGGGCTGTTTTTAACTATACCCTGATGATACCCTTCTCCAACCCTCACCACTTGTACTCCCCTTTTGTGGATCATTCCATGAAAAAACACTATTTCATGGCTACCACATTGCTGATCCACGCTCAAACATTTTCTAAATGCTGAGCAGACATGTAGGATATTTAGTATAAATTATGAAGTATAAACAAATATATGCAAAGGAAATACAAAATGATTGGGAAGAGGGGATCAGCTGTTCGGTAAATAATAAAAAACTTTAATTAGGAGCTGGCACTTGAGCTGAATCTTGTCTGGCTAGAAATCCAAGCAAACCTTGCAATTGTAGATAGATTCTCTCAGGTTGTTCACAGTTCACTATTGAAAAAACTAGTGGTATTGAGAGAAAAAGCTTTATAATCTGAATGCAGAGTGAAGCATATTATTTTCACTTTTTTTTTTCCTTTCTCTTTTTTCTTTTTGTTGTGTTTCTTCTTTCATAGCATGAGTAATATGGAAATAAGTTGAACATGATTGTGCATGTAAACCTGTATCAGATTGCTTGCTGTCTTGGGGACACGAGGGAAAGGAAAAAACGTAAAATCTTACAAAAATGAACTTTGAAAACTATCTTTACATGTAATTGGAAAAAATATATACTCTTAAGTGCAAAAAAAATAAATACAAAACCACTACTGTTTGTTTTTCAAAGTGTCATTAAAGGAGTGCTTCTCATCTATGAATTTCATTTATTGGGGAAAAAAAATCTTATCGATGTCATTAAAAGCAGGAAGAAGTCTTTTTGCCTTAAACATAAGACATAAAAATCAGTTTTTGCTTACAGAGAAGAAATTGTTTTAAGAATTATATTTTCTCTTGGGCTTGGCATATACCATACATACTTTTTTTTCCCCTTAAAGTAGAAATTCAGCTTAAATTTCAGAACTGTGGTTTTGTTTATTTTGAGTTTTAAACTTGAGTCTCTGCTCCATGCTCTCTCCTCCCTACCCAACCAAGGTTCCTCTAGAGAATGCTGTGACAGGAGGTGGGGTGCAGTCTTATTGTGTGGCTTCCTGCCTGCCTTCCTGAACTTTTGTTGCTCTTGGCCCAGTTGGAGTTGCTTTCCCTTCCTCCCACTGAAGCAAAATGGCCAAGCCCAGCACGCTCAGCTCTTCCCATGGGCTGGGGCCCTGATGTTTCTCAGTCTTGTCCCAAAGAAAATGTGTTAGAACTGTACAAGCCCTGGCAGTCACAAAGAGCTCTGAGAATTGAAAGACCTAACTTAAGGCCCCATTTTATCATTTACTGTGTTTGGAATCTCAGACAAATTAAGTCACTTAATTGATCTGAACCTTGTGTTGAAGGAGCAAGAATAGCTCACTATCTGCCTCACAGGGTCTGGTTAACTTAAAATGTCAACTGATATTCTTATTGTAATGGTAGTGGTGGTGATTATTTCACCCTTTACATATCAGGACACCAAGATCCAGTAAGAACTGATTTTCCAGATGTTATACAGAAAATCAGTGTCAGAACCAGTACTTTATTTAATCCAGGTTTCTTTGATTCTTAGTTTTAGTCTTTCCAATTTTTGTTAATCCATTTTCATTAAAATACAATCAGATCCATTTGGGGGCAAAATTATAGCTAGAAAGTTTGGGAGCCTTAAATTTTCTTGTTTCTCTTTTTTTAAATGTATCAACAAAATCAACAGTAAAACTAAAATTCATGTCAACTTAATTGCTTTAACCTGGCTTCCATTTTCTTATCTTTTCAGTTGGCACATTAGAATACATTATCCCTATCTATGGCCTCTTCTGTTCTAAAAGTCTGGGAAGGATCGAAGCTTTGTATGAAGATTTTTATTTTAACAGAGAAGGATGAAAAGAGTTCATTAGCTAATAAGAATTAAGTTAATGATGGAGGATAGAAGAAAGCAAATGTAAATGCCCTGCTAGGAGTCCCTCAGATCATATCAAGTGCCCATTACCTCCTTCCTAAAAGAGAGAGGACCAGCAGTATCCTACTTTATTATATTGTTACCATAAAAATACAGCTGTAAGGATTGCTGTGCTAGAGCATTTTAAAAAGTAAGTCCCAGAATACCTGCTTTCATATTCCTAGTCAGTCACTCAAGAAGAAAGCCACTTCTCTGAGACTTGTTTTTTCATCTTTAAAGTGTGGATGATAATCATCCTACCCACTTCACAAGGTTGTCACAAGGTTGATACTGAAAAAGTATCAGATGAGATCATTTATGACAAGCTCTTTGTCAATAATAAAGTATGTTATAAATGTTAATATTTCTTATTCCTATATCAAGAGATTGTATGTAACTCCAAGAAGAAGCAACAAATATCTTGGTTCTCTAAAGATTGTTCATAGTGGTCATACTTTAAAGGATTTTTGATCCATAGAGTGGTTCTCTAAAGATTGTTCATAGTGGTCATACTTTAAAGGATTTTTGATCCATAGAGTGGTTCTATAAAGATTGTTCATAGTGGTCATACTTTAAAGGATTTTTGATCCATAGAGTGGCTCTGTGCACAGAACTCTTAGAACTCCAGGAAGGCTTCTAAGGGCTTTTCCATACTTTTGTTATGAGGGTTGTATTTGTAAAAGCTGGGGAACGGTCCTAAGACTAGATTAGTGTACAACTTTGCTTTTGCCTTTCTCAGTCCTTTCCAGAAGTCACAGGAGAAAAAAAAGTGGAGGAGATATATAATTCAAGATTTTGTTCTATGGAAAAAATCACTTTTCCCTTTTTTCCTTTTATAGAGGAACCAGATCATCAACCAGTAGGCACAGGAATGGTCATGGATGGTGTGGAATCTGGGGAAATCACTCCTCCTACCAAGAGGAAAAGTAAGTTCTCCAGCTTTGGTAAAATCTTCAAACCCTGGAAATGGCGGAAAAAAAAGAGCAGTGACAAGTTCAAAGAAACATCAGAAGGTGAGTTAGAAGACTTCATGCCCCAAATTAAGGTGTTCTTTATTTTGGAGTGCTCAACTTCTTCCTTTTATCCCCATCTGTATGTAATCACCTGGTAGGGGTGGGAAATTTAATCTCTCTGGAAATAGGCAAGTAGTTATTGGCATTCACTCAGCCATAGGTACTGGTAGTCCCACATTCCAGAAATTGGTATTTGAATGGAATTGAAGTTTAAATGGATTGAGTTACTGATTTATCAAGCAGAAGCTATAAGACTTAAATTTACTACCCAAAATATTAGAAGAAACATTTTATTACAAAATTTCAAATTAAAAACCTCCACAACTTCATAAGGCGCTATATTTTATTTCCAAAGTAGAATGTTCACATTACAGATTTTTTATGCAAATCAGATAAAATAACTGTCTGTTGGTAAATAGTCATTTATTTAATCATTTAATATTTGCTAAGTCCTAGGAATGTAAAACATGACAAAACAGAGTCCCTACCTTCAAGAAACTTTCATTCTAATAAAGGAAATAGAGTGCACATCACTATTACCTACAATATAAATACAGTGTGAATGGGTGGGGGGAAGTCTCAAAGGGAAGGCCTAAGGGAGAGGAGGATTAGGAAAGTGTAAGATTCTTTATATCTACTTATAAAGTACCATATAAATATGAGGTGACATGATATGAATACGTTTACCACTTTTCCCAATAGTATGTTTTTATTTAGTTGTTTTCAATCATTTTGGATTCTTCATGCCCCCGTTTGGGATTTTCTTGGCAAAAATACTGGAATGGTTTTTCCATTTCCTAGTCCAGCCAATTTTATAAATAAGGAAACAGAGTTAAAATGCCTGTTTTCAGACTAGTAAATATCTGAAACTGGATTTGAACACAAGTCTTCTGGACTTCAGGACCTGTACTTTAGCTAGTGGGCCACCTAACTGCCCACGACTATAGGGGATTGTAAAGGTGTATTTTTCTCTTTACTTTTCATAAACCTCTAACATTGCAGGACTGCAGGAGACCATGGAACACAGTGGGAAACGTAGAGGGGACCGGAGAACTCAGGATATCAGAGCTAGAACACAGACTGTCCAAATTGGAAAAGACCTTAAGATTATATATGCTGCAGTTCTTCTCCCTCCCTTTTACCACAAGGAAGGGAAATAAAAAGACCCCTGTGTCTTCAGTAACTTAAGGCTATCTGGGTGACCCTCTGCTTGCTCATTAAACCACATGATTTTTTTGCCCAGGGAATAAAGCTGAACTGTAATTGCCTGGTTCTGAATTCTAGTTTCCAATTTAACATCAGTTCTAGAGCGGAAAATATCCATGCGAAAACCAAGGGAAGAGCTGGTTAGAAGAGGGCTTCTGTTGGAGGACCCTGTGAATGGTAAGTTCACTTCCCAACAGCATGTGTGCTCAGTGTGGGCTGAATCCTCCTTATGCAATTGGATTTTGCTCTTTAATTGAAAAATACAGTCTACTTCTGCCTCCTCCTAAGTCAAAACAGATACTCCTACCTTCTCTGATAATAATCTGTGTCTGGCACATGGCCCATCTGGTCAAAAATTCCCCAAGGAAAGCGTTCCGTGGTTTCTTATACATCCTCCTGCCCCCAGCCAGCTCCAGTATTGTGTGTCACTTCCTGCCTTTTGTCTCTGGTTGTATCTATGCCCATCTTTGCTACCCTCTTCTTTTTCTGCTTGTTTATCACAAGAGGTTCAAACATTATTACAAGTCTGACATAGCCATGGGACTTTTCTGTTGCTTTGCTTCTTTGTAGGATTTCTTTTTTTTTTTTTTTAATAGTTTTTTATTTACAAGATTTATGCATGGGTAACTTTTCAGCATTGACAGTTGCAAAACCTTTTGTTCCAATTTTTCCCCTCCTCTCTTCCCCCTCCCCCAGATGGCAGATAGACTAATACATGTTAAATATATTAAATATATGTTAAATACAATATATGTATACATGTCCATATAGTAGTTTTTCTACACAAAAAGAATCAGACTTTGAAATAGAGTACAATTAACCTGTGAATAAAATAAAAAATGTAGGTGGACAAAAATAGAGGGATTGGGAATTCTATGTAGTGGTTCACATTCATGTCCCTGAGTTCTTTCGCTGGGTGTGGTTGGTTCAATTCATTACTGTTCTATTAGAGCTGATTTGTTTCATCTCATTGTTGAAGAGGGCCATGTCCATCAGAATTGATCATCATATAGTATTGTTCTTGAAGTATATAATGATCTCCTGGTCCTGCTCATTTTACTCAACATCAGTTCATGTAAATCTCTCTAGGCCTTTCTGAAATCATTCTGCTAGTCATTTCTTACAGAACAGTAATATTCCATAACATTCATGTACCACAATTTATTCATCCATTCTCCAATTGAGGGGCATCCACTCAGTTTACAGTTTCTGGCCACTAAAAAGAGGCTGCCTTTGTGGGATTTCTTTATAAGATTTTCTATCTGGAATGAAAGAAATGACTATTGAATTTTTTTTTTTTAAAAGCAGGAACATTATAAATGAAATCCTTAAGCCTGATTTTAAAACATTTTTAAAATAGCTCAGATAGCTCAGAAATGGGTAGAAACTAGTGACAAAAAATTCTAGTGGGTCTGTTTTTCCCACTGTTAGAATTCCCAATATATATATTCTGTTTTTTTCTCTAATTAAAATTAGAAGTTATAGAATTTTTGAGAAAGAAGGGTTTTTAAAGTTCTTTTAGTCTGACCTCTTTTATTTTACAAATGTGGAAACTCAAACGCAGAGAGAGAAAAATGACTTGTCTAAAGTTAATCAGTAAATTCATTGTTGATATACTATATTGTCAAACTCTTAATTCAAAGTTCTTTTTATGTGTTTTCATAAATATAGCGTTCATTTTAGTCAGATTTTACATATCATGCAAAACCAAGCATCATATGTCTGAAAGAGAGTGGATTTCACCTTCCCTTTTGTGAGACTAAGATGGTCATTGTAGTTAGTCTGCATTCAGTTGAATGCATGTAACCATTTCATTCACAGCAAGTTTCCCTCCCTCCCCTCCATGTCTCAGTTTGAGTAGATGTTTGTCCCTTCTTTCTTATATGTGCTGTCCCACCCTCCTTATAGCTTTTGCCTGTGTCCTTCACAGCAGATAGCTTTCTTATTAGTTCCTTGTTTCTTGGGTGGGCCAACCCTCCATACTAGCTCTGCTCCTTTCGGTGGCAACTGTCTAGAGCCTAGCAGGTGCAGAGAGCCACCTCAGATTTTGATTTGCTGCATGTTACCACCAGGAGGGGCCTGCTCCTCCTGGGCTTTACCTTAAGTCTGATTTGGCCTGCATAACAATAGGTTTTTTATAGCCTTGCAGATCCTTTTTCAGCATTTATAACACTGGGGAAGTAGCTGGTTTTTGTTAAAAATGCTCTGGATTTAGTGTCACCAGATGTGAGGTTAAGTCCTGGCTCTTGGACTTCCTGGGTAGTGTGAGATTTGGAGCCTCCTTTTCCCCTTCTATAAATCGAATGACAACATTGTGCTTTTTACCTCACAGGATTAGCAGGGAAAAGCTTTTTGAGGTGGCAAATACTACAGTAACAGTGATTTGGAGACTGGCATCGACAATTCCTATTGGAATTGTTTAGATGAAATACAGCTTGTATATGGAGCCTTTAGAATATTCTTTAAAAGGAAATTATTTATTTATTTGTTGCTGCTTTTTTGTGACTGATTGTTTTGTGTTTGTACTGCTGCATTTTTAACAACTCAACTACCCTAATAATAGAGATGTACCTTTTTTTCCCCCCTTTGATTTGTTACATTTGTTACTTTCTTAAGTTGAGGAATCTCCTGGAAATATAATTAGAGAAACTTAATTGCTGGATAGGAACTCAGAGATTATTTTCTCCACTCCCCTTCTCTTAGAAATACTGCGGTTTAAAGGGTAAAGCAGCATGCCCCAGATTATATAGCCACATCAGTGTGGATCTAGGACTAGAAGCCTGATGTCCTGACCCAAGATTCTTTCCTTGGCCGGGCCCAAGGTTTCTTCCTCTCTATTACCTCAACTGTGAGAAAAAGAATAATTTATAAAGTATATTTTAATCTGCTGGCTTCTTGCTTATGTTATCCATAATCATCTTCTAACCCATCCTTGGATTGCTTGAGGTGAGGTGGTTGTTGACAAATGGGGAGAAGGAGCATTTTTTTATATGGTGATCAGGGCGAACTGCTCTAGGGGAGTGCTGTGGTCCGTGATCCTCACATTTCTGATTCCCACAAAAGCTAAAATAATATAGTCTCTGCAAAAGACACTGGGCCCCTCCCCAAGATGCCAGCAGATTGGGTGGTTACTAGGAGTTGGGTCTTCTTTATTGTTTTCTTTTCTCCTCAGAGAACCCAGGTGTTTTTTGGTAGAATTTCCCAGTGGCATCTAGAACCTTCTTTCTCTGTGATGATGAATGCATCTTAAGAAATTTCATACTCACTCAAACATTCTAGTGGTTCCTCACTTTAGTCCTGTTTTTATCAGGCTTCCAAGATGAAAGTGAGTGCTTTTTTTTATCCATTGTTTAAATAAAATGGAGTTAATATCAGTTGAGTATGTGGCATAAGAAATACTGAACAACACTGGCTTTTTTCCCCATAGACTATTGTTTGTTTTTTCATTTTAGCTTTTTTTTCTTTTTAAACTCTGTACAGCAAGTGAAGATTCTGGGAAGTTCAGCCATACTACATTAAAGAATGGCCATACCATTCCCATTGGGAGTGCTGGGCCTTCAAATCCCAGCCAGATGGAGGAGGAACTTGGAAGGATAACAAGGCTTAAGAAGCCTTTTCCAGGAGAGGAACCAAAGACACAACCAGGTAAGTATTTGTTGAGTTGTGGGAGCCTCTGGGTTTGAAACAGGACTTCAGAGGGACAGAGGCAGCAAACTCTGAATTTGTCTGACTTGTGGCAAAAGTGAGAGTTTAGTGGAATTTTAACCTTTATCATTCTTCTTGCCTATCTGGTGAAAGAAGCACCAAGAAGAGAAATAGCCAAATTGTGACAGAAGTAGAGAGGAAAGAATATGGAGACACTGGTTGTAAAGGGTCTTGGGATCATCAGTGTCCGAGTTAATTAACTCCCTATTCATATTGACTCCTTATGTCTCCATCAATTCTCTTCTTTAACAAAACAACTTTATTTCATAGGCTCATCTGGAAGCCGACCCAGTTCTGAAGTAGAATCCATTCCTGAACCAGCACCCAGGCCATTTTTGCCACGACCCAAAAGACCCTTGTCATCTTCTCAGGAAGAAAGTGATGGACAAGCAGATGACACCACTGGTGGCAATACTACAAGGACCATTTCCTCCTCATCCTCCACCTCTTCCTCTTCTTCCTCCACAGCACCTACTGCCAGCACTGCAGCTGCAGCCTCAGGCCTAGCAAAGACAGTTAGTTCCTCCAGCACCCCTATCCCAGCTCCCAGAACTCTGCCTGTTGTTCCTGTACACAGCACTAACACAACTGCTACCTTGAATGTGACCCACACTGCCCCTGCCAAGCAACCCCCTATCCCTCCCCCTAAACCAGCTAACAGAAACAGTAACCCTGTTATTGGTAAGTGACTTTTGAGACTGTCATCAAGCATAGCTTAGGGAAATTAAATTGATCGTTAAGAAGAGAAAAATGGATTTGTTTTTAAAGAAAATATTGTCATATGTACATATTTAATTTGCCTAAATTTGGAAGAACTTTTAAAAACTTGTCTGAGTATGAAAACTGAATAGTGGGGCCAGAAGATTCTGCCATGATGATGCTTTTATGGTTTTTGAGGATCCAGATACATTACCCTGATGACTTAAATGTATAAAATTGTGTTAATTATATCCATGAGCCAAGAAATCTCTTAGTTAAAGATTCTAATTGAGGTAGCTTTGAGAAACTTTTAAAGTACTTATCTTTGTTGTGATTTCTCCATAGCATTTGCTGTTTGTGCTATTTCTCGTTGCAGATTAATGAAAATGTTTAATTGACTAACATTTCAATCCTATTTGTACGCTTACCCAAGCTGGACTGTGTATAACCTGTAATTTATGGACCCAGCTTTTAAGTAGCCTACTGGCTATTCTGAAAACAAAACTAACAAGATTTACCTTAAATGTATATGAAACTATACACACAAGTACCTGTGTTACCCAAGGATTTCAATCATTTAAAAATAAGTAGTATGATTGAAAAGCTACCCAGGAATATCATTATTTTCCCTTGAAGAAAAAAAGTAACTTGGGCATAAGAATGGGGATGGTAGGAAATGGTTGTTGGATGCAAACACATGAAGGACTGTTTCATGATAAAGATATATTGGAATGATTCCATTGATGTCACTAAATAGAATTTGGAGGGAAGTTTTAGACTTAACTTTTAGGGAAAACTGCCTGCCAGCTATAAATGCAGCTATTCAAAAAGAGACTAGATTGCTTTGAAAGGTAGTGAGCCTCCTTTAGAATGGTGTCTGGGAGAGGCTGTGTGTTTTGGGCGGGGGTGGGGGGTGTTGTGAACAGAAAAGATGCTTCTCATTGGTTGGATAGATGCCTTCTATCTAAAATGCCATCTTCCTTTAGAGATCTCTGATTCTTTGTGTCCTTCTCCCCTCAGGCCAAACTTTCTCTTTCCTTCCTCCTTTTTTCCATTTCTGCTCTCTTCTGCCTGCTGAGAAGTAGGAGAGCCTTTATAATCTGCTGGAAGAATGGCTATGTTCCCTAGCAGGTGGGACCTGCCTACAAGGGTCAAAGACTGACTGACACCTTGTTCTGAGTTATCCCTAGAAACTCAGTCTACTGCTTGTAGATCATTGTTATTATGGTTGTTGGCCACAGTACTTCATTCAAGAAGAGTTTTTTAAAGAGTTTTTAAAGAAAAATGGAAATATTTTCATTTTTATTTCAGACTCCTTTAGATCATCATTTCCTGACATGCCAGAGCAGGTTGAAGGGTTTCTCAGTCAGTAATTCAGAGCTAGGGAGAAGGGGTACAGTGCTGAGGGTGGTCTTTCAGGGGATGTCCTTAATTTCCTCTATTTAAAAGTTCTTACGAATAATAAGAGAATCGAAAAGGAGCTTATTTAGATTGCCAGCATTTTCAAGTGGAATGGGGTGATTGGAAAGCGGGGGATGAGGAACAAGTTAAAGATAGTTAATAGTAGTATTGCTGTTGTTATACCTGCCTTTTAGAGTTCTTTAAAATTCAAAGAACTTTTATATATTCTTTCTCTAAAACGTTCATTTATGTGGAGCTTTCCTTACAACAGATTCCATAGAAAAAAACTGGACAGCTATTTTCCCATTTTTACAGATGAGAAAATAGAAATGGTAGTGGCTGGCGTAAGGTCACATAGCTGATCTAGATTGGAGTTACAAAATCAATTTTGGAATTTTTTATTCCCAAGTCCAGTTCTCTTGTCAATATAGAACAGAAAAGGGTTTTTGTCTGTTTCATGGGTGAGGAAATTGGAGTCCCAAAATTTCACTTTCTTGTCCAAAGTCACACAGTGGTGTCACACTCAGAACTAGGATCCAGGGCTTCTCCCTTCCATTCCAAGGACTTCTTTCATCTCTACTGCTGCTTCCTAAAAGGGCCAGCTGTAGAGTCAGTCACCCCCACAGGAAGAAAACAGATAAGCACTGAAGAGACTGAGAGACCAGCTTGTATCCTTGACATAAAGGTCAGACTCTTAGGGCTGCCCATTTTTGGCACCCTGGCATATTGTTCTGTCATGCCATGAATAGGTTACTTCTAAGCAAAATCTCAAAGCCTCTTACGAGTCCATAACCTTTTCTGGCAAAGGGCTTGTGATTAGCCAACCCCTGCTTTCCTAATCCTGCCTCCCCCAACAAAGTCATATACATTGTTACTGAGATATTGACTTTGATAATTTATGGGGCTATGATCTCATTGTTCATCATAGGTTCCCTTATTTACAACCACAGCAGACCTGAGAGGGCCCAAGTGCAGCCTCATTTAATTTAAGATGAAGGGACTCAAGACTCCTGGAATGGGACCCATCTGGGTTTGTTATGTTATTGACATGGGTTGGGGAGTCCCTCCCTCTACTAAAGCTGATCAGCCCCTTCTTTATATTTGTCTAGAGCATTGAGCAGTTAAGTGATTTACTCAGGCCACCCTGCCAGTATATGCGACAGATAAAATTTGAACTATGTCTTCCAGCTTCCTAAGCCAGCTCTTCTGTTGGAGTTCAAATGTTGGGTTCTTTTTCTTCTTTAAAATATTATAAAAGTTCTCTCTGGGTCCCTTCCCTGGAATCAGGATTTTGTCAGTCCCTGTTCGGGCGCCAAAATGTTGGTGATCTTCTTCCCAAATGCAGCCAGGTGATAAAAGTTCAGATCTTTTATTATCTCCAATATAGCCCGGTTAGCTTAGAGGTCTATCTCTCTGCTTGGTTCCAAGAGCTCCCTCCGAATGTCTCCAAATCCAAAGGTTTTGTCCTTCAGCCTCTGCCTCTGCTTTCTTCAGCCTCCAGCCAGCTCCACTCTTCATGTCATTCCAGTGAAATCTCCCCAAGAGCCTCTGTCTGTTTCTTTTATACCAGAGAGAGGAATTGTGGGATACGAGAGAGAGGGATTATGGGTTTTCTCCCATAGTGCTCTCTGGTCCAAAGAGCTTCAAGGGAGGTGTGAACTCACAAAGTTACAAAGTTTACTTTGTGAATCTGGCATACTTGTGAACTCCAATGAATAAAGGTGCAAACACAAGCATTGTACTAATTAGTTCTACTTAGTACCTTGTTTCAGGTTCTGCCCAAAACATCTTCTTGTGAGATTAGATCAACTCTAATTAGTTAGCAGTTTGTAAGGATTCCAACACTCTTCATTTATTATTCTGTGTTGGTACATCCAAGCTCATATAGGTGCTTAATTAATAGGGCCTAGATTTGAACTAAATCCTCTGACTTAAAATAGAAATCCTTCTCAATGTACTATGATAGTTTCTGAAACAGAAGTATTTCCATATTACTTTGAGCCCAATAGTAAAAATTTCTGGGTAAAAAAGATAGGAGAGTAACATGAAATTCTATGAACAAGAAGTTAAAACCTTCTCTGTACCAATTATTTTTTGTCACATGGGGAACTTCTAATCTAAAACAAAAATGTTGGAAGAATTGGTCTCCTCATTTTTCAGGATTCATATTTATAGCTTCTGGAGTTACTTCCACTAATAAAAGTTATATTTCCTTCTTTCACTGGTATGCACAAACTATCTAAAGATCTAAAGAAAAACCTCCAGGCTATAACTTTTGGATAGCTTGCTAAGAGTTATAAAAATCTTTTTCTTCCATACTTGTCAAGGATGGCCTGCATTTAAAAGTTTCTCTAATTAAGTGATTTTGGAAACACTTGGCTTGAGAAAATGTTTATATAGTTTATAGTCATCTGGATATTGAAATAGCTAGATAGCACAGAACCTGGAGTCAGGTAATCCCAACTTCAAATCTAGATTAGACACTTAACCCATATGGGACCCTGGTGGAATCATTTTTCTGTTTACCTCTAATTACCTCTCATTTGTAAAATGAGCCAGAGAAAGAGATAAGAAGTTCCCAGAGATCTCAGATTGGGCAGACACCAAGGGACTGTTTAGGTGAATTGGATGCTTTTGGGGGATGAGTTACAAATACAGAGTGGGCATCTAAAGAGAAATTGGGAGGTAGTAAGAGAAAACTGAATAGAGCTAGGCTGCCAGGCACAAGCAGACCTCATCTTTTGAACAATTTTATTTTAATCAAGACCCTGAAAGGAGTTATGTGTTCCCAGGAACTTCCCAAATGTCATTACAGTATTTTCTCTAAAGGACCTTTTGGAAATTGTGATTATTAGATCCCCCTGAAAAAAAGCCTGAGGAATTACCCAGGAATACACTTAGTTGTAACATGGGTAGATGGCACAGTGGATAGAATACAGACTTTGAGTCAGACTCTTCTTCCCAAGTTCAAATCCATCCTTGGATCCTTAGTGTAATATTCTCTCTAAAATGTAATATTCTCTGTTGAAGTTTTCTTGGGGTCTCTGGAGGCAGCCTTCTTTTCAGTTCAGTAATTGCCACAAGTGCAGCCAGGGATTAAAGTCCAAATCCTTTATTGTCTCCTTCAAAGTCTTGTCTCCTTCACTTGGGGCTTGACTAGTTTTTCTGGAGGCCTTCCAGATCTTGGTTTTGTGGAGAAGCGAAGGAGAGTCTTCCATCACTTCTTTGTCTTCCCTAGTTCTGATTCTGGCTGAGTTTGTCTGAGCTTATATGGTCTCTTATCAAAGGTGTGAATCTTATAGAACTATAATAAGTACTAAGTACATATACTGAATTAGAGAACTTTTAAGCACCATTCTAAATAACCATGTCTTTATCAATTCCACTGACTTAGCACCTTGTTTCAAGTTCTGGCCCATAACACTTACTAGCTCTGTGACATTGGAAAAGTCAATTCACTCCATTTGCCTCAGTTTCCTTATCTGTAAAGTAAACTGAAGAAAGAGGTGGCAGTCTACTCCAATATTTTTGCCAAGATAATCCTAAACGGAGTCACAAAGAGTCAGATACAACACACATTGTTGTAATGCATATATAGTCCCAAGAGAGTGTCTAGACTCAAGTAACTATTGATATTGGAGAATGTAAGAGACAAAAATGGTCTTGTGGAGAGGAAATAGAAATCTAGAGGCCTCGCTGCTTGCTCTGATTTGGCACTAATTGATCATGTGCTAATGGGCACGTCTTGTAACTTCAGGAGCCTCAGCTTCTTCATGTATCAGATGGCTGGAATAGTGTCTACCTTTCTGCATCATTACACCTTAAATTAATCAAATGACCGAGGAGTGTATTTGGAAGTTTTGCTAGGAAAATTGTTATGTAAATGCATGGTGTTCTTGTTAAGTCATTCAGTCTCACACTGCCATAATTGTCTGAGGAAGTTGCTTAACTCCTCTTTCCTCCTAGCATCTGTTTGAGTGTCATTCCTTTTCTGTTTTAATGGATTATAGAAGAATGGATCACCAGAGGATCTCCTTGTCTTTCTGACTCCCTTCATATTGAATCAAAAACTGTTACCCATCCCTGTTACCTTGGGTAACAGTAAAAATTTATCATCTACAAAATGTCATGGAAGTAGGAAGATCTTTTCTAAGAAATCTGACAATTTATCTTTCTCTGTTATGGGGGATGAATTTTGCTTAAGAATGAAATATCTAAAGCATCTAGTAAGGTAGCAAAATTAGATAATTTGCTAAATGACTAGGATTTGTATCCTTTTGTTGCAGATTAGATCCATTGCCTATCCTGATTATCTCCATCTCTCAATTCAAGTTTAACTAAATTGTTTCTCTTCCCTTTACAGCTGAACTTTCACAAGCAATAAACAGTGG
The DNA here is from genome assembly GCF_016432865.1 of Antechinus flavipes. Taxonomy (NCBI): domain Eukaryota; kingdom Metazoa; phylum Chordata; class Mammalia; order Dasyuromorphia; family Dasyuridae; genus Antechinus; species Antechinus flavipes. The sequence continues at coordinate 575,567,824 of NC_067400.1, read as the reverse complement.
TACATTGCTGGCAAAGCCATCCCCACCTTTACCACCCAAGAGGGGGATTCTATCTACTCACATGTCTTCCTCTGAGTCTGCTGCTGCCACAATAAAACCTCCAAATGCTCAGAGAGAAGGGAGCAGTTGCTCGACTTCCAATTCAATCCAGATAATCCCATCTCCCTCCCCTTCTCCCCCTTTGCCTACTCACAGACCTCCTGAACCCCCATGTTCTCCTCCATTGCCTCCTAAAACTCTTCAAATTGTGCCAGAAATTGAGCACTCCCCCTCCCTTGAACTACCCCCAGATGTCCCTCAGCTGGAAGATCAGGCCTTGGAAGCCCCCAAGAGGACAGCTGAACAAAGCTTTGGAGAGCCTAACACCTCCTCTCGACTTCCCCCACTACCACTGCATATCCGCATCCAGCAAGCCTTGACCTCACCGCTGCCCATTACCCCGCCATTGGAGGAATCTCAGAGGGCTCATTCCTTGCTTTTTGAGAATGGCAAAGGCTTTTCAGAAGACAGCGGTACTTTGGGTCGCACCAGGTCACTCCCTATCACTATTGAAATGCTTAAAGTGTGAGTGCCATTTGAGTTTTTCATAATATATATACTTCTACCCATCAAGATAGCATTCTTTTTTTAAATTTATAAATATTTATTTTAAATTAAAGCTCTAAGACACACTTTTAGGGAATAGAGAAAAGTCAAGTGTGCTTCCAATCTAGGTTGTTTTTGTTTTATGTGATACCAATACATGTATATTATGTCTTTCTTTCTGTCTTATCTATATCACTCAATCTTTAGAATTGACTCCCTGTGGATTCATGCTTTCTTAATAGTATTTTATTTTTCCAAATACACATAATGATAGTTTTCAACATTTGTTTTTGTAAAACTTTGTCTTCCAAATTTTTCTCCCTCACCTCCCCCTTCCCCAAGACAACTAGCTTAGTAATTTATTAGAGAAGGTTTTTGTTTGCAACCTTCTCAAGCAAAATGGTGGTTCTGGATTCTATCTATCAACATTTAAAAGACTACTCAAATAATATTTGCTTTTGCACAGTTTATCCATTTCCCAGAAGTATTAAGAAAAATTGTGACTGGATCCACATCATTTGTGGCCTTGAAGTTTTAATAATTAGCTTCCATCTATAGAGGGTATTCAAGTATACAAAGGCTTTCAGTCATTCCACTATTTAACAAATCATTTGCTTCAGCCATGTCATTTGCACTCACAGATGTACTGAGATGTATGCACCTCTACAATTGATAAAAAGACAGTTTGAGAGCTTGAAATAAACTGTGTATAATATTTTTAATTTAATGTTTTATTTCATTTACATGGGGAAAAACAATTTTTGACATTTTTTGAGTCCCAAATTCTTTCCCTCCTTGAGAAAGCAAGCAGTTTTATGTAGTTTTTACATGTATAATCATGCAAAACATATTTCTATATTAGTCATGTTGTGAAAGAAAACACAAACCAAAAAATAACAACCACATCAACAAAACCGAAGCAAAATAAAGTATATACTTCGGTCTGTATTCAGACTCCATCAGTTCTTTCTCTGGAGGTGGATAGCATTTTTTACCATAAATCTTTTGGAATTGTCTTGAATCATAGTATTGCTGGCAATAGCTAACTTATTCACAGTTGATCCTCGTACAATATTACTATTACTGTGTACAGTGTTCTAGTCATTTCACTGTATTCCATCACAATCATATATACCAAAATTTGTTCAGCAGTTCCCCACTTAAGGGGCATCCTCTCGATTTATAATTCTTTGCTACCACCAAAAACTGTAATGAATATTTTTGTACATATAGCTTCTTTTCCTTTTTGTTTATCTCTTTGGCATACAGACCTTGTAATAATATTGCTTGGTCAGAGTGTGCAGTTTTGTATCCCTTATTTCTGCATTGCTCTCTATAATGGTTTGATCAATTCATATCTCCACCAGTAGGGTATTAATGTGTGAATAATAATGTTAAGCCTGTAATATTAAAGAAAAGTTTATCTTTCATCTCATTGCTCTCTTCTTCCTTAGACAAAAAACAGTATTTTGATTATTACAGTGTCCTAGAACCCAAAACAATCTCCTAAGTCACTACAATAGGGCCAAGAGAAGCTTAGGTATAAGTTTCTCAGAAAAAAAACTATTATAGATGAGTGAGGAAATTGGCATAAGTGTTTCATGCTGTTGAGCAATTAGTATGCCTTATTGACCAATTTTTGGAACTTTTCTCATATACAATTATTTGGCTTGTACTAGGAGAAAAATAATTGTGCTAATTTGTTAGTCCAGACGATGAAGAGGAGGAGGAAGATGATCAGCCTTGTCCATCAGCTTATGTTGGGGATGTGGCATCTACCTCAGTTATTCCTAAACTCATACCACAGTGTGTGCAGGAGGAAGAAGAAGAAGAAAAGGGAAGTGACTCTGATTCTGAGGGACCCATTTTGTATAGAGATGAAGAAGATGAAGACGAAAGCCAACACAGTAAGAAATGGGAGAATTTGGGTAGAGAGGAGATATGTTGCTTTTCTCATCAGTCAAACTGATTGTGGTCTAAATAGCCACTATAAATCACTCCTGAACTTTTCTTACATGATCTTTGCTGTATCTCCACCCCTTAATAGTACATTCAGGACATCAGCTGGACTTAATAGTTTGTATTTATATGGATTATTATTGTGGAGTATTTGTATGGGACTTTGGCAGGGCAAGCTAGAATGTAGACTTCCTATGAAACATGAGGCAACATGACATACACAGAGAGCAGGAAAGCCTTTGCTCAGTCTTCCCAATAAACATGTACTAGTTATACAATCCTGGGTAGGCCCTCCACCCTTAGATAGACTTTCAAGGTCTATCTGAATAGACCTTGCAGAATAGCTGCTGACCTCCATTAAGAAAGGGAATTTCTGACATCAATAAAATCAGAGCCCTGATCTGTCCCCCACAATGATCCTTATACCAAGTAGTACTTGTTTTTTATTTCATTACATTAGCATGCTTGGAGGAGCCAAAAAGCATACATAAACAATTGGATATTTTACCAAAAAAGAGCAGAGTTAAGAGTATAGCTCTAGCAACAATAACAACAAAAAGGAATGGGGTGAGTTGACATGTAAAAGAAGTCATCACACCCGACTCTCCAGGCCTTTCTTTATATTTGGGTGGAGATATCTTCATTCTTCCTAGTCAAACAATAAGGAAAGCTCTAATGTCTTTCATTTACTTCTCTTTGAGAGGATTGTAATCAAACTCTTTTATCTTTCCTCTCCCTGTTTCTATTTGTTTTGTAAGCATCTAAACCTTAGAGTTTTTCATATTGGAAACCATTTATTTGTTCCATTACAGGAATATGTCAAGATTTTTCACCTTTATTAAGATGGGCTGTAAGTCAAGCCTTGATCCTCATCTCAAAAAGAAAGAAAGGAAAGAATGGGGAAATGATTTGGGAGACCTTTAAGTTTCTTTTTGGTTTCCCTGTGCCACTTTGAACAATGTGATAGCTTTCTGTTTCCATTTTACATTAAGCTTTTGTAAACCTAATCCTTTTTGGTTATAGCGAAAGTTGGCAGGATAGCAGTTCTCATTGAGTACTTCATGTTTCCTCCATATTCTCTAGGTGCTCTGGCTAATAGAGTGAAAAGGAAAGATACTCTAGCCATGAAGCTAAATAACAAACCAAGTGATTCAGATCTGGGGCTGAACTCTTGGCCTCGAAAGAGCAAGGAGGAGTGGAATGAAATCCGACATCAGATTGGGAATACATTGATCAGGTAGGATGTATATTTGTCCTGCTTTTACCTTTCTGCTGACCTCTAGCCTCACAGCTCCAACTTCCCTTTAGGTATATTGAATTACATATTGATATTGAATCCATATTGAATTGGACATTCCATAGGCATCTTAAACTCAGCATGTCTAAAATAGTACTTATTATCTTTTCTCTCTTCCCTGTAGAAGACCGCATTATCTTCCCTATCCCTATGGCTCCCAATCTTGGGGTCATCCTAGATATCGCACCTCTTCTCTCTTCTCACCCATCCCCGAATATCTTAAGTTGTTGCCAGTGCCTACATGACGATTGCAGCTTTCTAACATCTCTCAAACATTCCTTCTTTTCAAATCATTCAAAAACATTTAGCACACTGCCAAACAAAAAAGTTTGTTTTGGATCCTATAGGCAGCCCCAGAAACTTGTTAAACAGAACAATGATGTGATCCATTGTGAGCTTTAGGAATGTCCCTTGAGCTACTTTATGAAGAGGGGATCACTGACTTAGAAAGGACCATTAGGAAGTTATAGAAAGGATGGAAGATCACTTAGTAGATGAGTCAGGGATGACTGGTACAGTGAGAAGCTTGAGTGACTGGAAGCCACAGTCATAAGAGAGTAGTATGTCTGCTGAGAGACATAGGCATACATGAGAAGTCAGATCTTCACATCCTGCTTTGGGACTCAAGAGTACTTTCTGTTAGGGATAAATTGTATTTGGGCTATCAAGCAGTGTGAAAAATAGCTTACTTTTTGTTTTCAATCAAAAATATGATGATTATCTTTGTCAAAATGAATTTATCATCCGAATTCCAAACATTTTTAATATAGGTAAGTGTCTGAGGTGACATATTCCATTTCCACCCTCTTCCTGTGCTCTTGAACATCTCTAATAAAGGAGAATTTGAAGTAAAGTTTGTAAGAGTTTAAACAAGGAAAAGGTTTTAGGTTAACATCTACTCCATCTTACAGAGCAAAATTCATATAATCTAATTCTTCAACCTGAAAGATTGAAAAAGACTTCTGTAATCTATATTTTAATCCCTTCAGACTGGGGGAAATTGATACTGCCCTTAGGAAGATTCTAATTGCCTTCTGGGAATAGGGATGTCCATGATTTTCATAGTCTAAAGATCTTTCTGTTTCTAAATTTATCATCTTAATCCACATTCTAGAGATTTACCTTTGATTTTTGACCACTTTATCAAGGAAAAAAATCTGGATATGGACTTTAGACTTGAGAAATATTTATTCTTATTTTTTGTTCAACTAAAAATGCTTTTCCTATGTTTCCCCATCTATGGAACACATCTATGTGGATTTGTCATTTAGATGTGGAACTGGATGGAGTTTGGTAGAAAAAGCAGGATTAATTATGTAGATTTAGGAGTTAGATCTGCCAATATGCTAGTTGATTCCATAGGAGTTGATAATCTTTATCCAAGAGTATAGAGAGAGAATGGGAAAGGTCCCAACACAAAGCCTTGGCATAGAACATCCAGATGATGAGCTTACAGAGAGAAAGCCACATTGTAGGGTTACAGAGACACAGAGAGGAGAGAGTATAGAGAAGCAGTACATAGTATCTAATCCCTCTGTGTCAAGAACAATGAAGGCTCTAAACTTAGTGACTCTTAGATTTAGCGGGAAGGGGTGCTTACTCTTTATAGCCTCGATTCCTGAACTTCGGTTTTCTTCTCTAAGTACCTCTAGCATCAAAAGACCTTATTGGCAATAACAGCTGAAAAACTTGATTTAAAAATTCTTTAATGTACAGATGAAGGGTATTTATGCAAGAAGCCCAAGGTTGACCTGAACATCCTATATTTATGGATGGAATGTGCTGCTTTCCTCCTGAGTCTAGCTATGTTGTGTGCTATCAGCAGAAAATAATATTGCTCCCCCTCTGATACGCCAGTCCCCCAAAGCACGTGTGGATCACAGCCTTAATGCTTTGTGTCCTCCTTTTAGGCGCCTGAGTCAGAGACCGACAGCAGAAGAACTGGAACAAAGAAACATACTCCAGCGTGAGTAACAGCTGTCACTAGATCTAAGTTAGGTTATGGTGGGGGGTGTTTTGTACATTGGAGGTTTTACTTTACTTCTGACCTTTATATATCATTAACAAAAACAAAACTCAGAACTGGGAGGAGGTATTTGTACTTGTCATCTTCTATTCCTATCGAGAGTTTTTGCAGTGTAAAACTGCATGTGTTGGAAGTAGAACCTCAATGAAGGAACTCTGAGACTCTGTAAGCCTTCATCTTTTCCTCTGTATAATAGTGTAACTTTTGAATACTAGGTCCTATGCTGATTGTTCTTACCTTTAGGTATCACAGAATGGTGGTGGTGGTGATCACCATAATACCTAATGTTTCTATGATGCTTTAACAATTACAAAACACTTTATAAACAGTGGAATATGTTTTATATTCATATACATGGAAACTGTATTTTTAGAAAACTCTATCTTAGGTACTAAGAATCTATGGGATTCCCGAAATGTTTTCTCTGTGGAAATGTAACAACAAGGATTTGAACTGAAAGTGTAATCTCTGTGACAGCTTTGTTTACTTGCCTTTGTTTTGAGGTATAGATTTATAGGGGTTGTTGATACAGGGGTGTTTGTGGGCAAAAAACCCAAACTATCAGCAAGATATTTTTTCTCAGAGCAGTCCCTGAATTCCACTAGTACTTTTTCCTTAGCCACTCTTGCCTATTTGGCAATTTCTGCTCCTTTTTTTTCCCCCAGGACTTCTAAAAGCTCTCTACTCCATTCAAGAAACAGGACGTTGGGTTCTGTCCAGTTGGCATGAACTAGAACAACTCCTTGAAATATTTTCTGACTTTATATTAGACTGTCATTTGAAAACAGGGTTTTTTAGATATATGGTTATACTTCACTTCAATGAAGGTATTACTTATGTGTAACACATTGTAATTCACAAAGTGCATTCACATCTTTTAGTTCTTTTTGTATCCCATGGGAATTGTGGGAGGCAATTAGAATACCTATTATCATCTTCATTTTACAAATGCAAAAACCTGAGGGACAGAGATGTTCATGAAATTAATAGCTAGCTAACATTTATAAAAACATATATACATACACATGCTTGCACATAAACAAATTCATCTACATACGTATATTTTATTTGTGTGTGTGTGTGTGTATTTATTTATTTATTCATTCATTTATTCCTTCCTTCCTTCTGAAGCAATTGGAGTTAAGACTTGCCCAGGGTCACACAGCTAGGAAGTGTTAAGTGTCTGAGACCAGATTTGAACTCGCATCCTCTTGACTTAAGGAGCTGGTGCTCTATCCACTGCACTACCTAGCTGCCCTCAACAAACATTTTAACTAGTTACTATGTATAATCCCTGCCTTAAAAGAGCAGTATAATGAGGGAGGCGAGATACGGAGTTTTATGTAAAAACAAGCTATATACAGACTAAACTAGAGAGAATTAGCAGAAGAAAAACCCTGCAATTAAGAGGCATCCAGAAAAGCTCTTTGCAGAAGGGTAGATTAGGCTGAGACTTGAATCCAGAGAAGTTAGGAGGAATAGATGATGAAGAATAGCTTTCTGAGCATGGTGGAAAACCCACAAAAATGCCCGGCTTGGAGGTGAATAGGCAATGAAGTCAGTGTCACTGAATCACTAAGTATGCAGGGCAATAAGGAGTAAAGAGACTGGAAAATTTGGAGGAGCCTATTAATTAATGAAGGATTTTTAAAGCCAAATATAGGGTTTTATATTTGATACTGTAATTGATAGGGAACTTCTAGAGTTTATGGAATTGTAGAGGGTTGGTAAAATGTGCCATAGTCAAGCTTCTCAGCTTCGGGAACATCAGTTTTACTGTTAGTGGAGGATTGACCGGAGTGGACAGAGACTTGTGACAGGGTGACTTCAGGATGCTGCAGTAATCCACGTATGAGATGATAGGTTCCTGCTCCACACTAGTCAGAGGCAAAAAAGTGTGTATAGAAGAGCTATTAGGAAGGGAGAAGCAAGGACTTTGCATCTGATTCATACTGTTATTATCCCCATCTTACAGATGAGAAAATTGAGGTATAGAAAGGACAAATGACAAGTGCCAGGATCACCTTTTTACTGATAGGCAGATTTAGAACTCCAAGTAGAAGATTATTTCTTTTAGAGTGAAGTCCTCACAGTCTTCAACTGTGACTGGTTTTAAGAAGGACCAAGTCACTTTTAATGTGATCTTAAGCCACATTCATATACTTGGTAAATTTTAAAACAAAGAAACTATGCAACCTGACTTCTGAGTCCCAGACACTCATTTCTTACAAGTGTAGTACCCTATGTGAATTTTTGGTGCCAAATGAAAAATTTTCAATATGATAAGTGGGGATCTGTGTTTTCTAGAAATTGAATTTTAAAAATTAATGATTCATTTTGTTATTTCTAATCCTCTAATTGCAGCCAAAAATGAAGCTGACCGGCAAGCAGAAAAACGAGAAATCAAACGTCGACTCACCAGAAAGGTACAAAAATACTCTGTGTTCTGCCTGCCAACAATTCTTAATTGGATTTAGGAGGAAAACATGGAATTAGAAAAACCATCATTCTCATATCTTGTTTAGATCCCCCAATTTTTTTTATTTTCAACATTTTTGTGAAGTCAGTTAATTATTTTACTAGCATAGCTCACTTACTAAGATGACATCTAGATCATACCATGCACGGACATGTGCATAAGCATTGGGATCACTCCTGGGCACCTGTATCAAGGAGAATTTTGATAACTTAGCTGGGTATCCTAGAATGTCAAAGAAATGTAAAATTACATCCAATGAGGATCCGTGGTGTGAAGATTTGGGGCCACATTCAAGTTTTTACAGAGTTGTCATGTATAAATAGGATCAGACTATTTTGCTCGCTTCCCGAATATAAGAATCATGTGTCAGAGAAGCAGCATTGGTCTAGTAGACAGTCAGAAGGACTTGGGTTCAAAACCTTCTTTGAGATATGAACAGATAATTCTCAGACAAAGAAATTAAAACCATTTATAGTTATATGAAAATATGCTCCAAATCATTATTAATAAGAGAAATGCAAATTAAGACAACTCTGAGGTAACCACTACACACCTGTCAGATTGGCTAGAGTGACAGGGAAAGATAATGTGGAATGGTGGAGGGGATGTGGGAAAACAGGGACACTGATACATCGTTGGTGGAGTTGTGAACACATCCAGCCATTCTGGAGAGCAATTTGGAACTGTGCTCAAAAAGTTATCAAACTGTGCATACCCTTTGATCCAGCAGTGTTTCTACTGGGCTTATACCCCAAAGAGACACTAAAGAAAGGAAAGGGACCTGTATGTGCCAAAATGTTTGTGGCAGCCCTGTTTGTAGTGGCCAGAAGCTGGAAAATGAATGGATGCCCATCAATTGGAAAATGGTTAAATAAATTGTGGTATATGGATGTTATGGAATATTATTGTTCTGTAAGAAATGACCAGCAAGACTGGCGAGACTTACATGAACTGGTGCTAAGTGAAATGAGCAGAACCAGAAGATCATTATATACCTCAACAACGATAGTGTATGAGGTTGTATTCTGATGGAAGTGGATCTCTTCAATAAAGAGATCTAATTCAGTTTCAATTGATCAAGGATGGACAGAAGCTGCTACACTCAAAGAAAGAACACTGGGAAATGAATATAAACTGCTTGCATTTTTGTTTTTCTTCCCGGATTATTTATACCTTCTGAATCCAATTCTCCCTGTGCAACAAGAGAACTGTTCGGTTCTGCACACATATATGTGTATCTAGTATATACTGTAACCTATTTAACATGTAAAGGACTGCTTACCATCTGGGGGAGGGGGTGGAGGGAGGGAGGGGAAAAATCGGAACAGAAGTAAGTGCAAGGGATAATATTGTAAAAAATTATCCTGGCATGGATTCTGTCAATAAAAAGTTATTTAAAAAAAAAAAAAAACCTTCTTTGAATACCTCCTAGCTCTGCCATTCAAGGCACTTAAACTGCTCTTTTCCCCAACTTCCTCATCTGTAGGGGTTTCGTTAATATTCATATCCTCCAAAAGCTCTTCCAGCTCTGGATCTGTTATCCTATAAATTAGAGAATGGCAGATTTTGGTTGAATAGAAGGAATAAATTTTTTTGTGATTAGGACAATCCAAAAAAAGAACTGGAATACTTCATGAGGTCATTTGTTCACCTTCAGTGGAAAGCTAAATTGCCCCATAATTGAGTTTGTGGTAGAATAGAATCCTGTTTAGATAAAGTTTATACTGAATAACTTAGATGATTCTTGCCCGTATTGTTTTTATTATTCACAAAAATTTAAAAGAAAAAGCGTGAAACTTTTTTCTTGGGGAATCTTGTGCCAACCAACTGTCTACTCTGTTTCTTAAAATGCTGCAGTTTTAAAGCAACTGAGAAGATAGTAGGAAGTATTTGGAGAATGACACTGTGGTCCACTTATACATAGATATTCTCCAGGCTGCAAGTGGACTCAGCTGATGTTAGCAGATTCCTAGTCAGCTAGAGATTGTACTAGGTGACCCTAGATACTCCAGGAAACATGGGGGGAGGGAAGGGTGAGCCTTCTCCCATAGTTGTGTATGAGAGATTAAAGGCTGAAAGAAAGCCTTCTCTTGTCCTCATTGCCCCAGGGAATTGGGAAATAGATGAACCAACCTAGATAGAAGAAGAATGAATGGCCACATCTAATTTGCTAATTTGTGACCTGTTGTTCTGTTGTAGAGATCCTCAGTTAGTATTTGTGACTTTCATATACATGATCACCTTTTATTTAAAATGTACTTAAAAAAATAATACAGCTTTTTATTTCCAAAATACATGCAAAGTTAGTTTTTAATATTTACCCTTAACAAAACCTCATGTTCCAAATTTTTCTTCCTCCTTTTTTCCCTACCTCTCCCCTAGACAGCAAGCAATCCAAAATAGGTTAATTATATGCAATTCTTCTAAACATGTTTCCACATTTTTTAATGCTTCATAAGATAAATCAGATCCAAAAAGGGAGGGAAAAAACATGAGAAATCAGTCTCCATAGTATTCTCCTTGAATGTGGATGGCTCTTTCCATCCCAAGTCTATTGGAATTGCCTTGAATCCCTTCATTATTGAAAAAGAACCACATCTCTCAGAATTTATCATCACATAATCTTCTTGTCAATGGTACAATGTTCTCTTGGTTGTACTCCTTTCACTTCGCATCAGTTAATGTAAATCTTTCCTAGCTTTTCTGAAATCAACCTGCTCAACATTTCCTATAGAACAATAATATTGCATTATAGTCATATACCATAACTTTTTCAAATATTCTCCAATTGATGGGCATCCATTCATTTTTCAGTTCTTTGCCACTACAAAGAGAGCTGTTGCAAACATTTTTGCATATGTGGCTCCTTTTCCCACTATTATTTGGATTATTTTTTGGATTATTTCCCACTATTATTTGGGTTACAGATCCAGTAGAGATACTGCTGGATCAAAGGATATGCAGTTTGAAAGCCCTTTGGGCATAGTTCCAAATTACTCTCCAGAGTGTTTGGATTAATTCACAACTCCACCAACAATGTATTGGTGGTCTAGTTTTCCAGCATCCCCTCCAACATTTATCATTATCTTTTGTTGTCATCTTAGCCAATCTGAGAGGTGTGGAGTGGTAACTCAGTTGTCTTAATTTGCATTTCTCTAATAGTGATTTAGGGCATTTTTTTTCATATGACTATAAATGGCTTCCTTTGTCTGGAAATTGCTCATTTGTCAGTTGTGAAATGGCTTGTAAAAAATTTACTCTTTATGAACACTGAAAACAGTTATTTCTTGATAATCCATTCTTTTTATATAGCATGTATACAGTGATTGTCTTTTTAAATGCACAAATACATAATTATCTTTTAATCTATGATTGGTACCTAATAACTCTTGCTTTCGTGAAGCTAATACACTCTTTTCTTCTTATAGCTTAGTCAAAGACCTACAGTTGCTGAACTCTTAGCCAGGAAAATCCTGAGATTTAATGAATACGTAGAGGTAACCGATGCTCAGGACTATGACCGGCGAGCTGACAAGCCATGGACAAAGCTAACCCCTGCTGACAAGGTGCTTGGAAAACCTATTTTCCTTTAAGGCAGCCAACTGGTTCAGTAGATATAGTGCTCAGGCTGGAGTGAAGTCATCTCCCTGAATTGAAATCTAGAATCAAACACTTCCTATGGCTGTGGAACAATTACTTCCCTTACCTACCTCAGTTTCCCCATCTGTCAAATGAGCTGAAGGAGGAAACGGCCAGCTTTTCTAGTACCTTTGCCACGAAAATGCCAAATGGGATTAGAGAAGATCAGATACACTGATTGAAAGAAAAAATAGTCCATAGAACAGAATCTGTGTTCTCACCTTAGGATTATTTATTAAATGATCTGGAACTTACTTTTCTGTGTTAACTATGGACAAAATCATATAAAATCTTTTATAAAATTAGAGACTGAATGTGGATGACTTGGTAGCCAATGTTTCCAGATCCTAAACTCCCAGATTCATTCCTCCCCGTGTGTAGTTTAGTTTTGTTTCATGAAATTCTTCCAGGATCAGCCCATATATCACCACCTTCACGAAACATTCCTGATTACTCTAAAGAAACCATCTTCTCTCTGTCTTATCTCAGATTTTCCTTGAGCACTTTGAGACATTTCTTTACCCAATTACATGTAATTTGTATGTACCACATGATTTTATGTCTCCTATATCCCAAGCTCCCTAAGTTCAGGGATGGCTTCATTTTTTATCTCTTTACAGCCAACACCTAGTACAGTGCCTTAATGATTACAGTGGCCTCACTGGCAGAATGCTTTAGACACACTTTCTCATTTGTTTCTGAACTCTGTATAGTGGGTCTACTTATTACCTCCATTTTATAAATGATGAAGCTGAAGCTCAGCAAGATTGACTTGCCCAGGGTTTCACGCCAGCATGTATTTCAAGTGATAGTGAGTTCCTGATGGTTGTAGAATTGAACTTGAAATACTATAAGAAAAACCAGTCAGTTCTTTTATCAGCCCTGCTAAATAACAAAATTGCATAGCTGTTTCTCTGTTTCACTAGTGGCTAAGCATGTTTTTGTGACTGGCCAAAACAAGAATTGTAGCTAGAAATAAAGTAGCTAAAAACCTCTTTATGTCTTCTCTGCAGGCTGCCATTCGAAAGGAACTCAATGAATTTAAAAGTTCAGAGATGGAAGTTCATGAAGACAGCAAACATTTTACACGGTAAGAAACAAAGGATCCCTTTAAACCATGCAAAAAAAAAAAAGTAGAATAATTTCAAATTTTTATTTATTATGTTAATATTAATTGTTTATTATTAATCATAACAATTCTATGTTATATAATAATAAGTATATATTGTGTTCTATATAAATATATGAATAATAATATGATGCATTAATATATAGCAATATATTACTAATTATGAAAATTAGTAATATTAAATATAATATTGATATATTAATAGTCACATTATTGTATTATATATTATTTTTAAATTATTTTAAGAATTAAAAATAAACTTTTTAAATTTAAAAATTCAAAAGCCTCCCTCTCCTCAGTACATGCTCTCTCACATCCAGCTTCCCAGCTGTCTGCTCATAGTTGTTCTTTTTCTCCAGTGTACCTGAGCAGGTGAAAGAGCAATAGATGTACTTGCTCTTCATTCAGTCCTTTCCCCTCATCCATCCATCTCTGTTACTGTTCCAGATCCTTATTGCTATCATTGCCCACCCTCCATGTCAGTGTCCTTTTTTTTCTGTACCTGGCTCACAGTCTTCCCTACACCTTATATGTACCTAGGATTTCAATATATCTAGTGGCACCCTTCTCAACACCCTCAACCTTGCACCTTAAAAATTTTATGATCTAATCTTCAGTTGATCTCTACTACACATAAGAGCAGTACTGTCCTTGCTCGGATCTTCACCTAAATGTTCTATGAGTCAGAAAGAATACTGAAATTCATTTCTCTCCCTCCCCCCCGACAAGCTCCTATCATCTTATTATTTTGATCAGTTGAGCCTTACCCTAATCAGCTACCTTTTACTCTCTTGCCCCACTGCATCTTGGCAGACCTCTACCATGTTTCTCAGAATTCACTTACAAATGATTTTAACTGATTATTCTGTGCCTCCTTTTTTCAAATATCCACTGCCCCCAAGCAGAAGATTTTATCTCCTGCTTCACTCTGAAAGTAGGGGTCATCTATAATGCACTCTCAGCCCCTCTTTACTCCAGGTCCTTGCCAGGACTGCTCTTCCCTAGCACTCTAGACCCCTCTTCTCTCATCCCATCTCTTTAGCTTCTCATCACTCCTTGTTCACCATGTCCTTTCCTAGGAGCATAATAATGTCTCTCCCTTTGTTTTTCTTTATGAAAAATTTTGCTTGGCATTGTCATTGCCTCCAGCCAATGTTCTGGGCTGTCTCCTGTCTTTTTCACTGTCTAGCTTCTTGGAGAAAGGGTTGCTGAATGTTGGTTCCATTTCCTTGGCTCTCACCCTCTTTTATCCCTTCAAACTCTCCTGAAGCTGTTCTTTCCAAGGCTACAAATGTTTTGTGACCTGCCAAATTAGCCACTTTCTGAGACCTAATCGTACTTGACCCTGCTGGTCATTGCCTCTATAACATTTCAAACCAGGTTTCATTCTGCTTGTCCCCCCTCTAAGGTAATGCTGACCCATTTTACCATTCTGTTATGAGAAGAGCATGCTCATTGTAACATCTCATTTGGCCTGTCTGTTTTTAACTTGCCCATTGTCAGGGTCCCCAAAGGCTTTATCTTGGGGCTTTCATCTCCTTTTTCCACATTTCTCTCCCTTGAGATGCATATTGCACTCTCAGTTCCCCAAAATCATTGTATACTCAACATGTCCAAAATGGAATTCATTTTCCCCAAAATTCATCTGAATTTTATTATTATAATTATATGTAAATTATAATAATATATTATTTATTAGTTCAAATATGGCCCAATAAATAAGACTACATTGTCTATGGGCCTAAATACTACCTCTTTCTGATCACTTCCTTTTGCAGTCTGCCTTCTCCCAGTGATCCTCAGAAACCACAACAAATGCCTCTTCCCCACTACCCATGTTTTCAGTCATTTGCTGAGTCTTGTTGATTGTACTACCACACAGTCTTTATTTTCATTCCCTTCTTTCCATCTACATATCTTCTATCCTAGTTCTACATCTTTCACCTAGCTCACTTCATTATCCTTATTTCTGATTGTTCTTCCTGTTTCTCATCTCTTCTTTTCAGTTCATTCTCCACCTGCTTGCCAAATTGAATTCCTAAACTCAGACCATGTCATACTCTTTTCAAAAATCTTTAGCTGATTCCTATGGCTACTAAAAACCAAAATCATGCCCTTGATATTCACATTCACAATATTACTTTATCTCTTTAGCTTTCTTTCCTCTTTCTTCACATAACTATGAATTTTGTGTGCATTTTCTCTTACTTCCTCCACTTAATCATCCCAAAAAAACAGAACCTATGGGATTTTTATCTTTCTGTCCCTGTGCCTTAGCACTGTTCATTGTATGTAGAAGATTTTATATAGCAGCAATCATTTTGGATGTAGTGACATTTATAGAAACAGTCCATTTGAAAAGGTCCTGTAAGGTTGGTCTGATTTCATATCTGTCACTACTGTGTCATGGCAGCCCCCAAATCTAAAGGGACTTAAGCTATAATAATCAAGTCCAGAACAAGAATGGCTTTGCTTATTTACCTCTGGGTACTCTAGTATATTGAAATTAGAATGCATACTGGAATGGGGGACCAGAGTGCTGAGTTGACTGGAAATCCTGCTGTAGAAAAGTTAGCTGAAGAATCTGGGATATTTACTCTGGAGAAATAGGAGGGTTTGTGACAATGATCTGCTTTCTAGTCTTTGAAGGGCTATTTCGTGAGAAAGAGGTTATATTTCTTTTGTCTGACACCTGGAGGGCAGAGCTTAAGACTAATGGGCAGGAGATGGGGGCAGACTTCACCCACATGCAGTTCCTACATTGAATGGATTTCCTTGAGATAAGCCTGGGAACTCCTTGGTGTGGAGAGGATTGAGGGCTCATGCTTAGGTCTCACAGATTTAACTGGGTGAATTTTCAGGGTTTCTGAAGAGTATGATTCTGTGGCCCTGGAGAACCCACTAAGTTCTAGCCTGCCCATCTCAGCCTTACATAATACACCTGCTGGGAGAAGAGCAGAATATTGATTGTGCATGCTCATTATAACCTCTCTCTTGTCTGTCTGATTTTAGCTTCCATCGACCATGATGCTGACTCTGGGGGAGAAGCTTATAAGCTCCCAAACAGGGCTGCTTTTCTGCTTCCATCTCTAAATACATGGAAGATCCTTTAGTTCTCCACAGCATGTCCATAAGTGGACTCGCCCATAGTTCGAAGGTGGATGGCATCTCTCTGAATGTAGCATTTCACTGGAACAAATTATCGCAAGGACCCTTGCAGCCAAACTGAACACTATATACCAGTGCTTTTCCATCTTTACGGACTGCACCTCACACTTAAAGGGAAGCTCAAAGTTCTTGGGAGGATTTTCACGTATATTTTGCTGCCCCTAAGAAATTGCTGCCCTACAAGCGTAACACCCCGCTCAGCAACATGGCAGAGTCCCTGAGCCCCAACCCAGCCGGCGGAGAGACGGAAGCTGCCGTCACCAGCCTCCTGAGAACAAGACATGCCACCCCCCTCGCTGTGGCTTTCCACCCAGCCTGGCAGTTGCTGGGAGAGACAGGGAAAGCCTTGTGGCCTCCTCCGAGGGTGGGGTCACTATTCAGGCCAGTCACTGTCTTATACCTCGCGTAGCACAGCAATACTCTTCATTGGACAGCTGGGCCCAAAATATGCCCACGATCCACTGACTTCCCCTTTGACACCAGTCAGCCAGGGTCTTGATTGTAAATAGTCTCCAGGGAGTAGTGGGAAAATCTCTCTTTCCTGTTGGCCTTTTGTTTATTTCTTTAGAGCTGCAACACCAGATTCTGCATTAGTGAAGTGAGAAACGTGTATATATATTTTCTTGATGCAAAAACAAAATGAAAAACTACCCACAGGTGGGCAGGAAGCAGACACAAATATCACCTCTGTCTGATTGGCTTTTGTACTTTATCATACCAGCCGAATCACTGCTGACCAAGAGCTGCCTTCTCCTGCAGGACGGAGCTGGAGCATCGGGGAGGGGCCCTCTTCTACCAGCAGCCAGAAGCAGTCACACCCAGAGGCCTTGGGTTCCCCCATAATGTTTGGGGAGCATCGAAAGCAGGATCTGGCACCACTTCCTGTCTTGTTCCCTTGGCAGCCTCACTCCAGAACGATTGGCCCTTCCCAGCCCCGTCTGCCCTCCATCCTCCACCTCCCATGTGCCGAGCTGTTCATATCTTTCCTGACACTCAAGCTTGGCTCATTGTCTCCTAGCAAACCATCGCGCACACAGCCTGTGCCTGGGCCCTCACCCCTCCAGGGCTCTCCTTGTTCATCACTTTTAACATGTCTTCAGGTGCCTCTAGATGAGAACTGTCCAACCTTCTTTGTTCTAGATTCCTACTCATGAAAGGGGGGGTGGGGGGAGGGGGAGTCCTGTTCTCACTGCTGAATGTGGTTTTGTGGTTGGTTTGGTGGGGGTTGGATTTTATGTCCCCCCCCCCCTAAGTTTTGTCCATTGTGCCAGTTTCCTAAATGGTTTTCTCCTATTTCTTCCCCTTATATTCTACTTTGTCCCCCTAGTTTGCCCTTCCTTAGGCTCAATTCTGTTCTCTTTTCTCTTTCTATATCAGTATGTCAGTGTGATGCCTACTGTGAAATAATTGAATTTCAATTCCCAGCTAAGGGCTCAAAAGACCTTTAAAGGCTGTGTTTCTATGAGGACCAGGGAGTCAGTGAGAGCTTTTGAGGGGTGCTGTATCCTTGGCCTGTGGGAAGATTGAGGATGACAACAGGAAGGCAAGTTATGGTGCTACCGAAGACTGTGAATTGTCAGCTGAAGGCAGGTGGACTCAAGTGGCTAACTGCTCACTTGTCTTTTCCTAGTCATTCTGCCTGACAGAGGCGTAGTTCAAACATACCTCTAGCTGAATGAACCCACACCAGCATTTTCTGGGGTTTGTCAACTTCCTTTCACTGCCTTTACTTTCTGATCCAAAGGTGCCAAGCTGGTGCCAGGCTTGGTGTCCTGGGTTACCAGTCTGCCTTCTGTGTGCCACCAGGGAGCCTCATTAACCTTTCATCTCATTCATGTCCTTTTTGGGGGTGGGAGGGACCCAGTCTTTTTCAGGGTTTTTTATAAAATGGATTTTGACTTCCCTTTCCTTATAATTATCAAAAATTCATATAATGTAAAGAAGAGATAAAGTTCTTTCTAGAAAAACCTGATATTTTAGACTTCAGAATGCTTTCTTGATGTACAAACTCTCTTTGTAGATGAAATAATTACATTGTATATCAGTCTTCCTATCAATAAATATTAATTATTAAAGTATTATAGATTTTTAAAAAAATTTTCCTATTTTATACACAAAACCTGTGCCGAGTCCTTTGTTTGCCTATGTGGAAAATTTCTGCAGTTAACCTTTTATGGAACAGTTGAGTGGGGAGTTTATCCAAATTAAGACTTAATTTAAAACTGTCTAATTGTAACAAAACTTACTAGTTCAAATATGGCCCAATAAATAAACAGAACCTTTGAAATTTTGAAATTAAACCAAATTTCCATTTTAAAATATGTGTATCTCATATTGTATGCCAAGATAAGCTCCAGAATGGTATATGATTTAACATAATGGGTGACATTATAAAGTAGAGGGGGGAGAGTACACACACACATACATATATGCATATTTTATGTAGTCAGTGTTGTGTGGTTTGGGAGAGAACATCACCATTACTGCAAATTAATGTTTTATATTCTCATGGAGGAAAAAGAGATCCCAGGGGACCAATGATAAAATTTCATTCTCAGCCTTCAACTGTTTGGTGGAGAGTAAAATTTAAATGGAGTGTGCTACTTACTACATGGGTCCAATTATAGGAGTGACTCATGCTTTGATATATGGTATATTATTTGACTCTCATCCCAAACCAGCGTAGTAAAGGGTACAAATAATATTGTCCCAATTTATGGATTTGGAAGCTAAGGAAAACTTCAATGCCATCATTTCCAAAGAATGCTTAGTAGAAGGAAACAGTACTGGAAAGCGTGTCCTTTTATTTCATGCTGCAGTGCTCTTTCCACAATGGAATTCATGGAATACACCCATCAATGCTCATAGGGTGCTTAACGTTTGTAAGGAAGTTAGGACATGCACACAAACCACTCGGTCAGCCTTCGTGCCAGGCAGTCCTTGTCTTATAGTCTCATGGAGAGACAACCTACAAACATCTATTTACAATATTGATTACAGTCATTGACTGTAAGCTCCAGGCCTTCTTGGAAAAGCCCCAATCCTTGAATTACTCTGTAGCTAGCGTTGATTCCCAACAATTTTGCCATGGCTAAATGGCTACTTGTCACCTGTCCCAATAAAAACCTTGAGTCAAACTCATCCTGAAAAATGAATATTTGGACCTTTTCTGTTCCTTGTAAAAACCCAGCATTCCATTTCTTGATGACAATTAGGAATACCATGACTGACTGGATCACATCATTTCACCAAGAATTTAGGTTCCTATGAAATGGCTTGCTATTGTAACCAGCACAAGGCAAATGGGTGGTTGAAAATAAGGAGACAAGTTTCTGATAATTCAACAGAGCCATTTGCTGAGAGAAATCATGTTGTTTATATATCTTAAAATATTATTTTGAAAGGCATTGTTCTGTGACCAACCCTGGTTTCTGTTTTTTATGATCTAACTCTGAAGTATGTTGTTCATTTCTAGGAACTTAATCTTATGTGAAGTTCCCAGTGCCTCAGTTCATGGCCAGGACCTTATGTTTTTTCATGATTTCAAGCTTAAAATGTATCCTTGATTAATCGGAGGAGGAGAACATCCCAGTCACTTAACCTTTGAGCTTTCTGGCAGTTATCTATAGCATGCTAATCTAACACACGTATGTAATTTCTTATTTGAAGAAGATTGCAAGACTTCATTTACCCACACTTACTAGTTTCCCAAATGTTTCCATTTTAATGTCTATATCGCCCATGAATTTATTGGATGAATGAATCCTAGAACCCTGAAATTACTGAGCCATAAGGTCCTACTTCCAAGAGGTTCAGAGGGAAAGGGATAAAGGACAGGTTAAGTTTCACTGCCCTGCTTCCAGTCACATCCTTGTCATGGCAGTGGGGTTTGCATGGCTCAAATGACCTATTTACTCAAAATGGCCGAGTCATAGAGGAAAATTAAGACAGAAAGTGATCCGCTGGAGAAGGAAATGGCATATACTTTTCTTGTATCTTCCAATGTGCTACTGGGAAAATTATGGTATGATGACTACAAGTAGCTCCAGTAACTAAATGAAGCAACATCTGGTGAGAAGCAAGAATCATGCGATGAAGAAGAAATTGCATAGGAACCTGAAATGTAAGATTGATAAACCAAGGTAAGCTAGGTGTGGTCAAAAAAGGGAGATGGAAAGATTAAACATTGTAACCTTAATAGGAAGTAATGATGAATAGATTTAAGGGATTACATTTGATAGAGTGCCTAATGAACTATGGGCAGAGGTTTGCAATTTTACAGGAGGCAGCAACAAAAAACAGTCCAAAATGAAAAAGCAAAATGGCTGATGAGATTTGACAGCTGCAGAAAGAAGGAAAATGGAAAAATATCCAACTGATTTCCAGAGAACAGCATATCCTAAGAACTGATGCTGAGTTGAAGTGAGCCAGAATCAAGAGAACATTGTACACAGGAACAGCAAGATTGTTTGACAATCAACTAAGATTGACTTAGCTATTCTCAGCAACGTGGTGATCCAAGATGATTCTAAATCTTATTAGTTACAATTACAATCCCACCAATAAGAAATGAACATTCTGTGATTGCCTGGTTATTTAAATCCATTCGTTTTTTTTCTCAGTCCCCATGCTATTAGGGTCCAATGAGTATCAGAAACACCCCTCTCCATAAGGCTTTATTCTGACTTTGACGTAGCTTTTCTTATTGTTCTCTTCCCCATCTATGAAGGGGAGTTTTCCTGATATGTGGGATGGGTGCAAGACCCTCTTTCCCAAATTAACTAATCAGAGACATCTACAGGTACAAAGAGAGCATTTATATAGTCACAGCTCCCACCATGTGCTCCTGGAATCTGAGAGATTTAAAAGGCAAAAGACCCAAGCCTTTTCACTGGATAGACTAAAAGGAAATAACTATCACTGACCAATGGTCACCAATGTTGACTGCTTCCTGTGGGTCACCTCACTTCCTATGACTTGGATCCAGGATCCAAGACCTGATCTTCTTCCTCTGGGAATAGGGATCATGTGACTTAGGCCTAGTCTCATAAACTGAGAAAACTTCATCCAGTCAGTCTCATTCACTGAGGTGCTCTTCTCTTAAGTAATCTCATTCACTGTATGGATTCAATTACCCCCTCAATGACTCTGACTATGATTTCTCTGCTGATCTTCACTCCATAAGTAGTCACAAGTCATTACCACCATAATATTCTTCCCAGCATCTTAAACTCAACACATCAAAAACATCTAAACTTTCTCCTGATTTAATTACTTTTGTCAGGAGCACTATCCATTCACTTACTGTGGGTGAAGGATTTGGCAGAATCCCAAGAAAGATATCCTTTATTAACAGCATGAAAAAATCTGGTAACAAAGGGATTTTACTGACTACTCTCCATTTGCATGAAAAGAGTACCTAAGATGCATTTTATACTTAAGTATGTCTTCTTCTAATTGACTTAACTATACATAATTTGGACTTCCCTTAGCAGTCCATAATATTCTTCCCAGCATCCCAGATAGATGTTTTAATGAGGAAGTGGCTTTAGAGCACTATGTTTCTTCCCATTACTTATTTATTACTTAATTATTGGTGGGGCAGAAGAGGCAGCTCAGTCTACAGTTAAAGAAAATGGCTTTCCAACGGGGAAAACCAGCACCTTTGTGGCACTTAAGAAATGGAATGTTTGCTAGTTTATAAAACCCAGCTTATCTCTTAGAAAATTTGGCCAGAAAAACAAGCCATCTCAACCAGGTTTTTATTGGCTTGGTCTCCTTTTTTTGGGAGGAACTAGTTATCCTAAATCTTGATAAAGGGAAAAGAAAGGATATGTCCTTGAAGGAGAACCAGTTAAGGCTGGCTTTTGTTTATTGGGTAAATCAAAGTAAGGGTCTCTGCCTAGATTGATGCCTCGGGTGCTAGGAGAGATCACATTACTCCATTAGAATGAGATTATTTTAGGTCTAGGCCTGAAATAGAAGATTTCAACAGAAAAATGAGATATTACAGATTAATGTTAAAAATCAAATTATAAAGTATATTAAATTTTCTCAGAATTTAGAGGTGTTCAAAACTAACCAAGCAACCCCGCTCCCTGAAGCAAGTATCTCCTGTGTACATAGAATAACAAATGCAAACAGACACCAGAGCAGTACTGCTATTTGGAGAGATGGGTTAATGGAACATCTTGGTATAGAGCTTCTTCACCTCCTAATAAAGAGGTGATGGACTCAGGAGACAAAGACAGAGGCTTGGACAGGACCAAGGCAGGAAATCATTTGCTTGACTATGCGTATTTCTTGGAAGTGTTGGGTTATGTTTCTTTGCTTTTGTTTTTTTTCCCAATGTAAAGGTAGAGAGAAGAGAAAATTCATTTTTGTTCTTTAATTTTTTTTTATTAAAAAGAAAGAAAAAGAAAAAAGTGTTGAGTTGAACTTTATAACCTCATAGATTTCTTATAACTATAAATTTGTAATCCTGGAAACAACACAATTCAAAAAAAATTTAGTAAACTATTGTAGCAGGCAGCAGACAGAAAGAGACTCTAAGCACCAGAACTTTATATTCATATGGGACCAGGAGATGGAGTTACAAAATACAGGCTGCTAAGCATTCTACTAAGTAATTTGAAAAATGAGAGAAGAGGATTATGTTTTCAGGTTTTCAGAATGAGTATTTGTACCTTGGAAATTGTCAATCCCTACAAATCTGGACTTGATTTATTTTTATGTTGATTAGACTTAAGAAAATGATAATAACATCATTATCGTAAATGTGTGATGACTAATGAGGAAATATGTATAAGCTGTATCAGATTACTTGGTCTCTTGGAGAAGAGAGAGGGGAGGGAGAGAGAGAAAAATTTGGAACTCCAAATCTTTTTTAAAAATGAATATTGTGCATGTATAACCTATATCAAATTTATGATGTGCAGTGAATAGAGCACCAGCCTTGAAGTCAGGAGGATCTGAGTTCAAATCTGGCCTTAGACACTTAACACTTCCTAGCTGTGTGACCCTGGGCAAGTCACTTAACCCCATTCTCAGCCAAAAAAAAAAAAATTATGATGTGGTTTGAGGACCAACATGATGTGGGTCATATAGACACCAGATGATGGTAGCCACCAAAAATTGAAGTTTAGTCATGTGAAGAATTCACAAATGGCCATTCTCTTTGGCCAAAGGCAGATTTATTTAGAATAGGTTACAGACAAAATGAAGGAATACAATAAACACCAGGAGTGGTAAATATGAAGTAGAGTTGGGAAAGCATTACAGAAGAAGTTCCTCAGTGGAACTGAAAATTACCTTAGAAAGGGAGCACCCATGAGTTTGAGGCAAGCTCTTAGCTGGCAGAGTAAAGTGGGTTGAAAGCCTAGTAAAGGCTGTCCTAGAGGAGATGCTCATTGGCATGGGGGTAGAGGCATAAGGCAGAGTGCCAGGGCAGATTGACCCAAATGAGGACAGTAGCCATGGGATGGCCCAAAAGTAGATTTTATAGCAAATTTACCTTCGGGGACATGACTGGGATTTCTGACAGGGCATGGCAAAGTGACAGTGCTCGGGGGAAACTGCTACAGAATGTGGATCTTAGGGGTTTGACATAATTTGAAGAAGACCTCCCCAGAGGGTAGGACTATGGAGCTAAACTGATTTCTGTCAGTGCCTTCTCTCTGCTTCAGGAATCAGTTCTTTAGTTTTTTTCTGTCCAAAACATCATTCAGGACCTCGTCAAAATTACTTGCTGTCTTTGGGAGGGAAGGGAAGGAGGAAGAAAAAAATTAGAAGTCAAAATCTTACAGAAATGAATGTTGAAAACTATCTTTGCATGTAATTGGAAAAAATACTATTGAAAGTGCAAAAATAAAAGTGCTAGTGCACACTTGAGAGATTCGGCAGGTAAAGGATAGGAAGAAACCAATTGTTAAGGATTTTTATCCCAGTCTTGCTCTGAAAACATTTGAGTTTGCTCAGTAAAAAGCCTCAGAGAATGAAATCACCATATTAGAAACAACAATAATGATGATCATGAACCATTAATAACTGGTATTTATAGAGCACTTTAAGGTTTGCAAAATGCTTTTCATGCATTATCTTGTTCCTGTTTGAACCTCCCAATACACTCTGGATAAAGAATAAATAGCTAGGAATTAGGGAAGGCTGCCAAGAGGAGATGGTACCTAATCTCTGGGGCCTTCAAGTAAGGTAAGAATAGTGAGAGGGAGGTAAAAAGCAAATCAAGATTAAACAGAAATTGAGTTTGGCTACTTCATAGGGTCAATGAGCAGACAAATGTGAAATCAAGCTGCCCAAGGAGTTACTGTAAAGGAATGGATGGCTCCCCTAGAGGTGACAGAGAAATACTTCCACCAATGGAGGGTGACCTGGCCAAGCTTGTACCCTGGAAGGATTTTTTTGGCAGCTATGGAGAACTGCTGGGAGAAGAGAGAGATTAGATGCAGGAAAATCAGTTAAGTTCTTAACAATAATCCAAGCAAACTCAATTTTTGACAGACAGGTGGAGAACTCCTGGTACAAAATGAGATATGCATTTTTGGACATGGCTAAGGCAGTTTTGCTCGATTAGTCATGTTTATTACAAGTTTTTTTTTTTTTTTTCCTTCCAATGGAAGGGGGAGGAGGAGTGAGAGAGAATATCAATTCTTGCTAATTGGAAAAATATAATTAAAAGTTTAGAGTGATAACAATCCAAGGAAGAGTCCCAAGAGATAGAGTGGAAAAGGACCCAGAAGGCTGAAACTAATGAGGAGTGGGGGATAAGTCTGATAAAAGACACCAAAGGGGAGGTTACAAAGCAAAACCGGAAAAAAGCACAAAAGGTGACTGCTGCCTTCTTTGCTTTCCTTATCTAGACTTGTGGTGTTTTTCTTTTTTAATATAATATAAGATGATGGTTCTCTCTGGGAGAGAGAAAGGGTTGGTTTCTCGGGGAGGTTTTCTGGAAGCAGCCTTAGTATCAGTTCAGATCAATAATTACCCCAAATGAGCGAGCATAATAAAGATGACAATACTCCCTAAACTAATCTATTTATTTAGTGCTATACCAATCAGACTTCCAAGAAACTATTTTAATGACCTAGAAAAAATAACAACAAAATTCATATGGAACAATAAAAAGTCGAGAATCTCAAGGGAATTAATGAAAAAAAAATCAAATGAAGGTGGCCTAGCTGTACCTGATCTGAAATTATATTATAAAGCAGCAGTCACCAAAACCATTTGGTATTGGCTAAGAAATAGATTAGTGGATCAGTGGAAAAGGTTAGGTTCACAAGACAGAATAGTCAACTATAGCAATCTAGTGTTTGACAAACCCAAAGCCCCTAACTTCTGGGAAAAGAATTCATTATTTGATAAAAACTGCTGGGATAATTGGAAATTAGTATGGCAGAAATTAGGCAAGGACCCATACTTAACACCATATACCAAGATAAGATCAAAATGGGTCCATGACCTAGGCATAAAGAATGAGATTATAAATAAATTAGAGGAACATAGAATAGTTTATCTCTCAGACTTGTGGAGGAGAAAGAAATTTGTGACCAAAGATGAACTAGAGACCATTACCGATCACAAAATAGAAAATTTTGATTACATCAAATTAAAAAGCCTTTGTACAAACAAAACTAATGCAAACAAGATTAGAAGGGAAGCAACAAACTGGGAAAACATCTTCACAGTTAAAGGTTCTGATAAAGGCCTCATTTCCAAAATATATAGAGAACTGACTCAAATGTATAAGAAATCAAGCCATTCTCCAATTGATAAATGGTCAAAGGATATGAACAGACAATTTTCAGAGGATGAAATTGAAACTATTACCACTCATATGAAAGAGTGTTCCAAATCATTATTGATCAGAGAAATGCAAATTAAGACAACTCTGAGATACCACTACACACCTGTCAGATTGGCTAAGATGACAGGAAAAAATAATGATGAATGTTGGAGGGGATGCGGGAAAACTGGGACACTAATGCATTGTTGGTGGAGTTGTGAACGAATCCAACCATTCTGGAGAGCAATCTGGAATTATGCCCAAAAAATTATCAAATTGTGCATACCCTTTGATCCAGCAGTGTTTCTATTGGGCTTATATCCCAAAGAAATACTAAAGAAGGGAAAGGGACCTGTATGTGCCAAAATGTTTGTAGCAGCCCTATCTGTAGTGGCTAGAAACTGGAAAATGAATGGATGCCCATCAATTGGAGAATGGCTGGGTAAATTGTGATATATGAACGTTATGGAATATTATTGTTCTGTAAGAAATGACCAGCAGGATGAATACAGAGAGGACTGGCGAGACTTACATGAACTGATGCTAAGTGAAATGAGCAGAACCAGGAGATCATTATACACTTCGACAACGATATTGTATGAGGACATATTTTGATGGAAGTGGATTTCTTTGACAAAGAGACCTAACTGAGTTTCAATTGATAAATGACGGACAGAAGCAGCTACACCCAAAGAAAGAACACTGGGAAACGAATGTGAACTATCTGCATTTTTGTTTTTCTTCCCGGGTTATTTATACCTTCTGAATTCAATTCTCCCTGTGCAACAAGAGAACTGTTCGGTTCTGCAAACATATATTGTATCTAGGATATACTGCAACATATCCAACATATAAAGGACTGCTTGCCATCTAGGGGAGGGGGTGGAGGGAAGGAGGGGAAAAAAATTGGAACAGAAACGAGTGCAAAGGATAATGTTGTTAAAAAAAAAAAAATTACCCTGGCATGGATTCTGCCAATATAAAGTAATTATTAAATAAAAATAAAAATAAAAATAAAAATAAACAAATAAATAAATAAAAGATAATAATAATAATAATTACCCCAAATGCAGCCAGCTGGTAAAAATACAAATGTATATTTCTCCTTCCAGATCTTGTCTCTTTCCTTGGGCCCGGATAGCTAGATTCTTAGAGGCCTATCTTTCTGCTCGGTTCTGAGAGCTCCTGCAGCTTCGTCCTTTGCCTCTGCTCCCTTCAGCCTCCAGCCAGTACAAAGATGAATCTGTCTCTCTTGCCTTCCTAAGTAATTCTCTTCTGGCTCTAGCTCAACTCCGACTCTTGGCTTTTTCTGACTTGACGGCCCCCTCTCCATGTGATTTGGCTGAATTCTCCCCCCTGGGCTTCTGCTTTCTTCTTATATACCAGAGAGAGGGATTATGGATTTTCTCCCATAGTGCTCTCTGGTCCTAAGAACTTCAAGGGAGGTGTGAATTCACAAAATTACAAAGTTTACTTTGTGAATCTCCCATACTTGTGAATTCCAATGAGTAAAAGTGTAAACACAAGCATTGTATTAATTAGTTCTACTTAGTACCTTGTTTCAGCTTCTGGCCCAAAACATCAACTCTAATGAGTTAGCAGTTTGTAAAGATTCCAACATAGACTGTTTCTCTTTTCCTTAAATCTTTTCAGACTCCCTGCCTGATTCATATCGGCATCCAGGATCTTTCGAACTCTGATGCCATTCTCTCTCTCCAGCCATATTTCACTTCCTTCCTCTCCACCCATGTTATGCTCCAGACAAAACAAACTCCATTTTTGGCCCCAACAGAACACACCCAGAGCTTCCTTTGCCTCTTTCCTTTTGCTGTATCTCCAATGTCCTCACCTTGTCTTCTGTTGAATTCCTATCCAGTCTTTCAAAACCTACTAAAATGGCCCCTACTCTAGGAATCCTTCCTTCATCTTCCCTCAAGGTGTATAACCTGCCCTTTTAGACCTACCACATAGGTATTTTCACATAGCACTTATTATGTAATCTTGTACAGTAGAAATATCTCTAAAGGTGATTCAAGGCAATTCCAATAGATTTGTGATAGAGCCATCTGCATCCAGAGAGAGGACTATGGAGACTGAAAGTACATCACAACATATTATTTTCACCTTTGTTGTTGTAGTTTGCTTTTTTTCTTTCTCATTTTTTTCCATTTTTGATCCTATTTTTCTTTCACAGAATGATAAATGTGGAACTATATTTGGAATTACACATGTTTAACCTATACTTAATTACTTGCTGTCTAGGAAAGGAAGGGAGAAAAATTTTGAACACAAAGTTTTGTAAGAGTGAATATTGAAAACTATCTTTGTATTTTGAAAAATAAAAAGCTATTATTATTATTTTTTAAATTATGTCTAGATATCATATTCCCCATTCCTACATAGTGAACTCACAGAGGAAAGAGACAATGTTTTACCTAAATATTCCATTTACCAAGGACCCTGGGGCAGTATGCTACACACAGAATACAAGAAAGATGTGGGATTTCTTTAGCCCAGGGAATCTGCAATGTGGGAATTTTTTCCATATTTCCACATTTGTGGAATGTCACAAATTTGTGACATTCACAGTTTTTGCGCATGTCACAAATCACACCTATCTATGATTGTCATAGGAGTTAGGTCATAGGATCATGACACAGCTAGAAAAGACAAGTAATACTTAAATTCAGATAGTCTTATTTTCAAATACATCATTTTCTCTTACAAAGTATTTATTTTTTAAATTCCTTTTTAAAAAAATTCTGAGTTCTGAATTTTCTCTCTTCTTCCCCTTCCATCCATTGAGAAATATCATACATTTATATCATTTATACACATGAAATAATGCAAACAATTCTGAAAAATTGATGGAAAAAAAATGCAAGAAAAAGAAAGTGAACAAATTGTGCTTCACTATCTGCCCTCAGATTCCGCTGATTCTCCCTTTGGAAGTGGATAGCAATTTTTTTTTTATAATCATAAGTCCTTCAGAATTTTCTTGGATGATCATATTGCTGAGATTGATCCTTAAATCATTCACAGTTGATCATGCAGTATATTAGTGTTCCTACTACTCTGTTGTCTGGGCTTACCAAGGTCTTTTCAGGGTCATTCATCCACTTTTGCTGACCACTTTTATCCAACTCTTACTTGGAGCTCAAAAAACTGTAAGTTTACTTGGGAAAAATTTTTACAGTCATTGTTTCTGATAAAGGCCTCATTTCTCAAATATACAGAGAACTGAGTTAAATTTATAAGAACACAAGTCTCCCCAATTGATAAATGGTCAAAAGATATGAACAATTTTCACATGAAAAAATTAAAGTCATAGGCTCTAAAATCACTATGGATTAGAAAAATGCAAATTAAAACAACTCTAAGGTACCACCTTAGATTAGCTACTTTAAGGTACCACTTAGATTGGCTAAGATGGCAGGAAAAAAATAATGATAAATATTGGAGGGGATGTGGGAAAATTGGGACACTAATGCCTTGTTGATGTTGTAACCATTCTGGAGAGCAATTTGCAACTTTGCCCAAAGGGCTATCAAACTGTCTATACCTTTTGATCCATCAGTGTCACTGATGAGGTTTGGATTTGGGGAACCCAAATGAAATTAGGGTTTCTGGTGGTCAGGGAGTTAAATGAGGCAGGTTCAGGGAATCAAATGGAGCTCCCCTGCAACCTCTTGGGATTCGGTGCAAGGGTAGGGAGTTTTGGGGACTCCCTTCTGGTGGCACAGATGCTCTCTGTAAAGGAATTTACAGAACTGAAAACCTAGATTGATAAAAGAAGTTTATTATGGGGATTGGAAGTAAGGTTAAAGTATGGTTAGGGAAATAGGTGAGGGTAAAGAGAGGATAGCACTGGAAAGAATATTCCAGGGGACAGATCTATGGAAAATGGAGTTTTGCACTGAGAATGCAGTTCTCAGTGGGCAGAAGACCTTGGCAAAAAAGGGAACTGCCAAGGTCCATCTGCAAACACCTAAGTTGATGGAAGCTCATTATATTGCTTTGTCTTGATGGGAGTTGGGAAACCGGAGCAAATCATCAGAATGGGGGCTGGGAGAGCCCAAGTTGGCTCAGATCCTATGGGGCTGGGACAAGCCCAGAGAAGCGCCTATTGGAATTCAATGGGATGCTTTTGACCAGGATTTGTCAATCAAAGGCCCTGGCATCTTGAACTGAAAATGTCTCAACCAGGAAGGGCTGGGAATCAGAAAGGAATCACAAATCAATAGGAAACACAGTTTCTTAAAGGGACCACAACCCGCTTCATTCTCCCCTTAAAGAGTTAAAACTTAAATTCATTTAAAGGAAAAAGTACTTGGGGAACAGTCTCTTATTGAGGCAGAACTGAAGGAGATTTTCTCCTTCAAGGATTTTCAGAGTTTTGGGGTCCCCTCTTCATCACTACTGGGTACATATCTCAAAGAGATCATAAAAGAAAGGAAAGGATCCACACGTAGCAGCTTATTTTATGGTGGCAAGGAATTAGAAATGGAGTGCATGTCCATCAATTAGGGAACAGCTGAATAAATTGTGGAAAAAATATGCTTGAAATGTGAAAATGACAAGGACTCCCAAAGGGAAGTATGCCCCAAACTGCACATGTTCCCAAGACCAGGAATTCCTAGTCAAAGAAGGTACGCTTGACCATAGAGTTCACTGAGCATAGAAGTTAATCAATGATTCATCAAGCCTTCCTAGAGACTTCCAGGTGTCCTTGCTACTGGAGAATAACAAAGAAAAAATGCTATTCTTATAGCTCTCCCCTGGAAAAATGTCTTGGAGAGATGACTGATGATCCCGACTAGGGACCTTCCTAGAAGGTCCTTGGACTAGCCTTCCAAGAGACTTCTGGGTATCCCAGTTATAGGGGGGAAAAAATCTGTTATCTCTAGTTGTCCCAAAAGAATTTGTAAGGGCAAAAAGTGGGTTAAATTCCAAGAGGAGTTAGAAATTTTAAAAAGATAAATTCCCTAGTGGAAATTTACAATTAAACCAGGAAGAAGACACCATTAAAGGGAAGACACAGTGAGATGGGGGCAAGTCATTGAGAGGGGAGGAGAGGACTAACTCTAATAAAGAGTTTAGCATGACCTACTGTACAAGCAGGCCCTTTATAAGGAAGATATAATCTCAGGTATTTGACATTAAAACTAGCCTTTCTGATTGGATAAGTAAAGGTAGGATTTCTAGAGACCTCTACCTGGGTGGAAACTGTAATAGAATGTCCATTGAAACTTACCTTCTTAATTCTAAAGAAGATTCAATCACTGTTCCTCCCATCTTGCCTCCCAGCTAGGCTTCCAGACTGTATACTGTGATTCTCTGAGCCCACCTAGCTATCCAGCACCACATCAGGTCCTTGTCTCCTTCTGTACTCCACATTCATTTGGTGATCTCATCAGCTCCCATGGATTTAATGCTGATGATTACCTTTTCTACTTCAATCTGGTATCTCCAACCGCCTTTCAGAAATCTAAAACTAGATGTCCCTTAGACATTTTAAAATTCAGCATCTTCAAAACAGAGATCATGATCTTTCTCCCAGTCCCTTCTTCCTATCGTTTCTATTATTGTAGAAAACAAGATTCTCTTAGTCCGTCAGGCTCCCAATTTAGTAATCATCTGATATTGATGTGGTTTGAGTGGTCTAGATTCTTGGTGGTCTAGAGATTAGTAACAATAAGTACCCTACAAGGTACTCTCTCCCTCATAGTATTTTCCCTTTGATGGTGTCTTTCTCCTTACTGTAGCTAATTGTGATTAGATCTAAAGTCTACTATGGATTTAGTCTGCCAGTCAATGGTGTACTCCTGTCTCTTGTTCTTTGTGTCTCTGTCTACTCTGTCTCTCTCTCTCACACACACACACACACACAAACACCCTACTATAAACTCCAATGGCTCCCCTATTGCCTCCAGTATCAAACAAAAAATTTCTCTTTGGCATTTAAAACCTTTTATAACCTAACTTTCTCCTATCTTTTCCTTCTTCTTATCCCTTATTTCCTGACATGTATTCTCTCATCCAGTGACAGTATCTTTCAGGCTATTGCTCCACAAGACATTCCATCTCTTGACAGGAACATAATCTTTTTTTATTATTATTATAGCCTTTTATTTACAAGTTATATGCATGGGTAATTTTACAGCATTGACAATTGCCAAACTTTTTGTTCCAATTTTTCCCCTCCTTCCTTCCACCCCCTCCCCCAGATGGCAGGTTGACCAATACATGTTAAATATGTTAAAGTATAAATTAAATACAAAATAAGTATACATGTCCAAATAGTTATTATGCTGTACAAAAAGAATCGGACTTTGAAATAGTGTACAATTAGCCTGTGAAGGAAATCAAAAATGCAGGCGGACAAAAATATAGGGATTGGGAATTCTATGTAATGGTTCTTAGTCATCTCCCAGAGTTCTTTCGCTGGGTGTAGCTGGTTCAGTTCATTACTGCTCCATTGGAACTGATTTGGTTCATCTCATTGTTGAAGATGGCCACGTCAATCAGAATTGATCATCATATAGTATTGTTGTTGAAGTGTATAATGATCTCCTGACAGGAACATAATCTTTAGCTGTACTGTACGGAATCCTCCCCTTCCTCAGCTCCTTTAAGTCTCCACTAACTAGTACTTGCTCCTGGAAGTCTTCCCCAACCCTTTTTAAGTGCCTTCAGCTTGTTAATTATCTCCTACTTATGGTATATATAACTTGCCCTGTATACATTTGCTAGCTGGTTTCCCTTTTACAAAGTGAGGACTGATTTTTTGCCACCTTTTGTATCTTCTGCACTTAGCACTAGGCCTGGCACACAGATGGTGCTTAATATATGTTTATTAATTATATATTTTATTTCCTTTCAGATGTAAACTATTTTCTATGTATCTTCCCAGCATTTGGCACTCGTCTTTATATATACCTATACATAGGAAAACCGAAATAAATGCTTTTTCATATTCATTTGTAATACAGCGCCAGACTTTAAGTTCTAGGAGACCTAAGACTCAGTCACTTAGCTGCGTGATCTTGGGTAAGCTAATTAATGTCCGAGTTTCCCCTTCTGTAAAATGGGGATAGTAACAGCACCAAACTCCCAGGGTTCGAGAAGATCAAACAAGCTATTTGTAAAGCCCTTTGCAAGCTTAAGAGGGCCAACTGAGCACTACCCATCATTTCATTTATCCATTCATTGATGCCAGCGTTCGGGACAAATCATGCAGGAAACAGCACTATTTTACTGTCCCAGAATAGTGGTTTACATGCACTTTGAGACAGGACTAAATTATTCCTTCTCGTTTTCAGGGCCTTCTTTACCTGCAGTTTCTCTTCCTAGAAAAGAGGTGAGTGATTCTTTTATTCTTCGTAGGAGCCACCCTACCAAGCTTTGAAGTTGATTCACTCTTGTCTTAAGCCATCCCTGATGCCAGCGATGGAGAAGAGGACCTTTCCTCCTCTGCGCTGGGCGCAAAGTTGGCACTTAATACAGGCTTTCGGAATTGCACTGAATATCCGAAGTCTCCGGGAAAAAATACTTTTGTTTTCCTAAATTTGTTCCCACATCTGTTACTGAGTGACCGCATATAGTTTTTTGGCTGCCCACCTCACGGTACCCTTGGGAAACACGATCAACAAAACGATAAAACCCAAAGACGGATATCTCGCGAGATTCCCTTATCCCACCCTTCGACTGTCGCCATATATTTCGTCACTTCCGCTCCAAGGTGCACGTTCAGCGCGAGCGTCAAAATGTACGCCTGCGCAAACTCTCTTACGCTCCCTCCGCGCTTTTCCCCTTAGGGTATAAATTGGTGTGCTCTAAACCAGTTAGTTCTGTTCGGACATGATGTTGCAGTGGTTTTCTGCTTGTGGAGCGGTAAGTTTCCATGCTCACCCCGATCCGCTTCCTCGAGGCTTCCTGCTCCTCCTTTGTAGTCTTCCATTTTCTGACTACTTTCCTCCTTCCTTCTTGACTGCAGAAGTTTAGTGGTAACAGGATCGGCACTCTAAAGCGCGTTCACGGGGCTCCTCGCGCTGAGGGAGCCTGGGCCCCTTTCTTCCAGCGCGGGACTCTCGGGTCCGGTGCTTCCCCAGCTCCAGATAGCCTGGTGGTGCAGGGCTTAGAGCCCCGGGCTTGAAATTGGGAAGAGTGGATTTCACAAATCTGAACGCCAAACGTGGCTTTAGCTGGTCTGCCTCGGTTTTCTGCGCTCTAACGGGGAGATATTAACTCTCCTCCCAGAGTCCGCGTGCCTGGTACTCAATGGTTGTTTACTCTTTACCCTTCTCTCCATCCCCAGGAAAGCCTTAAAATTGTGTTCCATCAGCGATTGTTATAAATCCCCCATGTTAGGATGCGCTGTGGGTAGAGTAATAGGGCGAAAGATTGGAGCTGGAAGGATCTTGAACCTTCTAACTGGCCCCTAGATTCCACAACTTGGTTGAGGCGTGATAATATGCTTCAGATTAATACAACCTCTTATCTCGAAGGACTTGTAGTTTAGTCTGTTGGCGGCCGTGGTGAGGGCAAGGGTAAGGGCGGAGGGGAGACACATTGAAATGGTGAAACCTTCTGGTGACACTTGATTACCGGATTAGGAAAGGTCTTTGGATGGGAAGTAACTGCCGCCGGCTGTGAAAATCGGCCACGTGGGCATACAGTGCCCTCTAGAGGAAATAGGTAAGGTTGGCTGTAATGGAATATGTTGCAGTTCTAAGCTACTTCACAGTGCCAGAGGAAGGAAGTTCATTAGGGAGCCGCTCATGCATTGGGCAGGGGAGTTGTTTGAACTTGTAACCTGTATGGTAGGTAGCTGTAGAAACGGGGCTTTGCAGGATAAAATAGCTGTTTACACTAACAGCAGCTGAGTAAAATGAGTCTTCCATGTTATTTGCAGTAATCTTGTAAGAAATTGCTTTCTTTTTCTCTTGGAAGGTGGGTAGGTAGTCCTTGTAGAAAACCAATCATACCTACAAAGATGTTTGATTTCTTGGAATACTTTTGTCATGGGTTTTGGGGGCATGATGGTAATAACATGGCCATGCTAAAGATAAGTGAGCTTCTTTAAGAAATGATTAGCTGATAAAGCCATATGCAAAAAATGCTCTTTGAATCATGTCAGATTTATTTCCATCGGTTGAACTTTCCTTGAATATTCAACGTGGATATCCTGGCTAGATAATTCCAGGCTCTGTCCAAGTGGCGAAAGGGAGCGTATGGTCTTGTCCTATGACGTATAGTCCCATTCCACAACGTTGGAGAATAAGCCGGGCCTTGTGTCTGCACCTGCATATTCCTAAACCTTCTCAGAGTCTTTGGACTATGACTGAGGAGACAAACCATGTAGGAAACAATATTGTTACTGCTTCACTCGTTTGAGGAGTATGAATTTGTTTCCTGCTTTGAAAAATGTTGTAACCTGTTTTCTCTTGCTCTTTAGGGTTATCATGCACAGAAATAAGTCCAGAAGACACCTGGGGTGAGTTGACAAGAAATTTCCTTTAAACATGTGGAACTACTAATCCAGTATATTCTGGTTGTCTTTTGGGAGGCGTTTAATACAATGCTTATAGAAACTGTTGAGACTTTTAAGTCTCCAAGGGTTAGTTAACAAAGTGTCCTGGGGTGGTAATTGGTAATACAGCAAAATTGAGTCCTGGAATTGGTTCCCATTTAATCGCCAATGTCAGATAATATGTGTTTTTTAGTGTCTTTCAGTATCCAACGTAGATACCCTGTAGAGATGAATCTCTTCAGGCTGTATCTTTGTGGCATAAGGGAGTGTAGGGCTCTGCCCTGTGACATAGAGTCCCATTCCACAATGTTGGAGATCAAGCTGGGCCTTGTGTCTGCACCTGCATATTCCTAAACCTTCTCAAGAGTCCTGCACTGTGACTGAGGAGACAAACCATGCAGGAAACAGTACTATTTTCCCCAGAATAGTGTTTTACATGCACTTTTTACAATGCTTTTTAGTGTTTTAAATGCACTATTGTTTTACATGAGAGGAATAAATTATTGCTTCTTGTTTTTAGGACCTTCTTCATCTGCAGTTTCTTTTCCTAGAATAGAGGTGAGTAATTCTTTTATTCTTACTAGGAACCTGTGGTGGCTAGCTTTGAAGTTGAAACATTTGTCTTAAGCCATCCATTCCAACGTGAATATCCTGAGGGTCACTCCCCAGGCACTGTTCAGGTGGCGAAAGGGAGCGTATGGTCTTGTCCTATGACGTATAGTCCCATTCCACAACGTTGGAGAATAAGCCGGGCCTTGTGTCTGCACCTGCATATTCCTAAACCTTCTCAGAGTCTTTGGACTATGACTGAGGAGACAAACCATGTAGGAAACAATATTGTTACTGCTTCACTCGTTTGAGGAGTATGAATTTGTTTCCTGCTTTGAAAAATGTTGTAACCTGTTTTCTCTTGCTCTTTAGGGTTATCATGCACAGAAATAAGTCCAGAAGACACCTGGGGTGAGTTGACAAGAAATTTCCTTTAAACATGTGGAACTACTAATCCAGTATATTCTGGTTGCCTTTTGGGAGGCGTTTAATACAATGCTTATAGAAACTGTTGAGACTTTTAAGTCTCCAAGGGTTAGTTAACAAAGTGTCCTGGGGTGGTAATTGGTAATACAGCAAAATTGAGTCCTGGAATTGGTTCCCATTTAATCGCCAATGTCAGATAATATGTGTTTTTTAGTGTCTTTCAGTATCCAATATAGATACCCTGTAGAGATGAATCTCTTCAGGCTGTATCTTTGTGGCATAAGGGAGTGTAGGGCTCTGCCCTGTGACATAGAGTCCCATTCCACAATGTTGGAGATCAAGCTGGGCCTTGTGTCTGCACCTGCATATTCCTAAACCTTCTCAGAGTCCTGCACTGTGACTGAGGAGACAAACCATGCAGGAAACAGTACTATTTTCCCCAGAATAGTGTTTTACATGCACTTTTTACAATGCTTTTTAGTGTTTTAAATGCACTATTGTTTTACATGAGAGGAATAAATTATTGCTTCTTGTTTTTAGGACCTTCTTCATCTGCAGTTTCTTTTCCTAGAATAGAGGTGAGTAATTCTTTTATTCTTACTAGGAACCTGTGGTGGCTAGCTTTGAAGTTGAAACATTTGTCTTAAGCCATCCATTCCAACGTGAATATCCTGAGGGTCACTCCCCAGGCACTGTTCAGGTGGCGTAAGGGAGCATAGGGCTTTGCCCTGTGATGTACAGTCCCATTCCACAACGTTGGAGAATAAGCCGGGCCTTGTGTCTGCACCTGCATATTCCTAAACCTTCTCAGAGTCTTTGGACTATGACTGAGGAGACAAACCATGCAGGAAACAATTTTTAAATTTAACATTTGATGTAATTGATTGTATTGTTGGGGTAGTAAAACAATCTTTTTTCTTTTTTAGGTAAGATTTTGAAGCACTCAACAGCTAGTGAAGTTAGTCATGCATGTGATTTTGTTGACCCACAGTTGACACCTTTTTTAATAATGGTTTTTAAATAAACTGTTGGATATGGTAGCTCTTAATATGGGTAAGTCAAGGATCATTCAAATGCACAACAAAAGGGGATCGATCAGTCTCTCCAAAGCACCAAGGAGGAGGAGCTGTAGTTGCTTCCTTCATAGTGAGAGATAGGCTAGAAAGTAAGACCAGTAAGAAGGCAGCTGTGATCTGATCACAGCTGAAGAGAAACAGTTAATCATGGACAAGACAGTACAAAGACTGAATGCTGAAGACTGGAAAAGTAATCTTTACTGATAAAACCAAACCAAATTTAAAGGTCATATGGAAATGTTTTGGGGGGTTTTACACTTCTATGGGCCTGGAAGTCTTGTCTCCATTGAAGGAAGGTTAAATTATGAGAAATAGATTGCTAGACTGAAAGAGACAATTGCAGAAAATCCCAAGTGGAGAGTGTTGCAATATTGTCTTGCATCATTCTCCTCTTGATAAAAAAAAAATTTATCCAAGAAATGGAGATACACGTGCTTAAGTCAGTGGTTCTCAAAGTATGGTCTAGAGAATCCTGGGGATCTCCGAAACCCTTTTAGAGGGTCTACAAATTCAAAAATAGTTTTTATTTCCAATAAGGTAAATGTCTATAAATATAACCCAGATAAGCAAAAACGCTTTGGAGAGATCCTCAATTTTTAATAGGATAAAGATACTGAAAAGAGAACCACTGGCTCAAGTGGTTTGGGAACTCACCTGATTTAAATCCTGTGGAGATCTGTGGGATGGGAATTTGTGGTCCAGAAATGGACTGCTCTTCACCTTTGCTGTTAAGTGTTCCTTTAAAGATGGTTTCATTATTTTATTACAAAACTTTGTCCATTCATTCCGTGCTGAATCATGTAAAGCAGTTGATTGCAGCAAAAGAACGTTATTAAAAGTTGCATGTTAAAGATGTGAAAAATTGTAGTCATATGCTAGAAACCATGTAGAAAAGACTCTCCTATGTTGGAGACAGGAAACAAAGAGCTAAGAAGAACGTGACTACCTGTGTGTAAACTCCAATACTATTAACAAACAACACATCCTAAATTCCTGAGATAAGATAATGTGTGTCCCAGGAAATTGGCCATCTCCGCCCAGGAACTAGATAACGAGTATGCCCCAGGATGCCAGCCACACCTGTGGTCTGACATTCTTTTTACATTGCAACCCCCCACCCAGAAATCATATATAACTAAGATCCTTTTCGTTCAATAAATGAGAGACCTTGCTCCACCTCAACTCGTCTCCCTCCTCATTTTCTAAACCCATTCCTTTACAGGCATTAGCCTTACAGGCATTGTCCACCTCGAGACCCACATGTAGGTCACCTGCTGGACGGGTCATTTGGCACCCAACGTGGGGCCCCGAGGCTGGACACCTGCCTGGCAGATTAGGAAGAAGCCTATTTGTCCGGACCTGCTACGAGACCGCTCCACGGAGAGCCCGCAACTGAAAAGTGAGTAATCATCTGCCGCACTCATGGGGACTAACTTATCTAAAGAACAGGCCTTTATTAAGGACCTTAAGAGTAGCCTTAGAGAAAGAGGAGTTAAAATTAAGAAAAAGGATCTTGTTCGGTTTTTCCTTTTCATTGATGATGTCTGTCCCTGGTTCATTGTCAACAGCCCTGAAATCCATCCTGCTAAGTGGCAAAAGGTGGGACGGGATCTTAATAACAAGTTGAAAACCGAAGGGCCCGAATCCGTACCCATTCATGTTCTTTCCTATTGGAATCTGATCAATGACATTGTAGAATGTGCCTCCCTTGACGGGGGTACACGACAGTTACTCATTTCTGTAGAGTCCTGTCTCCGCCCTTTGTCCCGTGCAGCATCCATCCAGTCTCTCCAAAAAACAGGGAAGCCGTCTTCACGACCTCCGTCAGTGATCATTGAGATCCCTTCTGTCACACCCAAGTCTATCTACCCCCTACTTCCCAAAGAAGGGACTCCCCCCGTAGAAAGCAATCTCGCATACCCCGTCTTCCCCGCAGAACCTAAACTCCCTGTGAAAAATGAAAGTGAAACTCAGGATGCCCTTAGCGCCTCAGACGTTGCTGAATTAGAAAGGGAGGCCGCAGGGTATATTCCACCTCCTTACAGCTTGCCCCTTCTTACCGCCCTGTCGCCCCGGTCATTGACCTCACCACAGCTAAGCAAGACTTAACTGAAAAAGTAAAAAACCTTCGAGAAGTTCTAGACTTACAAACTCAATATCTACAAATGACGAGCGAACTCTCGGCATTACAACAATCTTTACAAAGAACTCCCTCCCTGTGTCAGGGTATCAGAGACAATTACCCAAAGCGGTGAGACCCTTGAAGAATAAGAGAATGCTAATGCACCCTGCCGTGCAGCGCTTCGCAGTCAGTTCAAGAACAACTTACTGCGGGACACATTGTACCCTCCACCTCCCCATGGAATACACCCATTTTTGTTATTAAAAGGTCAGTACCTGGAGGCTTCTCCACGACTTAAGGGCTTTCAATAAAACCATGATCCCTATGGGCGCCCTGCAACCAGGGCTGCCCGCCCCCATAGCTATTCCTGCCGGTTTCCATAAAATTGTTATTGACCTCAAAGATTGTTTCTTTTCCATACCATTGCACCCTGAAGATTCTAAACGCTTTGCCTTCACTATCCTTATCACCAATTGCATAGGACCTTCCCCACAGTTCCAATGGAAAGTCCTTCCCCAGGGCATGACCAACAGCCCCACCCTTTGTCAAAAGTATGTGGCTCAAACCATTGACCCTTTGCGATACCCTCACTTGTATATAATCCATTGCGTGGATGACATTCTCCTTGCTGGCTCCTTGGAGCAGGAGTTGTCCATTATTTCTCAGAACTTAATTTCAGCCCTAGGAGCCAGGGGCCTCCATATTTCTCCTGAAAAAGTTCAATTGACCTCCCCTCATTTTTTTCTTGGTTTTGAACTACAGTCTAACGGAGTCACCACCCAAAAAGCTCAGATTTGTACTGACAATCTTTGCACACTCAATGATTTCCAAAAATTATTGGGGGATATAAACTGGTTACGACCCTACCTGAAACTCGCCACAGGAGACCTAAAACCCCTATTTGACATTTTAAAGGGCGATTCTGACCCTACATCATTCAGACATCTGACACAAGGGAAAATCGCGCTAAAAAAGGTAGAAAAGGCTATTGACAATCAGAAAATTGGCTATTTCGACCCACTCTGGCTCCTTTTATTTCCCACCACTCTTTCCCCCACGGGCTTGTTATGGCAAAAATGTCCTCTATACTGGGTCCATGGCCCTGCTACACCCAACAAAATTCTCCCCACCTATCCCCAATTAACTGCAGACCTCATGAAAGAAGGACGAATCCTCTCCATAAAGATCTTCGGGAAAGAGCCCAATCATATCGCCTGCCCATATACAACAACACAGATATATGGCTCCAACAAAATAGTGATGACTGGGCAACGGCTTCAGTTTCCTTCATGGGAACTATCTCCAATCACTTCCCTTCAGACAAGCTTATTCAATTTCTCAAACACACTCCCATGGTTTTCCCCCACATTACTAGAACTTCTCCACTCAAGAATGCTCACCTTATATTCACTGATGGGTCCTCCACAGGTAAAGCAGCAGTTAAAGCAGATGGAAAACTTACGTCCTTTCAAACCCCCTATGCCTCAGCCCAATTGGTAGAGCTCTCTGCGGTCATTTGGGCTTTTGAAAGATTTACGGCTCCCCTAAATATTTACACTGATAGTGCCTATATTGCTAACTCTATCCCTTTACTTGAAACTGTCCCTTACATCAAGCCCTCCACCAACGCCTCTCCTTTATTTTCACAAATCCAAATGCTCATCCTTGATTGAACAGAACCCTTTTTTTATCGGTCTTATCAGGGCTCATTCTGACCTTCCGGGCCCTCTCGCTGAAGGTAATGATGCTTTTGATCAAGCGACCAGGGATGCCACTATCGCAGCAACTATGAGCCCCGTGCCTCCTGTGGCTGCGGCCATTAAGGCCCATGAGTTACACCATCTCAATGCACAGACTCTCCGCCTACAATGTGGCATAACTAGAGGACAAGCGAGACAGATTGTTAAGCAATGCCCTGGCTGCTTGGTGCACCTACCAGAACCCCATCTGGGAGTCAACCCCTGTGGCCTCATCCCCAGAGAATTGTGGCAAATGGATGTGACTCATTTTTCTCCCTTTGGTAATCTCAAGTACATCCATGTCTCTATTGACACATTTAGCGGGTTCATCTTCGCCTCCCTACAGACGGAAGAATCCTCTAAAAAACATCATCTGCCACCTCATATCGGCTTTCGCTGTCATCCCAAGGCCCAAAGTTATTAAAACTGGATAATGGCCCCGGATATTTCAGCACTTCCTTTAAACAATTCTGTGCCCACCTAGACATTAAACACGTTACAGGTATCCCCTACAATCCTCAGGGGCAGGGAATTGTCGAAAGGGCCCACCAAACTCTAAAAAGAACGATTTCTAAATTACAATCTGGCACACAGATGCTTTATACCCACTCTGGCAATTCCAAGACATTGTTGAACCATGCCCTTTTCGTCCTGAATTTCCTCACCCTTGACTCGGAGGGGAAGTCTGCGGCAGATCGCCTTTGGCATCCCTCCACCGCTGACACATATGCACAGACAAAATGGAGAGACCCTATCACTAATCAATGGCATGGTCCTGACCCTGTCCTCATTTGGGGTAAAGGACATGCTTGTGTGTATGACTCCCAAGCTCAAAATGCTAGATGGCTCCCAGAACGACTAATAAAATCCTTTAATTCACCCAGGGACCCCCCTTAGGTTATGTTTCTCCTCTGCTCTTTTTCAGATGACTCCGGTTTGCGCCCTGCTGATCCCCCTCCTGGCCTATGACATAGTTCAAATTGCCATGACACAACATATCATGAACTATACTTGGACAGTCAGTAATGGTGCAGGCGATGTTATTTGGGGTACGTCTAGACTCACACACGAGGTCTGGTGGCCCACATTATATCCAGACCTTTGTAAACTAGCCCTGGGGGCTCCGGCCAATTGGGACTTAGAAGGATATTATGACCAACATAAGGCCCCCTCCTCTCCCTCCCCTCCGGGGAGACTTGGTCTTGATCCATGGGGAGGCTGTGGTGCGCATAGCAGGAGAAGTATGTTGAGAACGATCACCTTCTATGTCTGCCCTGGTTTTCATAGAGACCATTCTTGGAATTCAAAATGCGGTGGCTTATCTGATTATTACTGCCGTAGCTGGGGGTGTGAAACAACAGGAGATACTTATTGGAGTCCCTCTTCCTCGTGGGATTTTATTACTGTAAATGCTAACTATACGCACCACAAACCGGGAAGTGCAGGATGGACAAACTTGCCAGAGTGTGCAGGATGGTGTCACCCCCTGCGTATCCAATTCACTGACTCAGGCAAAAAATATAGAGAATGGACTCGGGGTGTCTCATGGGGCCTAAGACTGTACAAAGAACGGTATGATGATGGCCTAATCTTCACTATAAAACTTAAGAAGGAAGCTCCTAGCCAATACCCAACAGCAGCCATAAGCCCCAACCCCGTGCTCAAAAAAGATTTACCCCCCTCTCCCCAGAACTCCCCGCTCCATGGTCCCTGTATCCTCTAAATTACCTCCTGCCTCTATTATTCCTAGACCTACCTTACCTGCTAGTCCCTGGTCCTCAACTCAGTTATTACTTTCTCTTGTGTACGCCTCATCACATGCTCTCCACAATCTTAATTACACCCAGGATGAGGAATGCTGGATCTGTTTCTCAGCCGTGCCACCCTTCTATGAGGGCATAGCCCGCCGAGGAGACCTGACATTTACCAACAGCCCCTCTAGTCTCCAATGGAACACAGGCTCAACAAAAGGACTTACCCTGAGTAAAATTGCTGGCCTCGGGCTTTGTATAACAACTCCCGACAACCCCTCCCTCTCGCCCTTGAGCCTATTTGTGATACAACAATTGAAATCAACTCCTCTTACATATATGTGGCTGCCCCAAATGGGTCTTACTTCGCCTGTTCCTCTGGGCTCACCACCTTTGTCCCTTCTCAAACATTCATCTCCTCTCATGACTTTTGTGTTCTCGTCACACTCCTCCTTCACATTACCATTCACCCGCCTGAGGACCTTCTGTCTTTTTGGAACACGGGCACCTCCCCCCATGCCAGGTCCAAAAGGGAACTCCTGACCGCCATTTCACTTGCTGTTATAGTTGGGTTGGCGGGAGCCGGTACCGGGATAGCCTCCCTAGTCACCTCTAATCAGCAATATTCTCAACTTAGTGCTGCTATAGATAGAGATCTCTGAGAACTTCAGACAGGTCTAGAACATCTCAAAGACTCGGACGCCTCCTTAGCAGAAGTGGTTCTACAAAACAGAAGGGGATTAGACCTGTTGTTCTACTATCAACACCTTCCTAAGGCAGATTCTTATGAAAACCTCAACATCAACGAGCCTGGTGCTGCTTTTTTTTTTTTTTTTTTTTTTTTTTATTTAATAATAACTTTGTATTGACAGAATCCATGCCAGGATAATTTTTATACAACATTATCCCTTGCAATCGCTTATGTTTTGTTTTTTCCCCTCCCTCCCTCCACCCCACCCCACCCCACCCCCAAGATGGCAAGCAGTCCTATATATGTTAAATATGTTGCAGTATATCCTAGATACAATACATATTTGCAGAGCCGAACAGTTCTGCTCTGGTGCAGCTTTACAATTTTCTACCATGGTTATGAATGACCCCTGGTATCGCAGATGGTGGACTTGGTTGAAGTCCCCCTGTGCCAGCTGTGGGTGAGCCAATGATGGGATTATTGTGGCCCCATATTTCAGGAACATCATACCCTCTGGCTGCAGGAACACCC
Source organism: Antechinus flavipes (assembly GCF_016432865.1). Taxonomy (NCBI): domain Eukaryota; kingdom Metazoa; phylum Chordata; class Mammalia; order Dasyuromorphia; family Dasyuridae; genus Antechinus; species Antechinus flavipes. The sequence continues at coordinate 575,523,323 of NC_067400.1, read as the reverse complement.
AATGATGGGATTATTGTGGGCCCGATCTCCAGAAGCACACCCCGGAAGTTTGATGCTGGGGTGCTGGGACGGATGCCACCCACATAGCCTAAGACAGGGGTCCTGCCTTTTTTCTGGCCTTTAAGGTCGGATTATTTGGGTACTGAATATGGACACCGGCCACATAGCCTAAGACAGGCCTCCCACCCATATATAAATAAAAAAGGGGGACATGCTAGAAACCATGTATAAAAGACTCTCCTATGTTGGAGACAGGAAACAAAGAGCCAAGAAGAACGTGACCCTCCAATATGGTTAACAAACAACACATCCTAAATTCCTGAGATAAGATAATGTGTGTCCCAGGAAATTGGCCATCTCCGCCCAGGAACTAGATAACGAGTATGCCCCAGGATGCCAGCCACACCTGTGGTCTGACATTCTTCTCTTTATATTGCAACCCCCCACCCAGAAATCATATATAACTAAGATCCTTTTCGTTCAATAAATGAGAGACCTTGCTCCACCTCAACTCGTCTCCCTCCTCATTTTCTAACCCCATTCCTTTACAGGCATTATCCACCTCGAGACCCACATGTAGGTGACCTGCTGGACGGGTCAGTCTTGTGTTTAATTCTTTATTCAATAAATTTTACTTGTCCCTGTTGACTTTGTACATCATTGTTGGTGTGTTTTATTAACCCTTAGATGTTTAGGTTTTAAACAATTGTTAGCCAATAATCAGTTACTGACATAACCAGTGCAAATCTTTTTTTAAATTTTATTTTATAATAACTTTATATTGACAGAATCCATGTCAGGGTAATTTTTTTACAACATTATCCCTTGCACTCGCTTCTGTTCAGATTATTCCCCTCCCTCCCTCCACCCCTTCCCCTAGATGGCAAGCAGTCTTACATATGTTAGATATGTTGCAGTATATCCTAGATACAATATATATTTGCAGAACCGAACAGTTCTCTTGTTGCACAGGGAGAATTGGATTCAGAAGGTAAAAATAACCCGGGAAGAAAAACAAAAATGCAAATAGTTCACATTCATTTCCCAGTGTTCTTTCTTTGGATGTAGCTGCTTCTGTCCATCATTTATCAATTGAAACTCAGTTAGGTCTCTGTCAAAGAAATCCACTTCCATCAGAATATGTCCTCATACAATATCGTTGTCAAAGTGTATAATGATCTCCTGGTTCTGCTCATTTCACTTAGCATCAGTTCATGTAAGTCTCTCCAAGCCTCTCTGTATTCATCCTGCTGGTCATTTCTTACAAAACAATAATATTCCATAACATTCATATACCACAATTTACCCAGCCATTCTCCACTTGATGGATATCCATTGAATTTTCAGTTTCTAGCCACTACAAACAGGGCTGCCACAAACATTTTGGCACATACAGGTCCCTTTCCCTTCTTTAGTATCTCTTTGGGGTATAAGTCCAGTAGTAGCACTGCTGAATCAAAGGGTATGCACAGTTTGATAACTTTTTGGGCATAATTCCAGATTGCTCTCCAGAATGGTTGGATTCGTTTACAACTCCACCAACAATACATCAGTGTCCCAGTTTTCCCGCATCCCCTCCAACATTCATCATTTTTTCCTGTCATCTTAGCCAATCTGACAGGTGTGCAGTGGTATCTCAGAGTTGTCTTAATTTGCATTTCTCTGATCAATAGTGATTTGGAACATTCTTTCATATGAGTGGTAATAGTTTCAATTTCATCATCTGAAAATCATCTGTTCATATCCTTTGACCATTTATCAATTAGAGAATGGCTTGATTTCTTATACATTTGAGTCAGTTCTCTATATATTTTGGAAATGAGGCCTTTATCAGAACCTTTAACTGTGAAGATGTTTTCCCAGTTTGTTGCTTCCCTTCTAATCTTGTTTGCATTAGTTTTGTTTGTACAAAGGCTTTTTGATTTGATATAATCAAAATTTTTTATTTTGTGATCAGTAATGGTCTCTAGTTCATCTTTGGTCACAAATTTCTTTCTCCTCCACAAGTCTGAGAGAAACTATCCTGTGTTTCTCTAATTTATTTATAATCTCGTTCTTTATGCCTAGGTCATGGACCCATTTTGATCTTATCTTGGTATATGGTGTTAAGTGTGGGTCCATGCCTAATTTCTGCCATACTAATTTCCAGTTATCCCAGCAGTTTTTATCAAATAATGAATTCTTATCCCCAAAGTTAGGATCTTTGGGTTTGTCAAACACTAGATTGCTATAGTTGACTATTCTGTCTTGTGAACCTGACCTTTTCCACTGATCAACTAATCTTTTTCTTAGCCAATACCAAATGGTTTTGGTGACTGCTGCTTTATAATATAATTTTAGATCAGGTACAGCTAGGCCACCTTCATTTGATTTTTTTTTTTTATTAATTCCCTTGAGATTCTCGACTTTTTATTGTTCCATATGAATTTTGTTGTTTTTTTTTCTAGATCATTAAAATATTTTCTTGGAAGTCTGATTGGTATAGCACTAAATAAATAGATTAGTTTAGGGAGTATTGTCATCTTTATTATATTCGCTCGGCCTATCCAAGAGCACTTAATATTTTTCCAATTATTTAAGTCTGACTTTATTTGTGTGGAAACTTTTTTGTAATTTTGCTCATATAATTCCTGACTTTCCCAAATATTTTATGCTATCAACAGTTATTTTGAATGGAATTTCTCTTTGTATCTCTTGCTATTGGATTTTGTTAGTGATGTATAAAAATGCTGAGGATTTATGGGGATTTATTTTGTATCCTGCTCCTTTGCTGAAATTACGAATTATTGCTAATAACTTTTTAGTAGAATCTCTGGGGTTCTCTAGGTATACTATCATATCATCTGTGAAGAGTGATAGTTTGGTTTCCTCACTGCCTACTCTAATTCCTTTAATCTCTTTCTCAACTCCTATTGCAGAGGCTAGTGTTTCTAATACAATATTGAATAATAATGGTGATAGTGGGCAACCTTGCTTCACTCCAGATCTTACTGGGAAAGGTTCCAGTTTTTCCCCATTGCATATGATGCTTACCAGTGCAAATCTTTAATAAAAACAAACCTTCCTGCTTGTCTCATTGAGCCTAATGTTAATCCTATTGAAAACAATTCACAAAGGCTGGGAACTCTTTGCTATAAAATGTTAACTTAAACTTCAGTGCATCTCTGTTTTGGGGACAAACCTGCTTGGCAGGTAGAACTGGCCCTTTGGGTACTTATCTTGGCATTCCTAACTCACCTCTGTTCTACCTTTTTGATTTAGGGTTTTTAAATCTTTGCTCAAACCTCCACTAAGGGGAAGCTTTGCCTGAACACAATCAGGTCTTTATTTTTCCCACTCCCCTCTCCTGTCATCTAAGTGTCACCCAATTAGTATTAGAAGGTGGGATTTGAACTCCGGGCCAGTCTATCCACTGTGCCATAACTGCCCCACCATGGAATACTTGCAAGGAATCCTTACTAATATATATGTACAGAAAAGGGTGTGAAAGGGCATTTTTGCAGGACTTGGAAAAAGTTGCTCAACTTTCCTAGGTACATAAAATAAGGGTATGTACTAGACCTCTGACCTGGAAGCTGTAAAGCAGTGATCCTGTGTATGATGTAAAGGAAAAAAGCAAAAAGATATGAATTATCATTTACTTCACCTCACTTTATGTATATTTTCTATATTTTAGTGTATTTTTTGTATTAGCACCTTACTTGATTTGTTTGAAATAACTAATCCATCAAATTTTCACAATTGCTTGTTCTTTCTTTTCAACCCAAAACTACTTAGTGAAGCCACTCCCTAATATAAAAGTGTTTAGGTCTGACTCATTCCTACTCTGCTAACTCTCCCTGAGTTAGGCAGTTAGGTGCTGATATAGTGCACAGATGATTGGGCCTGAAGTTCAGGAAGTTCCAAGTATGACCCCAGATACTTACCAGCAGTGTGATCCTGGACAAATCACTTTGCCCTGTTTGCCTCAATTTTCTTAACTGTAAAATGAGTTGAAGTTTCAAATTACTCAGGTATCTTAGCCAAGAAAATCACATGTGCTCATGAAGAGTTGGATCCAAGAGGGTCATCTCAGTGGATTGGTGGTGGCAGAAGTCTGTAGGAAATTAGGTGGAAAAAGAAAGGTGGTCACAGTAGGAGACAAGAAAAAGGTTAGAAATTTTTCTACCCGAGGATCAGCTTACTTATGCATCCTTAAATGTAAAGTTGGAAACCATTGGGAAAGGAAAGTGATAAGGCAATCGGCTTTAGGGGAGGAGGAAGAATCTAAAATACACTTTCAACTTTAAAAGGAACTTCATCTTGCCTTAGATTTCATGTATTCAACATGTACTTTGAAACAAGCAAAAAAAAAAAAAAGACTATCCTTTCATTCAAACGACTCTTAAATCTATTAGGTAGAAGGTTTTATGTGAAGGTTTACAAAATAAATTAGTTCTGCAAACTTGGGCTTTGAGAGACAATGAAGAAGCTATCTCACCAATGAGTACCTCCCTGGGCCCTGTGATTAATTTAGACCTTACTCTGGACAGGTACACATTCAATAGCGCTTGGAGATAAGGACAAGAAAGTGTTGTCCAGTGGTGTGCTGAAATCCTACAGAAGGGTGGGGAAGTTACCGAGTTAGGAATTTTTTTTAAGTTGAATTCATCTTGCAGAATGGAGTTTCTGAAGGTGATAAAGCCTAGAAAAGGAGTTGTATGAGAAATGGGGTGAATTCCCTGAGAGCTATCTTTTTCAATACTGAAGCTCTCCAACATGCATCTACCAGAAGTATGAGTTTCTCATCTTACAAAATATATCTATTCTGGAGATAAGGATCAGAAAAGCAGTTAGAAAATGAGCATTTCTTGCATCCTATTTTTAAACAGTGGAGGTTCAGGAAAGATGTATCTTCAGTATTCAGATGAAGATCCTAGGTGTACAGAACCAAGATGAGAAAGCTATCCAAGGCAATCCCCTTTGGATAGAAAATAACATCTGCATCCATTAAAGGAACTATGGATATTGAATGTAAATCAACACATGCTATGTTTACTTTTTTTTTTCTCCCCTCCCCCCCATGGTTTTTCCCATTTGTTCTGATTTGTCCCTCTCAATGTGATACACAAACAAATGTGTATTAAAAACAAAGTTTGAAGAAAACAAAATGCCCTCTGTAAACCAGACAGGGGAGGATGAGAAAGCTTGAGGTGTTGAAACTGATTTTGCATGAGAAAGGAGGAAAGGAAACATCAGAGATAGGATCCTGGGGGCCAGGCAGTCTAACTCCATATTTGCCTATTATAAATTAAAAGAATCTATACTAGAGGCTGGATTTCCAAAGCTACGACTCTCTGATATACCTCAAGATTCACACCTGGAAGGAGCCTTGAGTTCACTCTGAAGGGAGGTCTGAGGAAGCCTAGCAAATTAACTGATGAACTCTTGTTCATCTTGTCTCTTCTTGACAACTGAACGTGTGATTTAGGAGTCTTGAGGGAGGAAAGAGGAGAAAGCATTTATTAACGTCTGCTACAATACGCCCGGAACTGCGCTCAACATTTTGCAATTGCTATCTCATTTAGTTAGCTCCTACTGTGTGCGAGGCACTGTGCTAAACACTGCATTTGGTCCTCACAGTTACCCTGGGAAGTTACCGCTGTTCTTAGCTCCATTTTGCAGCTGAGCAAACAGGCAAGAAGGTAAGTGACTCGCCCAGGATTACACTGCCTTGTATCTGAGCTTCCTGTCTCGGGAGGAGGGCGGTGACTCCCTCCCTTTGAATCATCTGGATGAACTCGCTCAGCCGAAACCAGCCGGGTGTACTTCTCGGGGTAGCCAGCAGGGGTCGCTAGGCTTTTTTTCCCCATTCTCCCGCCCCCAACAGCGGAGACTGCAGGGCGCATGCGTGAGAGCAGTTCGCGGCCCGGCCTGGAGAGTAGGGGAGTTCCGTTTAGCCCACCTGGATTGAGGTAAAACACCCTGGGATCTAGGCTGTAAGCCTGAAATGGGAGGCGGGAGGGTACTGCTACAGGCCCGGCTTCTGCCGGCTTCGCGGTGAGCGGGAGGGGGACTGGCACCGGCAGGGGCAGACGACTTGAGCGCCGCGCGGCCCCACGTGAAGCCCGCCGGAGGAGGAAGCAGCGTCCGCGTGTGCACACCCCCTTCCCCCGGCTGCCGCTTCTCCAAGCTGGATGAGCCGCGTGCGCGCGCGGTCTGGGTCCCACGCTGCACGTCTCGGGAAAGGCGCGTGCGTCCGGTTCGGAATGTGCCCGGGAAAGGCGCGTGCGCCCGTTTTGGAACGTGCCCGGGAAAGGAGCGCGCACGCTGCCCTCCCCGCGCTGAACATCCCGGGCGAGGCGCGTGCGCCCGGCTGTGAAGGTGGCCCGGAAAGTTCCCCGATAGTCCCCGACCATCAGTCGGGAGCCGTCAAGCTCTGTCCCCGCAGTTCTTCCCCGTGTCTGGCAAGTTCATAGGTGCGCTCCCACCGCGTGCTCTCTTGGGTCCTCCGTTTAAGCGCTTGCGCCGGGCGGGAAATTTCAAATTGCGACCTCTCGGTCTTGAGCCCCGGGAAGCTGGGGGGAGAAGAGGAAGAGAGTTGTTGAACGGTGAGAGGGCGCCGGGAGGGAGGGCCCCGCTGCGGCGCAGAGGCCCCCCCAACTATGCTTCTGCTCGCCTCTTTTCGCCGAGCTCGTCATTCTTCGGCTGGCTGGAGTCAGGCTCGGGACTTTTCTCCTTCTCCGTCTCTTCCGAAGGGAACGAGACAAAAATGGTGCTGGAGCCTCTCACTATGGGGACTCCGTGGTGCCCACTATTTTGAGAAGTCTCGTTTGGGACTAAGACGACACACTGCTAGAGACCGCAGATCTGGGCCCCTGGTCCTTTGGTCGCGGCCCATTCTTGTCACAGCCTCAGTTTTCTTCCCTGTAAAAGGAGCAGCTTTAGGTGACGTCAACTCTGAAGCTTCTTCTAGGTCTTCGGACTCTTCGAATCAGCCCTGCTAGTAAAGAAGGATGACCACTTTGGAGTCCTCTTAATTCAGTCTTCTCACCTAGGGCTTTAGCCAGAATTCTGAAGCCTTTCTCAACTGTGACCCTCCCCGGCAGAACTTTTCACCCAAAAGGTTTTTTCAGTCAGAGACGGGCTGTGGGGTGTTTCTTGAGGCCAAACAGCTGAAGACCATCAGAGATTACAGTAATTCCTTCCTCAATGAGAGCCAGTGTGTAGAGCGCTTGACAGTTGCTCATTTTTAAGCTTCAGAAACCATCTGGTCCAGGACTGTACTGGAACTTCCAAGGGCACTTATTGTGGGTTTTGTGCTGTCTGTCCCATGGGATTGTAAGAGAGCTTGCCTTTCTGATGGGAGAGGGCCTGAAGAAAGGGCCTTCAGACAGATGGAACAAACCAAAATATGTGTCTAACCATTGTTTGATTGAGCATGACCAGTTGTCCAGTTGGAAGCCAGACGGCCCTCCATATTCAGCCCTCTGGGGTTTATCCCTTGTTTGCATCAAGGAGAAATTTCAGAACTGGAAAGGACTTGAGAGGAGGAAGAAGAGTCTTTAGGGATCTTTGCAGCACTTGTTCAGTTATGTCCCACTTTCTGTAACCCCATTTGGATTTTCTTTACAAGGACCATTTCCTTCCCCAGCTCATTTTACAGATGAGAAAACTGAGCCAAGCAGGGTGAAGTGACTAACTGGGGTCACACAGGTAGTAAGTGTCTGAATTCAGATTTGAACTCTGAAAGATGAGTCTTAGTGACTTAATAAATGCTTGTCCTTCCTTGTTTCCTTCTTAAGATGTCAGTTTCCTTATCTGTAGAAAGTGATGGAGAACATTCAGTTTACAATTTATTTATTTATTTATTTTTGGCAAGGCAGTTGGACTAAAGTATCTTGCCAGGGTCACACAGCTAGTAAGTGTTAAGTGTCTGAGGCCATCAGGTCCTCCTAACTTCAGGGCCAGTGCTCTGCCCATCTAGCTGCTCCTATGGAGAATATTCAGAAAAGAAGTGAGGAAAAGTGCTGGTGTGAGGATTAGGTCTTTTCCAAAGTCTCATCTGATTTGTATGCTTCTGTGGATGGGTAAAGCACAAGAAACTGTGGAACATGTTCAGAGAAAAAAGGAGACGACAATGATATGCTGCTAAATGTGCCACAGCCTGTTAATCTTCCAACTGTGTTATGTGTAGAATATGAGACACTTCAGCCAGAGAGAGGTAGTGTGTGTGTGTGTGTGTGTGTCTAAATTTCTGTGTAATTAGGGTTTGAGGAAAGGCAGAGGTCACCTAAAATATTGCTTTGTAAAAGAACGGGTATTATTTGAGCTTCGGGTTTATTCCCTGAGGTTAGGAAAAGTTTGGTTGTTCTCTGTACTTTACACCCTGCCTGCAGCCCATTAAAAAAATACCTTAGAGCCTGGAATGTAAGATTGAGGAAGAGAATTGGGAATGCAGAATGATTCCCAGATCTGTGTGTCCAGCCCAGACTCTCTCTTGAGCCCCAGGCTAGTCTCTGAAACTTGCCCAAACTTGCATGTTACCATGAAGGGCACCGATCTCCCAGTTTGCCCAGAATGGAAATCTCAATCTCATTCTTGACTCCTCAAGTATTCTGTCCCTTGCCACATCTTGTCATTTTCAGGTCTGTCTTGTATGTCCTGATTTCTTCACTCACACTGCTGCTGAAACGGTCCAGGCCCTGTCACCTTTCTCCTACTGCAAGAACCTTGTAAGGAGACTCCCGGCCCCAATTCTCTGGCCACTCTGTCAAAATGATTTTCCTGTTACTTTCCCCACTCAGTCCAGAAATTTCAGTGGCCCCATTATTTCTAGAATCAAGTAGAAAATATTCTGTTTGTGCATGTCAATCTTTTTACAACCTCTACTCTTCTGATATTTTTACACAGGCCAGAATCACTGGCTTTCTTGGTGTTCCTCAAATACAGCACTTCATTTCCCAGGTCTTGCCTTTGCCCTGGCTGTCCATTGTGCCCGTAATGTTCTTCCCTCTACTCCTGATGTCCCTGGTTCCTTCTGCAGGAGGCTTTTCTCAGTCCCCTTCTTCCCCTTTAGACACTCTTATGACCTCTCTGAGTTTACCATATTTGGGTATATACGCTATATATGTCCCTGTGTTGTCTTTTCCTTTAGAATGTAAGCTCCTTGAGGGCAGGTGCCATCTTTTGGCATTTTTTTTTTTGTATTCTTGATACTTAATAATGCTTAGCTGTTGATGAACACATAGAACCTCAAGAACCAGATTGATCTGTGACAAAATTTTCATTAACTAGCAGCCAGGTGGAGCAGTGGGTAAGGTCCCAGGCTTAAAATAAGGAAGACCTGAGTTTAAATGTGCTTCAGATATATTTACCTGTTGTGCGATGCTGGACAAATAACTTAACCCTCTTTGCCTCAGTTTCCTCAACATGAAAAATGTGTTGTTTTGTTTGTCAGGACCAGATGAGATATTTATAAAGCACTTAGTACAATGTTTGGCACATAGTAAATGCCATGTAAAGTTAGCCATTATTAATTGTGTATAACATGAATTCAGAGACAGAATGGAGTTGGCCTTCTCTCTTTTTTAGACTTAGGAGGTAAAGAGAAAATAGTTCCTTGGTTAAGTGTCTTCTGAGAAGAAGATAGAGGAAGTTGAGAGGCAGTCTGGAAGAGAAAAGAAAAAACAAAAAAGGGGGGGGAGCATTTATTAAGCTCTTAAAATACTTTAACAAAGGCTTGGAACACTAATTCAAAAGTAAAACTGTCAAGGACCTTCCTTTCTAATGGGAGAAGCTATGCAACAAGAGTGTTCTTGGAAGATTAGTTGTTCCTCTGGACAGCTGATTAAATTGTTCTTTTCAAAAATAATGATGATGGTATTGATTTGATTCTGTCTAGAGCAGGAGGTGGAGAGCTTGAAAATAGCAGCTGCCGGGTGGGTGGCCAGGGTGAAGAATTGGTTGGGATAGCTATTGTGTAAGACTGGTTGGACAAAGTAGACAAGATGAGTTTATCCTCACTTCCCAGTCAAGAAAGCTGAAGCCCAGGGCTGTAGTTCCAAAGATGGGTGACTTGACCACCCCAGGGTCTAGCTGTTTGGGAAGGCTGCATGAGGTGGAAAATATGTGCTATTTGGAGTCTGGTTATACTATAATCCACTTCAAATACTCTTTAGCTCTGGGGCCATGGACAAATTCTTGCACCTCAGAAGCAAGGTTTTCTCATCTGTGAGATAAAAATGATGTTTGCTGATACTGTATGGGTTGTGAGAAAGTGTGTTGTAAACCATTGACACAGGAATGATGACCATGATAGAAAGAGGAAGCATTACATAGTAGACAGAAAGCTCTGGTCAAACTTTAATACTAAAAAATATGAAAAGTAGATTCTGGTTTTCAACATGGCTATTTCTTCTTATTAGCTCCTCCCTTCTTTCTTAGAAGTTAAAAAAATGTTGGCCATGTCTGACAGCATGTGCCACATGCCAAACCTGTAGTTCACCATCTCTGCTAGAATCAGTCCTTTGGAGTCAAGATTGTTTGCTGCCCTGGTAGTAGTTCTTTTGGGGTGTTTTCTCAGTTGTGGTAGCCAACATTCTCTTGGTTTTGTTTACTTTGTCCTGCATCAATCACCTAAATCTTCACAGATTCCACTGGATTCTTCAGAGTCCTTGTTTTTTAGGATTCTGTGATACGTGTGTGCTAATACTTATTTATTCCTAATTTTGCTGCTTCCCAAAAAGTGCTTCCCATCCTCTTTACCTTATAACAAGGCCCAGATGTATTAATTAGGAGTAGTGGTGATTAATAAAGCTTTGATTTTTTTTTTTTCAGTTCTCCAAGATGCCAGCCAAACGCTTGAACAAGAGAAGTCCTCCAGCAGAAAATGCCACCATAGAAAGCAAAAAAGTAAAAGGTAATTAATTCATTTGAATGAGCCATTATTAAGAGCTTGCTGAATGCCAGGTGCTGTACAGGGATCCAAAATGATACTGTCCTCAAGAAGCTTACCACTTTATTAGGGTGGGGAAGCCACGTCTGCACACATCAGGATAAGAGATCAATGAGATAGTTCAAAGTAGACTTCTCGTATCATTCCATCTTATTGCCCCCCAAGAGCAATAGCTGCCTTTTGGAATGTTTGATGCTCCTACATATATGTTCTCTTAGCTCCCCCTGACCAGATACATCAGAATGGATGCGTCTGAATGTCAGAGCTGGGAAGATCTTTAAAACAGAAAGTATCAGAGCTAGGAAGACTTCCAGAACTCAGAATATCTGCTAGGAGGGTCTTGAACATGAGAAGTCAGAGCTGGGATGCCTTAGAATCCAGCATGTCAGAGCTGGAAGGGCCCTTAGAACACAGGATGTCAGAGCCGAGAGGGCCCTTAGAACACAGGATGTCAGAGCCGGGAGGGCCCTTAGAACCCAGGATATCAGAGCTGGTAAGGCCCTAGAACCCAGGAGGTCACAGTTGGGAGGGCCCTTAGAACCCAGGAGGTCAGAGCTGGGAGGGCCCTTAGAACCCAGGATGGGGCTTTAAAAACCATCCTAGTCTAATTTGCTCATTGTACTGATGAAAAAATTGAAGATCTCAGAGCGAGGGTCACACAGATAATTAATGGAAGAGCCAGAGCTGGTCTCTTTGTTCCCTATTTCAGACTCTTTTCACTTTGCCCCACTGAGGATGCATAAAGAGGGCCATCTCTATTTCCTATGCACACCATACAAACCTCTCTTTCCCCAGATGTGTAGGGGAGGTGGTGCATGAGGGGAGGGGAATGAGATATCCCCGGGGCCAGCACGGGGTTGGCTCTGTAAGCAGGATACTTTGTTCTTAGGGGAAGGTAGCAGGGAGGTACAAGGAATGCTGCCCCTGGGGTGAAAGGCCTCTCAACAGCTGGTAAACTTGACTCTGTTTCTTCCTAATGCCGGGGCAGATGCCAATCCACCAGTCACAAGTAAGAGCTGTAACTTCCTGATGTTCATCCTTTCCTTGCCCGCTCCTTGCCTGACCCCAGTTCTTCCAAACTACAGCTCAGCTGATCCTGACCCTTGGGCTTAGGGGGAGAGAGGTAGCAGCCACTGCTGTACCGTTGTCCTTCCTCCCCCCAGGTTCCCACTGCCATCCTGTCCCATTCCCAGGCCTGCCTGGTTCTAGACATCAATAACTGAGGGATGGGGATGGGGAGTGACAGTAAAACTTGGACTTGAGACCTTTCTGGAACTATTGACAGAGTTCTGGGCTCACCCACACCAGTACAAACATGATTATTCCCATTTTACAAGTGACTGAGAGTGAATGAGACAGTGACTTGCTGAAAGTCACCCTTGACAAAGGCAGGACTGTTTGTGGGAAGTCTCCTCATACCCACATCCAGTGCTCATGATATTCCCTTCCTGACTCCCACCCCTTCTGCTTCCCCTGATCGCCTGAGGTGGGCATGTCCCTTCAGCTGTTTTCATCTGCTCCCAGACTAGGGAATGAATTGAAGAAGAAAGAGGGGGTTGGTTTTGTTTTTTTGAATGAATTTTCTCTGAAATAGTTTTGGGGTCATGAGAGAAAAAGCCAGGACCAGCCAGCCCATAGAAGCTTTCAGCCACATTTCACTTAGGTGTATGTGGCTGTCCCCAGTTTCAGCTCTGAGCTCCCTGTGTTGAGCACAGGGTTAGGGCTATCCTATTGATTTCCCACCTCCACGCCTCTGCTCTTCTCACTGCCTTGAAGTCCCAACAACACTCACCACGTTGGATTCTGGGACTCAGCCTTCCATTCCCCTGAACTGTAATTGACTACCAGTTCTCTGCTTTGTGGCTGTGGCCCCCTCTCATGCCCCGAGTCTTTGGATTGTCAGGGAACTTTGGTCCCTTTAACCTAAAACGGGACCACTTAGGAAAATAAAACCACCCAAAATAATGAAAACTATTAAGTGGGATTCTAGTGCTGCCTCCCACATCTAGAACTGGCTGCCTACAGGTTTGTCTCTTCCAAGCAGAAATAGAAGCAGCTTTGGGCTCATCAGGCTGCCTGCTATTGAGAACTGCTTTTCTGCAAAAACTCCCAGTCAGGAGCTTGGCATCTTTGTCTGGTGCAGAGAAAAGCAGGTCCGTTCCTCTCCCGTCCTCTGAACATTTCCTCCCTTTTTTCTTTTCTTCCTTTCTTCTGGGCTGCAGTTGGCCACAGGTCTCACCGAACAGAAGCAGGCTTGGTGCTGACCCTAGGCCAGGGGGACGTGGGCCAGCTCGGCCTCGGGGAGCATGTGATAGAGAGGAAGCGGCCAGCCCTGGTCCCCATGCCTGAAAGCATCGTGCAGGCCGAGGCTGGAGGAATGCACACTGTGTGTCTAGGCAAGAGCGGTCAAGTGAGTATGCAGGGGATTGAGGGAAACTTCCCATACATTGGTGGAGATGAGCCTCCACCTTTCCCCACCATTGAGCATTGATGGGTCTCTAGCAGTGATGCATCCACAGCCACTAGTGAGGGCCCTTTGTGGCCCAGGTGATGGCTAGTAGTGGGCGAGTTTACAGACTGCTGCTGTGATTGAGCCAGTTACCCAGGTGGTGACTGCCTCGGACCTTCTCGGCCACCACACAGAATGCAGAGTAGCAGATGCTGAGGCCATGGCACAAACCTCGCTTGGGGCTGACAAGTGGACTTGTGTTCCGGGGACAGGTCTACACCTTTGGCTGCAATGATGAAGGTGCCTTGGGAAGAGACACGAGCGTAGAAGGCTCGGAAACGGTCCCGGGGGTAGTGAATCTGTCGGAGAAGGTGGTCCAGGTTTCAGCGGGAGACAGCCACACCGCGGCGCTCACTGAGGATGGCCGAGTTTTCCTCTGGGGCTCCTTCCGGGTAAGGCCATCATCCCGAGGTCTGGGGGAGGGAAGGCACCAGGCACAATGCTTATGTGAGAGTCTGAATCCCAGAGGAAGACAGTGATGGGTGCCCACCTTGAGACAGAGCCGGTGCCAGCTTTCCTGACATACAGGCTGCTGTTCTCTTGTTTGTACTTGTCTCTCAGGACAGGGGACCACCGAGGCAGGACAGTAATGGGGACTTAGATTGTAATTGAAATGCTATCTTTGGTCTTAATGATGTACAGTCTGGCGGGCAGGTGGATGACCAGCTGGAAACTTCATGAGTGGCAAAGGACCATCCAAACGGGCAATGCTGGAAGGGACAGTTCAGGAAAACTTCCTGTAATCCTTTTCATTTGGTATATTAAGACAGTTTTTTTGAGGCTTTTTTTATTACAATGCTGTTACTTCCAAATGATATCCCCTTCTCATAGTGCCCTCTCTCATAACAAAGAAACGACTAGATCACTGCTTTGATCCCAATTAAGGTGTCATTCTGCAAATCAAAGCTGCCATAGGAGATATCTCTAAGTGTCACGGGGACTTAGAAAATCCAAAGTTAATATCATCTAGATTGTACTTTTATTTATTTTGTTAAACATTTCTTAGTTATGTATTCATCTGCCTCTTACTGCTCTGTTTCTTGTTTGACACTTCTTCCCCTTGGAATCACAAGGTTCCCTTAATCTTGCTGAATTCTTCTTAGTCATTTCCAATGCCACAGTAACAGGCTATTATCCTCATGTACTTAGATGTTACTGTGGGAGCAACCTTTCTCCAGCCTCTCACCTCCCATTTCTGCTTGGCTTTTTGCTACTACAAATATTGGTGCTGTCAATATTTGTACTAGGAGGTGGGCCTCTGAATTTGACTCCTTGGGATATATTGAGGGGTGTGAGGTAGAGTGTACAGTGTGCTGGCCTGGAAGTTGTGGGATTAACTTTTGCTTCAGACCTCCTGAGGATGACATAAGGATCAGATGAGATGGTGTCTGTAAACCTGGAAGTGTTAGGCAAAGCGAGCTACTATTCTCCACATAGCCATAGGACTGTGCTGCAGCTGCACCTAAGATTGGTTATAGTTTCTAGTGTAGATCTTTCCAGTGTTGTTCCAAACTGTTCTCTAGAACAATAGGTCTGAGAAAGCTTCCTGTAGTTGGTGACCAGAGCTGGGATTTAATCAGGGAGGGAAGAGGCATGGGGCAAGTAGAAGGGAGGAGGGTGGTTCGTACTCCAGTTATGTGGGCTGGGCCAGGACGCTAGCAAGAATGATGTTAAATCTAGGGAGAGAGCCTGGTGAAGGAGGAAGAAGCAGTCATAGACACATTTTCTTCCTACCCCTACTCACAGGACAATAATGGAGTCATTGGCCTCTTGGAGCCCATGAAGAAAAGCATGGTTCCTGTACAGGTCCAACTTGATGTTCCTGTGATCAAAGTGGCATCAGGTAAATGCAAAATCCTGAATGAACCCTGCCTTTCTCATTCCCCCCACCAAGCAAGATTGAGATTTGTAGAAGTATAGAATGGCCTGGGACCAAGAATTTGTAGGGTCTTAGAATGTTTGTAGGGCCTTGGAGCCCAGGATGTCAAAGCTGGGAGGGACATGAAGGAGCTCACATTTAGCCCAGCGTGCTCCTTTTGCAGGTGAAAGTGCAGATGGAAGAGGGCTTGGCAGGGGTCAGTGAAAGCACATGTTGAGCTAAAATGAATATCTCAGGTCAGGAGAAGGAGCCTCCCCAGATGAAGCTCTGGCCACATTTTAGGCTACCTGGTATCCCCAAGTTGTCCTTCTCTCTCCTTCAGGCAATGACCACCTGGTGATGCTGACAATAGATGGCAATCTGTACACGTCTGGCTGTGGGGAACAGGGCCAGCTGGGCCGGGTGCCCGAGTTCTTTGCTAATCGTGGGGGCCGAAAAGGACTTGGTAAGTGACTTGGGCAGAGTTGGCCCTAAGGACACAACTGAGACCTTTTTTTATGGACATCTTAGGTTCTGGAAAACATCTCCTAGCTCTGTGTTCCCTTACCTCCTTCGATACCTTTCTATCCTCTTTGGGCTGAGCCACAGGGTTGAATAAGTAGAAGAAATCCTAATGGCTCAAAGAAAATCCTTTGGCTCAAAACATTGGGCCTTTGGGAGGCTTGTGTCTGTGTTGGGATATAATTAAGTATCTGGGCTGAAATGACCAAACTATGGTTCACAGAGTTGAAAATGAGGGAGGTGAGAGAAGGTTCTGGTCCCTATGTTCTCTTACCACCCAAGAGTGAGTAGAGTGTCCTGCAGGGCCACCCCAGAGATGACCAAGAAAGAGGTTGATTGTCCTCTTACCCAGCACTTCCCTTTCCCCTGTACTCTTCCTGTTCCCCATGCTTTGTTTCCTCCCTGCCCCTATCCAGATCGATTGCTGATCCCTCAGTGTGTGCTCCTGAAGTCCAGGGGCCATCGGGGCTCCGTCCTCTTCCAGGACGCCTTCTGTGGTGCCTATTTCACCTTCGCTGTCAGCCGCGAGGGCCATGTTTATGGCTTTGGCCTCTCCAACTACCACCAGCTTGGTGAGTCTGTGGGCCCTTCCTGGGAATGGGTCTGTGGCCCAGGTGCCTGAGACATCCCCCGATCTGCCCATAGCTTGTCTGAGACTTCTTTCTCAGTCCGGCTTTTCCTCCTCCTTCCTTTCTCTCAGTCCTACTTAACCCTGTTGGCTCTCAAGGACCCTCTGCAGGAGGTGAGAAGGTAGAGTCATAGCCTCGTCCTGATAAGGTTATGTGACTTGCCCAGTGTCATATAGCTAGTGCCATTGTAGTGGGATGTAGCTCTCCTTCTCAGCCCAGAGTTCTTTATATTTTATACCAGGGGTCCTCAAACTACGCCTGTGGGCCAGATGCAGCAGCTGAGGACGTTTATCTCCCTCACCCAGGGCTATGAAGTTTCTTTATTTAAAGGCCCACAAAACAAAGTTTTTGTTTTTACTATAGTCCGGCCCTCCAGCAGTCTGAGGGACAGTGAAGTGGCCCCCTATTTAAAAAGTTTGAGGACCCCTGCTTTATACTGTCTGACATTGTAGTGGATTGACTTTGGGAGACAGGCTCCCACTGGGAATGCAGCTAGTCCATCTGCCTCAGCCTGTTGGGCTCCTTATGCAAGCACCCAGCATAGTCTATCTCTGAGCTCTCTGGGACTAGATACCAGAGGAATGAAGCTGGGGCTAAGCCAGCCAGGGAAGGAAGCCAGGGTGGGGATTTCCATTGGCCAGGGATATGAGAAGCTGATTCTTCAGCTTTTCAGCCTATTTTATGTTAGGAACCTCCTCTTAATTTGGCAGACTGGAGAAATCAGCCAACCCTATCTCAGAATAATGTATTATTTTAATATGTGAAATAAATTGGTAGATAAGGAAAATAAATATTGAAATGCATTTACCTAATTTAAAAAAATATATATGCAACAGTACATTAAGTAAAAAAAGCATTTCAAATATGGGCAATATTTTAAAGATAAATCAATGTGAAGATTTTTGTTTTTGATTTCTGTTGGCAAAAATTGTAGTGTTGATTATATTCCCCTTGGTTTGTCACCTCTGTTCATTATAGAAGGAAATTTTAAAATTTCAGTTAAAGGTTAGTGAAAATAAAGTAATATTTTTTTGACCCATATTCACAGACCCCAGCTTAAGAACTGCTGTAAAACTAATAAACTCCATGATGTTGCAAGAAGATTGCAATTACATTGGAAAGTCTAGGGTCTTCCTCATTGAAAAACCATCTCATTGTAAAAATTCCTTGAAACTGTTTTAGATCTCCCTCCCTGTCTTCATCAGCCCCTCTTTATTCAATCTTCACCTTTTGGTTCCCTAAGACATAGTCCTAGGTCTTAATAAGGCCCTATGTTTTAGGCTTGGTAGCATGAATTTTAGCTGCCCAGGAATGCTCTCTTTTCCAGCATGGTTTTCAGAGGGCTCACTGACTCTGGTAGTCTTGCTTCACCCAGTGCTGTATTTTTGTGGGCTCCATTAATAATATCAGTCGGGATGTCTTTAAAGTTTCTGTCCCTTCTGGAAGCAGGGTTGAAGTCTCAGGCTGCTATAAAATGTCGAAGCTCTAAGGGAAAGAAAGCCTGGCAGGAGTCAGGTCGTAGAGATCCAATAGGGGCAGGAAATGGCCTCCATCCTTCTCTCCTGGTGTCCCTACACAGAGCATTTCTTAATCTAAGGTCCATAAACTTGGGTTTCTTTTATTTTGGTAACTGCATCACAATATGGTTGGTTTCCTTTGCATTTTATCCTTGTGCATGTTATTCTGAAAAGGGGGTGGTGGGCTTCATGAGACACTGTCACTGGAATCTGTGATGCATCAAAAGTAAAAAAACGCCTGCTACAGCAGTCAGGTGCTGGGCTGCTGCCCCTCTTAGCTGGGAGCTCTTGTCAGCACGTGGGGCCCTACCTAGCAATCTGCATACAGGCCCATCAGGAAGGAGGGGCCGTGACCTTAGGGAAGGTGGGCAGGGGCCACAGGACTCCTGCCTGCCATCTGACTTGGTGTTTCCCCTTAGGTACTCCAAGCACAGAGCCTTGCTTTGCTCCCCAGAGCCTGACATCGTTCAAGAACTCCACCAAGTCCTGGGTGGGCTTCTCTGGAGGGCAGCATCACACAGTCTGCTTAGACTCAGAAGGTGAGCTGCTCTGGTCTGCTCCCCACACCTCAGGCTGTTAATTTTGGAATTTGAAAGGCCAACCAGCCAGCTCCCCAATATTTATTAACCACTTCCTATATGGCAGCCACTGTCCTGGCTGCTGGATATACAAGTATAGGGTTGGGCATTCTCTGTCTGACCTGGCTCCCCACCCCTACCCCAACAGCTTCTCCAGAGTCCCTCAAGTGACAAGCCTGAGGTTTAGGAGGTGTAATTCCTTGGGCTCTCTCTCTCTGGGGTACTATTCATTTCCTTATGGGACAGCTGAATCCACCAAAGGTGCTGAATCATTGTTTCTTTCATGTGACCCAGCCTTTCCCTCTTCCTGCCGCTTCTCAGGGTCACAGGATGGCAGGCCCTGATCCTGGGAAGGGGCACACTAAGGTTGGGGGGAGCAAGGTCAGGGGTCTCACTCTCCATCATTCCTCCTAACTCCAGGTAAAGTGTACAGCCTGGGCCGGGCTGAGTACGGACGACTGGGCCTCGGGGTAGGCGCCGAGGAAAAGAGTTGTCCCACCCTCATTCCCAAACTGCCCCCTGTCTCGTCGGTGGCCTGCGGGGCCTCTGTGGGCTATGCCGTCACCAAGGATGGTGAGTCAGTGCCTTGGCCGGCCCTCCTGGATGCCTTGTGAGCCTGGCGGGCTGGGAGGTGGTCTCTGATCCAGTTTCTGCCCTTCAGGGACTTCCAGACAGAAGGGAAACTATGCGTTAGGCCACGTGATTGTCCAGGCGGGGATCGGGGTGAAAGTGTCCCAGGAGTAGGGGGCTGGGGGAAGACTTAGGGGTAGAAAGTCAGTAGACCCACAAAGTCATTCAGACTAGTAAAGCCTTAAAGTGGTGGGAGCTCGTGTCTTGGGGAAGTCTTGCGCTAAGGGTGTTTGTGCTGGGGTGAGCCCTGGTCTTGGAGCTCTGGAGCTATTGGTGAGGGGGGAGGGGTGGGGTGCATGGGCATTTGGGATCGGGCACAGGGCACTCACTTTTCCTCCCTACAGGTCGAGCCTTTGCTTGGGGCATGGGCACCAACTTCCAGCTGGGCACGGGAGAGGATGAAGACGTCTGGAGCCCAGTAGTGATGTCAGGCAAGCAGCTGGAGAACCGGGTCGTTTTGTCAGTGTCCAGCGGAGGGCAGCACACGGTCTTACTGGTCAGAAACAAAGAGCAGAGTTGATAAAACCCTTAATGAAACTGTCTGCTCTCCCTGCCCCCTCCTCCATGGGACAGACACGACTCCTTCAGCTGTCGCCGGAAAGCCTCCCTCTACAAACCTTGACCTGCCCCTCTAGCAGCAAAAAGTGAATCTTGGCTCCTTTAGGGAATCATCTGGGAACATCAGGATGAAGGGATTGCATTAAAATACGCAAGGAATGAATGAATGGACACTTCCCACCTCAGAGCTGCTGCCCTCTTGTCTGTCTGATCCTCCTCCCCTTTGAGACCCCTCCTCCCCGGCTGACTTTGGGTTAGTGATCCGTGGAAGAATGTGATGGGAGCCCCTACAGGTTCTGTCTCCCATAACTCCTCCCCACACCACCGAGAAGCTGAGGCTTTCTCCCTTGGGATGTCCAGTTCCCATGATTTAAAGTCATCAGAACATTCACTGAACAACTGGCTTTGTCTTCTCCCTCAGTCTCTGTATCCACATCTGTTGTCATTCCCCTTCCTCATCCATCTGGGGCTCTCAGTTAAGGACAAGACTTGCCCACTTGCCAGAAGGGGAACCGGGACAAAGTTTACTCCCAAAACCTTAACCAGGTATCTCAGCCCAGATCCCCTAAAAAGGTGCCTGGGTGGGCAAAGGAGACACTTGATGGGTGGCTGCAGAAAGCTTGGGGTACAGACCTAGCCACTTCCCTTGGCTCACAACTTGCTCCAGGATGATGAGTGTCCAGGCCACAGAGATAGGGCAAGGCAGACCCAGGAAAAGGAATTTATTCCCACAATGCAGCCCGGCTTAAACAGACTTCATTCATCATTCCCCTCAGACCAGTCTGATGCCATGCCGCCCAGTGATTCTTGCAGGCAGATTCCAAACACCACGAATGGCAATTGTGTTTTCTTGGGAAAGAGAACTATCTTTTTATGAATTAATTTTTATCAGTATGAAAATGAAAGGGGCACAGAGATGAGGGGTAGTCAGGGGACTGGTTCTTGGAGGAGGGGAACATCAATTTGTACAGTAGCTCAGAAAAGTTTTGCCTTTTTTTTTTTTTAAAGTGTTTAAAAGTATTTTGGTCAGGGAGAGTAAGATCTTTTAACAGTAAATAAATTTTGAGGGTTTTTTTAAATTTTATTTTAAGGAATGGGTCTGTTCTTATCTTTGCTCCATAAAGGGGTAAAGTTTGCAGTGAGGGCAGGGAAAGTGAGGGGTTTCTGTCCTTCTGAATCTTAGCATCTAAGATGACTATTTCTCCAAGTCTCTTGGCCTCAGATGAGCTTTACAGACAGTCCTGGGTTGGCAGTCATTAAAATGAATATTACTTGAAGTCAATCCATCTAGGGGCACACTAGACTGGTGCCAAGGGCCCCGTAGCTGTGCTTGCCCATCCCCATTCATTGCTTAGGTGGGGCCTGGCTACTATTGTGGAAACATTAACATAGATCAGAAGTTCTGGTACTACCACTTGGCTTTCTGTTTTTAGGCATAATTTTACTTTCTGGGCCTCAATTTTTGTGAAATCTTATTATAGAACTGGATGGTGTCTTTTCTAAACCCCTCATTTCATAGGGGTGAGAACTGAGGCTTTAGAAAATGTGTTGATCCATTCAAGATGACACAGCTAGTCATTGGTAGAGCTGGGATTCTAATACAGAGTCCATTGAATTAAAATTCTGAACTATTTTTTCTCTCTTCCTATGCTTTCCTTGCTTTCAACATGAGAATAGTCACAGTTGTCCCATTCATCTGCTGGAAACATTAAAAGAGGATGGTTTAGAGACCATAGAATACTGTGTTGCCATAGAGAGATTTATTGCAATTTTCACTTTAAAATACTAAGCAGGAGTAAGGTAGATGTCACAAGTCATGGATGAACAACATTTATAGCTGGAAAGGATTTTGGCTCTAGTCCCACCTCTCATACTCCATAGGAACAAGCTGTTTTGGCAGACTGAGTCCAAAGCCCAGGAGGACTTCCCAGCTGAGGAATGCTTGATCATTGTGTGTGTCCAGAAGAGATGAGGGCCTTCCTACTAAATCCAACCCCAGGAGAAATGCTAAACTCACCAAGAGAACCAAAGTCCATTTTTAGTGCATCTCAAGTCTTATAGTCGGTCTCCAGTCTAAGCAACTTAAACCCTTCATTAAGTTAGGGGGATATCCACAATTGCTGATCTAATGGTCCTGTTCAGTTCTCTTTGGGAAGTAGCCTGACAGATTGGAAGAAAATTATAAATTCTAGTTCTGTCCCTGCTGGGTTGAGTGAGATCAGTAACCTAGGGAACCCGCTATGTGAAGACTCCAGGGAAAGTTCTCCAGCATGTTTGGGAGGCCAAACACTTAAACTTCTGTTCCCATTTTGGTCTGACCTGATAGGCCATGGAGTATCTGGCTTTACATTTCTGGTCTTTGCTGGGCATGACTAGGATTTCTGTGGGGGCTGGTAAAGTGGCTGCGAAGGCCGGACTTGGGCTGAGCTCCAATCCTGCTGGTGGGGCAGGATAAGTGGAGATCCTCGGGAGCTGGGGGATTGTCTTTGAGTAACTTCTTGATTTGGGGTAAGTTATTGAAAGGGTTAACCTAGCAGCTTTCTAAGAATTGATATCTACATTACAGATTCTTGTTTATTCATCTGTAAAACACAGGCAATATCTTCCTGGCTCCTCTTGAAGGGCTGGGAGATCGCCATGGCTGTGAAAGTGTTCTTTGCTTAAGATAATTTTCCATTATAAAGTGGCTAACAAAATACAACCAGTCAAACATCGAGGAAAGAAATCCCCAACAAAACCATGGAATCCAAATTATTTTTTCAAAAAATACATAAATATTACAAAATGATAACAAACCTTATGTTTGGTGTCTCCTTTTTTAAAAAAAGTTTGTCACTTTTTCACATGTTCTTATTCCTGCATGTTCTTATTCCATTGGAGGCAGCTTAGTGAGAAAAGTTGGGTTTTATTTGTAGCCACGGATCACTGGTGGCAAGCCTCAGATTTCTCATCTCCAAAATAGGGATAATGTCTACTACCTGAGATATGGAGACAACATATACAAGTATACAAGTACTTATAAAGTACTTGTGCACTAGTCAGTAAGCATTTATTAAGTATTTAAATCTCAGGTGCTGTGATAAGTACTGAGGATACGAAGAAAGGGGGAAAAGAGGGTCTTCCCTACTCTCAAGAAGCCCACATTCTGGTGGGTGGAATCACTTCAAATTGCACATAGAGGATAGATATATATATATGTATGTATGTATGTATGTATATGAATAATAGATGGAAAGAAATCTCAGAGGAGACTGGGAAGTCTGAGCAGGCTGGGAATAGTTTGAGCTGAATCTCAAAGCCAGAGCATCCAGAAGCAGAGGGAAATAGGGAGGACATTCAAGGTTTGTGGAATAATTAACACAAAATTTATGGAATATGAAGAACAAGTCAATCATTTTAGCTAGATCATGATGTGTAAAGGGCAATAAATGATATAGACTAAATATCAAGTAGGAGAGTTCATCTTTGAACTTATAGTAATAGGAAGCCATCGAAATTTATTTAGCGCTAAGGGAAAGGGATGGGTGTAGGTTTTAAGGGTCAAATGTATTTTAGGAAAATTATTTTGGCATTTGTGTGAAGGAAAGATTGGAGTGGAAAGAAATTACGCCAAGGGATTAGTTAGAAGGCTCTGTCAGTGGTCCAGGAGAGGTGATGAGAAAGTTTCCCCCCCTCCCCCAAGATATTGTATATGTGGAATAATAAAGAGTAGAAGATCGCACTTAGTTTGTGTACTTAGGTGCCTAAGAGCATGATGGTGCCCTCTGGTCATAAGAACCTTAACAATATAATTACTAATAGCTAACATAACAATATCAAAGAAGAAGAGAGGATTTGCAGGGAAAGGGAATGAATTGTTTTGAATATAACAAGTTTCGGATATCTATAAGGGGTCCAATTTGATATTTCAAAAAGTATTTGATGAAGTGGGACAAACTCAGAAGAGATGAGAGATGGATACATACCTCTGGGAATCATTGTATAGAGACAATAATTGAACACATAGGTGCTTATGAGATTAGGTTAAAAGAACAAAACAAAGAACAGTCTTGGGGGAGAAACTTGCATTTTCCCAAAGTTAATAGACATTGACATTATTGAAGATCCAACAAAAGAGAATGAAAAGAATAAGTCAAGTAGAACCAAGAGAGCAGAATCAAAAAAACAGAAGAGTATACGGGAGAGCAAGGTCAAATGCTGCAAAGATCAAAAAGCGTGTAATCCAAAGATGAGACTTGACAAGCAGTGATCAATGACAGAACAAGAGAAGAAAGCATTCAAGTATAGAAGATATGGTAGAGTTGAACTGATTTGTGAAGAGGTCAGGATATTTAACAATTTAATATTTTATTTTTTCTGTTACATGTAGATAACGCTTAACAATAAAGCAATTTTTTTAAAGCACCAATAAAAGAAAGAATCACAGAAAAGCAGGATTTTATTAGGAACTTAAGAAAATGTCAGGTCATTAGTTTTTTTTGTTTGTTTGTTTTTTGTTTTTTTCAGTCTTCTCTGACTGGCAGAGAGAGTAGATGAGGAATGGTTTGTCATTTTCTTCTGCAGCTCAATTTTCAGATGAGGAAACTGAGGCAAACAGGGTGAAGTGACTTGCCCAGAGTCACAGTAAGTATCCGAGGCTGGATTTGAACTCAGGAATATGAGTATTTCTGATGCGGATTTAGCACTGTGCACTATGCCGCTCCCTGGCGGACCGAAGAAAAAGCCAGCTGTAGATAATAGGCAATTAATACACTTGCAATTTCATGAACACCCTCCTATCATCTTTTTCTATTATATTAAATATTTGGAAAGGCCCATGTTATTTGACGTTTGTTATAGATCCAAAATTTAAAAAAAAAATGTATCGATCATGCCAGGAGCTATCCAATGTAATCCTCGCCAGGTCTTGCAGCCATCCTCGATCTGCCCACCCAGGATCAAGGGGCCTATACGGGCCACTCCCTTCAGTGAATCTTCTCCAAGTCCCGCCCCCAAAATGCGCGCAACCCGTTACACATTCTAACCCTCCCGCCCGGAAATGGAAGCTTGACCCCGCCCCTAAAGGTCAGCCTCTGAACATCCAGGCCCCTCCTATTCGGTGTAGAGTCTGGCTTCGCCCCGCCTCCTCCCCGCTCGAGGAAACTACGGCGGGCGTCAGGGCTGAGCATGCGCTCTCAGCGACAGCGCATGTTCAGTGGCGGAGACCGGCTCTGTGCGTGCGCGGGCGGCGCCTCGGCCTCCGAGAGCCCTGGGCCGCGCGGGGTCGCGCGGGCATGGCGGCCTCTCTGTGGATGGGGGACGTAAGTGAGCACGCATGAGCAGGCAGAGGGTGTGCGGGCGGAGCTGTGGGCGGGCTGGGTGCGGGGGCATAGGGTGTCAGGGGCTCCCCCTCAGTAGGTGGTGTTTTGAGCCGAGAGTCGCCTGGGGGATGGGAGCGACTTGGGTTCGAATCTCTGCCTTGGCTCTTCCTTCTTAAGTCTTCTCCATGCCTCAGCTTCTTCCTCTGTAAAATGGGCTCTTGTGGCAATGAGTGCAAAAGACTTTGGGTCGCACTTCCTACTGTCCTTGTCCATTAACGATTTTCGGATTAATAGGGTTGAGTTCCGGACCTTGCGCCTGAAAGAAGGATGCTCGTCCCAAGGAGATGTAGGTGGCATTCTGACAGTTATAATAGTCCACAGAGAGAGAATCTATTAAATGCTTACTGTATACGGGATGGAGCATTTATTAAACACCCACAGTATTCCAGGCAATGTCCTGAGAGATGGGGCGGGCTGGCGCCAGAAAACCGAACAGTGCCTACTTTCCTGGGGAGAACCCTAATGGTTCTCAAGGCCTGGCCCCCTTCCTGTCTTTTCTGGCATTTATCCATGATTATCCTTCAGCCGCAGAGGACCCTCACCCACCTACTTGCGTGTCCAAACTCCAGACCTTTTCCCCTGGTCATTGCCCAGTTGCCCTCCTCAGAGAGTCTTAGCTTTGATTTGAGTCTTAGCTTCCTCAGCTTCTTTCAAGATAGCACAGTCCCACGTTTGCAAGAAACTTTCCTTCTCTGTCCTCCCACCCCTAGTTCCTTGCTGTTCGTGCCTAGTTATTTACATCCGGACTCCCCTGCTAGAAAGTGAGCTTCTTGGCTTACTCATTCCATCTGAGAAGCAATTTGAAATTAATGCAAAGGGGCTAAAACCTTTTTGACCCAGAGATTCCATTGAAAGGTTTACATCCCCAGAAGGTCCCCACAAACACCCAGCTATTTATGCAGCACTGTTTTTGCCGCATCAAAGAATTGGGAGGAGAAGTAGTTGCTCATCGATTGGAGAAGAATCTAAGCACATTGTGGTCTGTGATTGTGATTAGGATATTAGCATGAAATATTACAGAGCCTTAAGAGGTGAGGAGCACCGGGGTGCATAGAGAGCCTGAGTCCAGATGACCCTGGTCCAGTCACTGCATGCTGATCGCAATTATCCAATGAGCTAATTTACGTGTGTGGCACTGCTAAAATCCAAGATAAATGGAGCAGAGCCGGGAAAGTCACAGCAATGAAAATGGAAAGAATCACTACCAAAAATGTTAAAATATTATTAAATTACAAAGCACAAACATGGCGCCAAAGAAGAGATGAAAACACACCCTTAACCTACTCCTTTGCAGACAATGAATATATTTTTAGATCCTTCACCCTTGTGAAGGCTGATTTTTTTTTTTTTTTTTTTTTTTTTGTCTTTAAATACGTTTTTGGTTATACAGGCTAGTTCTCTGGGAGGGGGGAGCAAAGGGAATACTGGAAGATATTTTGGTGATATAA
Source organism: Antechinus flavipes (assembly GCF_016432865.1). NCBI lineage: Eukaryota > Metazoa > Chordata > Mammalia > Dasyuromorphia > Dasyuridae > Antechinus > Antechinus flavipes. The sequence continues at coordinate 575,496,778 of NC_067400.1, read as the reverse complement.
AAAAAGACCAAAAAACATTTATTTTTTGAGGAATGTGAACTCTCTGAGGAGGATACGTTTACTTGTCTTTTTGTTTACTTTGATGAGTTTACTTTGTTTTAGTACATAGTAAGCACTTAATAAATGCTTGCAGATTGATGAATTGGTTAATTGAATTTGTTAAGCATTGAATTAGAAGCTGAAAGAGAAATAACTCCTTTCAGAAGCTTATATTCTACAGGAAGTAGATGACTACTAGTCTGTAAATGCAAAGAAAATATAAAATGTGAGAGGAGACACTAATAACTGAAGAAACCCAGAGGGCCTCCTGTAGGAGATGGTACTAACCTGAACCTCAAAAAGAGGCAGAGTTTGAAAGTTCATAAACTATTTTATAGGTTAGCTGTTTCCTTTAATTCTCACACAAAATACTTTACTTTTTCTCATTGGATCCTTTGCACAAGCCTGTAAAGTAGCAATTAGACCCATTTTACAGATGAGGAAATTGAGATTAGGAGAGGTTAGCATGAGCTTGCTAGGACCACACACCTAGTAAGGTTTAAAAATGAGATTCAGAATCAGGATTCCTGTTTTGAAGTCTGTTTGGTCTTGGGAGGTAGACATTTCAGGTATTATTTCTATGTTTCAAATGAGGAATGTTCCAAGAAGTTGGGTCCATGGCAGTGTTGAATAAGGCAGGCCTGGCCTCTCTCTGCTACTAAGGGGTGCGAGAATGAGAGAAGAATGGGAAAAAATGGGAGGGAAAGGGCCTTAGGAGAAATAGGGGGTATTTCCCCTTTGGTTTTCCTAACAGTGCTGCTTTTCTTGTAGCTGGAACCCTACATGGACGAGAACTTTATCTCGAGAGCCTTTGCCACCATGGGAGAGACTGTGCTGAGTGTGAAAATCATCCGCAACCGCCTCACTGGGTACTGTATTTTGCAAACTGCTTCTGTTATGAGGATTCTGCAGTGGTTTCTTGATGTTCTCTTCTCACATCCAAATCACTTCCCAATCACTCCTCCTCCCTAGTAGAACGCTCCTTTGTAATAAATGAATAGGCTCAAGCAAAATGGATCAGTGTGGTCAAAGCTGAAAAGGTAGGTCTCTTCTTACCCCGTCCTGCACCACTACTCTTCAAAGAGGTCAGAGGACACTAAAGCAGTCAGCAAACAGCTGAGGTGGAACTTGAATCCAAGCCTCTCCCTTTTATCTTCACCAAGCTGTATCTCTGTTTCACTTAATTTTTTATGAACTTTTTTTCAAATCAACACCCCTACTTCCCTACTCCCACATACACTCCCAATGAAGAAGCAAAGAAATTAAAACTCCCACTGAAACATATTGTGGAAAAACTTTTACTGTTTGAGCCTAATTCTGCATAGATAAGAGCCCAGACCTGTTGCTTAGAGACCAATTCATACTTTGGCCATGTCTGAGAACATCCTGCTCACCATTTCCCACAGGACAATAATATTCCACCATAATCACATACCAGTTTATTCAGTTATTTTCCAGTTAGTGGGCATCCCCTCAATTTCCAATTTTTTGCCCTGAGAAAAGAGCTATTATATTTTTGTACATATAGGCCTTTTTTTTTTTTTTAATCTCTTTTGGGATACATGCCTAGTAGTGATGTTATTAGATCAAAGGGTATGCGTGATTTCACGGCCCTTTGGGCATAGGTCATATATTTTGATCAATTAATGTCAATTGGGGAATGGCTTTTTCTTATATATATATAAATGTGACTCGGTTCCCTATACATTTGACAAATGAGGCCCTCATCAGAGAAACTAGTTTCAAAATTCTTTTCCCAATTATTATTGCCAACTGAATTTCCCATCTGTTTATTCTGTTCTCCCTTTGCTTTCATTCTGTTCAAATTGGCCATGTCCAAAAAAGATACTCCAATCCCAACTCTTGAGTCTGTCATCGAGACATTTCTCGATCAGGAGCTGGGTAACATGTTTCATCATGAATCCTCTGGAATTGTGGTGGACTGTTGTGTTGATTGGGGTTTCTAAGCCTTTCAAAGTAGTTTGTTCTACAAAGTAAATTGTTCTGTTGGTTCTGCTCACTTCACTTTGCTTCAGTTTGTACAAATCTTCCCAGGTTTTTCTGACACCATCCCCTTCATAATTCCATATAACATGGTAATATTTCATCCCAATCATATACCTTATTCATCCATTTTCCAGTTGATGACTATCCCCTCAGTTTCCAATTTGTTGCCATCACAGAAAGAGCTACTATAAATGTTTTTAGACCTATAGGTCGTTTTCTCTTTTATTTGAGGCATAGACCCCAGATGGTATTACTAGGCCCATTGATATGCACTTTAATGGCTCATTTGGGACCTAGTTCCAAAGTGCTCTCCAGAAGGTTTCCACCAGTTCACAACTCCATCAGTAGTCTATGAATATACTTGTTTCCCCACACAGCTCATCCAGCATGTCATTCTCTTTTGCTGTCAGCTTTGCCAATTTAGTGGGTGTGAAGTGGTCCCTCAGAGTTGCTTTCATTTATATTTCTCTAAAGTATTAGTGATTTAGAGCATTTTTTCATCTGGCTATTGGGTTTTTCCTCAGAAAACTGTCTATTTCCTATGATCTCCAGTAACAGGAAACTCACTACCCTACAAGCACATTATGATTGAATAACTATATTTAGGAAGTTCTTCCTCATATTGAACTGAAATCTGCCTGTCTGCAACTTCACAGAACCATAGATCTAAAGATGGATAGGACCTCAGAATATTTAGGCCAATTCTCTCATTTTATTTTTTTCCTTGTCAGTTTTGAAATGAGGAAATGGAGTCACAAGTGGGTTAAGTGACTTGCTCAAGATCACAAAGGTAGTATGCATCATATTTGAACTCAGGTCCTCCACTAGTCCCTATAGCCTTTTAGCCATTTTCATTTCCATTAGCATTCTCAGATAGAACCAGAACAGAGAGAAGGGAAACCTTAAGTGAATAAGTGATTACTCTTTTCTGGACCTCAGTTTCTCCAGCTGTCAAATAAGAGTGATTCCCGAGTTCCCTTCCAATTTTAAACTGAATAATTTCTTCAGAGCTTTATACTTTTCAAAGCTTTGCATAAGACTTTGTAGCTAGAAGGTTGATAGTTGAAGGGAGAGACCTTTGGGCCTGGAGTCAGAAGGACCTGAATTCAGTCAGCCCCAGACACTTAATAACTTTGTGACCCCTTAGTCAAGTCACTTAATCCTGTTTATCTTAGTTTCTTCATATGTAAAATGAGGAAAAGCACCTACCTCCTGGGAGTGTTGTGAGAATCAAATAAGACAATATTTTTAAAAGTGTTTAGCGTGGTGTCTGGCCCATAATAAGTGTTATATAAATGTTTGCTATTTATTAACTATTGGCTATGTGGCCCTGGTAAAAATCATTTAATCACTGACTACCTTAGTTGCCTTATCTGTAAAAAGGAGATAATAATAGCATTTACCTCCCAGAATTATTTTGAGGATCAGATGAGATAATATTTGTGAAGTGCTTTGCAAAACTTAAAGTGCAATGATAGCTGAAAAAAATGATCTGTACAAAGTTGGGTGGGAAAGGTATAACTAATCAGCAATTCATGTAAAAAAGCTCTGAGGCTCTTAGGGGACTGCAAGTACAATGTGACTTAACCATGTAATGTGGCAAGCAGAAAAAAATGCTCATTGATCTTAGGCTGCATTGTTTAGAGTTCATATTCAGGAGGAAGGAAATGATAGTCCTGCTTTAATTTGTGGTGGCCAGATACATACCTGGAGACCTTTCTTTCTGAGTGCCTTGTTTGAAGAAGGTACCTTTTTTTTTTTTAATTTTATTTATTTTTAATAGCTTTTTATTTAGAAAATATCTGCATGGGTAATTTTTCAACATTGACCCTTGCAAAATCTTCTGTTCCAAATTTTCCTTCTTTCCCTTCTCTCCCTCCCCTAGATGACAGGTAGTCTAACACATGTTAAATACGTTAAATCCAATATATGTATACATATTTATACAGTTATCTTGCTGCACAAGAAAATCAGATCTAGAAAGAAAAAAAAAACCTGAGAAGGAAAACAAAAATACAAGCAAACAATAACAGAAAGAGTGAAATGCTATGTTGTGATCTACACTCATTTCCCATAGTTCTCTCTCTGGGTGTAGCTGACTCTTTTCATTACTGAACAACTGGAACTGGTTTGAATCATCTCATTGTTGAAGAGAGCCACGTCCATCAGAATTGATCATTGAAGAGTTTTGTTGCTGTGTATAATGATCTCCTGGTTCTGCCCATTTCACTCAGTATCAGTTCATATAAGGCCTCTCTGAAATCATCCTGCTGGTCATTTCTTACAGAACAATAATATTTGATGATATTCATATACCACAACTTATTCAGCCATTCCCCCACTAATGGACATCCATTCAGTTTCCAGTTTCTGGCTATTACAAAGAGGGCTGCCACAAACGTTTTTGCACATTTAGGTCCCTTTCCCTCCTTTATAATTTCTTTGGTATATAAGCCCAGTAGAGACATGGCTGGGTCAAAGGGTATGCACAGTTTGGTAACTTTTTGAGTATAGTTGCTCTCCAGAATGGCAGAATCTGTTCACAATTCCACCAATAATGTGACTTGCTCAAGATCACATCCCCTCCAGCATTTGCCATTATCTTTTCCTGTCATCTTAGCCAATCTGAGAGGTGTGTAGTGGTGTCTCTGAGTTGTCTTAATTTGCATTTCTCTGATCAATAGTGATTTGGAGCACCTTTTCACATGACTAGAAATAGTTTCCATTTTTGAAGAAGATACCTTTACCAGTTAAGAGTTTATGCAAAGAAATGACCAGAAACTAGAGATCACACACAAGGACCACATAGGGATCATTTGAAGACTGAGGGGAGCAGGCTAGTGATAGCAAAGAAGAATGAGACTTCTACTTGGATGCAGAAGACAGAACAAGGGACAATTGGGGGTTGTTGCAAAGAGACAGGTTTTAGCTTAACAGGCCCCAGCATATTAATTGCAGAGCTGTCTCAAAGCAGAACAGCCTGGCTTGGGAAGGAGTGGATTCTTCCTCCCTGCAAATATTTGGTGCAAGTTAGATTCATGATCTTGTGGTTGGATTTGTTGTAGCAGAGTTGTGATTAGGTACATGAATGGGTGAAATGAGCTTTGAAGGTCTTCCCAACTCTGATCCTCTGCTGCCAGACATGATTTCACCCAAGATTACTGATTAAGTTAAAATTTACAGGTTACAGATGCCTTGGGAGATAAAGAGCATTCCATCATTTGGGTATTGAAACAGAGTCTCCACTGAGGAGATTATTGAGGAGATTCTTGTGTGGGAAATTTCTGTGATTTCATTTTGCCATCCTTTCCCTTGCCATGACCACCAACATTAATGTTAATATTCTTATGTATGTAAGAATATGTATCCATATGTATGTATGGATGAGAAACAGTGTGTCACAGTGGAGGGAGACCAGACTAACACTGATTTGTGAGCCAATCTGCTTATGTTTTATTGTTTTAGACAGCTTCCCAAGCCTGGAAGTCCCTAGAAAAGTGTGTTCCATTGGTTAGATAGAGTTTTCTCATCTGAGATCAGTATAATCACATATCTAATTCCTGTCTTTCCCATCTACACATCACTCTAGCCAATGTCAGGAAGTCCCAAATCAGACCTGACTGTGACTCTCGGCAAGTCATTTCCCCTCCCAGAGGGAGCCCTCCCTCCTCCCAAGCAGCCCTCCAACAAACACTTTTTGTGGTACATTGGGATGTACATTGATTGATGTACCCATCAAATTATATAAGAGAAGAAATCCAGTGGGTAACCAGCGGGAACTTCACTGGACCATCCTGCTCCCTTTCACAGAATTGTAGATTCAGAGCTGAAAGGGTCTTGATGAGCACCTTGTCCAGGTTATACATGAAGAAGCAGACCAGAAGCTCCGGGTTCCCCGGATTCCAGGTTGCCAGGCTGGGAGCTGACCGTATGTCCTCTGGCCACCTCCATCCAGGCTTTTCTTGGACACTTTCAATTAGGGCCTGAGAGATCATTAATTGAGGAACTAAGCTTCCTGTCCTAACCCTGATCTCACCTCTCTTACTCTCCAGGATCCCTGCTGGCTACTGCTTTGTGGAGTTTGCCGATCTGGCCACTGCTGAGAAGTGTTTGCATAAAATAAATGGAAAACCCCTCCCCGGAGCCACACCAGTAAGGATCATGAGTTTGTCCCAGGAGCCTGAGTGAGACTCGAGGTCCCAGGATAGACATGACCTGTAGGCCAGGATGCGTGGTGCTCCAAGGGCATCTCAGGCATCTTAGTGCTGACCCGTGAGGGTCTTCTGCCCCAGCAGGCCCACCTGGCCCACCAGGAAGTGGATAAGCTTTAGAGGGGCCTGAGGCTCAGAGAGGTTAGCCAACTTCTCTGGGGCTACACAGTAAGTAAGTGCTGGAGGAGGGATCCCAACCCTGGACCCCGCAACTTCTGGCAGCTGTTGATCATAGGTGGCAACAGCAAGGATGCTGAGGAAGGGCTTTCTTTCTGTGATCTCCTTTGTTCCTCACAGCAACCCTCTAGGATAGGGAGTGCAAGTGTCATTATTCCCATTTTTCAGATGATGAAACTGAGGCTCAGAGAGGTTTACTGACTTGCCTAAGGTCACCTAGCTTGTAAGTGGTGGAGCTGGAACTTGAACCCAGGTCTCCTGACTCCCCAGTCCCGGGTTCTTTCCACTGCACCACCCCACGCTGTACCGAGTTGGCACACCAGTGAGTACATCATGGTTATTTCATGCCTCTTCTGAATGTTGTTTGGCCCTAGAGTGACCCATTCCTGACCCTGCCCTGTTGTTTCAGGCAAAACGCTTTAAACTGAACTACGCCACTTATGGGAAACAACCCGATAACAGGTGAGTCGGGAGAGACCCCAGAGCCACCCCCTGTTCTGGTGGCCACAGGGTGGCCAAGCCCTAGGTAATGTCTGGCTGGGACCATGTCTAGCTGTCAGTTTTTTTCTTCCTTGCGGTCATGGTCCATATTTTCTTTTTGTATCCCCTCATACAAAGACACACACACATACACACGTGCATGCATGCACACAAATGCAAATACCAAGCAAGTGGGGGGAGGGCATAACATGGTCTCTTAATATAAATTTTAAAAGAGGCTGTAGCTTTTAGAAGTCCTTTTGGGCTCAGGATTCCTGAGTCACTCCCCTTTGGAACCCTGCCAAGTTATCCATAGCCACACCAGTCCACGTGGGGTTTCCATTCCTGTGCGTCCCAGGGATGACCGTGACATCAGTGACAGCTGTGACTGATTCTGAGCAGAGGATGGGTCTCCTCAGTGACCAGGGGAGTCTTCCCTCTAGGCCCAGAAGAAAGGGAACACTGGAGTGGATTAGCTAGACAAGGTTCTTTTGAGCAATTCTCCTGCTCTTCGTTTCTGAATTGTGTTCTTCTCTCTCCCTCAGCCCTGAGTATTCGCTCTTTGTGAGGGACCTCAGCCCAGACGTGGATGATGGCATGCTCTACGAATTCTTTGTTAAAGTTTACCCCTCGTGTCGAGGAGGCAAGGTGGTCCTGGACCAGGCAGGAATCTCTAAGTAAGGCTGCCCACCCCCCTCCAGCCCTGTGTTCCCCTCTTCGGGAGAGCTGTCAGAATTTTGGAGAGAGTTAAAAGGAGGAGAGTCAGAAGGGGACATGCTCAGGGGGCTGAACGCTGGTTCCTGCAGTGAGGGCCTTCAGCCTCTGAGCTGGGAGGAGGTACACAGGGCTCCATATAAAGCACCAGACTCCATAGGGCTTTTGTAAATATAACCTCCTTGATTTGCTGAGTTTAATCAAATGGATTTCACAGAATGTCAGAGCTGGGAGGAGCCTTCCAGGTGGTATATTCTGAGGCCTTCATTTTAGAGGAGGAATAGGGAAATCAAAGTTCCTCAGAGTCACACAATGAGCCAGCAGAACTGAATCCTGGTTTCTTAGCTTGCAGTCCATGGCGGTTGGCCTTTTTCATTGCTGCCCTGGTTCCCTTCATCTCCCAGAGCCAACGCCACCAAACTGTGAGGCTGCTCTAAAGAGTGTGCTGATGATGTCTTTCTCTAGAGTTCATTCCTCTTGTCTTTAATATGAGAAAACTGATCCTTCCCTATCCGACATCCTGGGACTCTGCACCTCAGTTTTTCCTCAACCTATTACTTATCTCTTCTGGGCCTCAGTTTCCTGATAAAAACTCATGTTAAGAAAGTCCTGGAGAGAGAGAATGTCAACCTGTTCTTATGACATGTGTGTGGCTGTGGAATTTTGGGGCACTTGAAACACCCCTTTATTCTGAACATCTTCTCTATCCTGGCTTGTCACAATTAAAGTGGGGATTGCAGGCCACTGGGTCTAGGGCAAGAGGAATGCATTAAAGCCTCAGGGCAGAAATCTTCAAAGGGATGAGCTGCAGTCCTAGCCCTCCCTTTGTAGACTCATTCTTGCTGTGCACCTTTGGAGTCCTCCTTTTTTTGGTGGGTTTCCATACCCTGAAGGGGTTGCATGAGTTTGAGAACTAGCTGAATCCTGCTTGTAGAGTGAGGCCACAGAAAATCACCAGACCTTAATGTCTTTCCACACTCTAGGTTATCATACAGATGTCTGTACCTGTACCCATTTTCCTTGGGAGCATAGTTCTTGGTTGGTTGGTTCTGGTGTGTTAGAGGTTCCCCACAGGTTCAAGTCCAAGGCTACATTTAGTATGGTGACCATAGAGAGCATTTCTAGAAGCGTGTCTTGTGTACCCTCATTCATTTATTCAGTGAGAATTTGTGCCCCTCACTCTGTATTAGACCTTAGAGGAATACAGAAAAGTAGAAGACATTTGAAATGGTTAAAAAGTGCTAGATCAGGGGCAAGAAGGTCACAAGGCAGTGTGTGTGACACAGTGCCCAGGGAGAGGGGTAGGGAGCTAGGCTGTGATGTCAGAGAAGCAGAGAGCTCTGTACCCAGAAGCCAGAAAGGTTCCTTGGGGATCTGGGGTTTGAACTTGGCTGTGAAGGTTGGGGAACATTTGGCTAGATAGGTGGGCAGAGGCCTTTCCAGGGAGGATGGCTAGATGGCTGGGGAAGGCCAGGCTAGGAGGCAAAGCATGAGGGGAGATTGAAAGGAGATTCTGAGTTCTTCCAGATCCTAGCTCAGGAATCCTCCATGGTTTTGACAGTCCTGCCTATTTCCCTGGGAGGACCTGAGCATGGCCCAGTGTGATCCCTGGGACTGAGCTGACACTTCTTTTTCCAGGGGTTATGGTTTCGTGAAATTCACAGACGAGCTGGAACAGAAACGGGCCCTGACTGAGTGCCAAGGGGCAGTGGGGCTGGGCTCGAAGCCAGTGCGCCTGAGCGTGGCTATTCCCAAAGCGTAAGTCCGGAGCCTGAGGGAGGGGTCCTGGCATTCCCCTCAGCTAGGGAGGGACCTCTGAAATCATTTAGACCCACAGCCCCCTCCTTTCAAAATGCGATCACACAGATAGGCAAGTAAGTGGCAGAAGCCAGATTTGAACCTGGGCCCTGCAAAGCCAAAGCGGACCCTCGTGCTGTACCCTACACCCCACTGACTGGCTGCAAGGGTCTTCATTGCTCTGAGGAGTGCCTTCCTGCACTCAAGGCTGTGGGAATACTAGAAGCTCCAAACTCTCACTCTTCAGAACCAGCCTGAGATTTGGTGCGGGGAGCCTGAGCCTGGGCTTTGGAAGGAGAAGGGATCATGGCTGGCTGGTCAGCCTGAGGGACACTCACCTTCCCGGATCCCAGTGCCCTCCTTCCCCTTTCCTCCCCACCAGGCTTTTTAGGTAGCAGAGCAGAAGGGTGCTGATTCTTCTCCATCTCAGGTGGTGGATAGGGCTGGGGGTGGGGTGCTGCCTTCCTTCCTGGGCATTTGTTTCTGACCTGCCTGGGCAATAGACTTCCAGCCTGATGGGGGAAGGGCTGTTGGTAGGCAAGGACTGACCCAGTTGGAGGAATGGCTTGAAACATTTGAAGGGAAGGAAGGAACAGTTAGCCAGGATTCATCCCTGACTACTGTGTGACCTTGCACAGGTGTCCGTCCTCAAGGTCTTAGATGCTTCATTCTCAGATCGAAAGGGCTAGCCTCCATGTCCTCGGAGGTCCCTTCTCAGACTCTGGCCTGGCCTCCTTCATAAGGAGTGTCTCCTGGGGCACTCTGGCCTGGGAGAGGTCCAGAGTTGGGGCCGGCAATTACAGAGGCTTGTCAGCTTTGTCCATCCCTGTGCCCTAAGGAACAGAGTGAAGCCTCTGGAGTACAGCCAGATGTACAGCTACAGCCTCAACCAGTATTACCAGCAGTACCAGAACTACTACGCACAGTGGGGCTATGACCAGAACACCGGCAGCTACAGCTACAGCTATCCCCAGTACGGCTACACCCAGAGCACCATGCAGGTACCTCTGGCTCGGGGGGTGGGGGGGTAGAGGGGTGTGCAGAACAAGGGAGCCCATCAGCCAGCCCTGGGGGGGAACCAGTGGGAGGATGGGAGGGTCTCTGTAGAGAAGCAGATGACCACATAGCAGGGGGTAAGAAAGCCTGGTTCAAGACAGAACAGGCCATCTGGTTCTCTTCCTGGTGACCACATGTGATTCCTGCATCTTAAATGGTTGTCTTCATTTACTTTTCACTGGCAACATAAATGTGATCCAAAGTTTCTTTAATAAAGTTAGAATTGACAATAGTGTTGACGATGGGGTCCAAAGTCCTGAAGGGCCCCATTTTGTTAGTAGTGGTTGTGGATTCCTGGAGGCCCTCACCTGCCTCTCCCATCTCCCTTTGACAGACATACGAAGAAGTTGGTGATGATGCATTGGAAGGTAAGGTGCTTCTTTCCCTGAAATGCTTGCCCCTTTCTGACTGAGGCTCTTCTACGGCCTCAACTATGTCCTCCTTTTTTCTTCTCTGAAGTCAAATTAAACATCTAGTGGAGTCAGAATTTGAACTCAGGTTTTCTGACTTCAAGACCCTACACTGTGCTACTCACTCCTTGTGCTTACTTCACTGGTGTTCGGCTGAAGGGATCGAGCAGCCAGGGACCCCAAACCTTAAATTTGTCCTTTCCTGGTGATGGCCATAAAGCCGGAGAGCTGAGAAGGCCCACAGTCCTAACACAGCTGCTCCTAGCTGAGGCCCAAGAAGGCCAAACTCACAAACTCTGCAGCCTTCTCAAGGCCTCTCCCCACTTGCCTGCTAGAGGTATGGACCCCAGACAGCTCCTGCCAAACATGACCAAAGACCAATAACACAGTGATGGGGGCTGCCAGTGTCTGCAGCATTCTTCTGAGGTGCCTCCCCCCCCACTTCTACCCATTACAGTGGGGGAACTGTGAGATTGGTCATTATATTCAGTTTTGAACTTCTTTTTAGTGCTTTTTTAACTTAATATTATTTTAGTTATGTGTGTATGTCATTCTCCTGGTTGTTCTTTCTTTAAAGCTTCATGAACAAGTCTTAGATTTTATTTCATTCAATTATCAAACTTCCCCACCCACACCATACACACACACAAAGGGAAAAAATACCAAAAACCTTTGTTACAAGTAAGCACAATTTGACAAAATGAATTCTCGTGTTGGCCATGTCTACAAATGTGGGTCCCATTATACATCTTCTCTCCTCTCCCAAAGGAGGCTGGCATTGTCCTTACCATTGGTCCTCTCCAATTATGCTTGATTAAGAGTTCTTAAGAGTGACATACACACAGTAACATGTTTCTTAAGAAGGCAAGTGTGGGGTTAGCTAAGTAATACAGTGATTTAGAGCTTTGGCCTTTGAGTCAGGAGAACCTGAATTCAAATCCTCAAACATGATACTTAGTAGCTATGTGATCCTGGGCAAGTTACATAATCCCAATTGCCTCACTCAAAAAAAACAAAATTGTATACAATGTGCCAGGTGTATTATTGGCCTTTCCCTCAAAGAAAAGTAAACTTAAAGTACTTTCAGAAGGGAGAGAGTGCTGCCCTGAGAGGAAAAACCTCCTGAAAGTGGCAGCCCAAGGAATCTAGGAATTTAAGAATGTGACTGAGGCAGGAAGTACTCCCAATCACAAGGACCTGCCTGCCATTACCTTCTGCTCCTGAGACAATATTTGGTTTTTGTTTTTTTGTTTTTTATTGTAATAGTTTGTTGGTTGTTCTGTCTGCTTTTTTTTTTTTTTTTTAAATAACTTTTTATTGATAGAATGCATGCCAGGGTAATTTTTTACAGCATTATCCCTTGCATTCACTTCTGTTCCGATTTTTCCCCTCCCTCCCTCCACCCCTTCCCCCAGATGGCAAGCAGTCCTTTACATGTTGAATGGGTTACAGTATATCCTGGATACAATATATGTGTGCAGAACCGAACAGTTTTCTTGTTGCACAGGGAGAATTGAATTCAGAAGGTATAAATAACCCAGGAAGAAAAACAAAAATGCAAGCAGTTTATATTCATTTGCCAGTGTTCTTTCTCTGGGTGTAGCTGCTTCTGTCCATCTTTGATCAATTAAGGCTCTCTTTATCAAAGAGGTCCACTTCCATCAGAATACATCCTCAAACAGTATCATTGTTGAGATATATAATGATCTCCTGGTTCTGCTCATTTCACTCAGCATCAGTTCATGTAAGCTGAGACAATATTTGTAAAGCACTTTGTGTGCTTTGGAGATAGTTGTTATTCTTCATCCCCACTGATCAAATGGCTTTCATTCCTTCTGCATAGGGGCTTTGGGTACTTTTGGGAATGTAAAGCCTGTCCTTGGATGTCTAGTCTCCTAATGGGAGAGCCTGCCTGGAAGCAAAGGTAGTTTCTGGGTTAGGCCCTGTCCTTTGCCTGCTCAGTGACTTGGATAAGACACTTCTCTCTGAGCTGAAGTTTGTTTCTTCCAGCTGTGAGAGCTTGCTTTGCTTACTTCCTCATTCTCACACTACTTCCCAGAATTCGGCTATCCTGCTACATAGGAGAACATTAAGAATGTACATATTGGGACAGCTAGGTGGCGCAGTGGATGGAGCACCAGCCCTGAAGTCAGGAGGACTTGAATTCAAATTTGACTTCAGACACTTAACACTTCCTAGCTGTGTGACCATGGGCAAGTCACTTAACCCCAATTGCCTCAGGGGGAGAAAAATGTACATATTGTATCCATTGTCTATGTTTAAAAAAACTTTTTTGAGGGTAATTGCTCTACAACCCCATGTACTCCCACTCCAGAGTAATGTCTTCTTGAAGAGCTCTGAAGAAAAGTGAATGCTTGTAGGGCAAAGCTCATAGCTTTGAGAGTGACCAGAGCTGGCAGTTTAACCAGCCAACTGACCAAGAAATTTATTGAGTACCAGCTTTGTGCAGAGACTTGGGGGACATGAAGATGCCCTGCTGTCAGGATGCTCACAGTGTAGATGAGTTTTTGTTGCTGTGAATAGTCTGGGTTTGGTAGCATTATACACTGGGATAGCTACTGGGACTTTGGACATCACCCAACCCAGACCCTCATTTGAAGGTTGAAGATCCCTGGGGAGCTTAAGTCATTTGCAGTGATACTGAATGACTTAGGAGATGAGCTGGACAAGAACTCGAGGCCCTTTGACTCCCTGGTTCTGTGTTCTTTTCACTGCTATCTCAGGCATAAGTTTGAAGTGCCTATTGTGTACTAGACAGTGAGGATACAGAGACTGTTGGGGGAAAAGCCTGCTTGCCTGTATCTAAGTGCACACAGAACATGTGCTAAATCTACAAGGCAAGTTTAGAGCAGGGCAGGGCCAGAGAGGGAGGTCTGGAGCCCAGAGGTATAAGGAGTTAGTGCACTCCAGGCACTGGCAACACTTACTTCTGTTATACTACCAGCACTTAAAAAAGGATCACACTGCATGTTACACCCAGCCCCCAAGTATACTTGCTTGGTGACAACAGGTGAAAGACTCAGGGACTACCACCTCCTGTCTTAAGTCCTCAGTGAATGTAATGGTGAAGATGTGGTCCTGAATTGGCAGTCCATCATTTGGGGATGCCCTCTTCCAGTGAAATCATGGGTCCAGTCCAGTTGACTCTCTGTAATACTCCTGATGCATTTTCTTTTTTAAATTTTTTATAGCTTTTTATTTACAAATACAATATATGTATACATGTCCACAGTTATTTTGCTGTACAAAAAGAATTGGACTTTGAAATAGTGTACAATTAACCTGTGAAGGAAATCAAAAATGCAGACAGACAAAAATAGAGGGATTGGGAATTCTATGTAGTGCTCCTGGTGCATTTTCAGTCCCTTCCCACAGCATCCCTTCATCCCTATTCATTTTTTTTTTTCAAACTTAAAAGGTTGCTTATTGTATGTGCCTCGTTATTCGCTATTAAAAATGATGTAGGTTGTTGCAGTGGACAGAGCATGGGTATTGGAGCCAGACGACTAGAATTCAATTCTAGCCTCACATTATAGTCATTTGGTTACTCTGAGGGAAAGACACTTATCCTGACTCAGTTTGCTCAGTTGTAGAATGAGGATCATAACAGTACCTATTGTACAGGATGTTGTAAATTCAAGTGTGACATTCCCAAAGCACAAGTGTTTTCTCACAGGGTACCTGATACTTTTCCCCATGTCAAGCCAAGAACCTACTAGGTTAGGAAATGTTGGATCTTGCCCTTATTTGCAAAGGTCACTTACACATGAAGATAATTTCCTGCTTACATGCTCTTCCTCTTACCTGTTCAGACCCAACACCCCAGCTGGACGTGAATGAGGCCAACAGGGAGTTCATGGAGCAGAGTGAAGAGCTCTATGATGCCATGATGAACTGTCACTGGCAGCCTTTGGACACTGTGTCATCAGAGATCCCTCCCGTGATGTAGCCTGGCTGAGCCCACAGCTCAGCACTTCTGCAAGGACTATGGGAAGAGGAGGGCCATGAGGAACATTGAAAACTTTTAACCTTTTTGAAATGTAATTTATATAGTTTTTAATAATTAAATATTTCCTTAAATAGCATATACTCCAATTGTTTGGGGAACAAATGAGGCCTTCCAGTCTTCTTCCATGAAAGGGACTCCCTTTCAAAATGGTTTGTGGCAAGCCTGCAGCCCCATCTCAGTAAAGGCTTAGCCACTTACTGGGAAAAGGACTAGTCTCAAAGCCTTTAGAAAAAAAGCTTGTCTTCGAGCTTTCCTCTGGTATAAGCATATGTTGCAACATATGGATCCAGCTCTTTGAAAGTTAACTTTATGGAGTAATAATCTGTGTGGCAACATTAGCTAGTTCAGGAATTATTTGGAAAGGGCTTTACAACAGATTCCAAGGAGCCCCGCAACATTGTTGGGTATGAGAGTTTGGATTCTTGTCCAGTAACAAAGTTTCCAGTATAGGGGTAATGACAGGCCTAAAATCACCTCAGTTTTCACACAGAAAAAAAGTTAATCACAAATAATTCAATTTGTATTTATACATTTTTTATTGATAGTTTTTCCCAGTGTTTTCCTTCATGTAACAAAAAACTAGTAATACATAGAAGAATAGTGATACATGTTGCCCTGCACCATGCTTATGCAATGCCCCATACCCAGATAATTGAAAACCAAAGTGATTTGCTTCAGCTTTTTCTGAAAGAACTCGCCAAATATCTTGTAGAGGTCCAGCAGGTGGCTTCTGTGGGGGGAGGGAAAGCACAAACACAAATTAGTAAGCTTACAACTGGACCCAACTTCATGAGTAATTGTATTGGGTGTCTGGTCTCAGTCCCATATCCGCAAGTGTCATCCAAGTTATGTCCACCAGATTGAGATTCATCCTTGACCAGTCAGTTTATAATCCAATCGAGATCCCTCCCTGACTTGGGCAGAATCAAACAGGCCTATAAGTAAGCTGTTCCCAACTCTGCAAAGTTTAGTGGTACCTTCCCCTTCTGAGTAGAAGGCCTCTTCCAACACTACTTGGCAGAGGTTCAAACAAAGACCATCAAGACTGCCTCATTATGTATATGCACCATAGGATCCCCTTTTAGGACCTCAGCACAGATGAGGGGACAACTGGCTCCCCAGAAACTTACCTGATAAAATCTGATCCAGCAGAAACCAAGCAGGTATCTTTGTCAGGCGTGTGCTTCAAGACTTGCTTTTGAGCACTAAGGGTAAAAAATAAAGCTGACTTGAAATTCAACTGGCAAATCTAATCGTGCAACATCAGACTTGGTCCTACAAACCTCAATAAATAGTTAAGCAGCTAGACAGAAAAAACCCCAAAGTCTCATCTTTCATGTAGTGAATGGAGACACTTTGCAGGAGGCACCTAACTTCTTCCCCCTATTTGTCCCTGGGTGTGTTTATAATATAGGAAAGTTGAGTGGCAGCTACAGATATACAGACCTGGGCTGTCAAAGTCTTTCCAGTATATTCTCGCATGTAGTTGGAGACCCTGTGGCTACTTCAAGCCACAGCCCTTGATGAGACATGCTGTTTTGCACTATTCAGAATGGAAACCCAAGTTCATTTTGGTTTGGGTACCCTCCTCAGTGGTGTGCTCTACCTATGAGTACAGTGGTATGGCACCTACACATTTGCAAGAGGTGGGTGAAAGCAATACCATTCAGGACCCAGAAGCAGGATAGCCTGGTAAGTCAGGTTTCAGAACCTATCCACCACTCAAGCTTCAAGAAATCCATCTTAATGACAACTCTGGTAATCAGATGCCAGACAGCAATCAATAGACTGACCAAATCTCTCACCCAATTCACTTACCTGAAGATCACAAGCCAATCATATCATCCTCTTTTCAACTCATGGTCAGTATCAAATGTTCCTAGACAAGAGGTGAAAAAAACAAGTGAAGTGAGTGAAAACAGAATACAGGGTCTTCTGTATTAGTACCAGCAGTCCTCTGACTTCCTTCCCCTCAGCCTTAGGTCTCTTGGTTTGGAAAATGGGGTTAATAGGCTTTGCTATTCATCACCATTGTCTTCATAGAATATATAGAACACAATGTTTTACACCCTTCAACCCTTAAAACCTTGTTAAACCCAATTTCTCAAAGCTGTTATTCAGTCAGGAGGGCCAATGCCTCCTCACCAGCAGAATTCAGCTAACAGAAGCAGCTTGTGTCTTTTCCCATAATGTTGCTGTCCTATTACAGTGTTAAATAGAACAACGACCGTCGGGAAACTGTCACTCTGGGCTCCTTTTTGACTGCAACAGCTATAGCAAGAACTGTAGCAGCTTCGATAAGGGCCAAGTAGCAAGGCCGAGACCGACTTCACTTCAAAAGCTCCGCAGGCTGGTCCCCTCAAAAGCACAGATCCTAGAGCATGATGGCAGGTCACCCCCATGCCATCCACTGGCCATTCCCTAGGTAGACCCCAACCAAGGTCTGTGTTTAAGGGCAGCTCTCCACTAGCTAGTTTACCCAACCCAATTCTCCACAGGATGTTAAAATGCAGTGCTCCTAAGTCACTACTGGGATCTCATTTTCCAAATGCCTCTTGAACCTCCCCCCATCTTATTAGGAGGGCTAGATCAGGCCCCCCTGTGGTGCTTCCCTCACCCCACTTAGCCTAAGGGAGGCAAAGAGGAAGTATCACGACCAGGCACGTGGAGCCTGGAGACTCCGTCCTTTAGTGTGGAAATTTGGGGGATGGAGAAAAGATCCCCAAAGTTCTGTTTCAGGACTCCTTCCAGCTCCCGTTCCTTAGCTCTGGTGTCATGGCTCACAGTAAGCGCTTCATAAATGTCTACTGAAATTAAAGTCTCTTGGAGCTCTAGTCCTTTTACAAATGAGACAACCGGCCCAGGAGTTAAGCGACTTGCCTTAAGTCGGTCAGAAACAAATTTGTTAAAAGGGGAAAGCCCTCCCAAACCCCTTTTTCCAGAGGATTCAGGGTTGGAAAGGTCCAACCGTTAACCGATCCAACGACTTTATTTTACGGAGAAGAAAACTGAGCCCCTCCCCCAACGGGGTTTAGTAAGACTCGTTTCCACACTCTGAATGAGAGAATTTGAACCCAAACCCTGACTTCAAAATCAGGGTTTTTTCCACCCCACCACTCAAGAGCCCCCCCTCCCAACTCCAAATCCCGGACAGAAGGCGCGGCGGCCCATTCACCTTTCCGATCCTTAGACTTTCCTCGTCCGTTACTCCCCGGCCGCAGGTTAAGGCCACGTGGTGTGCCTATGGAGGACGTTTCGAAGGGCGCTCGGCTGCTCTCATCGCGCATGCCCAGTGTGCTTCGCCCCTCTAGGACAAGCCTCAGTCTCCCTTTCCGCAACAAAGGAGGTTGCTGCTCTCACCAAGAATTCTCCATCTGGCACCCTGGGGAACCCTCGTGGATCCATCAAGTCGCAGGGTTCCTCTATTGGGATGCGGAAAGTGGAGGATACCCACAGACCCATCAAGCAGCTTGGCGTAGAGAAAGAACAACCACCTCTCGGGAAATCCTTTATATACCTATTGGTCTCGCCCCGTCATGCCTCCTCACGCCGCTTGGTGATTGGCTGTTGTCAGAGCGCGCGCCGCGGCGCTCCTGGGAGTTGTAGTTCTTGCCCACCGCGCAGACGAGTGATGTAATCCCTGGCATAAGCTGCCCCACGCTTGGCACACCTTGAACCTTTGCTTTTGTCCACGTGGGGCCCTTGAAATACCTTATGGTTTTGTCCTACTTGCCTTAGGATAAAGAAGACCCATGTTTGGGGCAGCTAGGTGGAGCAGTAGATAGAGCACCAGCCCTGAAGTCAGGAGAATCTGAGTTCAAATGTGACCTAAGACACTGAACACTTCCTAGCTGTGTGACCCTGGGCAAGTCACTTAACCCCAATTGCCTCAGCAAAAAAAAAAAAAAAAGACCGATGTTTGAATTCCACCTCAGTGATATATTTATTTCCGCTCTCCGAATCTGTTTCTCATCTTCTCACTCTGTCTTAGCTCGGACTGTCCCTCCTCTCTAGGCTTCCTTCAAAGCTCACCTTGCCCAGCGTCCTCTCCTTCCCAGCCTCTCTCCCACCCCCAGTCTTCCCTTTGAGATCCCCTTGAATTACCTCTGTGTAATGTTCCTCTCCCCCCCCCCCCCCCACTGCCTCACAGTAAGACATAAGCTCCTTGAGGGCCTTTGTATCCCCTGAGAGCTTAATAAAACACTTCTTGATTTGACTTGACTTCAGAAACAAAATATCTTCCCAAGAACTCCACTGACTCCCTGGTGAATGTGGGAAAGATTCATTTTACATTATTGCAAGAATGCGTCCCTAGACGAATAGACAATACTCCCGGACTCCAAAGGCAACATTTTATTTCCTATCCTGAAGTCCCAAGTCCCGCCCCTGATTCCCCATTAATTGGATGTTACAGAAGTTATACGTCATGAATCTCCACCCCCTCATTACATAAGCGATTCCTGCTCCCAATGAGCTTACATTTCTAAAAAGGGAACCGATAACAGGAGGGTTAAGAGTAAAGAACAAAAGATTTTCTTCAAGTCTCAGACTTTCTTTTTTTTTAAATAACTTTTTATTTACAAGATATATGAATGGAGGATGGTTTCAGAACTGATGCTGAGTGAAATGGGCAGGACCAGGAGATCATTATATACTTCAACAACAATACTATATGATGATCAATTCTGATGGACGTGGCCATCCTCAGCAATGAGAGGAACCAAATCAGTTCCAATAGAGCAGTAATGAACTGAACCAGCTACACCCAATGAAAGAACTCTGGGAGATGACTATGAACCATTACATAAAATCCCCAGTCCCTCTATTTTTGTCCGTCTGCATTTTTGATTTCCTTGTACACTATTTCAGAGTCCGATACAATATATGTATACATTCTGACATGTATACATATATTGTATCTAACTTATACTTTAACGTATTTAACATGTATTGATCAACCTGCCATTTGGGGAAGGGGGTGGGGGGAAGGAGGGGAAAAGTTGGAACATATATCTTATAAATAAAAAGCTATAATAAAAATATAATATAATATATAAAAATATAATAAAATAATAAAAAACCAAGATATATGCATGGATAATTTTTCAGCATTGACAATTGCAAAACCTTCTGTTCCAACTTTTCCCCTCCTTCCCCCCACCCCCTCCCCAGATGGCAGGTTGATCAATACATGTTAAATACGTTAAAGTATAAGTTAGATACAATATATGTATACATATTTATAGTTATTTTGCTGCATAAGAAAAATCAGATTTAGAAAGAAGCTAAAAATAACCTGAGAAGGAAAACAAAAATGCGAGTAGACAAAAATAGAGGGATTGGGAATTCTATGTAATGGTTCATAGTCATCTCCCAGAGTTCTTTCTCTGGGTGTAGCTGGTTCTCTTCATTATTGAACAATTGGAACTGATTTGGTTCATCTCATTGTTGAAGAGAGCCATGTCAGACTGATGAGATGAAGTCTAGTTTTCAGAGCTCCTGATATGGGAACCAAAAATATGATGAGGTTTAGGTTTTGGGGTTCCCTTTTATAGGGAACCAAATGATAAGGTCTAGATTTAAGGAACCAAAATGAAATTAGGGTTTCTGGTGGTCAGGGAGTTAAATGATAAGGTCTAGTGGCAGGTTCGGGGTTCTGGTGCAGAGATTCTTTGTAAAGGAATTTACAAACCCAAAAACCTAGATTGATAAAAGAGGCTTATTACAGGGATTGGACAGTAAAGTTAACATAAAGTCTTGTTAGGGAAATAGTGATGGTAAAGAGAGGGTAGTACTGGAAAAGAACATTATTCCAGTGGGCAGAGGCTTCCTTGGCATAGTGTGGACATGCTTAGAACCTCTGCAAAGAGAGGATTTTAAATTGGCTCTTTTATAATGGGAGCTTTGACTACAAGCTGAAGGGGGATAGTGGGTGGAGTCCCAAATTGGCTCATCTACAAGCTGGGTTTCAGCTTGAGCTGGAATTTGAATAGAATTGTGTAAAGGGCTTAAATTCTGCACTGAGGTGGGACAACAGAGCACTTAAGGCTAATTACCGATTAGACAATACTCTATTGGCATATGCTTGGAAAATGGTCCTTCCTACTATCCTGTTCTGGCTCGATAATTGGTGTATACAGAGAATTGTAGGAGGGACTAGGGGTGGAGTAAGATTAGCCAGGGTCACTTCTGAGCGGGAGATGAAGAGGAGAGGTCATGGAGATTCTACATCCATCCAATTCAATCCTACTCCTAAAACCAAGAATAAAGACCAAGGACTTTTGCTTATCCTGACTCTGGCTGATTCTAAGGTATCCAGGGTGCTAACTTGGTCATCACAGAATTGAATGAGTTTCTTTAATTCAATAGGGTTGGAATTCTTTTGTTCAGGACTGAACCAACTCCACCTAGATAACAGAATGAAACTTTTGTCTTGTTTTCCTCGGGCAGGGTCCCTCACTGAGGCAGAGTTGAAGGAGATTTTCTCCTTCGAGGAGTTTTAGAGTTTCAGGGTTCCTTCTTCAACTCTTTATTTCAAAAGTCAGTCTCTGCTCCCAAGGAGCTCACTTTCTTTTGGGGAAGATAAATTCCACATTTAAAAAAAAAAAAAGCTGGAGAGATCTCTAGGAGCAAAACAAAAGTTTATTGTATGTTGTTGTGAGAATTGGGTATCCCACCAGTAGAGCAGGCAATGGAAGGGAGGAGGAGGCACCTTCAGGACAGGTTTGACACTTAATCCCAAACACAAATACCCCTCCCACCACTGACCCTCATCCTCATTGGCTGAGGGTCTTACATTCTAAATGCAGGAACTACCCAAGAAATTGAAGTTGACCAACAAGTACATAGTTGCCCATATTTTGATTGAAATAGGGAAAAAATGATATCATGGGAGTATAGCAGGAAAGAGACTTAAGTATGCCCTTGAATCAATGCTCAAAGACCTTCAGGCCTACTCCAACTCTGAAGTAGATGAAGCCTTACTCGATTTTCACACCTGTCCTGAGAGATCTCACCTCATCTAGTTCAAAGCTCTTCCTGCTTTTTTCAGCTCTCTTGGCTCCAAGGCTCCCAGATTCTTCACCCTAATTCTAATTTTCACTTATGGTTCTGGGAACACTTACCAAATCAACACCACCATTGTCAGTCAATCCCAGTACGGCTCCACTGATCATTCCTGTGATTTCTTGGATGAAACAAAGATCCTTGGCCACCCTTCTCAAAGAAGCGGAGTATTTCCCAATCGTATACAAGCTGCCTATGAGCAGGAGTGGCCTTTGCTTTGGCATTTTGTATTCCCAATGTTTAGCATCCTGCCTGGCATCCGGCAATTGATTAATACTTTTTAATTCATTCATTCAATCCACAATCACCTAAGGAAACCTAGCTTCACACTCAGCCATCAACAGAATTACCAAAAAAAAAAAAAAAAAAAAAATCTGGGTTTTTGCCCATTAAAGGCTGTTTGAGATCAGATTTTTGAACTCAGGAGGATTAGTCTTCCTGATTCCAAGATGGGTGCTCTCAGCAGGGCATCACCTAGTGATCAGATGGGCAGATGTGCAAACACTGGTGATGTGATCTTGTCCCAAGGACTCCAGACACAGGGAGAGACTGGATACTAGGTAAGGGAGTGTTAGACCCTTTCTGGGGTAATCTCAAATCTGTGCTGGGACCCCATGAATTGCCACCAACCAGCAGCTTTGTTGGCCATTAGTTATTTCTGAGCCACAGATCCAAGAGAGATTGAGAAAGACATCTGGAATCTTTTCTTTTGGAATGCCAGATCTCCACAGCCCTAATTATCTCAGTTCTAATGAGCAGAAAAGGTGGGTTGCAATCTGGGGGATTGAGGCAGAACAATTCAAGCAACTGAGGCAGAACAATTGGGGAAACTGAGGCAAAACAATTTAGGGAAATTGAAGCAGGACAAGAAAAGGAAACTGTGGCACAACAGCAGTACATGTGCCTTTTTCAATATCAGACCTTTCCCAGATTCAGGAAAAACTTAGCTGTTATTCTAAGGACTCTACTAAATAAATTAAGAGCTTTAAAGGCTTCTTTCTCCAATTTGATCTTATCTGAGGAAATGTTAACATCATTATCTCCCTCTTGCTGCATCATAGAGGAGAGAGAAAGAATCTGGGATCTAGCTCAGAGTTTGGGGATGATAAGGCTGAATCCTCTTCCTCCTGGGGTAGATATTCCCCAGGGACTATTGCTATCCCAGTCACAGATTCTGGATGGGATTATCAGGAGGAAAGCAGAGACACAGAGAGAAGGGATCATTTTCTAATCTGCTTCATTAAAGGCATGAAGAAGGAAATTAAGAAGCACTTTAATTATGAAAAACTTAAGGAAGTTACCCAAGGGCTAAGGAAAATCCTGCCCTCTTTCGGGAGTGTCTTGTAGAGACTCTAAGAAAATATGATAATCTGGCCCCACTTCTCCAGAGGAAACTATCCTCAAAATGTATTTTATTAGTCAGTCTGCCCCAGACATTGGGAGTGTTTGGGGCAATTGCACCTACCCAAACTGACTACTCAGGAGTCACTCCAAATGATGTACAGAAAGAATTTATTAGAATCTCGAGAAGCAGATCATCCTGGCCTGTGGGCCTGAAAGGACAGCAAAGATATCCACAGGAGGAGAGTCATTCACTTGAAGATGCTTACAACTTTTATACATTTCAGACAAAGAACACCCAAAATCTCACCCTTTATAGGCTGTGATTGGTTATATAAACCTTTATCTCCCTATTTGGTCAGTGGAATGCAGTGAAAAAGGTGATATACAGCTTCGGTCACTTAATTCTTTCTTTGGACAATGGAATGCAGTCCAGGGCTCATCTAAAATCACGTGACTGGAGCCTATAGGCCTGATCTACTTTAGTTAACAGTCTCTGATCAATATGTGCTTAATCTGTAAATTCTTCACCTTTCCACACAGGAGGAAGCTGCAGAAGTTAGCCCTGGGTCTTCAAACTTCCAGACACAACTGTTGGAAATAACCTTTGGGGTTTTCAATAATAGGGAACAAGCTGCCTCAGGGGAGAGCGAATGCAGAGCCAGGGGATTAGAGAATAGGCTTAAATTTTAGCCATTCCATAATCTGAGAGAAACCCTCAGGCCTGTGCCCAAAGTGCAAACAGGAGGGGCGATGGAAGAGACTGCCTGTAGTAGGGTCAAGTGTCCTCTTCCCAATGCAAAGTCCTCTAGGCTCCTCAGGATCAGGAGTGATGGTGCCTGGTATTTGCCAGGCTTCCCCTCACTCCATCCTGATGGCTAAACCCAGAATAACTTTGAATGTGGCAGATATGTCCATTGAATTTCTCTCTGACTTTATAGAAGCTTTGTATTCCATCCTGTCCAGTTTTCTGGCACCATCTGCTCTTCCCCACCCCTCACCCCCATAGGGTAATGGGAATTGAAGGAAAATTTAAGAACTGTTTTGAGACCTTCCCTCTGTCTCCTTGGTTTGGTGACTTGTTATTCAAATATTCTTATCATCTCCTCCTGTCCTACCCCCTTGTTGAGGTGTGACTTGATAGTGAAATTGGGGACCTAATTATCACTTCTCAGATTTCCTAGTATATGTTTTGTGCTTCTCTTAAAGTCTTTCCATATTCCATCTGAAATATGGGAGGAAGTAGCTTCCTCTGTCTGGGACCAAGTATCTCCCGACAGGCTACTCTTGCCACCCCAGCTTTAGTGTGCCTCTGGGATCCCACTGTGTTCCGGAATAGGTGCAATTCCCATGAAGCCAGAGGCCAGAGAGAGATTGCAACCCACCCCTCTCACCCCCCCATAATCCAATGAAATATTTCTTAACCACAAGCTTTTGGTTCCTTGACAGTCTCCCTGAAAGATCCCAGGGTACCCACAATGGCTTTCTACTTTATACCTTAAAGATGCTTTCTTTTTATACCACTGCATAAAGACTTATGATTTCTTTTTTGCCTTTCAATGGGCAAATCTGGAGAAACCTATCCCCCCACCAATAAACATGGAAAGTCCTACCTCAGGGCTTCCAAGACAGCCCTCACTTATTTGGATAGCCACTGGCTAAAGATTTAAGAGCCCTGGAGCTACTTAATAGCCTCTATCATGTTGATGACATCTTGATCTGTAGCCCAACTCAGGAGGCTTCTCTGGCTGCTGCCATAACAAACTTTAACTTTCTGGGATTCCCAGGCTATAGAGATAGCCTGTCAGTCTGTTAAGTATTTGGGCCATCCTGTTTGTAGTGGCCAGAAACTGGAAAATGAATGGATGCCCATCAATTGGAGACTGGTAGGATAAATTGTGGTATATGAATGTTATGGAATATTATTGTTCTGTAAGAAACGATCAGCAAGATGATTTCAGAGAGGCCTGGAGACATTTATATGAACTGATGCTGAGTGAAATGAGCAGAACCAGGAGATCATTACATACTTCAACAACGATACTGTATGAGGATGTATTCTGATGGAAGTGGATTTCTTCGACAAAGAGAAGATCTAATTCAGTTCCAGTTGATCAATGATGGACAAAAGCAGCTACACCCAGAGAAGGAACACTGGGAAATGATTGGAAACTATTTGCATTTTTGTTTTTCTTCCCGGGTTATTATTTTCTGAACACAATTCTCCCTGTACAACAAGAGAACTGTTCAGTTCTGCACACATATATTGTATCTAGGATATACTACAACATGTTTAACATGTATAGGACTACTTGCCATCTAGGGGAGGGGGTAGAGGGAGGGAGGGGAAAAATCAGAACAGAAGTGAGTGCAAGGGATAATGTTGTTAAAAAAATTACCCAGGCATATTTTTTGTCAATAAAAAGTTACAACTTAAAAAAAAAAAACAACTTCCTTTTAGCATTGGGAAAAAAAAAAGTATTTGGGCCATGAATTAATTCCCTGAACCTGCCTCTAAGAAACAACTTTGTACTTTCTTGAGCGTGGCTGGATTTTGTAGAATCTGGATACCTAATTTTGGGATTATTGCCTACACCAAGCTATTCATTTGGGAAAAGAATGCCCTCCAATGTCTTGTGAAATCGATTTTCACTGGTCACAAACTGGGAGAAACAATTAGGCAGATCTGCCAGCCCTGTCTGGCGTCTGCTCAAGTAAATCCTGAAGGGGCTATTAAACCATTCCCTCTCCTGAAGCCCCTTCAGAACAGGGATACATACCCAGGAGAGAAATGGCAGATAGATTTTATACTTGTGCCCATGATATAAACTGAGATCTTTTGTGGGGGGAAGGGTTGGAGAGGTCCTGATGTGAACTGTGTCCCCTTTAATCTGTGAAGGAAAGGTGATTTGGGGTCTCAAATTTCCTCTAGGAGGGGCACAGTCCTCTAGGAGAATCAGGCCAGTCACTTCATCAGAAAATCTGGATCAGGGAAAGTCAATTTTACAGTAGTAAGGAGTATACTTATATAGTCAAAGTTTACAGAAACTATTCGCCCACCCATCTTCTGTTAATCCTTTTAAAATCATTGGCAAACTTGATCTTTGTTAAGGACCATGCCTAAGTGAAGGGGCAGGTTAAATTTCCGAAGGCCCCCACAGCAGTGAATCATATAACACTTGAAGGAGTTGCAAAGCAGCCTTCGCAGACATTCCTTGTGGACTGGGAAGAAATAAATTGGAGGCAAGAGGGAAGAAGAGAGAGGTCAGAGAAAGCAATTACCTGTCAGTATCTTTGTATCATCATTATCCTTTCACATGAAGAGATCCATTCTACAGGTCCGAGTTAGACCTCCAGCAGCCACTGACAGGTGGCTCCTGTATCGCAACAGGGCTTTTTGTGATACCAGGGTAATGGTTAAACAATAAATGTTTCAAAATATTAAGAAAAAGAGGTCTATTTTGCTTCAGAGATTAATAATCAATTAAGCAAGAGGGGTAAAAGGTTTCTAAATTACTGAGCTAGTAACTAGAGAGATTTAATCTATTTCACTTCTAGCTTTTCTCAATCAACAGATAGGGATGACTAGAAATCTCTAGGCCATTAAACAATTAGTCTGGTTTTTCCACCAATTAGTTGAAAAAAAGTCAAGGGGTTATCTCAAATATTTTCTGCTGGAAGAGTGGTCTTTGCTCTTCTCCCAGAGCCTAATGATTAAATAGAGTCTTGATGCTGTCTTGAATTACCCAAAGTTATTATTCTGAGCAGTCCTCAGTTTCCAGTTTCACTCAAGGGGACCCAATTTTCTCTTCTCAGACTTCCAAGTGACTTTTTTATGCTTCTTTCAAGACTCTCCCATATTCCCTCTGAAATCTGGGAGAAAATAAATTTCTCTGTTTGGGCCACTCCAGCCTTAGTCAGGATTGAGAAATTTCCTAAACACAGATTGTTAGCTAGACACCCCAGACCTGACTCTCCAGGTGTGCTACACCCCAACTCCTGCCACTGGGCTCCCTGATAACACTCAGTCAGTTGGCATCATTCATAATTGTGATTTAGATTCTGCTACTCCAGCCAACTTGACTTAAGGGACATTCCTCTGACCACTCAAATGGGGAGTGGTTTACAGATGGATCGAGCTTTCTTGAAAATGGGGACAGAAGGGCAGCATATTCTGTGGTGACTCTCAATGGCACCCTAGAAGCTAAGCCACAGCCCTCTGGGACTTGTGCCCAGAAGGCCGAACTTATTGCCCTAACTAGAGCTTTGGAACTGGGGAAGGGAATGAGAGTAAACTTTTATACACACTCCAAATATGCTTTTCATATTTTGCATGCTCACGGGACTATGTGGAAAGAAAGGGGACTTTGGACAGCAAAGAATTCTCCTATTAAATATGCAGGAGAACTTCTACCGCTACTATAGGCTGTCCATAAACCCAGAGAGGTTTCACTCATATTTTGTAAAGGACACCAGAAAGGAGATTCACTTCAAGCCAAGGGAAATGGGGTTGCAGATCTAGCTGCTGGAATTGCTGCCCATTCACCCCTGGCTTTAATCTCCCAGCTCCCTGACTTTTTTTTTTTTTTAAGTTTCCAGACTTTTTTTTTTTTTAATAGCTTTTTAATTACAAGATATATGCATGGGTAATTTTTCAGCATTGACAATTACAAAACCTTTTGTTCCGAATTTTCCCCTCCTTTCCCCTCACCACTCCCCCAGATGGCAGGTTGACCAATACATGTTAAATATGTTAAAGTATAAGTTAAATACAATATATGTATACATGTCCATACAGTTATTTTGCTGTAAAAAAGAATCGGACTTTGAAATAGTGTACAATTAACCTGTGAAGGAAATCAGAAATGCAGGTGGACAAAGAGGGATTGGGAATTCTATGTAGCGGTTCAGTCATCTCTCAGAGTTCTTTCGCTGGGTGTCAGCTCCCTGATTCTTACACACCAGAACAAACATCCTTAAGCCAACTTTTAGCTATTAAACCTCCCCCTGTCCTGAAGCCTCTTCAGAGAAGGGGCATATACCCAGGGCAGATTAGTTTCAAGTTGCTTTTGATCTTTGTCAAAACCTTTACTAACCGGGTACAAGCTTTTCCCTGTGGGAGTGAGAAGGCTCTGGAGATATCAAGGCACTTGCTGAGAGAGATCATACTTCGCCAAAGGCTGCCTAGCTCCTTGCAAAGCAACAAATATTCTCAGGATTGTTTGCCCCTGAGCATGGCAACTTTAATTCCCCACTCCTGATTTCTGCATTCCCCTTTTATTCTCAGGTATTTCAGAATGCTCCTGTGAAAACTGGAGAAAGAAGGGTGAAACTGGGTTCTTCTTTCTCTCACTATAATCTCCTTCCTAATTTTTTCTCACTCCAAGGATGAGAACTTTGCTCCTAGTATTTTCTCTCTGGCTTTTTTTGATGTCATTTTGACTTAAACTGAGATCTTTTAGCCCCCTCCCCCCCATATAAACTGTGTACACTTTGGGAAGACTCGCAGATACTGGGAAAAGCCTGTAAACTCCCAGTTAAGTGATCTTATTCAATTTTAAATTGAATTGAATTGAAAAATCAGTTTCTCACAAGTTGGCCCCAGCCTCCAGGCCAAAGATCAAAGCAAGCCCTAATATATCTAGGGCTACTTACGCAGATATCTTTGCAGATGTCCTAAACAGGACTTTGCCCACTGTTAAGATATCTCAGGATTATGCTTTCTAAAAAAGCTGTCTCCTTAACAAGCTGTCTTGCTAAGACATTTTGCCCACTGATTAAGTTATTCTTTTCTCAATGTTAACCTTTGCTATCTTCTTTACAGGACCTTTTGCCAACTAAGAAGGCTGTCTTCCTAGGAGAAATAAAATCCCTTTTTGCCACAGATTTCGGGTTTGCGGGTTTGCAAATTCTTTCACATAGGACCTGTGCCTCCAACCAGAAGGATTTCCCACCCCAATTCTTACACCTCATCAATTCTATGGCCCCTGCCAACAGTTAGCTCCTTCTTAGCCTTTCAGCTAGGGAGCTCCGTGGGCAGTGGGGCCATTCAGGATTGTTAGTTTGCCCCTGACCATGGCAACTTTAATTCCCCAACTCCTGACTGCATTCCCCTTATATAGATCCCAGGCAAGTAAATTCTGAAAAGGGCCGGCACACTTGCTCTTTGCAAGGCGTTCTGCAGATTTTGTTAACACCTGTACTAAATGGGTAAAAAAACCTTCCCTTGTAGAGCTCAAGGGTTTTTTGCCAAAAGAGATCATACTTACCCAAGGGCACATGTTCTACCCATTGCACCTACTCTTTTGAGGAAACAAAAGCAAGAATTTGGGAAAAACATTCTTTGGTAGCTATCCTAGGAAAGCTGTTTGGATGAGAGGCATTTATTTATTTATTATTATTTTTTTAATATTTTATTTTATTTTATAATAACTTTATATTGACAGAATCCATGCCAGGGTAATTTTTTTTTTTTTTACAACATTATCCCTTGCACTCGCTTCTGTTCCGATTTTTCCCCTCCCTCCCTCCACTCCCTCCCCTAGATGGCAAGCAGTCCTTTATATGTTAGATATGTTGCAGTATATCCTAGATACAATATATGTTTGCAGAACCGAGCAGTTCTCTTGTTGCACAGGGAGAATTGGATTCAGAAGGTATAAATAACTCGGAAAGAAAAACAAAAATGCAAATAGTTCACATTCGTTTCCCAGTGTTCTTTCTTTGGGTGTAGCTGCTTCTGTCCATCATTTATCAATTGAAACTGAGTCTTTGTCAAAAAGATCCACTTCCATCAGAATACATCTTCATAGAGCAATTTGGAACTATGCTCAAAAAGTTATCAAACTGTGCATACCCTTTGATCCAGCAGTGTTTCTACTGGGCTTATACCCCAAAGAGATACTAAAGAAAGGAAAGGGACCTGCATGTGCCAAAATGTTTGTGGCAGCCCTGTTTGTAGTGGCTAGAAGCTGGAAAATGAAAGGATGCCCATCAATTGGAGAATGGTTGAGTAAATTGTGATATATGAATGTTATGGAATATTATTGTTCTGTAAGGAATGACCAGCAGGATGAATACAGAGAGGACTGGCGAGACTTACATGAACTGATGCTGAGTGAAATGAGCAGAACCAGGAGATCATTATGTACCTCAACAACGATACTGTTTGAGGATGTATTCTGATGGAAGTGGATCTCTTCGATAAAGAGAGCTAATTCAGTTTCAATAGATCAAAGATGGACAGAAGCAGCTACACCCAGAGAAAGAACACTGGGAAATGAATATAAACTGCTTGCATTTTTGTTTTTCTTCCCGGGTCATTTGTACCTTCTGAATTCAATTCTCCCTGTGCAACAAGAAAACTGTCCGGTTCTGCACAAATATATTGTATCCAGGATATACTGTAACCTATTCAACATGTAAAGGACTGCTTGCCATCTGGGGGAAGGGGTGGAGGGAGGGAGGAGAAAAATCGGAACAGAAATGAATGCAAGGGATAATGCTGTAAAAAATTACCCTGGCATGTGTTCTATCAATAAAAAGATATTAAAAAAAAAAAAAAAGAATACATCTTCATACAATATCGTTGTCGAAGTGTAAAGTGATCTCCTGGTTCTGCTCATTTCACTTAGCATCAGTTCATGTAAGTTGATGAGAGGCATTTATGATAGCCTCATCTCCCCTCCTCCCTCCCCAGCCTTCTTCTGAGTGGGTTTCTGGTTCCTGATTATTGTCCCTAGAATTAACTACACTTTTGTTTATTCTTTCTCTTTTGCTCATATTTAGTCCTTGTATTTTTAATATAATTAATATACTTCTTCCAGACCCTGAGTCATGAAATTCCAACCACTTGGTCAACCTGAAATCACCTGAGTCCTGATTCTGACATTCAGCACTGGACGCTACTGCCGCCTACAACTCACTTAACTCCCCTCTTTAGTCAGGACCCCATTGGGTAGGGCCAGCTATATGCCCCTTGTCAGCTTGAAGCAACTACAGAAGATGAGACCTTCGACCCATTGTCCCAAATGAATTTGGGGGGATGGCTTGAGGGGGCATGATATAAACAGATCTTTTGAGAGGAAAGGTTGGAGAGGCCCTGATCTGAACAGTGTCCCTGTTAATCTGTGGGGGAAAGGTGATTTGGGGTCTCAAACCCTACTCTAAGAGGGGTATACCCTTCTATCCATAAAGGAAACTCTCAAGATAAGTAATCTCATTCAAATTTGAATTGAATTGAATTGAAAACCAGTCTCCCAGATTCATCTGGTGATAGGCCCCCAGCTCAGGGCCAAAGATCAAAGCCGCCCCATATATCTAGCATTATGGCCAGTCCTAACTCTTTTTTTTTTTTTTTTTTGGCAGAAGTCCTAACAGGATTTTGCCCACTGAGAAGATATTTTCTTCTCAGTGTAAACCCATCTTTGCAATGGTCCTAACAGGACCTTGCCCACTAAGAAAGCTGTCTTCTTAGTGTCAATAAATCCCCATTTGTCACAGACTTTGGATTTGTGAATTCTTTCACAAGGGATCTTCGATATTGACCAAAGGAGATGTTTTGCCCTCTTATCTCACACCTCATCACCCCCTTGCAGATTTCAAACTATTTTTGGTTTTTGTTGATGCCTTTACTAATTTACAGCCTTCCCTTGTAGCATTAAACTCAAAGGCCTTCCCAGTTGGACTCATGTTTCTAGAATTAAGAGTTTCTCCTATTACCTCTTCTCCCTCAGACCTTCCTAGATATTCCTATGAACCCATAGAGGACTTAAAACTACTGTTCCACAGGATTCCTGGAAATACTAGAAATGTACTGGCCAGAGAAGAGTAAACTTGTCTGCGTCCTCCTTTTTATCATTCTAGCTTTTTTTTTATTGTTGCTATAATTGTCAAACCAAGATACACAGGCAAGTAGAGACTGATTTAATTTTAAGTGGAGATTTTAATAAGCCAACTGATCACATGGGGATTTGATCCAAAGCATATTTTGCAGAGAAACTGAAGCACAGAATTTATAGTTTTGACTAACGAGGGTTTGCAAGCAGAATACAGAAGGCAGAAATGCAACAGCCTACTATTGATCTAACATCTTGCAGCTGTTGTTATCTTTAAGAAAATACTTCAAAGACAAGAACAGGAAGACAGGAATGAACCTGACACTAACAATATGGGGACCGTAACTCAAGCCCTGTCAGGCAAGAAGAAAAGGGAGGTAAGGTCACTCCTGGGATGGTGATTCTAGGGAAGGACAAGCTTGTTAAGATATGAAAACATAATTTTAGCTTTGACATAACAGGAGGCAATATGGAAAAACATAACTCGATCTTCTGTAAAGGGCAGGAGATGGGGAGGCAAGGGCAACAACTCAAGTCATAAGGGAGTCCAGGATAATCTTGGACAAAGGATAGAGTCAGGGAAGGGGGCACCTGGACAATGTTTTTCTTTGCCTTCATTATATCACAGTGGTATGTGAAAGGGGGTCAGAGCCTCAAGGTTTAGGTTTTTCTTTTAAACTCAGTTCTCTCAGACCTAATTGCAAGAAAGGGGAGAGGGTATGGCTTATTATCCAGAGTCTAACAAATCTTCCACTTTCTCCAAGTTAATTCTTTTCTCCCCCCACTACTTGTGAACTTTGTATCTTCCAGACTCAAGGCCATGAACTTTCCAATCTGAATATCATGGGCTACCCGTTCCTCAGTTTGGACTCAACTAGACAGGGCCAATTGTACATCTCTTATCAGTCTGAAGCAGCTCCAGAAAATGAGACCTCATCCCTTTGCCCCAAATGAATTTGGGTTCCAATTGCTTTAGGGGGGAACGATGCAATGTAACTCCTAGGGAGGATGGAGCAATCAATAACCCTAAAGCTACCTAGTCTTGAGAATGCCACAGCAGTGGTGACTGTCAGATAACAATCTGTTGGCCAATAATAACAAAAGTTTCTGAGAATTCAATGATGGGATACAACTCCATCCCTAAGCCCTAGAATTCAATACTCCTCAACTCTACTTCTAAGACCACTCCTCTATTCTACCTTTAAGCCATAAAATTCAATAATACATACAACTCCACCCTTACCCCTCCTCAACATTACCTCTAAACCATAAAATTAGCTTATCAGTGACTTGAAGAATTTGATCTTTCTTTTTCCTATAAAAACATCTTCTTTCTCCTGGTTCTTTGCTAAATTCTTTTAGAACTTAGCCAGCTATCAACAGCATAATAAATCTTTGCCTCTTAACTTGAAGACAAACTGAGTTTGTACATTCTTTTGCCATATTTGGGACACTGATCTAAGGACTCTAAAATTTAAAACTTTGTGTTCCAAATTTTTCTCCTTCTTTTCCCTCCTTCTTCCTCAAGGAAGGAACTCAACAATATTATTAACCATTTGTCAGCTGGGGAATGACTTGTATTTGGTTCAGTTCCCTATATATCTGAGAAATGAGGCATTCATCAGAAATCATTGTTGCAAAAATTTTTTCCCCAGTTTTTCTGCTTTCCTTTTAATTTTGGTTGCATTGGTTTTGTTTGTGCAAAAGGTTTTTAATTTAATACGATCTATATTTTGTTTCATCCTAATTTTTTTCCTTTATAGATCTGACAGATAAACTACTATTCCATGTTCTCCCAATTTACTTAATAGTATGACTTTTTATGTGTAAATCATATACCCACTTTGACCTTATTGTGGTATATGGTGTGAGATATTGGTCTATACCTTGTTTCTACTGTTCCCTAGTAGTTTTCAAGAAATCTTAAAAGAAAACTGTTCAGTTCTCTTAGAATGAAAGTAGAATAAAAATAAAAAGAATTCATCAGTCACTTTCTATAAGAAACCTTAAAATGACAGCTTCCAAGAACAGCTCACATTCAGAGCTTCCACATCAAAGAAAAAAATACTGCAAGAAGGCAGAAAGAATTTAATTAGTAAGCCAGGATCAAATATAATTCAGCAGTTAACACTATAAAAAAATGGAGAACTTGGAATACAATATTCCTGAAGCCAGAGGACATAGGCTTTTCAGAGAAGAATAACTTAGACAGCAAAACTGAATAATGACCTACAGGGGGAAAATGGATTTTTGATGAAATAGATAACTAATCCTTCTGAAAAGCCAAATTTAAACAACTTTATTAAGAACTATTGTCTGTTCTCAGCTCTAATACTAAATCTGCACCTCTCTATGTTTCTTTGTAAAAATATAGTGTTGAAGCATATTGTCTCTCTCCCTTCCTTGGGAAATCTATGCAATTTGGATTTAGCTCAGCTTTAAGTTCATCAAGAGTTAGTTGAGCCTTCCTCTGTGACATTGGAAATGTCACTTCTTTAAGTCAGTCAATAAGCATTTTTTAAAATTCAATTTTGTTTAATTTTCAGGTCTCAGCTCTCTTCTTCCCTCTCCATCACCACATATATATAGTCAAGTGAAACAGATCTCTTAATTAGCTGTGTTTCTTTCAAAATATGCTTCCATTTGAACTCAGACTTCATCACCTCTCCTTCTGGAGGCAGATAGCAAGTTTCACCAAGAGTCCTTTGGAATAAAAGCATTTAAATACTTATTTTGGGCCACACATAGTTGCTAATCTCTGGAAGAAGAAAGTCTCCTCCAATCTTCCTTCTGGTACTCAGCTGTCAAAGCAATTTTCTCTAACAAATTTCTCTGAGTGACTTTCTCCATGGCACATGAGGCACTTAATAAATGTTTATTGACTAAATGCAGATGGGACAATGTGACCCCCTTACTCAACCAACTTCAGTATCTTCTTATTGTCTCTGGAATTAAATATAACTTCTCTTACAGCTTTTACAATCCTACACCACTGGGTCTTAACCTCCCTTTCTAGCCTCATTCTTATTCTTATTCATATATTCTTAGCTATAATCCTGTCAAACCAACCTTTCTGTTTCTCACTCCAAACAAAACTGGCTCCATTCCTAGAATGCTCTCCCTTCTCTCTACCTCATAGCATAGCTCAGACACCATTTTTATGCATAGAAGCCTTTCCTGATTCCCTGCCCTCCCCACAAGTGCTGGTATCCTCCCTCTCAAAATATTTTGCCTTTGTATTTATTTCCCTTTATATTTATGTTGTATGTGTGTACACACACACACACATACACACATATTTATTTAATATATATTATCTCTCCTATTAAGATATGAGCTCATTTGAAGTAGGATTGTTGCTTCATTTTTGGGGTACATTTCCCCTGCATCTAGCAAAGTTCTAGATGATGCAGGCACTTAATAAATACTTGTTGATTCATCACAAACCAGCATTTATTTAGCACCTCCTGTGTGCCAACACAATTTATTAAAAACCTCCTGTGTGCTAGGCAATGGGATACAATGAATGGCAAAAACCTTGTTCCCAGCCCTAAAGAGCTCATATCCCAATAAAGAAACAGGCAATTATGAACACAAATGATATATCTACATATGAATACATACATACATACATATCTGTGTGTGTGTATATATGTATATATTTATATATTAAATGGAAAATTAGATCAAAAGGAAGGAGAAAAACTTCCTGCAGAAAGTGGGATTTGAGCTGAGTGTTGAATGAGTCCAGGTGAGAAGGCAGAATAGTACAGGCATGGGAAACAGAGAAAAGGCATCAAGTCAGGAGTTAGAGTGCAAAGTGAGGAGCAGCAAGAAAGCCAGTGATGTTTAATCTAGCATACTTGCTGATTGATTTCTCAATCCTTTCTAGGTCTAACATGTCCAAACTTTTTTTTCAATATGTTCTCTGAAAGCATTTCTCTACATTTGCTGTAAATATTACTACTCCTATACCATCAGATTGGGGGGAAAGGGGAATGAAACAAGTTGCCATCACTTGCCAAAACTGCCTTTTAACAATTTATTTTGCTTTAATTAAAACAATACCACCAACAACAAACATACACTTCTATTAAAAAGTATCCTATTTGCTAAAATAATACATTTTGCTAAAAATATGGGCAATTTCATTTTGCATTAGATGTCTTTAAAAGCCGAGTGACATAGGAATGTATATTTTTATTCAAAATAAAAACATTGTTTTAATATTACTGCTACTCAACTCATTCCCACCTAATTCAGTTCCTTAAATGTCAACTATGAAGATACAGTAACTAATTCACTCAATCATTCAAAACACAGGTTTAGATTTCTGCTGTTGGATGAAGATATTTTATAGGAATGTGAACTCAACAAATAACTTCTTTAAAGTGTAGGAAAACAACCTGCGATCTCCACTCAAACGTATTTGACAAAAAAGGAAAATGACAAATGTCGCAGGCATTGTGGGGAAAAAAGGTACACAGATGTTGCTGTCATTCTGGAAAGTACTAGGAAATGCCCCCAAACTATTCAAAACTAACCATTGCTAATCTGTTCAAAAACCTCTTATCAAACAATATCACTAGTAGGCCTATACGCCAAAGAAATTAAAAAAAAAAAAAGAAAGGCATCCAGATATACAAAAATAATTATATCAGTTCCTTTTATAGTAGCAAAAAACTGTAAACTAAAGAGGTGTCCATGAATTGGGATGGCTGAAAACATGATATGTGAATATCATAGAGTATTATGCTATAAGAAATGATGAAGGGGATAGTTTTAGAGAAATTTGAGAAGAAATGAACTTTTTCACAGTGAAGTGAGCTGAGTTAGAAGAACATTTATTAATTCATAATAATATTGTAACGGAAGATGACTTTGAAAAACTTAGGAAGCTTGACCAGCCATAATCTCAGAGGATCAGTGATGAAACATACCAGAGGGCTCAAAATGCAGAATAAAACATTTATTTCTGGACATAGCTAATGTAGGAATTTGTTTTGACTGATTATGCATTTTTGTTCAAAGTTTTGGTTTTTCTTTTTTTTTTTTTTTCTTTTCTTTTTCCTTGATGATGGGGTGAAGAGAAAGGAGGTGGGAATAAGAGCTGGAGTTGATCTCTAGAAAAAAGAAAAGAATAAAGGGTCATGAAGAATGTTTTTAACCTCTCAGAAAAGAGGCAACTGAGGGTATTCTCCCATCAGCTGGAGTTCACTGGGATCATGGTGCAT
This sequence comes from Antechinus flavipes, assembly GCF_016432865.1. Taxonomy (NCBI): domain Eukaryota; kingdom Metazoa; phylum Chordata; class Mammalia; order Dasyuromorphia; family Dasyuridae; genus Antechinus; species Antechinus flavipes. The sequence continues at coordinate 575,459,380 of NC_067400.1, read as the reverse complement.
TACTTTGGGTATCTCTTTCTCATCCAGGTAGTCAACAAGCATTTATAAACACTTACTATATGCCAGGCACTGTACTAAGCACGAGGAATACAAAGAAAGGCAAAAAGTCGATCCCTACGCTCAAGGAGCTTACAGTCTAATGGGGAAAACAGCACGGCAAACAACTGTACAGACACAAAATGGGAGATAATTGACAGAGATCGGGTCCAAGCTTAACGGGGTCTGGGCAAGGCTTCTGGCTTTGAGTTGCCGGTTGTCCATGCTGCTGAGGTTTGTCTGTCAATCGGACTTTTATTTGATATGGAGTTTGTGAATATATAAGAAACATTCCTTCCCCTTTAAGCTCTCAGAGATCGGCGATGTTTCACCTTTGTCTCCGCCTCCCCAGGGGCCACCAGCTGGGCCCGGGTCTCGCTGAGTCACAAGGTCCTCCATTCACAGAAAGAACCACGGGCATCACCTGCTGCTTTTCTGGGAGCGGGGACTGTGTCATTTTGCTGTTTGTATCACCTTAGTCTGTTCTAGGAACCCTAAAAAAAATGCATGCTGCTTGACTGATGGATTCTCTACCTGTAAAATAAATGGGTTGGATTGGACGATCTTCAAGAATCCTTCCAGCCCTGGGAAATATTCTCCTGAAGGAGAGCGAGCGGGGAAGCTTGGCGGGAGCTGAGGGAGGTCCTTGGGGTGGGGTTTCGACCCTCATAAACCCGAGGGTCTCTGCCTCAGCTCTCACATCCTCCAGCTGTCCCGGGGCAGTTTCTCTCGCTCTTATATGTCCCTGTTCGCCTCAGGTTGCTCCGGCTGCCGGGCTTTAGCTGCTCTTTTCCGCTGCCCTCAGCCTCATCGTATCTCAGTTTCTCCCGAAGCCGAATTCAGAGGTTCGGCTACGGTCAGCCCCATCTAGCCCTGGTCAGCCCGAGGTACCTCCAGCACCCCGCCTGCAGGAGGCTCAGCTCAGGTCAGCCCCGTCACTCTTGGGCTCCTCCAGCACCCTGCCTTCCAGAGGACCGCTCAGGACCCTTTCAGCATCCCACTCTCAGAGCTCCCCTCGAGTCTGTCCCGTCAGTCCCGGGTTCCCCAGTTCAGGAACCTTAGCTTGGGCTGCCCCAGCGATCGCTGATTCCTCCAGCACCCTGCCTTTCGGAGACTCCTCTCCGATCCATTCCTGTGGTCCCTGGTTCAGGGTGAAGTTCAGCTTCAGACCCTCCCCTCTGGTCAGCCCTTTAATTCCCTGGTTCAGCACCTCCCCTCTCCCGCCCCTTCGGTCCCGAGCTAAATGGTTTGCGTCCGGTCTGCTCCGTGAGTCCCCAGTTCAGTCTGAAGTTCAGCTTCAGCAGCTCCCCTCTAGCGAGCCCCATAGTGTCCCGGTTCAGCGGCTCCCGTCCGGTCCGCCCCGTCGGCGGGGCGCGTGAGCCCCGATGGCCGGGAACACCCGCTCTCGCCCTGCCAGCTCCAGTTCCGCGTCTTGCTGCTGGGGGACGCGGACGTGGGCAAGTCTTCTCTGCTGCGACGCTACGTGGAGGGAGACTCCTGGGCTGAACCGCCCCCCAGCTCCACGGTGGGCGTCGAGTTCTATTGCCGTATTCTGGAGCTGGCCTCGGGTTCGAGGGTCAAGCTGCAGTTCTGGGACACGGCCGGTGACGAACGCTTCAGGTCTGAGGGAGCAAAAACTGGCTGGAGAACTGGGAGAGAGAAAAGGGTGGGGGGATGCTGCTAGAGCTGGCTGACGTGGAGCTGGAAGGGATCCTAAGCACCGAGCGCCCCAATTTGGCTGTTGGGAAACCTCCGTGTCAGGGAAGGGAAGGGACTTTTGTCTGAGGTCACACTATGTAATATGGGGCAGAGCCGAATTCTAACCCAGATCCTTTGGGCTAAAGCAGTAGGAATGCTAATGGCGAGTTAGAATTCTGCTGCTGCTTTTCCTTGTTTCCTTGAGCAAGCCGTGCCAGCCTTAGTTTCTTCAACTCTATAATGGGAGGATTGGAAGTTGGAAATGGCTGGGAGGGGGTGAGGATCTTAGACGTGGAGCTGGGTGTGACCTCATAGGTCCTTTCTCCCCATTTTACAGATGAGGAAATTAACTAATTGAACCAGGCTTTTCTTAGTGTTTTAAATCCTTTCATTTCCTCACAATCCAACAGACATTTAAGTGTCTACTGTATTTTCCTGCCAAGTATTAGGTGCTGGGAATCTATTATATTCACTTATTATTATATGTATTATATGCCTAAGGTAACTTAAAACAAAAAATCTCTACTCTCATTTTACCTTACACCCCTAAGATCATGCAAACATTATCTCAGAGGGAGCAGCCCTGGATTTGCTGTAGGAGTCCAGTTCTGTCACCTTGACTTATTAGCAGTGGGCCAATCACTTCTGCTTCAATTTCCTCACCTATAGGCCAGAGGTCTTTAAGATGCCTCAATGGCTTCTGAAACCCTTTTCAGCTCTGTCTGAGTGCTTAGGATCCCATTGAGAAGGATAACTAGACTGGGGCTAGTTTTTGGAAGACCTGAAGGGGGTTGTCAAAACCCTGGAAGCTGAGGGGGTTGACTCTAGGCAAAGGAGTGCAGTTTGGAGGGAGGCAGGAAGGTCTCTGCATTTATCAGTAAGATTCTCAGAAGTCTCACCTCATAATAACCAGCAGGTAGAAGGGAAGATTTTCATGACTGGTATTTCAGAGGACTGTCTTCTTAAGATAGAAGCCTTAGTTTGGGGGGTTTTTCTATTTTTCTCTTTTTTAATGTATTTATTTTTAATACACATTGCTTTATGAATCATGTTGAGAGAGAAAAAACAAAAGGAAAAAAACATGGGAGAGGGAAAAAAAACCAAAATGAACATAGCATGTGTTGATTTACATTCAATCCCCATAGTTCTCTTTCTGGATGCAGAAGGCATTTTCTATCCAAAGTTTATTGGGATTGCCTTGCATTTTTTTCTCCTTTGATAGTAGGTTTGGGGTGACTTTTTCTGGGGTACAGGACCTCACCTATCTCTTGACTCTTCCCTTCTCTCCTCCCAGGAGCATAACTCGGTCCTTCTACCGGAATATGGTAGGTGTCCTGCTGGTCTTTGATGTGACCAACAGGAAATCCTTCGACCACATAAAAGACTGGTACCAGGAGGTGGCTTCCATGCAGGGACTGGACAAGGTTGTCTTCCTGTTGGTTGGCCACAAGAGTGACCTGCAGCAGGCTCGTCAGGTGTCAACCCAGGAAGGAGAAACTTTAGCTTCAGTTCTGGGTATGTCTTTCCTGGAGACCTCGGCCAAAACCAACAGCAATGTGACTCTGGCCTTCGAGACTCTTGCCTGTGGAATCCAGCAGGCCCTCCAGAATGGGGAGATCAAAGTGGATGGAGCCTGGAGGGGAGTCAGGATTATTCAACCAGCCCAGCCCCCCCTAAACCAGCTCAGAAAAAAACCAACTGGTCAGTGTCAGTGTTGACTCAGGAAGTTAGGTCAAGGTGGACAGAATGGGCACAGAGAACCCAAGCCTGAGCTAGTTGGTCCCATTCCCAGGACCCAAGAAACTCAAAACTGGAAAGAATTTCTGGTCCTCTACTCCAGAGAATAGTGAAGCCCAGAGAGGGAGAGTTATTCGCCCCACCTCACACAGCTCATCAGTGACTGAATCTCATTAGAATCCAATTCCCCTGATCCATACTTCTAATGCTCTCTATTATGGCAAGCTGCTTCTCTGTGTCCCTATTCCTCTGAGGAAAGACCAGCAGGCTAGATTCCCTTGCATCCACATTGAATTGCCTGCTGGTAAAAGATGAGGAGATCTATTGTCTCTAAGATAATTGTCTTCATGCAATGTTTTAATGACTCAGTGGACCTAAATATGGTCAAAAGAGGTTGGACACAATTGAAAACAACTGAATGGTGATTGAGGTCTACAAAAGGGCCTTCCAAATAGTATCTCATTTGATCCTGATAACAAACTTGGGTGGTGCTGCTCTATTATTCCCATCTTACAGATAAGGAAACTGAGGCAGAGCAATTAAATGAGGTCCATGGTCACACAGCTCATAGATAGGGATCTGAGGACAGATTTGCAGTCAGGACTTCCTAACTCTCCATTGTGGCATCTAGCTGCTTCAATCAGAAGTCCTCAGCTTGGCACTAAAGGCCTCTGGGGCCTGGCTCTCTGCCTGTTATTCATCATCACACACCTCACCTATTCCTTGTTCCTGACTAGCTGGCAATCATGACACTACATATGCCCTCAGCCCTCAGAATCCTACACCATTCTTCCTGGGCCAGCTCCTGGTGCCTTTCTTGACCCTCAGCCCCTCCCCAGGACATTTAATGCTCCCTTCTCCCGTCAAATGACTGAGTAGGCTCCTCTATGCACATATTGTGGACCTTTCCCATTCCAATTGGGGGATGAAATTTTCTGTCCCTCTTTATATTTCCGTGCCTCCACCCAGAGCTTTACACATAGAAGGCACTTAATAAGTGTTTCTTGGCTAGAACTGGAATCCCATGCTGGAGGAGAGACTAAACTGAAGGCTGGAAGTGTCCTAGGGAGTCTTCAACTGAATGAGGGGAAGATTCTAAAAGGTAAAAACTCTTTTTAAAACCCCACTTGCTTATGGAATGGCTTAATTTCAATTTTCTTCTTCATCATGAACTTAATAATTACCAACAAGCATTCAGCATCCAAGGGATAAAAAGAATCTTTTGTGAACTTCTGTTAGATTTTAGGATTTGCTTTTTTAAAAAAAAACATATTAAATTTAACAAGGTAGTTACAAAATTGTCCCCACTGTTCTGAACTTTTCAGTTTAATGTATTTTTAAAAAGTGTTTTATTGCAACTCATCCCCCACCCTAATGTAAATTGCAGTCAAGCAAAACCCATCAACACATTAGCTGGATTTATTTCATTCAGCATCCCTGGTCCACCACCTTTCTTCAGGCTTTATCATCAGTACTTCCAACTTACATGGCTCATTGCATTAACCAGAACGCTAAAATCTTTTGAAATTGTTTTCCTTTCCTTTCCTGTGGTCATTATATAAATTATCCTCCTGGTTCTGCTCATTTCATTTTGCATCTGTTCTTACAGATCCTTCCACATTTCTCTAGTCCATCACACATGTCTGTTATTTTCATCTAAAGTTTATAAAATGATTTACAAACACTGTCTTGCTGGGTTTTCACAACCACCCTGGGAGGCAGATGCTATTGTTATCCCCATATTACAGAGGAAGAAATGGGTTGAGAAAGATTAAGTGATTTTGTCCACAGTCACACATCTACCCTAATTTATCCAGTGGTTCCCCCAGTTGATGGGTACATATCATTTTCCTTTTTAAAATTTTCCAGTTCTTCCCTCCAAGGGACTGCAGAACCCACTTCCTTACTGCTCATGACCCTCAGTCCGGAGAAAGTCTTAGGTAAGGCCAAATTTCCATTTGGTCATTGCTCAGAGCTTTCCTGTACGGGCCACAGTCTGTCAGTCTGGTGGCTATCAAGAACCTACTAATTTCTGCCTGAGCCGTCAATAAAGAAGGGCTGAAAGCCTGGTGGTAGCTGACTCAGTCCAGTTTTATTGTAGGTAGTGGGGAGGGAGGGAGATCGGGAGGAAGGGCAAGAGTGAAGAAGGACATTTAGCTTTGTTCTTCAGGCCTGAGTTGCTTCCCTCCCATAACCAGGCAATCCTCTTACTGGGGCGGTTGGAGGGGAGGAAGATGGTTGCCTTGTACCTCAGCCTTTCGCCCTTGGGTTATTTGAACTCCAGGTTCAGCCTAGATATGCAAACAGGGAAGTTGGGTGCTAGCCACCCAAGTCAAAGAGTGGGGAGGGAGAGAGATGATTGAAACCAGTTTCCAGAGTCTATTTTGGAGAGGAAGCGGCCAGAGACTCCCTTCTTACTCTCCCCTCCCTTGCTCTAAAATGGGAGTGGTAGGGGGGGAAGGGAGGGACTGATAGAGTAGACTAAGAATTATGAATATAGAGGAGTAATTCTCTCAATTTTCCCCTGTTTCCTCATCCCTTATAAGATTATTGACAAGACATACATATATATATATATATATATTATATATATATATATATATACATACACACACACACACACACATATATAAATGTTATATACATATACGTGTGTATGTGTGGGTTTTTGTGTATGTGTGTGTGTATATTTTGGAGAGGGATCTTAGGGAAAAGGAAGAACTGAGCTCCTGATGTCACCAGTAGAGAGACCTAACACTAAAGGAGCAACATCACCTTTTCAGCATCCAGGCTTAAAAAACTACCTGGGCTACTCACAGGCTAAGTGACTTGGCAACTGGGTAGAGCAGTGGATAGAGCTGCACATGGAGGCAGGAAAACCTGGGTCAAAAGCTGGTCTCACACACTTCACTAGCTGTGTGATTCTGGGAAGGTCATTTATCCTCTGCCTTAGTTTCCCCAACTGTAAAATAGAAATAATAAATAAAAATAGAAATATGTCTTGAAGATATTGAGGATCACATGAGATAACATTTATAAAGGGCTTAGGAGAGCCCTGTTTCCTTCTATCAACTGGACAATCACTGGACAACGGGAATTTCCAACTTCCCAAGGAATTTACCTTATCCAGGGAATTTCACACTGTTTAAGAGACTAGAGAGAGGAAACATCACCTTATTTTTTATATTTCTTTTCTTTTTTTTTTTTTAATGGTATTTTATTTTTTCCAAAATTCATGTAAAGATAGTTTTCAAAATACATTTTTATAAAATTTTGTCTTTTGAATTTTTCTTCCTCCCTTATCTCTCCTCTTCCCAAGAGAGCAAGCAATCTAATATAGGTTAAATATGTGCAATCTTTTTAATCATATTTCTATATTTGTCATGTTGTACAAGAAAAATCAGACCAAATGGGAAAAAACCATGAGAAAGAAAAAACAAACAAAAAGGTAAAAATATTATGCTTCTATCCACATTCAGTCTACATAGTTCTTTCTCAGGCTACAATTGGCTTTTCTATCCCAAATCTAGACTTCTTTTTATCACCAACAGCTATTTTCCAAGAAAAACTGCTGAATGAGGGAGTGAGCCACACTGCCCAAAGCAAGGATGTAGTCATTTTATCTGTCTGAAGTAGATTCTGATTGGGAAACATTGACCTTTCCAGGCCTAGTACATTCTTTTTTTTTCCTTTTTAAAAATCCTTAAAAAAATTTTTTTTCCAGTTACATGAAAAATTAGTTTTAACATTCATTATTTATAAGATTTTGAGTTTCAAATTTTTTCCCTCTCTTTTTTTTTTCCCTTCCCCTTCCCACTCCCCAAGACAGCAAGCAATCTGATATAGATTATACATGTGCAATCATAGTCACTCTACTGAGTGAGACAAACTTCTGGGGACAAAGATCATAGAATATCAGAGTACAGAAAGGGTCTTAGAACCCAGGATGTCAGAGCTGGGAGGGCCTTAGAACCCAGGATGTCAGAGCTGGAAGGGCCTTAGAACCCAGGATGTCAGAGCTGGAAGGGCCTTAGAACCCAGGATGTCAGAGCTGGGAGGGCCTTAGAACCCAGGATGTCAGAGCTAGGAGGGCCTTAGAACCCAGGATGTCAGAGCTGGAAGGGCCCTTAGAACCCAGGAATTCACAGCTGGGAGAGATTTTAGAAGAGAATCTCAGAAGTAGCCTAAAATGTCAGTTCATTCAATTCATGTGCTTATTTTAAAGAAAACTGAAGGCCAGAAGGATGGCCTGAGTATCCACAGTCACTCAGGTAATAAGTGAAGTTCTCTCCTTCACTTCCTTCTAATGAAAGAAGTCTTTCTACCATCCTGGGGTAAGGGCAGAGCTGTCACTAGGAATTTTTGCACCAGGGGCAAGTTTTGCAAACCTGGATTGGAGACAAGTTTCATCTCAGAAACTAGTTGGAGTGAAGAAGAGGCACTCGTGGCCAGGTGATGGGCCCCTTATGCTATGCCGTTGACACTGAGGCAAAAGGCTTTTTGGGCCTCAGTTTCCTGATCTGTATAATGCGGGAATTGGGTCTTCTAATATCCTTCCAACCTTTAAATCTATGATTCCACTACTCCCTTCAGCCCAGAGCTCTTCTCACATTTTCTCCATCTCCTGTTTTATAAACCCCAGCTTTATAAAATTATTAATCTTATTTTTATTATAAACTCAGCATCAAATGAACATGAGTATTTCAATAAAAAAGAACATAAAAGAGAAGGGAAATTGTAGACTCTAGTTTTTTTTAAGTGCATGTTACATTTAACACAATAAAACAATAGTTCCCTGCTTTCTATGTCCCTTCTTGTTTTCTACATATTAAAATGTTTCTGTGCTATTTTCTTTCTTCTATTTTGTTTGTGTTTTTGCTTTCAGTATCATTACTTACCAACTCTGTCTCCATGCAAATAGGTTTCCTCCTTTGCAGCCAGTAAGAAGTCAAACAACACAGGTTGGCACTTGGCGTTGATGGAGGGTGCACCCTAATCCATTACCTATCTGTTGAAAGACAGGAGGTTTCACAATCAGTTTTTTGAAGTCAAAGCTAAAATGAATGCAAATTCTGGAACTTTTCAAGGTGTCTTACCTTATTAAGATCCTCCTTTCAATTGTTCTCCTGAACTTCCAGGTTTCTCTAAAATGACTTCTAGGTTAGCATGTCATCTCTTGGCCCCCTCACCAAGGCTGGTTTCTCCTTCTCTCCCAATCCTTGACACTCAACAACAGGAGGAAGGGGTTGGCTCACTCCCACCTCCCCACTTTCACTTTCAAGGCCTCTCTTGGTCAAGTGCATTCTGCAACCACCTCTGCCCTTTCAAGGTTCACTCCATCCGGCCTGGCTCCTTGCTCCTGGAACCTCCAGGTCATTTTCTCTCCTTTTGAGGAATTTCAGTATCTGACTCATAGTTTTTTTGCCCCAAATCCCCCCAAACACTCACTGTGGTTTTCAGGTTCCTAGTTTCCTTTATTTCCATGAGCTCTGGTCTCCTGTCTTATCTGGCCCTACATAGGAATGGTCAGACCTTGGGAACTTCAGTTCCCTGCATTTCAGTCTGTACCAATCTGAGATATTCACAGATCAGACGGAAGAACTGCTCATCCAGCCTTTGCTCCATTGACTGAAGTGGGGAGGTGGTCCTCACCTACTGGAGGAGCTCATTCTAGGTGGGGTCAGTGCGAATAATTACCAATCATCATTGTTAACATTTTACTAAGTTCTTTACCATTATTATTTCATCCTCATAACAACCTTTGGAAGTAAATGCTATTATTATCCCCACTTGGAAGAAAGAGAGGAAAAAAAAAGAAATGGGGACAAATTAAATGACTTACTCAGGGTCACACAGCTAGTAAATGTCTGAGTCAAAATGTGAATTTGGGTCTTTCTGACTCTAGTCCAGGCTCTACCCACTGAGCCCACTATAAATACTGCCTGGCCCCAGATGCCAAACCATCTCAAAGCTTGTTCAGCTGCATTTTTAACCGTCCTAATCCTCTTAGGGCTACCAGGTGTGAATTCTTCTGGTTCCTTCCCTTTCACTCCTGACTTCTACTACTTTACATGCTGCTAAATGTGGGCTTCCACTCTTAGTAAGAAGCTCCCAATCCGGCCTCAGACACTTGACCCAGCAGATGCTTAATGAATGCTTGCCCATTGACTGAACTCGCGTTTCTGCAGAGGAGGGAGCAGATTTAACCCAGGATCCTAGGTTAATGGGTCCTAAAGGCGGTCCCCAACGGAACCAGCTTTGGGACCCTAGTATTCTGCTCCCTCCCACCCACCCCCGGCCCAAGCTGGACTATTATTTCTGTTCTTGGGGGACCCGCAGACCCAGCATGTTGTGTGTCCCTTAAGAAGGATGTGGCTTCGAGCGTTCGGTCTTTCCGACACTAACCCATGGTCTGTCTCCCCATTTACCTAATGGCAGTGGTAGGAGAGCCTGGTGAGACTGTGGCCTCCTGCCTTGAACCACGATTGGAAGGAACTCAGATGGTGCATTTCTGAAAGGAGGACTCGAGGGAGGGCTGTGGGGCAATATCTGGGGGAGCTGGGAAGGAGCCCGTGGGGACTTTAGTTAAGCTTTGAATCCATGGTAGTAAAAATCTGTGTGCTGGAACTGTCCCCTATCTGGCTTTGGGTTGTTTCCAGCTGGGAACGTGGGATTCTGATTACAGGTAACAGGGGCTGCACAGAAAAGGCCTTTTGCTGTTACTTTAGACAAATACTTAACCTCAGTCTCTTCATCTGGAAAATGGTTATAACACTTGTACTTCTCACCCCTTAGTTGTTGAGAAATAGGACTTTGCGAACTGTGCCAGGTAGAGACATGGTTTATTTTTTCCTCCCTCCCTCCCCCCAGGATCAAATGAAACCATAAATCCAGAGTATTTTGTGCACGACAATGCTTTACTATATACCATCCGCTGTACTTGGCAGCTTGTTGCTGGCCATGGGTCAGGCACGCCTCCTCGCAGAGAGCCCACAATGGGCCTCCTTGGGCACAAGCACAGGCCCTGCCCTTCCCTGTCCCTTGGGCAGACCCACCTTCCAAACCTTTTCCCGACTTCTCCCTTCACTGAAGGCTTGTTCTCCACAGAATCACCCAGACTCTCTCCCAGTGCACCATTAGAATTTTGCTTGAATCTCCCCTGAGCTGAGGTGCTTGGGACTTTGGCCATGTCTGGGAGGTGCTCAGGCTGTTGAGGGTGGAGGCTCCCCTTGCTTTCCCTTCTTCCCCACTCCCCCTCAGAGGGGGAAGTCTGAGTAATGAGATCCCCGACCAAGGTCAAGATTAAAGGGGGGGGCGGTGTCCTTAAACCTGAGCTGGTGGGGGAAGGCAGCGCCTCTCAGGCCCCCCAGCTTCACTCTGCGCAGCAGAAATCAATATGTTCTTGATTTGTTGTCTGAATACCCGCTCTGCTGCTTTGTCTATGGGGGCTCACATAAAAAAAAGGGCACAGAAATTGGGGACCTGAATTCAAATCCTACTTGTGCCACTTGGGCAAACTGAATCCTGGGGACTCCGTTTCCTCCTCTCTAAAATGAAGGGGCTGATTTTCAGGGTTCCTTCCAGCATCTCATGGAGGGGAGCTGGGATCTCTGCTCTGGGGGAGCCTTGGCTTCTGGGTCTGGCAAGGAGAAGCTAAGAAGTTTCAAATGACGCTTTCTTGGTTGCGGAACACTGGGTGTGTCCCTGGATGTTGGGACCCAGGATTTCTCCTCCCCTCCCTGCATGCACAAACTCGCTGGGTTCCGAAAGCTGCCCAGAGCCCAGAAGCTTCTCTCTTGCTCCTGGTGGGAGCTCCCCCCCTTCTCCTCTCATGGCTCCCCCCCTGCCCATGGATGCCCTCTGGCAGTACCAGTTCCGCCTCATCCTTCTGGGGGACTCCACAGTGGGCAAGTCCTCCCTGCTGAGACGTTACACCGAGGGCGTCTTTGTGGACTATCTGGACCAGACGGTGGGAGTAGATTTCTACATCCACTTTGTGGAAGTAGAGCCTGGGGTCCAGGTGAAGCTCCAGTTCTGGGACACGGCGGGCCAGGAGCGATTCAGGTGACTATGTGCTAGGAGGGGCTTAAGCTGGCTTCTCAGTCCTTGTTTTGTCCTTGAATGACCTTGGCCAACACTCTTCCCAAGTGGAGGTCAATTTTCTTCTCCACAGAATGAGATCACCTTCCGGCCCCTTCCAGCTCCAAGATCCTGGGAATCCGAATCCTCATGGGCTAGAGTGGTATGGGGGGCTGGTAGCTCCCGGGGCCACCCAGATGGGGTTGGAAAGTGGGGCTAGAGAATGGGAGAACTGTGCAGTTGGCAAGGGGAAGACCACGGACCCTCCAGAGCCCCATCACAGCTCTCTCAGCCTGATCCTGGCTCCTGGGTTACCACAGACCCCCGGGGTTACCACGGACCCCCAGGCCTGGGCTGCACTGCTCCCAGGGACTCTGCACCCTCACACCTGGTGGCAACAGGCCCAGGATTCATCTTTCATTCATTCCTCCGCCAGCTGTGGCTCCAAAATGTGGGGGGGCTGGGGTTCCCCGAGTTCCCTACTCATGAAGAGTAGAAGGCATGGACGTGGGGGATCTGGTCTTTGCTTCTTAAGGGAGGGGGCTGGAGCTGCAGCTTTCAGCCAGGTAGGAATGGGAAAGAGTGGCTGGGAGGCTTTCCTCCTGCCCTCGGGGCTTGACAACTGCTCTCACATCCTTTTAACCCTCCCCTGGCCCGGGATTCGAAGCTAGGGGCCCCCAAGCCCTGGCTGGGCCGAGAAGAGCAGATCCCGTTTTTCCCCTTTTCTCTCCCCATCTCCCAGTGCCCAGAGAGTGCTGGGCTTGCTTTTGATCCTCCCTCCTCCTGGCTGTGACCTATTCCATTCTTCCAACGTGTTCCTTCTCCCATCATCAGAGATGGGCGGAGGGCAAGGGTTCGAGGGGGGCCAATCAGGGTCTGAGTTTGGATGCTCCCTGAGCTTAGCGCCACAGATGTAGAGCTGGAAGGGGCCTCCGAGGCCATCCATGAATCCGTCAATCACTCACCATTTACATAGGACTTACTATGTGCAAGCATTTTGCAAAGCTGCGAGAATGCCAAAAAGGTCAAGGAGTCGCTGACCTCAAGAGCTTACAATCCAATGCAAATCACGCACGCATGCATGTATATATTGCACATGTGTTATGATCCAACGGGTACAACATACAAATCACACACGTGTCCGGGCCCATCACACACATGTATGTTGTGGGGCTGCCTAATCAGTATCTGGGACAAACAGAAGGCACTCAGCCCAGGAAGGGCGCTCCTGGGGGGCGGGAAGCCGGGGAGACCAGGGGCAGTGGCTGTTCCAGGCCGAGTCTGCCCAGGGTGGAGAGATGGGGTCTTAGTATCTAGTCTGACCCACTCACATCATACATCCGAGGCCCAGGAGACTGACTTGTCCAAAGCCACACAGGTAAGCAGGATTTGAACTCGGGTCTTTAGATTTCAGAGCCACTAATCTTCCCACCATACAACTCCGCTTCCTTACTAAATGTGTCACTGAGGTCAAGTCATCCTATGTCTCTAAGCCTCAGTTTCCCCATAAATTTTTAAAAAAAGTAAAAAAACCTCCCGGGGCTATTTATTGCAAAAAACAAATGAGATCAAATGTCAAGCGTTATATGAGTGTAAATTATCTTGTATTCGTCTGCGAGGTAGGGAAGGTGCAATCGTACCAATTTAACAGATGGTAAAACTGAGGCGAGAGTAAGATGGCTTGCCAGAGCTGTGGCAGGCCCTCTGCCCCCGCAGCCTTCCCTTAGTGCAGAGAAGTGACTGCTCTCTCTCTGCTGAAGGTCGGTGACGCGGTCTTACTACCGGAACTCGGCGGGGGGGCTGCTGCTGTTCGACGTGGCCAACCGAGCATCCTTTGAGAATGTTCCCAAATGGCACCGGGAGGTCCTGGACAAAGTGAAGCCCTTCGAGGTCATCTTCCTGGTGGTGGGGCACAAGAGCGACCTGGTGGCCGAGCGACGGGTGAGCCCCGAGGAGGGAGAGCGGCTGGCCACCTCCCTGGGGGCTCGCTACGTGGAGACCTCGGCCAAGAGCAACAGCAACGTCGCCCTGGCCGTCCAGCTGCTCGCCCAGGACATCTACGCGGCCGTGAAGAAGGGGACCATGGCCCCGAGCACAGAGTGGGACGGGGTGAAGAGCCGGGTGCCGACCTGCCCTTGGCAACAAGAGACGAAGGGCAGCGGGGAAGGGTGGAAGTGTCCGTGCTGGTGATGCATGAGCCATGGCGCCTCCATGGAAAGACCCTTTCCTCCCTTCCTCTTTCTTCCATTCCTTTCTTTTTCCCTCTCATTACCAAGCCCGGGCACAGTGAGCACTTAAAAATGCTTCATGATTGATTGGTTTCCAGTTGTCTCAATTACCTGATGGTTAACTTATTTACAAATATTTGCATTTTTCACAATTTGGTCAACAGTACTGAAGGGCACCATGGAATTAAATCAATTGCTAGTTGTTACTGAAGGAGTTGCTTCACTTCTCAGCCTTACTTTTCTTCATCTGTAAAATGGGCTTGACAAATACCAGAAAACCAATTAATGACTAATAACTCATAATAATAAAGTAGGTTAATATCTATTCCTTTCATAAGGATTTTCATAAAACAACTTTTTTGTTAAAATGATTAGGTTTCTTGGTCTTTGCTCACTGGCCCTAGTCTTAATAACTAGTTTTCATATTTTACTTTTACTTGCCTAGCATATTTCCCTTCCCATCAGTCACACAGGCATGACTATAGGAACAGCTCCTGTTGCCGTTCTCTTGACACTGTAAGGCAGGTTCCAACCCTTAATCAATGGCTCCAGACTCCTAGCTGATCCCAATCACAACTAGGCATTGATCCCAAAAGAGGCAGGGAACAAAGGTGGTCTTGGAAGAACCATTTCCTGGGTTGTTCTTGGTGATCCTGGCCACAAGAGGTTTCAATCTGAACTTTTAGTTCTATGTGGCCCTCTTCTGTACCCAGGACTGATTAGGTTTCTTGAGGGGACAGGCAGGATCAGAAAGAGGATGGTGGCTTTTAGCCTATACTGCTGCAAGGAGAATTCCTTATGGGACAGGTTTTCTTCTGCCCAATTGGAATAATTAAGCCAGAACCATCATCCTGTGCCCACCAGTGGTCTGACTGGCTTTTGGACAGAATACTGGAAAACACTATGAGTGGGTCCTGAGACCTCTGGTTGAACTGCAATTCAATTAACACTGCCCTCTACTGTCTATAGTTTTTCCATTATCTTCTCCCTTCATTCCTTTACCCCCAAAGTGGATGCAGCAGGACTGGGCATCCTGCACTGTTAGATTAATAACATCTTTATTTTTGAAAAACAAATCAAAGTCATATTTTATATAAACACTGACATTACAAAGTATGGGGAAGGAAAGGGAAACAGAAACTTCTACCGTCGCATCAAACAAGACCAGGATGCTCTCTGTCCCTTGGACAACCAAAACCACTTAGGATAAACCACAAACAAAACCTCCTTTGGGCTGAGATACATTGCACTCTTCTGAGAGGGCAAGTAAAAGGAAGGGGAGCTGGGACCATATAATGGCTAGGGTTTTTGGCAGGTCTCCTCAGTCACTAGAGATATTGCTGTACTGTTAATAAAAATATATATGCTTCTCTTTAAAGCATAAAAAAAAATTCCATAGGCGATATTGTGGAGGCCTATCTGGTATCTCCCAACGCAGTGCCGTCTTCTCCCTACCCTCCTGTGGGTTATTTCTTGGTTGTTTTGCGGATCAAGGCCATTCTCTGAAAAAAACAAGAGAGAGAGAGACATTCAATGGACTCGTAAGCCCAGAGTGAGGTATGGTAGGTAAAAGGATAAGGAAAAAGAAAATGTTCTCCCTGGGAATAGGGACTCGTGACACTAAAGACCCATAGTGGGCCCAGGGGATGGAGCAGACGTCCACTAGAACGGGACAGCAAATACCCATCAGAGGGGCTTTTGAGCCCTGACCAGCTTGTCCTGGGGGAGGGGACTAAGGGACACACGGACAGCTGCTTCGGCCCCCATACCTGTTTGTGAGCCTCTGTGGTGCAGGCCTTTTTGTAGGGCCGTATTTCTTCTGAACCAAAGCCTGGGATCCACATGTTCCACTGGCGCTCTAGAAGACAGAAGGACGCCAAGGTGAGGGGGGGAAGCCTGAGGAAGGTCAGGAGCTCCTGAAATCGCAGCAGGGGAGGGCTGGACCAGGCCCCAGCTACTTTCATCCCTACTAAGAGGCCAGGCTTCTCTTACCTGTCTGAGCTGACTGGTTACTCCTGGCTCTCAACACAACGTTCACATTCTCCCATGGCAGGAGAAGGCCACACAATCTGGACAAGTCTCTGGCTACTGACTAGAGAACAACAGCTAGAAGCTGGTGGAAAACACAGCAGATCCCTGTGTGTCTGCCTTAAGTTTGAGATAAACCACACACACACACACACACACACACATCTTTAATCCAAGAGAGAAGAGTATACATTAACTGTACAGGCTACTGTTTCCTGCTCCCTGCCTATGTCAGGCACAGTCTACAACCTCTCTCTTGCCCACTCCCCCAAGGTGCCAGCTGTCCATTTCCCCCACACCCAAGGTTATACTAGCTACCCTGGGCTTCGAGGACCACTTCGGTCTTCGGTTCTGGGTAAGCCACACTGGTTGGGTCCTTTCCAGCCCTAAGATTGACTCTTGTCTTCTCTGCCAAAGAACAAAGGAGAGTCGGACACCTCTGCCTTAACTGCCTTGTCATTCTATCATGAGCAGTATTTCTGTTCATTCTGTGATCTTCTTTTCCCTAATATAAGTTAAAAAATTCTTTTGACTGTCCTTAGTTCTTTTGCATCCAATCACTAAAGCTCTCTCCAATTAGCCCTCGGTACTAAAGGGGGAAAAAGCATACAAAACATGGACAAGGGATGGTTCTTGCTTAGATGAGGTTTATAAGAAATTATAAGAGATAAGTTCTGGTGGTGGTGGGAATATGGAAAAACATAATACATGAATGCACTATTAGTGGAGTTGTAAACTGGTCCAACCTTCTGGAGAACAATTTAGAACTATGCCCAAAGGGCTTATTATCAAAATGTGCATACTCCTTGATCCAGTAGTGTCTTTACTGGGTCTGTATCCCAAAGAGATCATAAAAGAGTGAAAAGGACTTCTAAATACAAAAATATTTATAGCAGCTCTTCCTGTGGTGGCAAAGAATTGGAAATTGAGGAGATGGCCATTAATTGTGGTATATAACCATGATGGAATATTATTGTTATAAAAATGGCAAGCAGACCAGGTTCAGAAAAACATGTAAAGACTTATATGAATTGATGAAGAGAAGAGAGAAGAACCAGAAAACTGTATAAGGGAACAGCAATATTATTAAAAATAATTAACTGTGAATGAATTAGCTACTCTGATCAAGATAACGATCTAAGACAATTCCAAAGGACCCATGGTGAAAAATGCTTTCCATCTCCCGAGAAGGAACTGATGAACTCTGAGGGCAGAATGAAGGATACTTTTAAAACTTTTTTTTTCCCATCGCAGCTAATATAAAAATTATTTTGCATGACTTCACATATAAATGGCATATTCCTTGCCTTCTCTATGGATAGGGAGGCGTAAAAGCGACGCAGAGAATCTTAAACTCAAAAAACCACTAAAGTAGTTAAAAAATAAAAAAGAAATAGAAAATGAAGTGACACATAATGTGCAAAGTGTGCAAAGAAGTAAAAGTAAAGCTTATGCAAGGCATGAAGGAAATAGGGCAGAGTGACTACCACTTTGGAGAACCAGGAAGTCAGAGAAAGCCTTTGTGGAAGGCCTTGAATGCAACATCAAGGATAGAAATGTGAGGTAGGGATGAGGGGAACAGTACTTGGCCCTTGTTTAGCTAGGTCAATTCAAAGTCAGCCTGAGGGGAGACGCTGCCAGACAACCTTTGGCATCCTGCCTTGTGTCTGTTTAGAACACCTTGGGTGAAGACTTACTGAGTTAACTTCAAGAGCTCAAGACCTACTTATTGATCTTGTTCTGACTAGTAACTTACTCAGGCTGTAGGTGTACATTCATAATAGGATTTGCTTCAAGGCAGCATGGGACAGCAGAAAGAATACTGGGCTTTGGGTCCAAATACGGCTTCTGTTCTTTACTACCAGTATGGCACTGGAAAAGTCACTTGCTCTCTATGAACCTTAGTTTCCTTATCTATAAAATGAAGTGTTGGACGACCCAGCATCAGTTGATAAGCATTTATAAAGCACTTTCTATAGCCAGGGAGGTGGAGGCAGAGACAAGGCAGCAGACACCGAATAGATCCCTCTTTCAGTTCAAAAGCCATGACTCCTTTGCACCCACTATGAGCCCCCTGGGGTCTGTAAGCAGGCAGTAAGAGCAGCCAACATTTACAGACAGCTTGAAGGCCTGCAGGGCACAGAGCAACCCTTCTTTCACTTGATCTTCACAAGCCGTGAGAAGTGGCCTGTTATCTTCCAGAGGCTGTCCCAGGCTGGGTAACTTGGGGATCTTTCAACTGCTCAGCACACGTGCTCTGCACACAACAGCCACCCAATCCTGACGTGAGCATTTCAGGGCTCTGTTACTGTGGAGTTCTTCCCAGTCATGTCTGATTCCCATTTGGGTTTTTCTTGGCAGAGATACTGGAGTGGTTTGCCATTTCCTTCTCCAGCTCATTCTACAAGTGAGGAAACTGAGGTAGAGTAAAGTGACATGCCCAGGGCCACACAACTAGGAAATGTCTGAGGCTGAATTTGATCTCAGAAAATAAGTCTTCTTGACTCCAGGCTCAGTATTCTGTGTGCTATGATGCCCCTAACATCCTGTTTTTAAAATTTATAAAGAGATTTTTTTTGCAAATATGTGGGATAGTAATTGTGAATGATTATCATCATTTTACATATGAGAAAATGGACTTAACCCTGGGATAAAAGCCCCTCCCACAAAGATGTGGCCTTGGAGAACTGGCTGTTGGGGAGCTGGCGGGGAGGAGTGGAACCCATGGATGCTGCTTGTGAGCAGATGTGACTCAGAGTTCCCCAGGACTGGTAGGGTTTTGTTCTTCTGGGAGTGGACAGGAGGAGAAAAAGAAAAGGAAGGGACTAGGTCTGGATGCCCACCCGAGGAGAGTTTGCAGCCCCTTCACTACCTCAGGCAGGGAGCAGCAGGAGAGAGCAGGTACTGACCAGGCCAGGGTACCAGGAGCAGATACCTGCAGATAAAGAGGGACTGGGCAGAGGAACAGAAAGCAGCATGTGTGAAGCCTCTGGCTGGTGAGATGACTGATGTCCAGATTCTTCACTTCCCCTTCTTCCTTGGTGAGAGCCCAAGGGAACCTCACTCCCTTTTACCTACTTGACCTTGTTTCTTCTTGTAACTACTAGGGAGGAGAAGACACTATCATTTTGTAACTTGGAAGTAGCTGGAAGTAGAGAGGAGCTGGGCCTGGTGCGATTTGTCCATGAGCCTCCTCCTGACACTGCTGCTGGAACCTGCTCTTGCTGCCCTGGGGGACTCCTAGCACACAGGCCTCTATTTCCACAGAGTCTAGCCTCCACATGGACCAGTCGTCTTCTCATCCCCCACTCCTTGCACTAAAGTTTAGGGTCATAAAGTTAGTAAGTGCCATAGCTGGGCCTTGAACTCAGGCCCATAAGTTTGATGTTCAGTGTATTTATGTAAACCACAAGAGACAGAAATGATGCTCTAGGCTAGTCTCTGGGTCTTGAACTTCTTCCTCTCTAAAAAGAAAAGTCTTTTTAGGTCCCTTTCTAATTCCCATACTCTAGGATTCTATGAACTGATTTACTGAAATCCCAGACTCTGCATTCATATGCTCAGTAATCTGACCCACTGTACCATTTGTCTACTGAATGAATAATAAATGATTCTTATATTTAACAGGATAACTTTAAAAAAATAAATGTTTGAAGTGTTAGGTGCTTTGAACTGGTTAAGGGAAACAAAACAAAAATTTGGCGTGATTTGTTTATAAAGTCTTAGATTGGGATCAGGGTTAAGTAAATTAAAACAGCTCACGTTAATTTTTGATTTAATTCACTGACTTAAATATGACTTTTCAGATATGGGCTTTTTGTATAATTCAAGACACCATCCAATCACAGTGGGCATGTAGTGGGAGGTAGGATACAATTACTTGGCAAGGGAAAGACCATCACTACCTGCTACTGACAGGGAAGCTTAAGGAAGAGCTGAACAGACAGCTGGGTGCTGGAAGCTTCAGAGCTTCCCACATTTCCACCCACTGAGGAGCAGGCCTTTCCTATGCTCAGCCTTGGGCTAGGGGTTTTACTATGATAATTACTTGCTTCTGGGTCTCTGAAGTCACTTGTTTCACCCTGTTTTTTATTTTTTTATTTTTAAACAGCTAAAAATAGTTGTTGTGATGAGTATTATTTTCATGTGTTATCTCTTTGGCAACAAAGCAAGCTGATGAGGTTTGAAATGGTGGCCCTTCTTCCACCCCTGGCAGAGAGCAGGCCTTCAAGGACCTCTACACTGGGACATGGAGAGCTCACTTTGCACAACTTCCACTCTAACCAAAATGATTCCTTGTCAAGCCCCGAGACTGCTCTGCATTTCCACACTTGCTAAAACATACTTTCTCTTGTCTTGTACCCCACCAGCTCCCACCTCCTCTAGAAAGCCACCATGATCCTCCCACTCCAGAAGACCACAGCTCTTGGCTGGACTTTCACATTAGAGCTGATGCTATGTTGAAGTGTTAGGTGCTTTGAACTGGCTAAGGGAAACAAAACAAAAATTTGGCGTGATTTGTTTATAAAGTCTTGGATTAGGATCAGGGTTAAGTAAATTAGAACAGCTCATGTTAGTTTTTGATTTAATTCACTGACTTAAATATGTCATCTCAGAGCACAAACTCCCAGAGAGCAGGCCCAAGTCTTATTCCTAGGATCTAAGATTAGAAAAACTATCTGACTCCCTTTGTTTTACAAAAGAAGGAATGGAGACTTGAGGGCTTAATTACCTACCCCCAAGACTACCCCCAATAACAAATGATGGAGCCAGCACCAGAACCCAGGATTTGGGATTTCACTCCAGTGACTTCCCCCATCCTTTGCTGCCACTGCCTGGACCATGGGCTACACTCCACAACTGCTCCTCAGTGCTTTTCACTTATGAAATGCTCAGTAAAATGCCTGCTTAGTTGCATTAATGAAAATGGCCTCTGTTCCCATATCCCAAAGAAATCATAAAAAGGAGAAAAGCACCCACATGTGCAAAAATGTTTGTGGCAGCCCTTTTTGTAGTGGCAAGAAACTGGAAAGTGAATGGATGCTCATTAGTTGGAGAATGGCTAAATAAATTATAGAATACAAATATTATGGAATATTATTGTTCTATAAGAAATGATTAGCAGGCTAATTTCAGAAAAGCCTGGAAAGACTTACATGAACTGATACTGAGTGAAGTGCGCAGAACCAGGAGTACATTGTATACAGCAACAAGATTACGCAATGATCAATTTTGATGGATGTGGCTCTTTTCAACAATGGAGAGACAGACAATCTGCATTCAGAGAGAGAACTATGGAGACTGAATGTGGATCACAACATAGTATTTTTATCCTTTTTGTTGTTTGCTTTTTGTTTTTTCTCATTTTTTCTTTTTTGATCTAATTTTTCTTTGCAGCTTGATAATTATGGAAGTATATTTAGCTGAATGGATGCCCACCAATTAGAGAATGGCTGAATAAATTGTGGTATATGAATATTATGGAATATTAGTGTTCTGTAAGAAATGACCAGCAGGAGGATTTCAGAAAGGCCTGGAGAGACTCACATGAGCTGATGCTGAGTGAAATGAGCAGGATCAGGAGATCATTATACAGGGCAACAACAATACTATATGATGATCACTTCTGATGGATGTGGCCCTCTTCAACAACGAGATGAACCAAATCAGTTCCAATAGAGTAGTAATGAATTGAACCAGCTACAGCCAGCGAAAGAATTCTGGGAGATGACTATGAACTACTACATAGAATTCCTAATCCCTCTATTTATGACCGCCTGCATTTTTGATTTCCTTCACAGGCTAATTGTACACTATTTCAAAGTCCGATTCTTTTTGTACAGCAAAATAAGTGTATGGACATATATACATATATTGTATTTAACTTACACTTTAACATATTTTACATGTATTGGTCAACCTGCCATCTGGGGGAGGGGGTGGGGGGAAGGAGGGGAAAAACTGGAACAAAAGGTTTGGCAATTGTCAATGCTGAAAAATTACCCATGCATATATCTTATAAATAAAAAGCTATTTAAAAAAACAGTAAAAAAAGGAAATATGTTTAGAAGAATTGCACATGTTTAACTTATATTGAATTACTTTCCGTCTGGGGAAGGTGTGGTGGAAGGAAAGGAGAAAAATTTGTAACACAAGATTTTTCGAGGGTTTACTATTTTTGCATATATTTTAAAATAAAAAGCTATTAAAAATAAAATAAAATGCTATTTGCTTTTTTAAAAAGGCCCCTGCTGCTCCACAGTGAAATGTGTCCCTGTGAATTAATTTCTAAGAGCATCAAAGCCGTAAGAGCAGTAACTCACATTGCCTCACAACTCCATTAAAGTAATAGCTCCATTTTACAGATCAGGGGTCCCTTGCCACAGAGTCAAGAATTGAATTAAGGCCCCACTCTATTCCTAGTGGGGATCCATCCCAGTTCTTGGCTATTTCTCCCAGGTAACCTGGGGCTTCTTTCCTCCAGGGGCCTCACACCCCATCATAGTGACTCGACTCCAGCCAGCATTCCCATGCCTTCTCCTTTTAGATCTGCAGCAGCCGTTGCAGAGCATGGTTATCACTCACCTAAATGCAGCTGAACATCTTTGACCTCTAAAGTGTTAGATTTTCGATGCCGGGCCAGTTGGCACGCTGCCGTCACTACACTCTCAATGAAGTCATCAGCGATCTGTAGTAGCATCTGGAGGGACGGCAGGAAAACAGGCCAGGTCTGAGCTCTGGCAGAGACTGGCACAGCTGCCTGAAGCAAGCAGGACTCCTGGGGAGGGCCTCCAGTCAGCAGTGGGTGGGGCTGTTACTCTTAGGGGCAAAGGAAGACCACCTGGGCCCCAACTATGCCCTCTCTGGATGCCCACCAGTCACTCGCTCTCACCATTCAGTGAGAGGAAATGACAGGTATCTGACCAAGTCTGCACACACATATACAAGAAGTACAAGAGAAGCCCTGGAAGATGAATGACCACAAGTTATATCGGCTCTGTTGACCTAACTCCTGGTCATTCTCTCCTATGGACCCTGAGTACTACATCAGGCAGAGGACATGGATTTGCTATTTAACATCTTGATGAGGAAATCTGCTTTTCTCTGGCCTTTAATTTCTTCCAATGCCAAAGAGGTTAGGGATAAATTTTAGCTCATCCTAAAGAAAACAATTACAGTTACCATGTGGAATAGGGTGATCCCTCACCACTGGGGGTATTCAAGTAGAGGATGGGCTACTACAGAAGGAATTCTCAAATTAGGATGAAGGCTAATGAGTGAGTATAAGCAAGATTATCCTCTCCCCTCATCATCATCATCAGCTAGTGACCTACCTCTTCCACATCTTCATCCAGCTGTTCATTGGGATCTACTTCTCTAACCAGGTCCTGTAATTTCTTCTTGGTCAAAACCTAGCAAAGAGGGAGAATTCTTAGCCTTGTTTTAGGAAAATACATAAACAGGTCAATTTGTGAGGAGAGTTAAACAGAAGGTTAATATAAATTCTGTCACTTAGCATTTGCAATGCAAAACTCCAAGGTAAACCCCTGCCTAGGGGATCTTGTAGAGATCACCCCAGCTGGTAGAGCCAGCTCTATCAGCTTCTGAGAAGAGAAGGTAGAAAGAAGAGCAAGGTCTTTGTATACCTAGAGAAACCATGTAACCCATAAAGGTGTAGAAATTCTGAGAATCTGGGAATTCCAGACACACCTAAAGATCCCAGCAGTGGGCAAAGGCCCCCATATTGTTGTCCCTGATGCCCCCATAGCTGCCTCCTGGCTTTGCTAGATCTATGGGGAGCACCCAAGAAGGAGACCAACAAGGAAGTTGATAGTGAAAGCTGGCCTTTTAGTTCCCATCTAAAAGGCTTCCTTCCTGAGCTTCACTTCCTTGACTTTCTCCCAGTCATGCAGGCTGCATGCAAAAAAGGCTTATCTTTGGTTTATAAGATTGTCTTTTGTTTCTCACATCAAATCATTCAGTTCTGCTGATTCTTCCTTTAAAATGTTTTTTAGATTCATCCCTCTGTTAGCTATCTCTACCCTGATTCATGGCTCACACCTGGGTAACTTCCCAGCATGGCCCTTCCCTCCATTTGTACCCATCCTATACCCAAAGATCTCAAATTTATGGTCTCCTAAACTCCAAATGCAGCAGAATAAGATCAAAATGTAAATGGAAACATTTAACAAAATAAGTAAAAATACAATTTAACAAAGGAAGGAATGCTGAATTTGGAGACAAAGGACTTTTGTTCAGATCCTGACTTGGCCCTTTGACCTCAGAACCTCAATTAAACTCTTTGGATCCCAACTTCCCTCATCTATAAAATAGGGAGGTTGGACTCAGAGGTCCTTTTTGATTTTCAATCTCCTTAGAAGGAGCTAGGGCGCTAGAGTGCTGGGCCTGGAGTCCAAAGACCTTAGTTTAAATCCAGTCTCAAACACTTACTAGAGCAAAGTCACTCCATTTGTCTTAAGTTTCTCCAATTGTAAAATGGGGATAACAACATTTACCTCACAGAGTTGTAAAACTCAAATGATATAATAATGTTAAAAAAAAAAAAAAGTGCTCAGTACAGCACCTGACACACAGTAGGTGCTGTACAAATGCCATTCCCTTGCTTTTCCAGACTTACGTCACAGTCCTATCCCATTTCCAATCCATTCCAGTCAAGTAGGCCCATTTGTTTTCTGTACATGACACTGAGCCTTTGCAGAGACTGCCCCCATAATTGGAACATTCTCTCTCCTCATTTCCAGTTCCTTTGAAGGCTCAGCTATAGGACCCCTCCTCAGGAGAGCTTTTTGGGTTCCCCCAGATGCTAATGTTCTTTCTCTCATTCCAAATTACTCTGTATTCAATCTGTGTGTATGTTGCAGACTAAAGCACCTGGAGTTGCTTTTGTGGTCTGGTCCTTTAATTGCATTTGTATAAAAATGTGTTCCTAGTGAAACTTCCTCTGCCAATGCTGATGGGTAACTATTTTGCCATTCATAGTTTTAAATCCAAGATAGCATAGCTGCAGTGTCAGAGGTAGGAGTCAATCCTAGTTTGTTTTGAATGAGTCGGGATTTCTACCTATTACATACTTTTGCCTCTCACCTGGCACATAGTAGGTGCTTAATTATAGCAAAACTGAGATCTCAGAATGGTGGCTGGGTTGAAAAAATATATAACTAAGTGGAGAAAGTTACACCTCATTGTCTCAAACATCTTTGTCCTGATCTTTTCTAACAACTTACCCTAATGCTTACATCAATTCCCTTTATTACAGAGAAATGAGTACTGAGCACAAGATGGCCATGAGAAACAATGAACAAAACTCCCAGAAGGCCAAGCTGGTACCTGATTACTTTCTGGACTAAGACGTCCCCCTGCCCCTGGGGGGCCTGGCATCTTTCCCACTGTGGTACTGTTGGCCATGGACCCCTGAGGGGGGGTGCTTGAAGGTTCTGGTTTTATGGATGAGAAGTTGGAGAGGTTGATCAAGGCTGAGGGGCCAAACTGGTTCATAATCTGTCGGGCTTTGGCCTTCAGTTCATGGAGCTTGTCAAGATCCTGTTTTTTTTTTGGATTGTGGGGACCAAGGCCAATCAACTGGGGAAAAAAAACATAAAAATATATTTCAGAAGCATCAGTAACAAAGGGTGGACATTTCACAAAACTGCGTGTTTGTTAGAGTTTTAGAACTTGGGTTCATTTGAAATAGTCACAAGTTTATACCTTTGATTATAAAAACAGAGATGGAAACCAATGCATAGCTTACCTGACATTTGGAAACCATCTCTCCTTTACCACCTATCTGAAATAGTCTTCAGAACAGGAAGAAGGCAAATGGATCAAAGAATCACATACAGACATTGACTAAAAAAAGTAAGATATTTCTGAGGTTTATATAAAAACAGAACACTTGATAATGATAAAGACATAGGATCATTTGGAGAAAATATGTATTAAATCCAAATAACATACTAGAATCACCTCTGTAGATAGGAGCACAGCCCCAGTAATTCAGAAATGATTAGTAACTCATATTAGCACACCACATCATGCACCAACACTCAATGCAGTTATGTCCAACAAACGAAGCTCAACAGTTTTTAAGAGTAAGTTATCTTTTATCATCAACAGCAATTTTGGTTCTGTTGTTAATCTTTAAGATGCCAAATCAGCCTTTTAAAAAGTACCCTGAGCCTGTTAGCATGGCAAGATAGTGCATACTCAAAACTCTGGCCGCAAATGCCATGGTCACATTCATTAGCTTACTTACAGCTATCTGAGTGTCTAGATCTTTAATTACATCAGCAACTGCTGTGAGCCCAGTGAAAGGAGGCGCAGCCATTGCCTAAAGTTTTCTGAAAGGAAACAAATGGCACCAAATGCTCCCTCCTCCTATGTCACAACTTGGGCTGTCAGGTCTTAGAGAAAGAAGGCAGTGGAGGCTGCTTGTCCTTAATGAAAAAGGGCCCGAGTGATCAAGCCAGTTTTGTTAAAGCTTGCTCTGAGGGGTGCTCACCAGCTCCTGGAAGGGTAAATGTCTATTGTTAGGAATGAGCTCAGAGTCACCAAAACCGACTGCAGCCGACCAACGGGTGGAGATGTGCGGCCTGGCTGTCCAATGGCAGGGTCCTGGGGGTAGAATCGGGATCCCACACAACTCCTTCCAGAACTCTGGGCTCCTCTGTATTCTGTGCCTGGCTCATTGCTCAGCAGCTGCTCATTAGGGTCACTAATGATGATTGGCTCCACATGGGCAGGCTCTACTGCCTCACAGTGGGATCTTGGGGCCTATACCAGTGAGGAGAAAACTGGACAGAGGTAGCACACTAGAAGGGCTGTACCATGTGTCACTTGTCCAGGGACCAGTCTTTTTGGGTTAGATGCAATGGCCATTGGGGTCCCTTCCCCCACCACCCCCTTTGAAATTCTGTCACAAGTTTGGCACCAAGATTTTTTTTTTTAACCATATCAACTCATGATGACTGTGTACAAACAGGTAGAGAGAAGGTATAAATCTGTGTTGCTAAAATATGTATCTTTTTTTAAATTTTCACTTTTTTAAAAAAGGTTATACTTATACATTCATTTTTTACATACTTTCATATGAGTCGTGTTGGGAGAAAAAAATCACAACAAAAGGGGAAAACCATGAGAAAAAAAAAGGTGAGAACAGTATGCCTTGATCCACATTCAATCTCCATAGTTCTCTCTCTGGATACAGATGGCACATTCTAAAGTTTATTGGAATTGCCTTGGATCACGAATTGCTAGACAGAACTAAGTCTATATGGGGGATCATCACATCTTGCTGTTACCACGTATTGTTTTTTTGATTCTGCTTGCTTCACTCAGCATCAGTTCATGTAAGTCTTTCCAGGCTTTTCTGAAATCAGCCTGTTCATCATATGAAATATATATTTTGAGGTATTAAAATAATAATGAAGTATTCTGTAAGAAGCTACAAACTGGGCAGAGAACCACTGGAGATCAATGTAGATGTGAAATCACAGATGACAACATGAACATAAACAACGTGAACAATCATAGATAACTCAAGATTAATCTTAAAGCATAATTTCAAAGAGATTTATCTTTTATCTCCTCAGAGCACTTTGTATTTTTACATATGTATCACATGCTAAATCATCCTCTACCTTGTTACAATCTCTCTTTTCCTACTAAAAGTTAAGATCTTTGAAAGCTGAGACCATGTCTCACTGATCTTACTCTGTCCCTTGGCTATATGCCCCACACAAGATAAGGGACACTTGCTAAATGAACACACATATTAGGAGACATCAAAGTCAGCCATGTCTTCTAAATTCTCACAAGTGTTGTCTACATAAGCTGTTTCTTCCCTACATGATAACCAGGTCCTCATGGATTATGCTCGAATGTCTAAGTCCCAACTTCTTAAACTGTGATAATCGAATGTAGGAGTTGCAAAATTAAGATTAATTATAAGTAAATGTTTGATTTGCATATCAAGTTTATATACCTACCTACTTGGGGTCACATAAAAATTTCTTGGGCAAAAAGGGGTCATGAGTGAAAAAAAATTTAAGGAGCCCTGGTCTAAATGAATCGAGATATTTTCTGCAGCAACTATTACAAGGAGTGGTAGGGTGAGAATGATAAAACTATGTGATGTAAACAACTTGTTTTCCACGATGTAAAATATCACGGCTGTCTCTGCATTACTTTTGCTTTCCCCTATTGCCCAGAAGGTTATCACCCTACCATATAGTCCTAATCCCTAAGTCATTTCCCTTGTGACAAAGTGATTCTAGCAACATTCATATTCATATTCAAAAACATTGTTTTTGTTACAGATCAAGGTCAACCTTATTTTGAATGGTACCAAATTCAACATGTAGATCACAGACAGCTTTGGAGCTATCAGTGGCTTTCTGAAAAACCAACTCTGCCCAATTATCTCTGACAACTTAAAATGCTTTTTCTGCACCTAATGAGATAATCACACGATTTCTGTTAGTTTTGTTATTGACATGGTCAATTATGCTGATAGTTTTCCTGATATTTAATCAGCCCTGCATTCCTGATATAAATCTTGAAGAGTTTTAAAATGTTTTAAGGATAGTGTTGAATTAAATGCAACAATATGGAAGAGTAGAAGATGAGATCACACTTGTTCTAGTGGAGGCAGACGTGATATTTGTTTGTTTTTTGCTGAGACAACTGGCGTTAAGTGACTTGCCCAGGGTTATACAGCTAGGAAGTGTTGTGTCTGAGGTCAAATTTGAACAGAGATCCTCCTGACTTCAGGGCTGGTGCTCTATCCATTGCGCCACCTAGCTGCCCTTGTGATATCTGTTTTATGTGGATTTTTATTTGCTGTTCAGTCCCTCAGATGATAAGCATTTGTAACTTGTGCGATGGCAAAATAGGTTTGGGCTCAGAGTTGTGACTTGTTTTAAAATAAACTTTTTTGAACTTTTTTTAAATGGGTCTCTGTTTCAGGAAACTTGGCCATTAAAAAAAAAAAAAAAGCCCTGGAACTACTCAAAGACAAACCAAAAATTATAAAAGGCATGGTAATGCTGGATAGAATACTGGACTTGTAATCAAGAATATCTGGGTTCAGATACCAGTTCAGAAACTTACTAGCTGTGTGCCTTTAGGCAAACAGCTCTGTACCTCAGTTTCCCTATTTGTAAAATGAGGTTAGACTCAATTTCTAAGGTCCCTAACAACTCTAAAAATAAGATTCTATGAATGTATTATACAAAAGATATTAGAATAAATATGTGGTCAGAAAAGTAGATGGGCTGATCACAGAACAAAAGTGAAAGATACTGACACAGGTTGCATGCTCCACTGGGACCCACAAAATGCCAAGAGAACAGCAAGCTCCCACAGACTGGGTGGGACTCTACATGGCTGATTCATGGATTAAGTGTACAGGATGGGCAAAAATGGATGAGTTGCAATCTGATGGAAGAAACTGCCTACCCTGAAGAGATCCCAGATCTGGTGGATTTATCTCCCTTACTGAACTGCAAGGTCCTTGAGGCAGGAAGGACACTTTTGCATTCCCTTACATCCCCCATTCCCAAAGAAGAAGCAATGATAGGACATCATGTAGGAGCCTGTGTCAGAGGGACATGTAGAGGGCCTACAGTGAGAGAGAGAAGGAAGGTATCAGAGGATTACACACAAATCTCGAGCCAGAAAGGACCCCAGGACTCATCTATTCAATCCCCTGGATGAACAATAAAGAAGCTTTCAGAGAGGGAAAAATGACCTGTCCAAGTTACAGAGATATTAAGTGGTGAAACTAGATTTTAGGGGTGGGAATCTCAAAAAAAGGTGAAAGAAAAAACAGAGAGGACCCATTTCATTTGGCCCTTGAAAAGCCTGAATGGGAAAAGTCAGCATGGCAGGAAGTTGTGGGTATCGCAAGTCATGTGATCTACAGGGAATCTAGCATCTAGACTGAGGGAAGGATGGCTTACTGCTCTCTCTGATTCCATTGTGGTGTCTGTTGTTGGGTTAACCAATATCTCTCCCATAATACCAAGGAGTATTAAGGACTATTAGAAAAACATAGACCAGCTGGAATGACAGTACAGGTTTGCAATTCCTGCCTCTGGGGAAGACTAATACTAGTGGATCCCCAAATTTAGGAACACTGAGCTGTAATGTTAGTGCCAAATGGATGCTTACATTAAGTCAGGCATCTATACAGTGAACCCTGGGGATGGTGGGGTCACCAGGCTGTGAAAGAAGTCAGAAACCAAACAAGTCAAACTTGCACATAAATCAGCTGTAGAGTCAGGAGAGGGTTGGGGGGAGGGGAATAATGAATTCAGTTTTAGACATTTTGACTTTAAGATATCCATAGGATATCTAGTTTGAGATGTCCAATAGGCAATTGGAGATGTAAGACTGAAAACTGGTAGAAAGTAGATCTAAGAATCATCTATAAAGATAATATTTGAAACTCTGGGAGCTTAGCTGATGAGATGACCTTGTAAAATGAAATGGGGGGGGAAGAATATAGGGACAGAATCTTGATGGTCTTCTATGGTTAGTGGACATAGAATGGATGAAGATTCAGCAAAGGTGAAGGAAAAAGAGTGGTCAGGCAGTTAGAATAGAGAAGTGTCACAAAAATCCATAAAGAATGTCAAAAGCTGAAGAGAGGTCAAGAAGGATGAGGATAGAAAAGCCCATTAGATTTGGTGATTAAGAGTTCATTAAGAACTGAGTGTGGAACATAACATAGCATTTCACTTTCTTTTATTTACTTGAATTTTGTTTTCTTTCTCAGTTTTTTTTTCCTTAATCCGATTTTTCTTGTGTAGCAAGATAACTGTAAAACTATGTATACATATATTGGATTTAACACATATTTTAACATATTTAACATGTATTGGACTACCTGCCATCTAGGGGAAGGTGGGGGGGAAATTTGGAACAGAAGGTTTTGCAAGGATCAATGTTGAAAAATTACTCACGCATGTGTTTGTAAATAAAAAGCTTTAATTTAAAAAAAAAAAAAAGTTCATTTAATGACTTCATAGAGGGCCATTTCTAATTGTCCTGATCTCTCTCTGGCCACTGGCTCTGGAAGGAGGAAGTGAGGCAGGTGACTTTGCCCAGCCCCCCCCTCAGTTCAGTGAATTCACTTGCTGCTATGGCATCCCCTCCCTTGATGTCATGGCCCTCTGAGAACGAAGGACAAACAGCAATGACTTTGGAGAGAGTAGCTTTGAATGATGAGGCTGGAAGCCAGACTGCAGAGTTATGAGAAAAACAGGAAAGGAAATAGAGGGACTTGCTGCAGACAGATTAGCCACCAAAGGAAGGAGAGAGAGTAGCAAGGATCGATGGACTGAGTGAGGATTTTCTGAGGATAAAGGAAACATGATGTTCACAGACAGTAAGAAAGAGACCAGCAGACAGAGCCTGAAGACTAGTAACAGAGTAGAAATGATAGAAGGGGAAATCAGGATCAGTTTTATAAGTGAAGAGATTTGTTTTGGCAAGAAGGGCCACTTCAAGAGAAACAAAGATGAAAAAGACAACAGCAAAAGGCTGAAATATAAGGTAAGATTTTCAAATGAGAGGATAAAAGGAGACAGAGCTGTGGAAAGTTTGAAGGATGAAAAGGTGTGCAAAGAGTAATCATAATAGGAAACATAAATGTGCACTGAAGGGACTGAATCTCATATGACACACAGATTACAGGTAATAGTGAACGTTTTGTATCTCAACTCCCTACTAGACTGTGGACTCTCTGAGGATAGGAACTATGTTTTGGCTAGTACTCTACAAATAAGACCCCTTAAGGAATGCTTGTTGCTATTACTACAACTTTAAATAAAACTAGAGATTGTTAGTGCTGAATCTAGGGGTTGAATCAAAAGAGATTTAAAGTCTTTTTAAAAAAATGTATGTGTATGTGTATGCATGTAATCTATACACACATTTTATTTGATCTACCCTTGAAAAGTACAGGTATTTAATTATATGAAAACACACAAAAAAAGAATGTTTAAGTTCAAAATATATATATAAAAATATATAAAATTTCTGCTATTTACTGACTCAATCCTACTCTAAGATGTGTGTATGGCCATTAACAAATTCCTTGTTTTCCCCATCTCTCCTATTTCCTTTACTATGTGTATAGCACCAATTACATGTCCTTCTTTTTAATTATATGATTACTGTCACTGCATACTTTCTAGTCCTATTTTCTTAAGGTGTGGGGGAAAAAAAGGCATTACTTGTGTCAATTCATTTAATCCTCAAAACAAACCTCAGAGATAGGTGCTATTATTATCCCTATTTTATAAGTGGAAAAACAGAGGGTACCTCTGTTAGAAGGCTTACCTAGAGTCACACAGTTAGTATAAGTGTTTGGGACTGAGTCTTCCTGATTCCTGAGAGGGTGTGTGTGTGTGTGTGTGTGTGTGTGTGTGTAAGATGGATGAGTGGTGGGAGGGGAGTTGTGTGGGTGCACACCTAGTTATGCCTAATGTATTAAAATACAATTTATACATTTTTATAAACAAGTTTTGGATTTGGGAATACTTTATTATTTTACAAGATTCTAGAACATGCCTTGAACTTTTGGGGGTTGCTCAGACTTTTCTCTCCCATCCTCAGACCCGAACAATCCTTCAAAGATCAGTTCAGACAACACCTCCAGCAGAACTTCTCCATTCCTCATCCCCAGGCTAAACCTTTGAACCGACTGCCCTTCATAACGCACCTATGGCCGTTTTATGGCTTACTTGTATGCATTCCTTATATCTCTAAATAATTAAAAAGTTTCTCGAGAGGATGCATTGCCTTATTTATATTGAAATCCCCATAACAACCAGCTTCTCGAACAGAAAAGACTGTCAAGATGAAGTGATTATTATTCATTTTTAGACAAGGTTCTAGAATATTTCCAGAGTACATGATGCTGTGAGAAGCGGGGAGAGGGAGGGTTACTGCTCCTGTAGCTGGGTCCCGGCACACTTTTCCTCATTCTAACTCTCGGCTGTCTCCTACAAGGAAAACTTTACTTGAATTCAGCACGAGAGGAAATGACCCTAAAAAGTTGGCAGGGACGATGCTCCCTCGAACTCACTGCCAGTTTCCCTCGCCACCAGACTCCCCTGACACCTTCCTGATCCTTCTTCCCCATAAGAATCACCCCGTCCCGAAGACTAGTCACGTCCCTCCACCAAACCCAGCTCTGAGCCGACTCTCCTGCCCGCAGCCACACCCCCTCCCCACCACATCCTGGCTTCCCCCAGACACAGCCCCCTCTTCTGGGCTCTCCTCGGACCCCACCTTCTCACACACCCAGCTTTCTGCCTCCTTGACCCCAGCCGCCCCTTCCTTCACCCTGTCCCTCCGCTCAGCCCAGTGCCGGGCACCCAGCAGTTACTTCTGCCTGACTGAGCCTCGCAGACGCACCGTCCCCCTTCCTGGCCGGCCCCGCACTCACCCGCGGCCAAGCCTTATCTGTCCATGATCTCCGGGCTCCCAGCCGGCACTTACTTGCACTCCTAACTGCCGGGTCCGACTGTGCTTTCCTCAGCGACTACTTCCGGCAATCGCTCTCCCCGCCTCACGACCCGGAAACCCAAAGTCGTTTCCGGGCGGGCAGGGTTTGCGCGCTCAGGAGCACCTCCTCACGTGATCGGTGCCGGGCGCACGCGCGTAGTTTGTAAGCTGCTTTCCCTCGCGCTTCTCGCTTTTCCTGCTGCTCAGTCCCGGAGCTTTTGGGGCTCTGTCCTGGCTGTCACTGGTCCACGCTCCGGCTTCGTGGGGAAAGCAAGCCTGGGGAGGGCTAGACCGAGCCGGCCGGGAGCCGGCCTCCTTCTGCCTAAATTCATTCATTCATTCATTCAATAAACATTAAACGCCCACTTCGGACCAGGCACTGAAGCTGAGCGCCGAGTACATCGAAAGGAAAGAAGCAGCGCCTGCCCTCCAGAAGCTTACAGTTGAACCGTGAAGGCTGGGGGCCCACTGTTGCCTTGAGCGCCTGCTTATTCTCTCTCTCCGCCCCCTCCCCCCCCCCCCCCCCCAGGAGTCTTCTTGCATTAACTCCTTTCCTTGCCTACTGAGCAATCCTGCCTCAGTGGTCATGATGTCCCTCACACTATACCTGCCGTCTCTGCCTTTGCCCGGGATGTTCCCCCAAGTCTGGGACATTGCCCTCCCTGTCCGATGACTCTCAGAACGCCTGGCTTTTGAGATAACTCAAGGTCCGGTCCCCTCCCCCCTCTCCTAGTCCTCCCCAAACACTAGTGAGAAACTCTTTAATCTGGATGTTGTCACCTCCACTAATTACTCTTAGAATCTAAGCTTCTTTGGACAGAGACTGGTATCCCTAGCTTAATAAATGTTTATTAGTTAAATGATTCTATTTTCTTCTCTTGCATATCTTATTTCTTCCCTGGGAGACTTGTAAGGGAGGAATTGTTTTCATCTTTTTTTTTTTTCCCTCCAAATAAATGCCTGGCATCCAGTACAGAAGCTGCCTGGCTGGTGAACAGTAGGCATTTTATAAATATTTGCTGAAATAAATAGTGTTAGCTAGCTAGATGGATGGGTGGAAAAAAGCATTAGGCTTGGAATAGGAATATCTGAGTTTAAATATGACCTCAGAGATTCATTAGCTGTGTGTGCCTGAGCAAGACACTTAACCCCTGTTTGCCTTAATCCGCTGCAAACCTTTCCAACATCTTTGTGTGATCACAAAGAATCAGATGTGACTAAACAACAACAGTTTGGGACAGCTAGGTGACATGTAGATAGAACAATGGTTCTGGAGTCAGACAGGAGGACCTGAGTTCAAATGTGAGCTCAGATACTTGATACTTACTAGCTTGTGACCAAGAAAGAAACAGGAATGTTGACGATGTGGAATTTATGTTGAAGTGGAAGTCACAATGGGAGAGAAGTCCAGTGGCTGGGCATCAACACTTACTGCCTTTCACACCTCCCTTAAGGAGTTAAGCAGTTCCAGGAGAGATGACACTGAGCTGGGAATCTGGAGACCTGGGTGATAGTGGTGTGGTTAGTGGCAGTGCAGAGAATTGTGGGAACCCACTCTGTTCGAGGCAGGTCCGACGTGAAAAGAATTCACGAATCAGTAAAGTTTGAATGGCAAAAGGGAATTTTTATTATGTTGGTAAGAAGCCAGCTTTGCTAGGAAGACTGACTTCCTCAGTGGCAAGGTCCTGGCAGAGAAATAACAAGAGGTTTTCACTGAGAAGGTCTCTTCACAGTGAGCAGAAGTCCTGGTAAGCAACTGTACCAAGAGGTCCCTTGGCAAAGCATAATTCCTATTTTGGACTTCTGCAAGAATATGTATAATGTTCTGCTAGCTCTGGAGGGCCTCAGATTCAGTCAGAGTCAGGATCAGTCAAAGTCCTTGGTCTTTAGGAGGAAAACTGAAGGAACAGGCAAGCTGCCACAAGGCTTGGCAAAGATGGATCCTGGACTTGAGTCTGGAGCCTGAAGTCCTCTCTCCTCATCATGCTGCAGTAGTGAGACTCTGACCCTTTCCCTCAGCCCTCCAATCCTTGCCCCTGATTACCTCATCACAACACATTCAGCAAGTGCCAATCCTGAGGAAAGCATCACATTACCTTATGTTTATAGAACCATCATCACATCTCAAGTAGGTAATTAGCCTTAAGGGCTCTGCTGTCTTAGATTCAAATATACTTTTTCAGAGTTCTAACCCTCTACAAAAATGAGTTTAAAATTGTCTTTTTTTTTTTACATTTTTTATTTTAATTTAATTTTATTTAATAATAACTTTGTATTGACAGAATCCATGCCAGGGTAATTTTTTACAACATTATCCCTTGCACTCGCTTATGTTTCGATTTTTCCCCTCCCTCCCTCCACCCTTCACCCCCTCCCAAGATGGCAAGCAGTCCTATATATGTTAAATATGTTGCAGTATATCCTAGATACAATACATATTTGCAGAACCGAACAGTTCTCCTGTTGCACAGGGAGAATTGCATTCAGAAGGTAAAAATAACTCGGGAAGAAAATCAAAAATGCAAATAGTTCACATTTGTTTCCCAGTGTTCCTTCTTTGGGTGTAGCTGTTTCTGTCCATCATTCATCCATTGAAACTCAGTTAGGTCTCTTTGTCATAGAAATCAACTTCCATCAGAATACATCCTCAAACAGTATCATTGTCGAAGTGTATAAAGATCTCCTGGTTCTGCTCATCTCACTTAGCATCAGTCCATGTAGGTCTCTCCAAGCCTCTCTGTATTCATCCTGCTGGTCATTCCTTACAGAGCAATAATATTCCATAACATTCATATACCACAATTTACCCAGCCATTCTCCAATTGATGGGCATCCATTCATTTTCCAGTTTCTAGCCACTACAAACAGGGCTGCTACAAACATTTTGGCACATATAGGTCCCTTTCCCTTTTTTAGTATCTCTTTGGGGTATAAGCCCAGTAGAAACACTGCTGGATCAAAGGGTATGCACATTTTGATAACTTTTTGGGCATAATTCCAGATTGCTCTCCAGAATGGTTGGGTTCGTTCACAACTCTACCAGCAATGCATCAGTATCCCAGTTTTCCCGCATCCCCTCCAACATTCATCATTATTTTTTCCTGTCATCTTAGCCAATCTGACAGGTGTGTAGTGATATCTCAGAGTTGTCTTAATTTGCATTTCTCTGATCAATAGTGATTTGGAACACTCTTGCATGTGAGTGGTAATAGTTTCAATTTCATCATTTGAAAATTGTCTGTTCATAAACTTTGACCATTTATCAATTGGAGAATGGCTTGATTTCTTTTTTTTTTTTTAATTTTTATTTAATAATTACTTTATATTGACAGAATCCATGCCAGGGTAATTTTTTTTACAACATTATCCCTTGCACTCATTTCTGTTTCGATTTTTCCCCTCCCTCCCTCCACCCCCTCCCCTAGATGGCAAGCAGTCCTATATATGTTGGATATGTTGCAGTATATCCTAGATACAATATATGTTTGCAGAACCGAACAGTTCTCTTGTTGCACAGGGAGAATTGGATTCAGAAGGTATAAATAACTCGGGAAGAAAAACAAAAATGCAGATAGTTCACATTCGTTTCCCAGTGTTCTTTCTTTGTGTGTAGCTGCTTCTGTCCATCATTCATCCATTGAAACTCAGGTCTCTTTGTCAAAGAAATCCACTTCCATCAAAATATGTCCTCATACAATATCGTTGTCGAAGTGTATAATGATCTTCTGGTTCTGCTCATTTCACTCAGCATCAGTTCATGTAAGTCTCGCCAGTCCTCTCTGTATTCATCCTGCTGGTCATTTCTTACAGAACAATAATATTCCATAACATTCATATACCACAATTTACCCAGCCATTCTCCAATTGATGGGCATCCATTCATTTTCCAGTTTCTAGCCACTACAAACAGGGCTGCTACAAACATTTTGGCACATACAGGCCCCTTTCCCTTTTTTAGTATCTCTTTGGGGTATAAGCCCAGTAGAAACACTGCTGGATCAAAGGGTATGCACATTTTGATAACTTTTTGGGCATAATTCCAGATTGCTCTCCAGAATGGTTGGGTTCGTTCACAACTCTACCAGCAATGCATCAGTATCCCAGTTTTCCCGCATCCCCTCCAACATTCATCATTATTTTTTCCTGTCATCTTAGCCAATCTGACAGGTGTGTAGTGATATCTCAGAGTTGTCTTAATTTGTATTTCTCTGATCAATAGTGATTTGGAACACTCTTTCATGTGAGTGGTAATAGTTTCAATTTAATCATTTGAAAATTGTCTGTTCATATCCTTTGACCATTTATTAATTGGAGAATGGCTTGATTTCTTATAAATTTGAGTCAGTTCTCTATATATTTTGGAAATGAGGCCTTTATCAGAACCTTTAACTGTAAAGATGTTTTCCCAGTTTGTTGCTTCCTTACTAATCTTGTTTGCATTCGTTCTGTTTGTACAAAGGCTTTTTAATTTGATGTAATCAAAATTTTCTATTTTGTGATCAGTAATGGTCTCTAGTTCATCTTTGGTCACAAATTTCTTTCTCCTCCACAAGTCTGAGAGATAAACTATCCTATGTTCCTCTAATTTATTTATAATCTCGTTCTTTATGCCTAGGTCATGGACCCATTTTGATCTTATCTTGGTATATGGTGTTAAGTGTGGGTCCTTGCCTAATTTCTGCCATACTAATTTCCAGTTATCCCAGCAGTTTTTATCAAATAATGAATTCTTATCCCAAAAGTTAGGATCTTTGGGTTTGTCAAACACTAGATTGCTATAGTTAACTATTCTGTCTTGTGAACCTGACCTTTTCCACTGATCAACTAATCTATTTCTTAGCCAATACCAAATGGTTTTGGTGATTGCTGCTTTATAATATAATTTTAGATCAGGTACAGCTAGACCACCTTCATTTGATTTTTTTTTTCATTAATTCCCTTGAGATTCTCTACTTTTTATTGTTCTATATGAATTTTGTTGTTATTTTTTCTAGATCATTAAAATATTTTCTTGGAAGTCTGATTGGTATAGCACTAAATAAATAGATTAGTTTAGGGAGTATTGTCATCTTTATTATATTCGCTCAGCCTATCCAAGAGCACTTAATATTTTTCCAATTATTTAAGTCTGACTTTATTTGTGTGGAAACTTTTTTGGAATTTTTCTCATATAATTCCTGACTTTCCTTTGGTAGATAGATTCCCAAATATTTTATGCTATCAACAGTTATTTTGAATGGAATTTCTCTTTGTATCTCTTGCTCTTGGATTTTGTTGGTGTTGTATAAAAATGCTGAGGATTTATGGGGATTTATTTTGTATCCTGCTACTTTGCTAAAATTATGAATTATTTCTAATAGCTTTTTAGTAGAATCTCTGGAGTTCTCTAGTTATACCATCATATCATCTGCAAAGAGTGACAGTTTGGTTTCTTCATTGCCTACTCTAATTCTTTTAATCTCTTTCTCAACTCTTATTGCAGAGGCTAGTGTTTCTAATACAATATTGAATAATAATGGTGATAGTGGGCAACCTTGCTTCACTCCAGATCTTACTGGGAAAGGTTCCAGTTTTTCCCCATTGCATATGATGCTTACTGAAGGTTTTAAATATATGCTCCTGACTATTTTAAGGAAAAGTCCTTTTATTCCTATGCTCTCAAGTGTTTTTATTAGGAATGACTGTTGGATTTTATCAAATGCTTTTTCTGCATCTATTGAGATGATCATATGGTTTTTGTTTGGTTGGTTATTGATGTAGTCAATTATGTTAATAGTTTTCCTAATATTGAACCAGCCCTGCATTCCTGGTATAAATCCTACTTGGTCATCGTGTATTATCCTGGGAATGATTTTCTGTAATCTTTTTGCTAATATTTTATTTAAGATTTTAGCATCAATATTCATTAGGGAGATTGGTCTATAATTTTCTTTCTCTGTTTTCAGCCTACCTGATTTAGGTATCAGTAACCATGTCTGTGTCATAAAAGGAGTTTGGTAGGACTCCTTCAATCCCTACTTTTTCAAATAGTTTATTTAGCATTGGAGTTAATTGATCTTTAAATGTTTGATAGAATTCAGATGTAAATCCATCTGGTCCTGGGGATTTTTCCTTAGGGAGTTGATTTAAAATTGTCTTTTTATAAGAAAATCTGAGACTGGGGTTTCAATTGAATGAGATTCCTTCAATGTTGTCATTGCCCCCAGGCCTAGATTTCCAGTTGAATGAGACCACTTAAGTTCGAGCTAAGAAGGAGTGGTCCTGGACTAATTTTCAACTTAATAGTTATGGGCTAGTTCTCAGCTAGTGTTATGGGCCAGAACTTGAAACAAGGTACTAAGTGGAATTGAGGAAACAATGGTTAAATGTTGTAGGATTTGATCCTACAACAAATAGTGGTTTCCTAGTGAAATAATGATTGGTGTATACTCAGTGTGGAGCATATAAGCAAGGAATGAGAGCCAGAGGGGAAGCTCTCAGGGCCAGAGAAGACAAGCACACTAGAAGCTCTCAGAGGCTGAGACAGATTCATTCCATTGTCCACCCCAAGAAAACTGAACGAGAGAACATTACAAGCTAGTCACCAGCGAGATAACAGAATGAAACCCCTTAGCTTGATTCCCTGAGCGAGTCTCTCCCAGAGGAGAGTTTCTCAGAGTTTACCTCCCATAGTTTCTCCCCTATAGTCAAGAAGGACCGTTTCAGGGTGTCTCCCCCCACTCAATAGCCCCCTTCAGTGGGCTTTGATCAAGTTCCTTAGACCTCTGTTTCCTTTTCTGTAAAAATAAGACACTGGACTGCAGATACCAAGAGCTTTTTAGACAGACTGAAGAATCCAATTCAAAATTCAAACATCTTTTCCCCTGGCCCCCCCAAGTCTCAAAGTCATAATCAACCTCCTTAAGGGAGTAGAAAAGGCTCACTTCTCATTTGTGCCAGGTGCTTTTTGTTTTACTATTATGAACTTAAAACCAGATCTACCTAGATCAAGATTTCTCTTCTCAAAGCTTCCAAAATGATTAAACTTTGGGGAGATTCACTCCATGTTCAAATATAGCCAGTGACTGAATTAGAATAGCAAGTGGTTAAGTGTGGGAATTGGGTAAATCATATAAACTCCATGTTGTGATTCAATTCTGGAGTCAGCTAAGTTCCTTCTCTATCCAATTATGGGTCTAGTCCAATTTCCATCTTGTGAGAAAATTTTACTACATTGTTTGAATCTAACTCTGCTTGGCTGGGAAGCTGAACCTCTCCTACCTGTTGTTTAGAGATCCTGAACTAAGGACCTAGGTTATGTTGACCAGAACCTAGCAAAAGCCAAAGATTAATGAGTTTTCTTATAATACATCTAAAGCAACTCGTGTCTTCACTCAAAACTGATCCTATACTGATCAAATTTCATTGAATACCAAAACTTGGGAGGAAGTAGGAAACCTCTTGTTCTGGCTTCAGGAAATTCACTCTTCTCCCTTCTGACTTGGAAAGTCCCTAATATTTCCTCCAATTAGAACTCACATTACTTAATTTTGTATTCTGGGTAATTGTTTTATTTTAATTAATTGGTCT
The DNA here is from genome assembly GCF_016432865.1 of Antechinus flavipes. Lineage (NCBI taxonomy): Eukaryota > Metazoa > Chordata > Mammalia > Dasyuromorphia > Dasyuridae > Antechinus > Antechinus flavipes. Next base: position 575,418,470 of record NC_067400.1, on the reverse strand, counting down.
TATTTGATTGTTTTTAATGTGCTAAAAAATCTGTTTCCCTCTGTATTTAGTGTTCAGAGCCAAAGCTAAGGGAGAGTCTGATTCTAGTTTTTTGGACTATTGGCATGCATTGCTTAAGAAATCAATATATTTAGAAGTGTCAACTTTTGTTTCCTCAATTATTTAAATTTTTGCCTGCCATACCAAGAAGTGCAAGCATTTTCAGTTTATTTAAATAGGAGCTACTGAATGAAGGAATTTTTTTTTTTTTTTTTTTTTTTTGGCTCAAGATTAGGTGACTCCTCACTTTACTTTCCAATAAAAGGAAAACCTGTATCATTTCTCTCATTTGAGGAGAGGCTCAAAAGATACCTTGCTTTGCAAGCATTGAACTTTGCAAACTCAAAACCTCAGTTTTCTCATCTGTAAAATTAGGTTAATAATCACAGTTTTTAAATCTTTACAGGCTGTTTATAATGATGGACAAGTCTCCCTATGTCTCAGAATCCCTCAAATAAGTAACTTACAGGTGAGTTAGAGACCTGTATTGCTTGGATCGAAATGATAAGGCTGAACATTTTTTTTTAATAATACACAATATATATCATTTTATTCTTAAGCACCTGGCTTTAAAGAAAGTTTTTAGATTTTTTTTTTTTAAATTTGTATATAACATCATTTAATACATTGTTGTTAATACAAGTTAGATGAAATTTATTATATTTGCACTATTCAGATTAGCAAATAAAAGCTGTGCATTTGAAATAAGAATTATATATTTGGTATAAGAATTATATATAATATATTTATGTTATGCAGATTAACTAAAGACGTGAGGAATTTAAAAAACAGTGAGAGCCCACTCTCTTGCTCTTTTTACTCCCCATCTTCTTACTCTATTTCGAAGCTTCAAATCCATTCCAAAGGCCCTCTAACAAATCTTTCAGCAAAGCTGCCCCCTATTTAGCAGCCATAGCCTGGACATAAAACTCGGACAGACTGACAGCTTGAGAGCTAAGAAGAATCTGGAGGACCCCGCTGGGATCCGGGAGACCCGGTCAGCCAGTTTGTTTAGAAGAATATTTTAAGTACTTACGCTATAAGCGTAGGGGATACAAAGAAACAATTATCTACGTGAAAGATATTGACAGGATAAATTAGACAACCTTATAGGCGGAAGATACCAGTAGTAAAGGAGGTCGGGAAAGTTTTTTGCAGAAGGCGGGGGAAGTTAGCTGAGGCTTGAAGGCAGGGGCGGAGCAGGAAGTCCAAGTTCAAGGCTGCTATTCTTGAGTCAGGGCAAAACACTTCACCTGCCGCGTCCTTCCAGTGACATTTACAGGTGAGGGAGCTAGACCACAGAGTTGCTTCCAGGGCTCGCGGAAAAGCTGGGACTAAAGGCGCCCAAATCAGTACCTCTCGGATACATCCTCCCACCCTCCTTTCCTACCCGAGGCTCCGCCCTGAACAATTCGCACCCGCTCCTACCCATAGAGCGGCCAGCCCCTGACTTCCCAGAAGGCTCCGCGTGCTCATTTGCATACCAGACTTTGGCTTCAAAGAGGGTTGTGCGGTGAACTACCTTCCAAGCCCCCTCCCACCTAAAATCCCGAAAAGTTAAAGGAAAAAATATACCCGACAGACTCAAGTTTTGTGGAAAGAAGCTCCGAGATGATCTCACCCTTACTTTAGGATGTGTCGCTCTGCATCGCTATCGTAGTCCGGCCAACGCTCGCGTTAAAAAGGGCTTCTGTCGTGCATGGCACACGTCGAGCGGCGGGGGTATCCTCGGCCGTTTTTCGTGCGGAATCGACATCAAGAGATTTCGGAAGCACAATTTTTGTTCTCTGGGCAGCTGGTGATCGTTGGTCCTGGCGCCCTTACATGTGTTTCAAAAGTCAGGCCCATGTTCGTCCGCTTCAACTGATATGCGGCGAATGGGTGGGTTTGTACCTGAGTTTTCACTAGCTTGTTGCGTAGTTGGTCTCTTAATTGTTTTTGATAGTATTTTCTTGTAAACCAGAGAATACTATCTAAGCTCTAAATCTTTGAGAAAGGCTGCTTTTGTGATCTGGTTTGATTCACTTCACTTGTGATTTTTTTTTTTTTCTCCGAGAGTAATACAGTAAAATTCTAGCTTTCTGAGAAGCGGGAGCTAACTCACCTGGAAATTACTTGAACCAATGAAATCAGATCTAGTCCTCGATTTCAATTGTGTTTTTCTGTCGAGTTGCGCTTCCCCACATTTCAATAGTAACCAACAACTTTTTAAAAATTAAGTTTTTGTTTTTAGCAAGTATTTTACTCCACCCCCTATTAAGAAAAAAGGAAATCCTTATAATCAATCAAAACAATTAGCCATATTGAGAAATACACATGTTGAGCCTATCATCTAATACAGCTCCTTTTACAGTCGTTGAGTCCATGACTTCTCTGGCAAGATGACTAATCACCGCAGCCTGGTAAGAGTTGAATTTTTCAAAATTGTTTACAAGCCTTTTTATTATTACTCCCTTACCAGGTGCCAAGCTTTATGTTCGTTTGTCGCCAGGTGCCAAGGCTTCCCTTGTCCACACGGTGGTGCTAGTGAGCAACGAAATATACAACGAGGCAAAAGCTGAAGGAACTGCTGTGCTATCTCCTTCCCTGATGAACTTTTGTAATAACCAACATTTGGGAGTTAAATGGACAAAACACCAAATCAAAGCTTTTCTTTGGTCCCCCGGCCCCAGACAGAAATCGAAATCTTCCTTGGAAAAGAGTGGGCCAGATTCCAGCTCTATCCCATTGGTAGCATCTATATATTTAGACAATCAAGATGGATGATGATCTCACATATGACCATATATGTTCTCTCTATATAATACACACATACACACAGATAAAACATATATACATTTCTATAGAGAAAAATATATAAATATACACATGAATGAAATGTATGCGTGTATACACATCCCATATAAACTCCTCTGACGTTTAAAGTTCTTCACAAACCGACCTCTTCTGACTGTTCCATCTTACTATATATTACAGTCCTCCATGTTCTTCATAGTCTGGTCATACTGGCTTTCTTTCTGTCCTACACACAAGACTCTCCATTCCCCAACACCTTCTTTTGCATTGGTTTGCCCCATGCCTGGAATGCTCTTCCTTCTTCAACTCTTTGTCTCCCCTCCTAGAAAATTCCACCCTCTTCTTTGTATACCCAGAACTTACCCCAGAGACTGGTCAACAGTCAACAAATGTCTGCCAACGGAACTACTTTGGGACACGTTACCTTTTCCTAGTTCTGGAAGGTTTCCTTATATGAAAAATGGGTCATTTGGACTATATAACCTCTCAGGCCCCTTCCAGCTGTAAATCTGGGAGCTTTCAATTCTAGCTCTGAAGGGAGACTTAATTTGTTCAGCCCCTGCTGGAATTCTCTCGCAAAAGCAGAGCAGATGCTACATTCTTAGTTTGCCTTAATGATAATTTCATTCTTCACAAGGTAGAGAAGGGATGAGGGAGATCTATTATTCTAGACTAGCTTTTCATCAATATGGAAGAGCTAGTTACTAAAGAAGAATGATGTAAAATGTGAGGGATGAGGGAATGTTTTGTCTGGCTTTACATATATAATTGATAATATGCTGTTTGTCTTCTCATTGGGTGAGGGAGGAATGAGAGGGAGATAAAGATTTTGACTTGAAATTTTAAAAAAATTATGTTAAAAATGAAAAAAAAAAAACTTGGAGAGAAGTGACTTAGAATTTTTTTTGGTTTGGCAATTGGGGTTAAGTGACTTGCCCAAGGTCACACAGTTAGGAAGTGTGAAGCATTAAGTGTCAGAACAGATTTGAACTCAGGTCTTCTTGACTTCCGGGCTGATGCTCCATCCACTTCACCACCTAATTGCCCCCCATCTTAGAATTTTTTAAGACCAGAGATTCTTAATTACAGACCTCTTTTTTGGCAGTCTGGTGAAAATGAATTATGGAAAGAGGTTTTAACCTTTTTGGTGTGTTGGTAAATGTTTAACAACCAACATTCTGTGGGGAAAAGAAAACATATGCATGATGCACTTTTAAGTTTAATCTGTATCATCAGCATTTTTTCCAACACTTTCTTAAATCTAGGAAAAAATTAACAAAACAATAGCTTTTTATTTTACTATTAGTGTTTTAATTTAATTTAATTTTTTAAAATAGCTTTTTATTGACAGAACCCATGCCAGGGTAATTTTTTACAGCATTATCCCTTGCATTCACTTCTGTTCCGATTTTTCCCCTCCCTCCCTCTACCCCTCCCCCAAATGACAAGCAGTCCAAAATTAACAAAACAATAAACCAAATCCTGATTCATAGCATTTGACTCTAGCACATCCCTGAATGGACCCCTTGTATAGTCTGGAGAAGTTTATGAGACTCTTTCCAAAATAATGTTTTTCTTTTTCTTTTCAAAAATTTTTTTCAGAATAATGTTTTTCAATGCATAAAATGAAATACACAGGATCACAAAGAAAACCAAATATATTGAATGATAGTTATTAAAATATAGAGTTGTATTGTTCATCTTTATGCCCACATGATTTTGTCAAAATTCATGCCTTTCAATTAAGAGAGTTGCAAGTAGAAATAGACAACAAAACTATACTAGTGGGGGATCCCAATCTCACTCTATCAGAACTAGATAAATCAAACCACAAAGAAAACAAGAAAGAAGTTAAGGAGGTAAATAGAATTTTAGAAAAATTAAGTTTGATTTGTAATATCAATTTTGGAGAAAATTTGTAATATTCTTCTCTAAAATGTAATGTTCTCTGGGAGCAGGTTTCTTGGGGGGTGTCTGGGAGCAGCCTTCATTTCAGTTAAGTAATCACCCCAAATGCAGCCAGGTATTAAAGTCCTAATCCTTTATTGTCTTCTTCAAAGTTTTGTCTCCTTCACTTGATGAAGTTTTTTGTCTGGTTTTTCTGGAGGCCTTCCGGAATCTTGGTTTCAGTGTTCTCCACAGGACAGCCTGCCACCACTTTTCTGTCTTCCTTACTTCTGCCCGACTGACCTTCTTTGGCTTCTGAATCTCCCGGACTGAATCCTGGTTGAGGCTTCTAGCTTATATATGTTCTCTTAAAGATATGAATCTTGTACAATTTATAATAAGTACTAAGTACATGCACTGAACCAAAGAACTGTTAAATACCATGCTAAATAATCACTGTCTCTATCAATTCCACCAACTTAGCACCTTGTTTCAAGTTCTGGCCCATAACAAAAATTGAATGGGGACAGAAAGGAATATACTTTTTTTTTTCAGCAATACATGGAAGCTACACAAAAACTGACCATGTATTAAGGCATAAAATGCCTCAAAATCATATGCAGAAAAGCAGAAATAGTAAATGCATCCTTTTTAGGTCATGATGCAATAAAAATTGTATGCAATAAAGAGTCAAAGAAAAAAATAGATGAAAAATTAATTGGAAACTAAATAATCTAATCCTAAAGGATGAGCAGGTAAAACAACAAATAACAGAAACAATAATTTTATCCAAAAGATAGCTGGGATGCAGCCAGAGCAGTTCTTAGGGGAAATTTTATATCTCTGGATGTTTACTTAAATAAAATAAAGAGAACATCAATGAATTGGTTATGCAACTAAAAAAAAGGTAGAAAAAGAATATTAAAAGCCTTCCATTAAATACCAAATTTGAAATTCTGAAAATAAAATTCAGTTCTCCCATCCATGTCCAAGTTTGTTTGTTTAAGATAGAATAAGAACAGGTAATGGATAAATAACTGAAAAATAGTATCAGAAACACTAAGATCCTACTGAGATAAATTTGATGATAAATACCAAAGAGAAAAAAAAAAAAGATCTTTTTCTGCTCTACTGGGGGAAAGATAAAAATTTTTTTTTCCATGAAAATTTTCTTTCTTTCTTTCTTTTTAAATAACTTTTTATTGACAGAACCCATGCCAGGGTAATTTTTTACAGCATTATCCCTTGCACTTCTGTTCCGATTTTTCCCCTCCCTTCCTCCATCCCCTCCCCCAGATGGCAAGCAGTCCTTTACATGTTAAATGGGTTACAGTATATCCTAGATATAATACATGTGTGCAGAACCGAACAGTTCTCTTGTTGCACAGGGAGAATTAGATTCAGAAGGTATAAATAACCCGGGAAGAAAAACCAAAATGCAAGCAGTTTATATTCATTTCCCAGTGTTCTTTCTTTGGGTGTAGCTGCTTCTGTCCATCCTTGATCAATTGAAACTGAATTAGCTCTCTTTATCGAAGAGATTCACTTCCATCAGAATACATCTTCAAACAATAGCGTTGTTTAGGTATATAATGATCTCCTGGTTCTGTTCATTTCACTTAGCATCAGTACATGTAAGTCTCGCCAGTCCTCTCTGTATTCATCTTGCTTGTCATTTCTTACAGAACAATAATATTCTATAACATTCATATACCACAATTTACTCAACCATTCTCCAATTGATGGGCATCCATTCATTTTCCAGCTTCTAGCCACTACAAACAGGGCTGCCACAAACATTTTGGCACATACAGGTCCCTTTCCTTTCTTTAGTATCTCTTTGGGGTATTAGCCCAGTAGAAACACTGCTGGATCAAAGGGTTTGCACAGTTTGATAACTTTTTGAGCATAGTTCCAAATTGCTGTCCAGAATGGCTGGATGTGTTCACAATTCCACCAACAATGCATCGGTGTCCCTGTTTTCCCACATCCCCTCCAACATTCTGCATTATCTTTCCCTGTCATTCTAGCCAATCTGACAGGTGTGTAGTGGTATCTCAGAGTTGTCTTAATTTGCATTTCTCTGATTAATAATGATTTGGAGCATATTTTCATATGGCTATAAATAGTTTTAATTTCTTTTTCTGAGAATTGTCTGTTCATATCCTTTGACCATTTATCATTTGGAGAATGGCTTGATTTCTTATAAATTAGAGTCTCTATATATTTTGGAAATGAGGCCTTTATCAGAACCTTTGACTGTAAAAATGTTTTCCCAGTTTATTGTTTCCCTTCTAATCTTGTCTGCATTTGTTTTGTTTGTACAAAAACTTTTCAATTTGACATAATCAAAATTTTCTATTTTGTGGTCAATAGTGATCTCTAGTTCTTCTTTGGTCATAAATTCCTCCCTCTTTCACAGGTGTGAGAGGTAAACTATCCTATGCTCTTCCAATTTATTTATAATTTCATTCTTTATGCCTAGGTCATGAACCCATCTTGACCTTATCTTTGACTTATCTTGGTGTATGGTGTTAAGTGTGGGTCAGTGCCTAGTTTCTGTCATACTAATTTCCAATTTTCCCAGCAATTTTTGTCAAATACTGCGTTCTTATCCCAAAAACTGGGATTTTTGGGTTTGTCAAACACTAGATTATTAAAGTTATTGGCTGTTTTGTCCTTTGAACCTAACCTATTCCATTGATCAACTAGTCTATGTCTTAGCCAATACCAGATGGTTTTAGTAACTGCTGCTTTATAATATAATTTTAGATCTGGTACAGCTAGGCCACCTTCATTTGGTTTTTTTCATTAATTCCCTTGAAATTCTTGACCTTTTGTTTTTCCATATGAACTTTGTTGTTATTTTTTCTAGGTCATTAAAATAGTTTTTTGGGAGTCTGATTGGTATAGCGCTAAATAAATACATTAGTTTAGGTAGTATTGTCATCTTTATTATATTTGCTCGCCCAATCCAAGAGCATTTAATATTTTTCCAGTTGGTTAGATCAGACTTAATTTGTGTGGAAAGTGTTTTGTAGTTTTGCTCATAAAGTTTCTGATTGGGAAAGAGTAAAATTAAAGATTAAAGCTGATTGGAGGGAATGGATTGATACTGAGATGCCTGAGAGAAGAAAGATTTATTGACTTTTCATTTTAATGTTCCTTCTTATAAGGAGAATAAATTTTAGGTTAGAAAAGATGGAACAAAAGTAGCTAAGAGGAAACTCAGACTCAAGGAAAAAAAGGAGGTGAGACACTGCTTTTGATGAATTCTACTTGCTGGTGTCTCATAGCATTGGAGACTGGTGGCTATGGTTGAGGAAGTATCCATAGAATGATATTTCAGTGATAAAAGGGAAAGAGAACAGAAGGCAGAGGAATCTGTAAGTTAAAGGCCTGTGATTTGATACAAGGGAGGGCTTTTAAAGGAATTTGCTTAGGGAAGAGGGAGGGAGGGAAAGGGAAAGAAAAGAAAAGAAAAATAAGAAAAAAAAAAAAGCATCAAGCTTCAAAAGAATATACATAAGAGTTCAGAAGAGATTAGCCAGGCAGTGTTGATGTTATCATACTAGGACAAAGTTTAGGACTGTATCTGATATTTCATTGATACTGGATAAGGTTCTCATTCTCTACCAATACAAATTTTTACCTTCTTTGCAACATATAGTCTTTTCTTCTTTTTTCTTTATTTCATTAAACAGTTCTCAATTACATGTAAAGGAATTTTTAGCAATCATTTTTGGGGGAAACATTGACCTCCATATTCTTTCTCTCTCCTGCCCTTCTACCCTTTTTTGAGAAGGCAACACTTTTATTTCCATTATACATGTGAGGTCATGCCAAATTTATTTTTATATTAGTCATGTGCAATATCTTAGAGAGTTTCCTGGGGCCACTAACACAGTGAATGGCTTGCCCAGAGTCATAGAGCTAATGTAATCACAAGCAAGATTTGAACCCAGACTTTCCTGGCTCCAAGAGGATATAACCAATCATTATATCATACTGTCTTGCTAATATGTTAAATTTGTTATATATTTTTAAGAGCTGTACATAATAAGCATTCATTTTGTCTTATACAACTCTCTTTTCCTACTCTATAACGTATAATATATACACATATATAAAACATATAATATAAAATGTGTTTATTTGATGTTAACAAGATCAAAAAACAACAGCAATTTTGACTAATTCTTTGAAAAATTTAAACATATTTTATCAAAGAAACAATTTGTGAGCATCTAGAAAGAAAAGGGTTGATCACCAAGGGCCAGCACTGCTTCCTTGAGAACAGGTCATCCCTAGATTTCAGAAAAATCTACAAAATATTACATGAACTGTGCTGAACTGTGCTGAATGAAGTGAGCAGAACAGAACATTGTAAACAGTAGCATTCATGATGATCAGCTATGATAGACTTAGTTCTTCTAAGCAATACAGCGATCTAAAACACTTCCAATAGACTTGGGATGGAAAATGTCATCCACATCCAGAGAGAGATTGTAAAAACTGAATTGATATAGAAGCATACAATTTTCATCTTTTTGTGGTTTGCTTTCTCTTTCTTGTGGTTTTCCCCTTCTGAATGGGTTTTTCTTTCACAACATGGAATATGGAAATATTTAAAGTGTCTTGCTGTCTTGGAGAGGGAGGAGATAATCTTTACATGTGATTGGAAAAATAAAATACTATTCAAAAACTAAAAAAAAAAAAGGTAATCCCAGACTAATTTGATTTTCTTTCTTGACTTACTGATTCTTGGCTTACTATTATTAGACTTATAAATAAAGAGAATGCTATAGATCCATCCATCAATAAATAAATATTTATTGAATGACTAGGGGCTATTATTGTATTGTGCTGGGAAGACAAAGGCAAATGAAGTTCCTGCCTTCAAGATGCTTACATTCTAAAAGGAGGGGAACAATGAGTATAATTTCTTTAGCACATATATTCTTTTTTTAAAATAACTTTTTATTGATAGAACCCATGCCAGGGTAATTTTTTACAGCATTATCCCTTGCATTCACTTCTGTTCTGATTTTTCCCCTCTCTCCCTCCACCCCCTCCCTCAGATGGCAAGCAGTCCTTTACATGTTGAATAGGTTATAGTATATTCTAGATACAATATATGTGTAGCACATATATTCTTAATACCACTGGGCCCTAAATTTGTGCCTGCTCTTGCCTCAGACACTCACTGTGTATCATCAAGGGAGAGTGTGCCCCAGATCTCTTGGTAGAGAATATGTTACAGCTAGTGTTTTTACTAAGTTCCTTTGCTAAGGGCTAATTATGTCTACTGGCTGCCGGTTAGTAGGAACTATGCCAGTGAAATTACTCCATTAATTTATGGTTCTTTAATTAAACTTTCCAACTTCCAAAAGGCAGAAATGTGGAGGGAGAACTTTGTAAACCCCGATCAGCAAAGGCACTACAAGTTAGTTATAAGCAACAACAAAAGGGTCAAATGGCTGGAGTAAAAAATATATGAATACCCTACTTTGTATACTCTATGTAAAAATGCTCGTTTTATTTGTTTCTTGTTAAATTTACAACAAAAATAAAATTTTAGTTATTTTTAAAAATAAAAAACAAATTAAAAATACATGAAAAGTAGTAATAGATGAGTGTAACAGTGACTACTCTGGCCCCACTACCAAGGTACCCCTCTGGTACCCTTAAGGAAGTTTGGGGGATATTTTTTGCTGTTGGCTCAATTTCCTCATTTATTTTGTTTCTTCAATTTTAGGGGTCCCTAGAACCCTAGTTCTATTTAATCACTTAATAGTTTGATTAACTTTTACAAAGAGACATCAACTTTAAAGGTATAGCTATACCAAGCATGTAAATATTTCTCCTTATACCAGAAGGATATAATTTCCTCGTGTGGCCCCTAGTTCCCAAGGGAGAAAAAGGGAATTTTAGGTTCAGAGTTTAATTTACTTCCTATATAACACAGTTAGATCACATGCTGAGAGTTGAAAGCCTCTCGGGCTTTCATCCTGGCCTTTCTTCCATCTAGCCTGGGATTCTCACTTCAAAGCTCCATTACCCATCCCTAGATCTGAAAAGAACAAATAATACAGTCTGAAACCCCAAATATTTTTCTCTAGGCCCACAAGGCCCAAGACAGTAATGGGGAGGAGGGGGAAAATAGCTTTCTTCCCATCTGATTTTAAAAAAGGACCTTTGCCCTCAAATCAACTAGACAGAATAGTTTGTCCCTTTCTGGTAGTTTTAGAGAAATGAAATTAGGGTTAGACACAGAGAAAAGACCTGCTCCCCTGCACGTGGAAATGAAGGATTTCTTCTCCCAGAAGCAAATCCCTGACCACATAGCTGCCTCCTTGGGCAAAGTCCAGGTACCTGAGAAGGTGGGGAAGGCAGGAAAGGCAGGGTGAAGCTAAGTTGTGAAGGACTTTACACATCAAATAAATTGATCTGAGAAGTAATAAAGAGCCCCTGAAGTTAAGTGGGAGAGTGCATTGTGCATGTATGTAAGTGAGAGACAAAAAGACTCCTTCAGATCTCGACTGCTTTGGCTGTTAGGGAACATGGCCACATGCAGAGGAGAAAACTCGAGGCAGGATGATGAATTAGGGGCTGCTGCCTCAGACCACAGGAGAGGGGACTGAAAGCTGGGACAGTAGCTGTGAGGGTGGGCTCAAGGGGTCCGATGGTAGCCTACTAGGGTGTGGGACCCTGCTGAGAGGGCCGCCTTGACCTCTGCTGCACAGTAAGTTTTCTGCCACGTTGCAGAAACGCCCTTGCTGAGCAAGAAGCCATGATTTGTGACCATGGGAAAGGTTTTGGTCTGAGGGTCACAGCCAGTGGCTCGAGCAGGGATGCCTGCACAGGGCCCCTCGCATGTGAGCGAGCTGCTGAGTGGCTGGATCGGCTCTCCTCCCATTGGCAGATACCATCTTACGCAAAGCCCACGAGCCTCTTCTCTGAACGGTGACTGGGGATTGCCTGCTGTCCACTGCTGATCACGCCTGCAGAAATGTGTCAACAAGGCTGTCCCGCATAATAAACTGGAGCACTTTGCCTCCTCATTCATCTCACCTCTGAGATCAAAGGGCTCATACGCTTTGAGTTCTCAATCAAAAAGGGGGAACAAATGGCGCCTGGGAAACAGGAACTTGAAACGAGAGGCGCCAGGGCGATCACTGCACAGACAAGCGCCCTACGTAGTCAAGGCCACATCCAGGAGGACTCCAGAGGGAGATCCCCCGAGCTGCGCTGTCTCCGGGGGTTGAGTGCAGGGGAGACAGTAAGTAACCTAACCAGGCAGAAAGTGGGCACCCCACTCCCTTCAGACACATGTCAGGACTCTATATACACGTGTAAAAGAGCAGGGGTGCCCAGTCCAATTAGGAGACGTTAGAAATTCCTGAACATTGCTTACAAAGTATCTCCATGGTTACCTGAGGAAGGCTATCATGAGAGATGGATTGTCTGGTGAACAGCTCACCGCTTATGATAAATAATGCCCAAGAGAGATACAGAAAAGCCATTTTGCTATATAATCTCATTAAACAAAGTCTGAAATCAGAACCAGAAAAAGAAGTCAGGAAATTCACAGTCGGAGCACAGACAGGCCCATCTCTTAGCAGTAGATATTCCTCTCCTGTGCCTGAGGAGGACAATAATGGTCTCCCCCTCCTCTACCACCTTTGGCCCTGCCTTATTCTTGGGATTTACAGCCTTTCAAAGGCTCTCCTAATGTAAAGCCCAAGAATGACATCTGGATGATAGAATTTTTAGGACAGACTTGGTTGACTCCTGCTCAGGTGGCTCTAGGAGAAAATGTGAACTTATACTTAGAGCAACTTAGTGCCAGGAGTAGGAGGCAGTAGGGAGGCTTTGATGTCCGCTGAACCTGTAAATTGGCAAAAAGACAGACAGGAACACTTTTTCCTTTAATAATAGATGGTTTATACATTAACTTATGGGGTAGGGATATTTTACACCAATTAGGGATGAAAATCACTACAGATTTTTAGCAAGGGTCATTGCTCCAAATTCCATCGCTCCAAAAATAACTTGGACTACTGACACGTCAGTATGGGTGTGTCTGACCAAAGAAAAAACAGCTGCTCTACATCAATTAGTACAAGAACAATTAGAGTTAGGACACATTGAGGAAACAAATAGTCCATGGAACTCCATTGTATTTGTTATAAAGAAAAAAATTTACCTTCATCTGGTAAATGAAGAATGGTAATAGATTTGAGACAAATAAACTCAGTCCTGGAAGACATGGGTTCTTTGGTTTGCTATCCCCAAACATGATCCCCAGGGAATGGCCCTTATGGATAATAGATATTAAGGCTTGTTTTTACTCTATCCTCCTTCACACTGAGGACAGGTCTAGCGGAGTCAGGATAAACAAAAGTCCTTGGTCTTTATTCTTGTTCTTTAGGGGAGAAGTGAAGGGGATGGACACACGCTTTCTACAACTTCCCTTCTCCTCGTCCACCATCAAAGTGACTCTGGCTTGTCTTACTCCACCCCCTAATCCTTCTCACAATTCTCTGTATACACCAAAAGATCAAGCCAGCACAGAATAGTGAGAAGGGCCATTTTCCAAGCATATGCTAATAGAGTATTGTCCAATAGTTAATTAGCCTTAAGTGCTCAGTTGTCCGACCTCAGTGTACCTCCTCAGAGTTTCAGCCCTTTACATCTCCTGCTTTCTTTTGTTTTAGAACACAGGTGGTCATGCCATCCCCGACATCTCAGGAAAGGAGGTAAAAACACTGAAAAGGAGATGATCATGCCCTCTCTGACTTCTCAGGAAGAGAGATGAAAAACACTAAAGGGAAGTGGGGAGTCAAGCCAGATATTGCTAGTGGGTTTCTAGGCTGAAGGGTCTTATTAGAAACAGGTATGCACAAACCCATCAGCATGGGAGGTTTTATACAAGCACACAGCAATAACGCAGAGGCTATTAGTGATGACTCTCCCCACAGCCAGTGCAGACTCAATGTGGTGTAATAAACATGAATTGTACATGCAAATAGTGATATAACAAATAAGATGAATCAACATGATATTGTAAAAGATTTCCAGAAGTCCTAGAAGAAGGGTATATAAACAACAGTCACACATATGTCTTCTTCAGCAGCCAAGAGATAGTCCAAAACCAATCTATTGAACATTGTTTCATATGTCAGGGAATCCAATGATCCCTGGAAATTTTTGAAGTCCTGCAACAGTCTTTTTATGTGTTAGGGAATCCAATGATTCCTGCAGATTTTGAAGTCCTGCAACAGTCTTATCATTTCTCAGAAAATTCAATGATTCCTGAGGGTTTTCAAGTCTTACAATAGTCTTATCATGTCTAAGAGAATCCAATGATTCCTGAGGGTTTTCAAGTTCCAACAATTTGTGATGTCCATGAGTCAAACACCATAACTGCTAGGCTCTTTCAGTGGTGAGCAATCAGTGATGGAACCACCCGATGTTTTGGGTCTTCTCCTTCGTTTCAAGAGTCTGCTCTATCTCTCCTCGATGGACAAGGCGAATATGGCTCATTGACACCCATCTGATTCCTTCTCCATCTGTGGAGATACAAGCAAACCCTTTCCCCCAAGCAGTTAACCTATCTGGTCCCTTCCATTCACCACTTTCTGGGTCTCTCCACATCACCTAGTGATTATCTAAAGATAGTGAAGCTGCTTGCACTGGACACCGCCCTTCCGGTGAGTTATAAAACCTGTCGGCCGGAGCCAGTACATCTTTGTCAAAAATCAAGAAGTCAATAGTATAAAGATCTAGATTTAGAAGTTTTCTAGGGTTACCTGTAGCTCCCCCTTTTCTTTTGTTTTTGGAGGAGAAGTTCTCTAGGGTTACCTGTGGCTCCCCTTTTCTTTTGTTTTTGGAGGAGCGTCTTAATGTCTCTGTTTCTCTTCTCTACTATTGCCTGTCCTTGAGAATTAAAGTGTATGCCAGTGGTGTGTAAAATCTTATACTGTACACAAAAGTGTGCAAAATGTTTAGAAATATATGCAGGTCCATTATCTGTTTTTATGGCTTGTGGCACACCCATAAATGGAAATGCTTGTATAAGGAATTCAGTGACCACTCAAGCTGTCTCTTTTGCTGCTGATATTGCAAAGGTGAATCCTGAAAAGGTGTCTACCACAACATGGATAAAAGAAATGATCAAAAGATTTATAATGGGTCACATCCACTTGCCAAATTTCATTGGGTCTCAAACCATGAGGATTCTTCCCTGGAGGCAGTGTAGGAGCTTGTAAAGGAAGGCAAGCTGTATAGGCTTTTACTATGTTCGTAGCTTCCTCTCTTGTTATTCCAAATTGTAAATGTAAAGCTTGAGCAGCCTGATGACATTTAGAATGAGATTTTTGGGCTTCCTGAAATAAAGGAGTATTGGCTAACATAGAAGGCTATCTGCCTTTGAATTACCATCAAAAATAGGACCTGGAAGTCCACTATGAGAGTGGACGTGTAAGATATAAATCTTAACTGGATGCTTTCTCACTTGCTCTTGAATTCCTTAAAGAGCTGATATATATTAGAGGCTACAAATTTTATTTGGACTGTAGCAATTCTTTGTACCACACCTACTAAATAGGCCGAATCAGATATTATATTTATATCTTCTGGATAATAAGTAAGAGTTAGAATGATTGCATACAATCCATTCTGCTGAGTGGACTGAAAGGAAGTTCTGATTACTCTCTTTATAGTTAAGTCACAAGAGTATACAGCACAAATGTTATGTTTGGATGCATCTGTAAAGATAGTTGGTCCTTTAAGAGGAACTTTAGAAACTTTTTCTTTAAGAATCCATGGTCAAAAATGTTTGTGGCAGCCCTGTTTGTAGTGGCTAGAAACTGGAAATTAAATGGATGCCCATCAATTGGAGAATGGCTGGGTAAATTGTGGTATATGAATATTATGGAATATTATTATTCTGTAAGAAATGACCAGCAGGATGAATACAGAGAGGCTTGGAGAGACTTACATGAACTGATGCTAAGTGAAATGAGCAGAATCAGGAGATCATTATACACTTCGACTACGATATTGTATGAGGATGTATTCTGATGGAAGTGGACTTCTTTGACAAAGAGACCTAACTGAGTTTCAATTGATAAAGGATGGACAGAAGCAGCTACACCCAAAGAAAGAACACTGGGAAATGAATGTGAACTATCTGCATCTTTGTTTTTCTTCCCGGGTTATTTTTACCTTCTGAATCCAATTCTCCCTGTGCAACAAGAGAACTGTTCGGTTCTGCAAACATATATTGTATCTAGGATATACTGCAACATATCTAACATATATAGGACTGCTTGCCATCTAGGGGAGGGAGTGGAGGGAGGGAAGAATCGGAACAGAAACGAGTGCAAGGGATAATGTTGTAAAAAAAATTACCTGGCATGGATTCTGTCAATATAAAGTTATTATTAAATAAAATTTACAAAAAAAAAAAAAAAAAAAGAATCCATGGCCAATTATGTAATAGTCTGGTTATCTTTAATGGAGACCCATATGTAAGATTTGGAGCCATGGCTAATAAAATTTGCTAATCTGGGATGGTTTCACAGCATACATTAATTTGTGCATTAGTATAAAAAGTATATATCTTGTCAGGTCTTATCCCAGATAATTGTACTGCTCGCTTAATGGTCTTTAATAAAATTCTAACCACAAGCACTGGGTAAGGAGTAAGGTTTTGTTCTGGTTGTGCTGGGAGGTTCACCCACTCTATCACATTGTCTCCTTGATGAAGGACTGCTGTGGGTGCCTCTTGTGTAGCAAAAATGGATATTTCCAAGGGTTTTTGAGTAACTCTTTCAACCACATTGGATAAAGCCAGTTCAATTTCTCTCAAAGCCTCTTGAGCTTCTTTTGTAAGCTGGTGTGTTGAGTTTAAAACATTGTCTCCCCTTAAAATGTTATATAATGGTTGTAATTGATAGGTAGTCAAGCCTAATACTGGACATATCCATTGGATATCTCCTATCAATTTCTGAAAGTCATTTAAGATATTTAGCTTCTCTGTTCTTAAGGAAAGTTTTTGTACTGTTAGCACCTTAGGGTATACTTTATATCTAAGTTTTGAAAAGGAGCATGTCTGAATTTTTTCTGGAGCTATGTGCAATTTGTAGTATCTTAGTGTTTCTATGGTCTTTTGTAGACATGCTTCTAACATTTGTTCCTCAGGTGCACATCCCAATATATCATCCATGTAATGTAATAACATTACTTTTGGAAATGCTTTTCTTACTGGAGTAAGAGCAACAGCAACATACATTTGACACATAGTAGGGCTGTTTTTCATTCCCCGTGGCAAAACTGTCCATTCATATCTTTTATAAGGCTCAGCTAAGTTAACGCTGGGCACTGAAAAGGCAAATCTTTTCATATCCTCTTTATCTAGAGGAATAGAATAGAAACAATCTTTAATTTCTATAACCCAAAGAGGTCATTCTCTAGGCAATTGAGTAGGAGATGGAAGTCCAAGCTGAAGAGTTCCCATAATTTCCATTTGTTCATTTACCTTTCTTAAATCAGTCAACATCCTCCATTTCCCAGATTTCTTTCTTACAACAAATACTGGGGAATTCCAAGGACTAAGAGAAGGTTGTAAGTGTCCTTGGTCAAGTTGCTCCTGTACTATATCTAATAAGGCCTGAATTTTATCACTAGCTAAGGGCCACTGTTCTATCCACACTGGTGTATCAGTTTTCCATTGGATAGAAACAGGTAAAAGTGTTGGCAGGCCTTCAACAGCAGTCCTGCTTAAAAAACCAAAGTACTCATTTATAATCCTAATTGTTGTAAAATATCTCTTCCCCCAATATTGATGGGGATTTTTTCAACTATAAAAGGAGTAAAAACTCCTGTTTCTCCTTCAAAAGTCCACCTCAAAGGGGAAGCACTAACTTTAGCTGCTATTGATCCTCCTATGCCAGACATGTAGGTGTCTGCCTTAATCTTTGGCCAGTGACTGGGCCAGTTGGCACCTCTGATGACTGTATGATTTGCACTTTTGTCTACCAATTCTTCTAATGGTATGCAATTTATATAGATAGTGAGCATAGGTTGGTCAGCTGTCACAGCTGCTGTCAAGAATATTCCTGGATTCTGTTGCTGGGAGTCAAAATCTGGACAAATATCACCAGATTGCCTTTTAGGAGTCTGTATCAGTAAACCTGATGCTACTACTTCTCCTGATTGATAAGTCACACATTGTCTACCTGTATTAGTGAGTGGGATATTATCTATACATCCCCCAGTTTCTCACATTAGTGTATGGATGGACACTGTTTTGTAAGCACTCTCAGGAGGTGAAATGGTCAATCCTACTGTGCTTGGAGGCAAGGGATCCATAGGCTGGAGAGGAACAGATTTCACCTCTCCAGGAGGTATCTCAGTTGTCCCAGCTGCATACAACTCTATTCTCTCCAATTGTAATCCCTTTCTCCCATCAGATGGCTTCCTGGCTGATTAGTTATGTCTGGGTATTGAACTAAAGGCTCTCTGGGTATAGCATGGACTGCCATCATTCCCCAAGTATTTTTTGTTTTGGGCCCTGTGTCTGGGCCCCCATCCCATTTCCCTGAATCAGTCTACATTCTGATGCCCAGTGGAAGCCTCTGTTGCATTTTGGACATGGGGTATTGAGTCTTGTTCTCCCATCCTGTTTTCTCACTCTGTCTCTGTGCCAACATTGAATTTTCAGATGCCCTACTTTATCACATTGAAAGCACTGACAAGTCTCTCTGGAAGTCCCTTGCCAAAAGGGACCCTGTCTTCCCATGTTCGGATCTTGGGAAGTCTGCATCATAGCCTGGCTATAAAAGGCATTTGTGCCCACTGTGGCACAGTGTCTTATGATCTCCTCTAAAGGATCTATCCATCCTCTAAAGGTCTATCCATTTTAGACATCATTAGAATATCAGTAATCTCTCCAGTACCTCCATTATGTCATCCTAAGTACCTCCCCCCATTAGGTTATCCCCATCTAGGTCTCTCTCCCATTATATTATTGTTCTTGTTATCCTATAAAAGAGTCTTGCTGTCTGTCATTCAGGGCTGGATTCTTTGAGAGGATAGTCTCATTCAGCCCTGGGACCAAACATGGATCATTTGGTCCCAGTAAATCTCTCCACTTAATAAACTATTAAATTGTTCTCTAATCTCTGTCTTGCTCAGGTTCTCCAGCATTTCACATGCATATGCAAAGCCCAAGAGCTGCTTCTCTGAATGGTAATTGGGGATTGCCTAGTGTCCACTCACTGATCACGCTTGGAAAAATTTGTCAACCAAACTGTATGGCCTAATAAACTGGAGCCCTTTTCACACTCTATAAGTGTTGGAATCTTTACAAACTGCTAACTCATTAGAGTTGATAGATTATTGATCTGATCTTACAAGAAGATGTTTTAGGCCAGAACCTGAAACAAGGTACTAAGTAGAATTAATTAATCTAATGCTTGTGTTTACACCTTTACTCATTGGAGTTCACAAGTATGGGAGATTCACAAAGTAAACTTTGTAACTTTGTGAATTCACACCTCCCTTGAAGCTCTTAGGGCCAGAGAGCACTATGGGAGCAAACCCATAATCCCTCTCTCTCTCGCATCCCACAATTCCCCTCTCTCGAATAAATAAAGCTTCAAAGGGGCCAGTCAGAAGAGTTTTCAGAGGAAGAAGCTACGAGTCGAGAGTTCAGCTGAAGATTGAGAAGGTTCTCTCAGATTTGAGACAGATTCAACTTGGTGCTAGCTCTGGAGGTTGAAGAAAGCAGAGGCAGAAGCAAAAGACAATCTGCAAGAGCTCTTGGAACCAAGCAGAGAGATAGGCCTCTAAGCTAACTGGACTATATTGGAGACAATAAAAGATCTGAACTTTTATTACCTGGCTGTGTTTTGGGTGATTATTTACTCTTAACTGATACTAAGGCTGCCTCCAGAAAACTTCCCCAAGAAACCTGCTTTCTCCCAGAGAGAATCATCTTATATGTTTTAAAGAACAAGAACACCACATTTTTGGTTCCTTGAACGTGGGGCCCACAGACCCCTCAGTGGATTTCAGTGGAAAAGCTCTGATCCTGATTCAAGTGGAAAAGCCTCTGATCCTGATCCAGTGGAAAAGACTCTTCAACCCAGAAATTAGAGTGAATACAACAGAAATTTTGTTAAAAGAGTTAAAGTAGAATTTCATCTAAGATGGGACAGATATTTAGAAAACAGACTTCTGTTTTTCTGTTCAAGGAAAATGTTTAGAGAGCATTGTCAAAATTATGGAAAGCCAAGGTTTGATTATAATTTTACAGCAGATCACTGAACTTTTACAAACTGTAAAGCACACATGTCCTTGTTTCTCTCTGGAAAAGGAATTGGATCTAGATGAATGGCAATTAGTAGGAGAGGGTCTTTGTCAATTCTACAATAAAAATGGACTTAACTCAATTTCCAAAGACATACTTAATATATACAATTTAATACAATTGGCTATAAGAAGTTATTTAAGTGTTAGATTGAAGAAAAAGAAAGTACAGGAGGAAGAAGTGCCAACTATACTAGGTGAAAAGGAGGATGAATCAGATGAGAATGGAGTTAATTACAATTTTAAGTGTGATATTTGGAAGCAGGAGGAATTAGATCATTCTACATCTCATGACCCTCCCCCCTCAATTAACCCTTCCTGGGTGGAAGAAGAAGGGGGAGGGAAAGAGGCAGAAACACAATCAGCGTCTCCTGTGAAGCAGAATATGACAAGATTAGAAGAGGCATTAATTAAGGTAAAAAATGAAGGAGAAGATATATCTGATTTTATAAATGCATATCCTCTTATTGAAAAGCTTAACTCTTCAGGTCAAAAAGAGAGAACATACACTTCTTTTAATTTGGAAAAAATTAAAGATTTGAAGAAGGGTTGCACTCTTTATGGGGCTACATCCTCTTATGTGAAGATGTTACTAGATAATTTGTCTTATGAAATCTTAACCCCGAATGACTGGAAATCCATAGCTAAGATGTGTCTAGAACCAGGACAAAATTTGTAGTGGCTTTCAGAGTTTCATGAATTATGTAGGATTCAAGCCCAATGCAATAGGCAAACAGGAACTATTGTACAAGTTGCTTTTGACCAACTAGCTGGTGAAGGTCAGTATGCAGAGAGTTCAGAACAGATTTATTCTCCCATAACTGTGTATGAGCAAATTTCTAAGGCTGCAATAAAAGCTTGGAATTCTCTCCCTGGACAGCAAGATGGAAGTAAAGCTTTTACAAAAATAGAGCAAGGTCCCAATGAACCTTTTGCAGATTTTGTGGGACATTTGCAAACAGCTGTAATAAAAACCATTGGAGACAATGCAGCAACAGAAATAATGACTAGACATTTGGCTAGAGAAAATGCCAATGAGGAAAAAGAATTATATGGTTACTAGACAAAGATGCTCCTTTAGAGGAGATCATAAGACGCTGTGCCACAGTGGGCACAAATGCTTATTATACCCAAACTATGATGAATATGGAAAGACAGGGTCCTTCTTGGCAAAGGAATTCTAGAGAAACTTGTCGATGTTTTCAGTGTGGAAAAGTTGGCCATCTAAGAGCCCAATGTAGAAATGAAGATAGAGTGAGAAGACAGGGTGAGAGAAAACCCAAAACCCCATGTCCAAAATGTAACCGAAGCTTTCACTGGGCCTCTAAATGTAAATTGACTCAGAGGAATGAGAGGCAGGGCCCAGCTCCAAAGTATCAATCAAAAGATAGGTAGGACATGATAGCATCTGAGCTTACACCCAGAGAGACTTTAGAAATTCAGGATTCTGAAGTCATCAACCAACAGAAAAGCAATCCGGATTACAGTTGGGGATAATACAGGCTTTTTAAGACAACAAGGCAATATCCAGTGCAAACAGCTCCAATGAAACTACCAGATGATAAGGAGAAATCCCAAAAGTGGTAAATAGAAGGGAATTAGAAAGGTTAACTGCTTGGGGAAGAGGATCTGCTTATATTTCCACAGGTGGAGAAGGAATCAGATGGCTGACAATGAGACTGTCAAAAGAACTTTAAAATCTTCAGCTTTCAGTTCCTGAAAAACCAACAACAATCATTGGATTCTCTGAGATGAAACAGAAAGAGAAAAACTTCAAAACAAAGGCGATTTAAGAAACATCTGACACTGAAAGAGCATGGCTGACAATGAGACTGTTAAAAGAACTTTTAAAATCTTCAGGAATCATTGGATTTCCTAACACAAGATGAAACTGTTTTAGTTCTTGAAAAACCAGCAAAAATCATTGGATTCCTTGAGATGAAAAATTGTTGATGAGACTATTGCAGTACTTCAGAGCTTACAGGAACTATTGGATTCCTGGCACATGAACTAATAATGGACAATGGATTCCTTATGGACTGTTTCTAGGACTTATGGACATGTGTAAATTCTCAGGTTGATTCATGTTATTTGTTACATTACTACTAGCCTGTGTTATATTAATTATGTGTTTATGTAAATTATGTGTAATGCCTCCCATATTGATGGATTTATGTTTACCATGTATATCTGTTTCAAGTTCTGGTCCATATTGATGGATTTGTGTATACCTGTTTCAAGTGAAACCTGCTAATCTGATTTGATTTCCTATTTCCTTTGGAGTTTTCATCTCCCTTCCTGAGGTGTCAGGGAAGGCGTGATCACCTTTTTTGGGGGGTTCTCACTTCCTTGAGAAGTCAGGAAGGTCATGACCACCCTATGTTCTAAAACAAAAGAAAGTGAAAGATGTTGGAATCTTTACAAACTGCTAACTCATTAGAGTCGATAGATTATTGATCTGATCTTACAAGAAGATGTTTTGGGCCAGAAGCTGAAACAAGGTACTAAGTAGAACTAATTGATACAGTGCTTGGGTTCACATCTTTACTCATTGGAGTTCACAAGTATGGGAGATTCACAAAGTAAACCTTGTAACTTTGTGAATTCACACCTCCCTTGAAGCTCTTAGGGCCAGAAAGCACTCTGGGAAGAAACCCATAATCCCTCTCTCTCGTATCCCACAATTCCTCTCTCTCATATATAAGATACAGACAGAGGCTCTCAGACAGAATTCAGCCAAATTACATGGAGAGGAGAGCGTCAAGTCAGAAGAAGCCACGAGTCAGAGTTGAGCTAGAGCCAGAAGAGAATTACTTCAGAAGGCAAGAGAGACAGATTCATCTTTGTGCTGGCTGGAGGCTGAAGAAAGCGAGGCAGAGGCTGAAGGACAAACCTTTGGATTTGGAGACATTCGGAGGGAGCTCTTGGAACCAAGCAGAGAGATAGGCCTCTAAGAATCTAGCTATCTGGGCCCAAGGAAAGAGACAAGACTTGGAAGGCAAAATAAACATTTGTATTTTTGCCAGCTGGCTGCATTTGGGGTAATTATTGATCTGAACTGATACTAAGGCTGCCTCCAGAAAATCGCCTCAAGAAACCTTCTCTCGCAGAGAGAACTATTATATTTAAAAGAAGAAAATCACTAATAAATATTTTTATGTGTTTACCATGTGAATGAAATGATATTAAATGAGAGAGGGATTATGGGTTTCTTCCCAGAGTGCTCTCTGGCCCTAAGAGCTTCGAGGGAAGTATGAATTCACAAAGTTATAAAGTTTACTTTGTGAATCTCCCACATTTGTGAATTCCAATGAGTAAAGGTGTGAACACAAGCATTGTATCCATTAGTTTTACTTAGTACCTTGTTTCAGGTTCTGGCCCAAAACATCTTCTTGTAAAATCAGATCAATAATCTATCAATTCTAATGAGTTAGCAGTTTGTAAAGATTCGAACATATGAGTCTCCTTCCTCATTCATTTCGCCTCTGAGATCAAAGGGCTCACATGCTTTGAGCTCTCAATCAAAACAGCAGCAAAAACAAGAGGCGATTGGAGGCAGAAAGGAAAAGACAAAGCAACTCACAAGACATGGGTGAAGGAGGAAGATTAGGGAAGGAGAATGTCAAGGTGAGTGACTGAGAGGTCCATGCTGCTCTAGAAAGAAATACAAATGTTCAGAAGAAAGGTGGTTTGGAGGATAAATCCTAAATTCTATTTTTTAGAGGAGACTGGTAACACAGTAGACAGATAACAGGACCTGGAGTCAGGAAAACTGGCCTTAGATATTTATTGTGTGACTCTGGCCAAGTGACCTAACCTCTTATTGCCTTATTCTCATCAACTGTAAAGTGAGGTATGAACTAGGTTTAATCTTTGGATGCTTCTGAATAATTATCTCTGATACTCCCTCTAAAATTTGGCTTTTATCTACATGTCTACTACAAATGGAGAGGGTGCTAAGCTCCTATGTAAGCATATAGATAAGGTTTAGAGTTTTTAAAAAGTATTTTATTTTATTCTAAACTTAAATACCAAATAAAATGAGCTTTTCTGTATGTACAATAAAACAGAGAAATGGGCCATACAAGAAGTGCAAATCTTTATTGCTTTTCTTCCAAAACATATAATAAATTCAACATGTAAGTTTTAGTTGTCCTGCTTTAGATTCATTTGTGACTTTTTTTTCTGTTTTCTTCTGTGCATAAATAGAATATTTCTGTAACTCTTTTCTCTCTTCTTTTTCTGAGCTCTTCCTCTTCTTCCTCTTTGAAATAAACATAACAAGAAAATCCTTATAACAAATATACAAGTTCCCATATTGACTGTGTCCTAAGATATATCATTTTGTAAATTCATACCTTTTGTGTCCAGAAGACAAGTTTCATCATTGGTCTGCTGGAATTCTGGTTGGTCATTGAATTGATCTAAGTTTTCAAGTTTTCAAAGTTGTTTTTCTTTATAAAATTGTTCTTATTGTGTAAATTGTATGTGTAAGATGGTAGCCCTAAAAGCTAATGTAATGGCAAGTTATAATTAGAGGAGCATGATGTCCCAAAGGGGGAGAGTGCCATGATGGCTTCATCAACCAGTATCCGAATTAGAAAGTCCAGCCTTGGAAAGTGACATCCATGGTTTTCTTAGTTCATTGACAAGTTGAAGAAATCCAGCAGTGGGGGCCCACGGTGTTAAAAAGCTTCAAGATTATGCCATAGGAGGTCGATTGAAGGAAAGAGAGAGATTTAGGAAAAAATGGAGATTGAGTGGGAGCAAGAATGCTGCCTTAAAGTATTTGGAGATGAGAGGTGGCTAAGAGATGACTTTTGTTGTGTGGGAGAGGATTCAGGTTTCTTCTCCTTAATCTCAGAAGACAAAACTTGGGATGATGCAGAGAATTTGCAGAGAGATTATTCAAAGAAAGCCTTTTTTAACAATTGGAAGTCTTCAGACATGATCTTGGCTATTGCAGGTAGCAGTGGGCTTCTTATTGGGTAGAGGAGGTCTTCAAGTGAAGGTTCAATGACTCCTTGTTTGGGTATTACAGAGGAGATTATCAGTCGTGTATTATTTGGATGAGAAGTCTTTTCCCTTAAAGAAGAAGTTTGGCACATTGGATAGGGTGTTGGATTTTCAGTCAGGAAGATCCCCTTCCAATCTTACTTACTAGCTATGTGACCATTGGCAAGTGGCAACTTCTTTAAGCCTCGGGTAAACTCTTTAAGAGTAAACATTTTAGCTTGGTTACAATTCGCCTTTCTGGAGTTCCCATATAGAGGAAATCACCATCAGCAGTTCCCACAGAGACAATATCACAAATCCCTGATGCTGGAAGAACCCTTAAAAGTCATTGAGTCATGTTTTCCTTTGGATGTTGCATGTAAACCAAGTCTGTCCCTTAATTACCCATCTTGGGTAGGGGTTGTACCTATTAACATGCCCATATCTATTTCATCATTAAAAAACTTACTTGAATAAAGATGACAACACTCCCTAAACTAATCTATTTATTTAGTGCTATACCAATCAGACTTCCAAGAAAATATTTTAATGATCTAGAAAAAATAACAATAAAATTCATATGGAACAATAAAAAGTCGAGAATCTCAAGGGAATTAATGAAAAAAAAAATCAAATGAAGGTGACCTAGCTGTACCTGATCTAAAATTATATTATAAAGCAGCAGTCACCAAAACCATTTGGTATTGGCTAAGAAATAGATTAGTGGATCAGTGGAAAAGGTTAGGTTCACAAGACAGAATAGTCAACTATAGCAATCTAGTGTTTGATAAACCCAAAGATCCTAACTTCTGGGATAAGAATTCATTATTTGATAAAAACTGCTGGGATAATTGGAAATTAGTATGGCAGAAATTAGGCATGGACCCACACTTAACACCATATACCAAGATAAGATCAAAATGGGTCTATGACCTAGGCATAAAGAACGAGATTATAAATAAATTAGAGGAACATAGAATAGTTTATCTCTCAGACTTGTGGAGGAGAAAGAAATTTGTGACCAAAGATGAACTAGAGACCATTAGTGATCACAAAATAGAAAATTTTGATTACATCAAATTAAAAAGCCTTTGTATAAACAAAAATAATGCAAACAAGATTAGAAGGGAAGCAACAAACTGGGAAAACATCTTCACAGTTAAAGGTTCTGATAAAGGCCTCATTTCCAAAATATATAGAGAACTGACTCAAATTTATAAGAAATCAAGCCATTCTCCAATTGATAAATGGTCAAAGGATATGAATAGACAATTTTCAGATGATGAAATTGAAACTATTACCACTCATGTGAAAGAGTGTTCCAAATCACTATTGATCAGAGAAATGCAAATTAAGACAACTCTGAGATACCACTACACACCTGTCAGATTGGCTAAGATGACAGGAAAAAATAATGATGAATGTTGGAGGGGATGCGGGAAAACTGGGACACTGATGCATTATTGGTGGAGTTGTGAACGAACCCAACCATTCTGGAGAGCAATCTGGAATTATGCCCAAAAAGTTATCAAACTGTGCATACCCTTTGATCCAGCAGTGTTTCTATTGGGCTTATATCCCAAAGAAATACTAAAGAAGGGAAAGGGACCTGTATGTGCCAAAATGTTTGTAGCAGCCCTGTTTGTAGTGGCTAGAAACTGGAAAATGAATGGATGCCCATCAATTGGAGAATGGCTGGGTAAATTGTGGTATATGAACGTTATGGAATATTATTGTTCTGTAAGAAATGACTAGCAGGATGAATACAGAGAGGCTTGGAGAGACTTACATGAACTGATGCTAAGTGAAATGAGCAGAACCAGGAGATCATTATACACTTCGACAACGATACTGTATGAGGATGTATTCTGATGGAAGTGGATTTCTTTGACAAAGAGATCTAACTCAGTTTCAATTGATAAATGATGGAAAGAAGCAGCTACACCCAAAGAAAGAACATTGGGAAACGAATGTGAACTATCTGCATCTTTGTTTTTCTTCCCGGGTTATTTTTACCTTCTGAATCCAATTCTCCCTGTGCAACAAGAGAACTGTTCGGTTCTGCAAACATATATTGTATCTAGGATATATTGCAACATATCTAACATATATAAGACTGCTTGCCATCTAGGGGAAGGGGTGGAGGGAGGGAGGGGAAAAATTGGAACAGAAACGAGTGCAAGGGATAATGTTGTAAAAAAAAATTACCCTGGCACGGATTCTGTCAATATAAAGTAATTATTAAATAAAATAAAATAAAATATTAAAAAAAACTTACTTGATACTCAAATTTTGAAAAAATGAACGTTAAAATGATTCATGCTTAATTGGGAAATATTTAACAAAATAAAAATAATAAAAAAAAACTTTTACTTGATCCTACCATTCCCATTAACTACTGTCCTCTATATTTTTCCCATTCTCCACTATCACCTTAGCAACACTTTGAAAATGTCTTTTACACTAAATGCTCTTACTTCCTTTTCTCTAATTCTCTTCTAAATTTTCTAGACTCTGGAAAGGAACTGGAAACTGAGTGGATGCCCATAAGTTGGGGAATGGCTGAATAAATAGTGGTACATGAACATAATGGAATATTTTTTGTTTTATAAGAAATGATCAGTAGGATGATTTCAGAAAGGCCTGGAGAGACTTTCATGAATTGATGCTAAGTGAAATGAGCAGATCCAAGAATCATTGTACATAGCAACAAGATTATATGATGATCAATTCTGATGAATTTTTTCAACAATGAGATAATTCAGGCCAATTCCAAAAGACTTGTGATGAAGAGAACCATCTGCACCCAGAGAGCGGATTATGGGGGACTATATTGTTTGCTTCTTTTTTTTTTTTTTTTTTTACTTTTTTGATCTTATTTTCCTTGTACAGCTTGATAAATGTGGAAATATGTATAGAAGAACTCCATTTTTAACCTATATTGGATTACTTGCATTCTGGGAGAGGGGGCTAAGGGGAAGGGAGGAAGAAAAAATTAGAATACAAGGTTTTGTAAGGCAAATGTTGAAAACTATCTTTGCATGTATTTTGAAAATAAAAAGAAAAAAAAGCTATATTTAAAAAATAAACTTTTAACAATCTACCTAGCTTTTAGCCTCATCATTCAACAGCTTGTGCTAAAGTTCCCAATAATCCCTTAACTGCCAAATTTAATGACCTTTTCTCAATCCTCACCCTTATTGACTTCTTACTGTCCATCACCATGGTACTCTTCTAAGTATTCATGACTCTGTTCTTTCCTGGATCTCCTCCTACCTGTCTGTTCATTCCTAGTCTCCTTGGCAAATTTTTCACCTATATCCCATCCCCTAAGACTCTCATTTTTTCCCTTTGTACTCTTCCACAGATTGAATTATCATCTCTAAGTAGATGATTCTCAGATTCAACCCTAGATTCTCTCACAACCTAGTCCTGCAATATCACCTGCCTTTTGGTTTCATAGGTGTCTCAAATATAATGTGTCAAAAACTGAACTCATCTTTCCTCCAAAACCCAGTCCCTAGAACTTCTCTAGAATTGCCCAGTGGGGCAGCTAGGTAGTATGGTGAACAGAACACTGAAGTCAGGAGGACCTGAGTTCATATCTGGCCTCAGACACTAGCTGTGTGACTTTAGAAAAGTCACTTCATCTGTTTGCCTCAGTTTCCTGATCTATAAAATGAAGTGGAGACAGAAATGGCAAAGTACTCTATTATCTTTATCATGAAACCCAAATGGAGTCACACAGTCAAACAAGATTGAAAAATGATGGAACCCCAACACTAATTGTGCATAGCACTCCTCAGTCACCCAGATTTACAATCCTAGTCTCACCTCTTTACTCTTCTTCACCTTATATATTCAATCAATTGATAATGCACTCTCCAAGTTACCAATGATCTTTTTTTATGTATATATAATAGCTTTTTATTTTCAAATTACATGCAAAGGTAGTTTTTAATATTCACCCTTGCAAAACTTTGTGTTGCAAATTTTCTTCTTTTCTTCCCCTTATTCCCTCCCCTAGACAGCTAGTAATCTAATATATGTTAAATATGTATAATTCTTCTATACATATTTCCACAATTATCAGGCCACACAAGAAAAATCAGATCAAAAAGGAAAAAAAATGAGAAAGAAAAAATCAAGCAAACAACAAAAAAGGTGATTTCATAGTCCTCTCTCCAGATGCAGATGGCTCTCTCCATCACAAGTCTATTGGAATTGGACTGAATTATGTCCCAATGAACTCTTTATCATTGGATAAATGACCTTTTCTCAATCCTCGTCATTCTTGAAATCAAGAAAGAATGTCATCCTTCTCTGCAATCTTTGATGATGTGAATGCTTTCTCCCTTTAAGTCTTTATGACCTCTCCTGATTCTCCTCCTATCTCTTGACTGTTCCACTGCCTCCTTTGCTAGATCTTCGTCCAGGAGGCCTCCAAAGCTCAATCCTGAGCTCTTCTTTTAGTTTTCTATACGATTTCACTTGTTGAACTCATTAGCTCCCTCGAATTCAATGATGATCTCAGTGCAGACGATTTGTAGTAGCAAGACAAAATCCAGATGCCTGATGAGTCAATGGATGATCTTGGCATTTCAATGTCCAACCAAGCTCTGGTGTTTCCCAGCTTTAGTGGCCTTCATGCCAGTTGGAACAAATTGTTCTTTTTCATCCATTCCACTGAGGGAAGACTTCAACATGCTTGGGGTAGATACCCTCCAATTCACCAGAAGGTCTGAGATCCTCTCTGAAGATCTGTGCCCTCCCCTCTAATGGACTGACACATAGGAAGAATTTAATCCACATTTATTCACTGATTAAATACATTGAATGCAGTCTAGTTCTCTGCCCATAATGTCATGGAATCTAAATATCTTGTGGAATGGAATATAAAGGCCTTGATTAGCCTGAGTATAAACACTCCTAGGCTTTAGGTTTTTTCTTTGAAGTTTTTAAATAAATAAATTTATATAATTTAGAATTAGAATCTAAGAATTGGTGTAAAAAGATTTGGTCATATACTCTAACTCATCCCCAAAAGAAATCTCTACTCTTAAAAAATTTTTTTTAATAATAGCTATTTTCAAAATACATGCAAAGATTATTTTCAACCCTCACCCTTGTAGATGCTCTAAATCACTATTGATCAGAAAAATGCATAAGACAACTCTGAGGCACTGCTACATACCTGTCAGATTGGCTAAGATAACAGGAGAAGATAATGCGGAATGTTGGAGGGGATGTGGGAAAACTGGGACACTGATACAGTGTTGGTAGAGTTATAAATGGATCCAGCCATTCTGGAGAGCAATTTGGAACTATGCTCAAAAAGTGTCAAACTGTGCATACCTTTTGATCTAGTAGTGTTACTACTGGGTTTATATCCCAAAGAGAGCTTAAAGAAGGGAAAAGGACCTGTATGTGCCAAAATGTTTGTGGCAGCCCTCTTTGTAATGGCAAGAAACTGGAAACTGAGTGGATGCCCATCAATTAGAGAATGGCTGAATAAGTTATGGTATATGAATGTTATGGAATATTACTGTTCTAAGAAATGATCAGCAGGATGATTTCAGAAAGACCTGGAGAGATTTACATGAATGATGCTGAGTGAAATGAGCAGAACCAGGAGATCATTATACAGGCAACAAGATTATACTATGATTAATTCTGATGGATGTGGCTCTTTTCAACAATGAGATGATTCAAACAGTTCCAATGTTCAGTGATGAAGAGAGCCATCTACACCCAGAGAGAGGACTGTGGGAACTGAGTGTGGACTACAATGTGGCATTTTCAATCTTTCTGTTGTTGTTTGCTTGCGTTTTTGTTTTCCTTCTCGGGTTTTTTTTTTCTTTCTAGATCCAATTTTTCTTGTGCAGCAAGATAACTGTATGGATATGTATACATATTTTGGATTTAACATATATTTTAACATGTATTGGACTGCCTGCCATCTAGGGAAGGGGGTGAGGAGGAGGGGAACATTGGAACAAAAGGTTTTGCAAGGGTCAGTGTTGAAAATTTGCCCATGCATATGTTTTGTAAATAAAAAGCTAAAATAATAATAGAGTGAAAGGAAAGGAAGTAGAAGCACCCATTACAAATGACATTACTACTATAGACATGAAACTATCAAAGAGTTTATTTAATGTTAACAGCAGATGATGTGTTTTTATTTTTGAAGATGTGGCAATAACATTGACTATTGTATTTTACCAGAGTTTGGAGGCATCTTCATGTACACTTAATTACTGTATTCTAGTCATTATGCCTAAAGCTCTTTTGAGTATGCTTTTGTCAAATAATAACATTTTTTAAATGTCAAAAAAAAAAGAAATGTTTAGATGAATTGCACATATTTATTGGATTACTTGCTGTCTAGAAGAGGAGGCTAGGGAGAAGGTAGGGAGAAAAATTTGAGACACAAGGTTTCACAAGGGTGAATGTTTTGGGTTTTTTAAAGTTTTTAAAAATTTTATTAAAGCTTTTTATTTACAAAACATATGTACAGATAATTTTTCAGCATTGACCCTTGCAAAACTTTGTTTCAAAATTTCCCCTCCTTTCCCGGACCCCCTCCCCTAGATGGCTGGTAGTCCAATACATAAATGTTAAAATATATGTTAAATCCAATATATGTATACATGTTTACATGTGTATACATATCTATACAGTTATCTGGCTACACAAGAAAAATCAGATCAAAAAAGAAGAAAAAAAACTGCGAAAGAAAACAAAATGTGAGCAAACAACAACAGAGAGAGGGAGAATGCTATGTTGTGGTCCACACTCATTTCCCACAGTCCTCTCTCTGGGTATAGCTGGTTCTATAAATTATTGAACAAATGGAACTGATTTGGTTCATCTCATTGCTGAAGAGGGCCACGTCCATCAGAATTAATCATCATATAGTATTGTTGTTGAAATATATAATGATCTTTTGGTTCTGCTCATTTCACTCAGCATCAGTTCATGTAAGTCTCTCCAACCCTCCCTGAAATCATCCTGCTGGTCATTGCTTATAGAACAATAATATTCTGTAACATTCATATACCATAACTTATTCAGCCATTCTCCAATTGATGGGCATCCACTCAGTTTCCAGTTCCTTGCCACTATAAAAAAGGCTGTCACAAATAAAATCTTCACTCTCAGGATTTCCAACATGGAGTCTAGTCTCTTTTTAAAAGAAGGAAAAGCTACTGTTTCTTGAGGATACTCATTTCACTTTGTCCCCTGCGGATGGCTAGGAAGTCATTTTCCCCTAATATCCAGTCTAAATTTACCTCTTCATAACTTCTTCCCATGTATTTATCAGATGTATCATTTCTTACAGTATATGGGTATTTCATTGCATTCAGATGCCATAATTCTTTTAGCCCTTCACAATTGGTGGACATCTATTTTATTTTTGATTCTTTGTTTTTTGGAGACTGCTGTAGATATTTTGGTGTGTGATGATTTTCTTGTCAATGACTTTCTTAGGGTATAGGCTTTGTACTAATTAATCATCTTGTATTCTTGTTTTCAACTACAAAAACTGCTCCAGTTAATTAGTCAATAGAGATTTATTAAATGCTTTAAAAGAACCAGGGTTACAAAGAAAGGCAAAATGAACAAGCTGATTTTAGAAAAGTCTGGAAAGATTTACATGAACTGATACTGACCAAACAAGCAGAACCAGGAATACATTGTACACAATAATAACAAGAATGTGTGATAATCAGCTATGAAAGATTTGGTTCTTCTCAGCCATTCAGTGATCCAAAGCAGTTCCAATAGACTTTGGACAGAAAATGCCATCTGCATCCAGAAAAAGAACTAAAGAGACTGAATGTAAATCAACACATGCTATGTTCACTTTATTTTTTTACTCTCCTGTGGTTCCTCTCTTTTGTTCTGATTTTTCTCTCCCAACATGATTCATAAAAAAGTATTAAAAATAAACAAATTAATTAACAAACAAAAAAGAAGAAGAAGAAGAAAGAAAGAAAAAGAAAGAAAAAAGAAGGGCCTCTGATTTCAAGGAATTTACAACCTCACAGTCCTTCAGTTTGGGCCACAAAGGAGTAAGCAGAGCAGGCTAGAGAATTCATGAATGGGATAAATGAGAACTCAGCCCACACTCATCCACACCTGCAGGTTTGATGAGATACCAGCCAGCAGTCAGAGGTGTATTCGCTTGTTATTGGTTCTGTCTGAATGTTAGAGCTTGCCGATGTGTGTGATCTGCCCAGAGTGAGTTTGTGTACTGGACTGCAGGGTGTGTTTTTATGTGTTTTATAACAACTGTGTGGCTTTGGGGAGGTGTATGTATATGTATTGGAGTGTTTTGTATTGATGTATGTTGGAGTGAGTTGTGATGAAGTGTGTTGTGTATACTGGAATGTTGTGTGGGTAGGTGCTTTTTTTATATAGTAGGGGCTTTTGTATGTAATAAGATGTTTGTGTGTCTCAGAATGTTTTTGTGTTGTATACTAGTGTGTACATGTTGGAGTGGGATTTTGTAAACTGCAAACATGTGTATGTGTGTGTGTTAGAGGGGGATTTTGTAAGGTGCAAGTTGCAAGTGTTTATGTGTCTGTTGGTGGAATTGTGAATCCATCCAGCCATTCTGGACAGCAATTTAGATCTATGCTCAAAAAGTTATCAAACTGTGTATCCCCTTTGATTCAGCAGTGTTTCTACTGGGCTTATACCCCAAAGAGATACTAAAGAAGGGAAAGGGACCTGTATGTGCCAAAATGTTTGTGGCAGCCCTGTTTGTAGTGGCTAGAAGCTGGAAAATGAAAGGATGTCCATCAATTGGAGAATGGCTGGGTAAATTGTGGTATATGAATGTTATGGAATATTATTGTTCTGTAAGAAATGACCAGCAGGATGAATACAGAGAGGCTTGGAGAGACCTACATGGACTGATGCTAAGTGAAATGAGCAGAACCAGGAGATCATTATATACCTCAACAAAGATACTGTATGAAGATGTATTCTGATGGAAGAGGATCTCTTCCACAAAGAGAGCTAATTCAGTTCCAAATGATAAATGATGGACAGAAGCAGCTACACCCAGAGAAAGAACACTGGGAAATGAATATAAACTGCTTACATGTTTGTTTTTCTTCCCGGGTTATTTATACTTTCTGAATCCAATTCTCCCTGTGCAACAAGAGAACTGTTCGGTTTTGCAAACATATATTGTATCTAGGATATACTGTAACTATTCAACATGTAAAGGACTGCTTGCCATCTGGGGGAGGGAGGGGAAAAATCGGAACGTAAGTGAGTGCAAGGAATAATGCTGTAAAAAATTACCCTGGCATGCGTTCTATCAATAAAAAGTTGTAATTATGAAAAAAAAAAATTCAATAAAAAAAAAAAAGTGTGTGTTGGGGTGGGATTGTGCAAGTTGCAAGCGTGTGTGTGTGTGTGTTGGACTGGGTTCTTGCAAGCTGCCTGCGTGTGTGCGCGTGTCTATGTGTGTGCCGGAGAGGAATTTTGCCAAGTTGCAAGCCTGTGTGCGTGTGTGTTGGAGGGGGATTTGGTAGGCTGGGTGGACCGTGGGAGCTTCACGCAGGATGGGATTGTGCAGGTGGGCGTCCTCCGTAGGCATCCAGGTGGACCAGCACGCAGAACCTGGCTCCTCCGGCCGGTGCCGCAGGGAATTTTCCCGAGAGGGAGGAGGGAAAAGGAAGGAGGAAGGGAGCGCTCTCGCGGGAAGGCCCCAAATAGGGCTGCGGCCCCTTTAAGGCGCCAGCTCCCTGGCGGCGGCCGGAAGTGTTGAAGCCCGGACTGGCGGCGCTGGTGGCTGCGGCAGCGGCGGTTTCTGCGCATGCTCCGTCGGCCTCCCGAACTCGCCGCCCGCCGCCCGCCCGCCGGAGACGGTGAGGAGGAGGAGGGGGGAGGGGTGGGCGCGCGGGCTGCGGCGGGGGTGGGGGGCGGAGGCGGGAGCGGGGGCCGCGCGGCGGGAGGGGAGGCGAGGCGAGCGCGGAGGGGGAGGGGAGGCGAGAGGCGGGGGGGCTGCCTCCGCGGGCGCCTCCCCACGCCCCGTGCGTGCCGCCGCCGGGGGAGCGAGCGGACGTCGCGGCGCCGCGGGGGGGGGGTGACGGGGGCGGGGGAGCGACGAGGCGACGCTGCCGTGGCCGCCGTGGCCGCTGCCGCCGCCGGCGGGGCCGCGCGAGCCCCGAGGGGGGGGAGGGAAAGAGTGAGACAGGCCGCGCGCGCCCCCGGCTCGGCCCCAGCCCGCTTGCCCGCCGCGTCCCGCGCGCCCCCGTCCCGGCCCGGTCTCGCTATCCCCCCGCGCGAGCCCCCGCGGAGCTCGCGCGCCCCGGGCCCAGGCAGGGCAGAGCAGGGCAGAGCAGGGCTGGGCAGGGCTGGGCAGGGCAGCGAGCGGGCGGAGCGCGGAGCAGAGCGGGGCCAGGGGGCCGGTGCGTGTCGGCGACCTCTGGCCGCCTTGTCGTCTTACTGGGGAGGAAACTGAGCTCCAGGTTGCTGTAGGGGCCAGCCCAAGGTCACCCGGGGTTGGGACCGAGTTCGAGCCAGGACGGGAAGGACAAGGAGGGAGGGTGCCGTATTGAGAGCCTACTACGTGCCGGGCTCTGCGTAGAGCGTTGAACAAACCAGCTCTCATTTGATCCTCTCAACCTTGCCCAAGGATTCGAACCCAGGCCCCCTCCTCCAGAGCCGCGGTCCACTCCACCTGGCCGCAGGGAAGCTGGCAGAGGGGCGCCTGTACCACCCCTCCCCCGCCTCTGTGGGGTGGGGGGGAAGTGAGCTGTGCTTCTAAGGTCAGAGGTCAAGGAAAGAGCCCCGAGTCCTGCTGTGTTCTTTTCCCCCCCTTCGTGGATGTCTAGGACCTGGGAGAGTTAGGGATGTTTCTGAAGGACCTACCCCTGGTCACAAGTCAAGGGAGGTGCCGGGAGTGCTGCCAGAAGACCCCTGCCTCTTCTACGAATGTGTGGGGTCAGGGAGAGTGTTACTGGATGACCCATCCCGAAGTCAGGTCCAGGAAGGAGCAGGAAGGCCTCTGAAGGACCCTATTCCCCTTTTCTGTAGGTGGAGAGTTGGGGGCAGCAAGGACACCCTTTTCTTGGTCAGAGGTGCCAGAAGTAGTACTAGGAAACAGGAATGGAGTCCAAGGGCCTTCCTGATGGAGATCCAAACGTTTAGGCACTGGAGGAAGGCCTCCTTTTTTTTAACTTAATAAGAAAATTTTGATTTCATATACTTAAAATACTTAAAGGATTTAAAGTCTGACAGTTTTGTCTGTTGCAGAACAGCTTTCTTGGCACCCCCTTCCCCCAGTGGCAGTAAGGCACCTGTCTTCTATTCTACACCCCCAGTTATTTGGGGGTTGATGTAACTCCTTGAAGGGCTCTGCCCTTCCTTAGTGTCCTAGCCACTTGGGCAGAGCTTGGTACCTAGGGTTACTTGCCAGTCTTGGGATCTCAAGGATGTGGGACCTCCAGCAGGGGGGAGCACCCTATCCCCACAAGGTGAACAGGGTTGGCTCTAGCTGAGGTGTTCGGCCCAAGCCAAATTAAAAAGTAATTGGGAAATCGTTTCAAAAAATCAAAATGCAATAAATGAATACTAATTGGCTTTTCTCAGCATGTAGCTCTCAGGCTGTAATTTAGTGGGCCCTATTTCTGTTTGAATTTGCTATCACTGGCTTAGAGCATTGAGAAGTTGACTTGTTCAGGATCATGAAGCTAATATGTATCAGAGGCAAGCTTTGAACTCAGATCAGTTTTCTCTCCACATTGCAGTGAACATAGTAAACAATAATTGCTTGTTGACTGGCTCAGCGATCATTAAGTGCCTTGGAAGCCGTACAGAAAAGTAAAAATAGGATATACCAAGTACCTGCAGAGGCATAGAGAATGGGCACTAGGGGCTGGGGAGAGGAGAGGGGGGAAAAAGAGGTCAGGAAAGGTCTGAAGTAAGATTTGGTACATGAGCTCAGGAGGCCAAGAATTCCACACACCAATGGAAGATCAGAGGATTAGGTCAGTTTGGTTGAAACCTAGCATGTAGGAGGAGAGTCTACAGAAGGAGGCCAGAGGCAAACTTGAAAGGGCCTTAAATATTGGGCTGAGCATTTTGTGAGGACTTTGGGAAACAAGAGTGGGTTTGGAAAGAAAGATGAGCTATATTTTGAGTCAGAATTTGAAGTGCCAACAGTACATCCCTTCAGAAATGTCCAGTAAGGTATTTGGTGATCTGACTAGACTGGAAGGCATCTGCATAGAGAGAATTAAATTTAGGGGAGCTGATAAGATCACTGAGAGAGAGAAAAGAGGACCTTTCAGAGCCTTGGGTTACACCTACAGGCATTGATCTAGCAAAGGGAAAGCCTAGAGAGGAGAGAGCACCCCACTGGAGAGGATGGTGTGACTGCAATAAGGCACCTTCTTCAGAGATGAGATGGGGCCTGTCCCCTGTGCCTTCTAACAGGGGCTCCTAAAGGAGCCTTTTCATATTGGGGGGGGGGGGGAGGTTCAAGGAAGGAACCCAGCTTGCTTAGAGGCCCCATGGTGTAGTGCAAAAAGCACTAAAGTTGGTGTTGGGACTTGGATTAAAATCTGTCATCTACCACTTATGTAGACTTCTTAGCTCATTTATATAATGAGGTAGTTGGATTTAATCCATTTCATGTTGAGGACCCTTTTGGCAGTCTGATTAAGGAAGTAAGTAATCAATTGTTAAGCAGCTATTATATATCAGGTTCTGGACTAAATGTTTTTATAAATATTGTCTCATTTAATAAGCCTGAGAACGTCTCAGTTTTGCCTGCATTAATAGATAAAATTTCTTTCCCATCAAAGTTCATAGATTTCCTGAAATCTGTTAGTGGATTCCAGATTAAAAACCCCTTGATGCAATGATCTTTCTGGTTTTAATTGTTATTTTTTAGACTGTGAACTCCTTGAAGGCAGGGATTGATTTTGCTTTTTCCTTTGTAACCCTATCTTCCTTGGTGGCATTACATCACCAGGCACTTAATAAGTACTTAATAAATACTTATGGATTCATTGATTGAGTCTTTGATAGTATATGCTTTCCCAGAGGATTGAGAAAGTAGATCTGGAGCTTTGGATGCAGAAACATTTTTGGAGATGTCAGTGAAGAGGATCAAAGGTTGAACTTCCAGCCAGGAAAGCCTGTGAGCAAATCCTATCTCAGACACTAACTGACCAGGGCTTGGTCACCTCGTCTCTCCAAACCTTAGGAAATTTATCTCATCTGTAGA
The DNA here is from genome assembly GCF_016432865.1 of Antechinus flavipes. Classification (NCBI taxonomy): domain Eukaryota; kingdom Metazoa; phylum Chordata; class Mammalia; order Dasyuromorphia; family Dasyuridae; genus Antechinus; species Antechinus flavipes. Next base: position 575,380,117 of record NC_067400.1, on the reverse strand, counting down.
ATAGGGACAATACCCATCCTACATTCCTTGCCCAGTTGTGAGGCTCACCGTAAAGCTCTTGGTAGAAAAATTTAAAAGCTCCGCATAAACATCAATGTCTTATTGAAGGAATTCCCTCTTCTCCCCAATTCAGATATGAGCAGAGACATAAAAGGACCCTTGCCATCGTCAGGGAAGGAGTCAGGGAAGAAGCATAAGATAGTAGAATTCCCCTCCTGTGCTGGGAAGGGAAGGGAAGAAAGGAAGTCTTCCAAGGTGAGGCCTTGAAATGAAGAGAAATTTTATTTAGTTCAACCTTGATTGGCTATCTAGGATATTTAACCTCTCTTGGGCCTTAGGGGACAAGACTATAAATTGCCAGGAAGGTTATAAGCTGTCTTAGTTGAGGGAGTTTCCTTATCCTTGAGGAAAGTGATGAAATTTCAACCAGTCCCCTACCCTTATTGAATACTTATTATCTTGACCTTTTTTGAAGGGTGATACAAAAATAAATTAAGAAAATACTCCAATCTTCAATTGAGTGGTTTTTTTTTAAGTTAAAAAAAAATAATTTCCACCATTCTTATTCTCCTTCCCTTAAGTGAACTCTCCATTTATAAGAAAAAACAATTAAGCAAAACAACAAGTTCACTGTCTGAGTATACAGCATTCTCTCCAGGCATCCCAATCCCTGTAAGAGGAGGGAGGTGTGTTTCATTCTTTATCCTGAGGTACCATGATTGGTTTTTCTAGGAACTAATTCTTCTGTTTCTGGTTGTTTTTTCCATTTATATTTTAGTTAGTGATTGTGTAAATTCTTTTGGTACTCCCTGTTTCACTCTACATCAGTTCACACAGCTTTCCCAGTATTTCTCTTGAGTTCCTCATTTGCCATTTCTTTCTGTACGATAGTATTTCATTACATTCATTCACTACAGTTTATTCAACCATTCAATTTCACACAGACTTATTCTGGCCCTCAATTCTGGCTTTTAACTCCAGTTGTAATCCCTTAAACCCTACTGGGATGACTCTTTGTGCAGCTCTGCCTCACTTCAAGACATCACTCAGGATGTCATTGGACAAGCAATCGTAGGATGACCTTGCCAAGCTCCCTGTTGACCACTCATTGATTCCCATCTAGAACAGAGATTTCCAAGCAGCTATTCAGAAAGCTTTGCTCACTCTGACTGTGGTTCTTTGTAACTTAATTTCCCTTGATCCGCTGCATTGAATTAGTGAGAAAGAAAGGGGGTGGGGTGCCTGGTAGTGCTACTTCAAGCATACCTTTCACATAAGAGTTGGCCGAGTGTGGACTGCTCAGTGGGATTCCCCACAGAAGGACAGATAAAAGTTTATCTGACCTTAGCTCTTAGGAGTTCAATAAATAGATGATTAAGTAAATTACCTTGTCCAAGATGTCTTGTGTTTTCATTTTGACTTTCATTTCTGAGGATTCCCTCTCCACTCCCCTTCTACCCCACGAAGCATCATAAGGCATAGATGTAGAATTGGTAACAAAGAAGAAAGAGGGGGAAGAAAAAGCAGCTCTGCAAAGCGAACCAACACATCCATCAAATCTGACAGTATGTGGAACATTCCACCCATAGTTCTCCACCTCTGCCAAGTAGGGAGCCATGTGGTGTTTTACTTTTACAGGTGCCCTTCCACCGGAATTAAGGGATTCTCTTATTCTGGGACATGGTGAAAGACGTTCTCTCTAGTCAGTACCCTTTATGATTTTATAAACTGATTATATTCCTTTCCAGATGGGAGGGTATTAATCTGGTCTATTATTACACAGCAGCTCCTACCCTTTTGGTTAATATTTCTGTTGATATAATCAAATGCATCAGAAAAGCAGGCAGATATTTGTTACATGTTTGGTTTTTATTTTTAATCTTTCAGTGTTTCATGGTGACCATTCAAGAAATGTAAATAGGTTTCAGAAGGGTTTATATAATTTGTGGGCCAGCCTTTGATTGCTCTCCACAGTGATAAATCCAAACTTCTTTTCTCTTCCCTCCAACTCCCATCTAAATTCTTTCTCAGCAAGAGGTCTCATGTGACTTTACTGAAGAGAGATAGAAGCCACTTCTGATGAGCTGTCTTCCTCTCTCTTCCCCTTTGCTGCTAGATATCTAAAAAAAATAGCCTACACTCCTTGCTTTCACTTCCTCATAACCCCTTGAACTTCATTCTCCTGAAATCTAGCTTCCACCCTCACCACTAAAATTATTCTTTCCCAAGACATCCATGAAGCTCCGTTTCCATTCATTATTGCCCACCTTGCCCAGATCCTCCTTAGGTTTTCAAGGTACTGCCTCCTTGTTGTTGTCTTCTTAAACCTGTCTAACCACTCCTAAGTTCCAGGTTGATCCTCTTTCTATTCCCATCTCTGAGCTGGGTGTTTCCCTGTCCTCCACTTTCTCTTCCAGCTCTTCTTGAAAGAATGCATTCTCTGCCCTGGCTCCTGTCTATCCCTTCTATTCTGAGGATTCCTCCGTTTTCTTCTGACCCATTCTCCTCCCTAAGCTCATGTTAGCTGGAGAGGCAGAAGTTTTGAGATAGGGAGACCAGTCAGGAGTCTTGGATCAGAACCCAGCCAATTGGCTATAGGGGCCAGGATGGTGGCTATTCCCCAGCTGAAAATGATCTTGCCTGGCTCTCATTTCCTTGGAGTGCTTTAGGCTCTCTTTTATACTTTATATCACTTTTACTACCCAATTCTAGATCATAATTAAATTTGAGAGGAGAAACCTTGATCATTTTTCCATCTTGGTGTGGCTAGTACATTACTTTGCACAAAGAAGGCACACCGAACTTTTGTTGAATAAATTATAAGGGTACTAAGCAAAAGAGAAGGTGGTAGAGGAGATAAGGACTTCCATCAAGTTTCCTAACCTTTGTGCTTAGTGTAGAGAATGCATCCACGGTCCTTCAAAACAACTTTGACTGCTGAAGCCAGAGATGGAATAGCAGATTGGGAGAATCATGAGTCAGTACACCAGAACAATATGACAAACATCTGTTAAGTGCTTACTCCCTGCTTGCTAGTGGAGCCACGAAGCTTTGATAAGACATAAATAAGTCACAATCCCTGCTCTGGTATGGTTTGCAGTTTAATAGAATCAGACCCAATATGGCAGTTCTTAATGAGTTGTCAGTATTTTTGTGTTGTGTTTTGTTTGAAATTAAGGCCTGTTTGGGAGGGGTTCCAGGAGCCAAGGTTAATGAGGTCCAGTGTTGGTGGTTCCTCAAGGGCAGGTTTTCAGGTCTCACAGTTTTCTGAGGTGATTCTTTATAAATGCTGATTTTAGATGGTATCCTAGGGAGGCATTCTCCCACTCCCTCTTAAATGCTAGGAAAATCATTACTAAGCCTTATTATCTGCCTAGCTCTGTGTAAACTATGAGAATACTAATACAAAATGGAAGACAATCTCTGTCCTTGAGGAATTTGAGTTTAATATTAGGGTGATAGACCTAGAGGAGTATGGGGGGTGGGAGAGATCTAGGTACAGATAGAGCGGTGGGAAAGGAGATCCACACAGCTCTTCCAGCAGCCACGGCAGAACGAATTTGATTATGGTCCTGGAACTAGAAAATGGGTATGTAGGGGGAAGGTAGAGGTTCCTGGTAAGGGACAGCAAAAGGGCACAGTGGATAGGACCCTGAGCTTAGAAAGACCAGAGTTCAGATTTTGCTACAGAGACTAGCTGGCTGTCTGACTTCCGGAAGTCAATTAAATCCCTCATCAGTAAAAGAGGGATAATAATAGCATTTACCCGAAGGATTTTTGTGAAAATAAAATAAGATAGTATTTGTTAAGTGCTTAGCACAGTGTATGTGTTTAGCATAGGCATTTAATAAATGATGTTTAAAAAAAGATGGCCCCAGATTACAAGCATTCTACATTCCTTTTCTCTTAACTCATTTTCCTTTCTTTCATCTACTCCATCCTTTTTCTCTACTTTTTCCTTACTTTTTCCCCTTCTTCCCTTAGTTCTTTTAGTGGTACATGGGACATAGTTATTTTTTACATGGATATCTCTTCCTACTGTGAATCAAAAGTGTTGATACTCTAGTTTTGAGTAAGTCAACTCAGTGGACATCTTATTAATGTAGTACTGGCACAATGCTTTGCCTCACTATTATTTTCCTTGCCCCTATAATAAGCCAATAAACATTTATTTATTTTGTTGTTCAGTCATTTTAGTCATGTTGTGACCAACTCTTTGTGATGCCATTTGGGCTTTTCTTGGCACAAATAGTGTAGAGGCTTGCTATTTCCTTCTCTAGCTCATTTTACAAATGAGGAAACTGAGGCAGGCAGGGTGAAGTGACGGGGCCAGGGTCTTTGGGAAGGGAGGGAAACTGAGACCGGATAAGTCTTCTTAACTCCAGGCCTGGCTCTGAACTCCCAGCACCAGCTGGCTGCCCAGGCATTTATTAAACACCTTCTATGTGCCAGCACGGAGCTAAATGCACAGGAGAGGATTATAGTTTGCCCTTTGTTCTGGAAGAGGACCATGAGTCAGGGAGGGGATGCCATGACTTGAAAGTGGGGGAGGGGGGCTGGGCATCTGCCTCACTTTCCCCTCCAGAACCAGTTGGGACTATTGGCAAGATACAGATCAGAACTACTGGAGATGGTCCTGGATGCCCTGGGAGCCCTCAGCCTTTTTTAAGCTAAGATCTTCAACAGGTCTCAATTTGATTGAGGCCACACCCATTCCATATTAAGGCTGGGTAAGAAATGAGGCAAAGAATGACCTTTTTTACCTTCTTAAAAAAAAAAAAAATCTGGTGAACCAAATCAGTTCCATTGTTCAGTAACGAAGGGAACTAGCTACACCCAGTGAAAAAACCATGGGAAATGAGTATGAACCACATCATAGCATTTCCACTCCTTCTGTCCATTTGTATTTTTGTTTTCCTTCTCAGATTATTTTTACTTTATTTCTAAATCCAATTTTTCTTGTGCAGCAAAATAACGGTTTGGACATGTATACTTATATTGTATTTAACATATACTTTAACATATTTAACATGTATTAGTCTATCTGCCATCTAGGAAAGAGAGTGGGAGGAAGGAGGGGAAAAGTTGGAATAGAAGGTTTTGCAAGGGTCAGTGCTGAAAAATTACCCAGGCCATATATCTTGTAAATAAATAGCTATTAAAAAATTAAAAAAAAAATCTGGGAGGGGAAGACCCTTCGGATTTCAGGTCCAAACAGAAACAATTGCTGTTTACCCTCAGTCTGAGCCTTTGTGGGGCCCGACCATAGCCAGGATGTCCTGGGGCTTCTGGTTGGCCTGGAGAACCAGAGTGATTTGGGTTTGAGGCAGAGTTCTTAAAAAAGAAATCTAGCCTGTCAGCCCCAAGCTATCTTGCTAGGTTTTAGCAATCAAAATTTTTATTTCTTTGGGCAGAATACCCTCAGTAAGGATATGATATCCTAAATGGAGAAGAGGCAGGGAGAGAAGGAGGGAGGGAGGGAGCTGGGCAATGGGGATTCCCCCCCCACCCTGCTTGCCATTCATTCTCCAAGAGGACCCCGATATCAGGAAGGGAACACCATGCCTTTGGAGAAAATTGGACTACAGGGAAGCCGGACTGGGTAGTCACCTGCCTCCTTTTGTATTTGAACTATCTGGGTCCAGTGGCCAGACAAGGGGAGGGAAGGGCAGCTCAAACGGAGCTTTTCACACGGTCTGGAGGGTCGAAGGAAGAAGGGGAGTTTGTAACAGAGGCCTGACGGGGTCAGACCTGCCTTTGGTGGCTTAATGGAGGATGAGTTGGAGGGCAGGCAGACCCCCAGCAGCTGAGAGCCTGACCCAGGGGGTGGCAGTGTCAGGAGAGAAAGGGGCTATATTCAGAAATGTCACAAAGGCAAAAATTAATAGGTCTTAGCAACAGATTGAATATTGGGAGGAAGTAAAGGAGGGTAAAGAGATCAAAGGGGTCTGGAGCATGGTGTGAGAAAGCCTAATTTCTTTTTTGCTGGGGGCAGATTAGGACAGTGGAAAGAGCCCTGATTTTAAGTGAGAGGCCCAGAGTTCAGATTCTGGCTCTGCTACTTGTGGCCTAAAAGTTATTCAAATTTTTTGAGTCTCTCTTAATTCCTCTTGGGTCAAATGAAGGAGCTCACTGGCTGACCTCTGTGGTCTGCTCCAGCCCCAAATCTATCAGCTTGTGACCCTTTTTCTCTGCACCTTGTTTTTCATCTGGTTGTCCTGGAGGATCCCTTCCAGCTCTGTAGTTCTGATCCTTTATTCCTAAACTAACAAAGAGCACTGTGGGCTGTGATGTGCTAGTAAATGAGCTCTGAAAACAAATGCTCAATATGCTTTTCAATTTAATCTGTATTACTAACATTTTTCTCTATTATTGTTTAAGTTTAGAAAATCAACAAAACAATAATTCAAAGCCCTGATTTGTATCGTTTGCCAATTCTGGAGGTATAAATGGTCGCACTGAAAATTTAACGACCAGCTCTCTGGAACCTGTCCAAGCTGGCTGTAACCCACTACCAAGTGTAGGATTATGCAGGATTATGACGAGAGCTGGACTCAGGGTCAGGAAGAACTTCATCCCAAATCTGCCTCTGCATCTGTAGCCTGGGCAAATTCCTGTGAGCCAGAGCTGCCTGCAGCAGCCACCCCCCAGGGTTGTTGTGCAGGTCCTAGGAGAGCATCCCTGTAAAGTGTCTCCCTGGCCTTCACAGGGGCACGACTGGTAGGGAGTACCCACTCGGAGGCCTCTGGTCCTTTCCCTGAAATTCCTGAATTGTAGATGGCAACATCCACTTGCTTCCTCCCCAAGCAGGGCTTTGGGTATCCCATTTCTGTGGCTATTGTGGAGAGCGAGAGCTAACCCCGGGCTCGTTAATGTTTCCTGACTAAATGGTCTCTTCCCTTTGGGAGCTCACACTCTTGGGAGGAGTACACATGGTTTACATGGCAGATATTTACAGAACGCACACACATGCTGAGGGCTTGCTGGTCGGGAGCCTAAAGCGCATACTTCCCACAGCCTTTATTTTGACTGAGAAGCTTTTCCATAGTTTGGACCCTCAGGGATCCCTGCTTGGTACTGCTTTTGTCCTGAATGGTTTCTTCCCTCTGGGCCCTCACTTCTGAAGGCCCTGGGAGTCACATTTCACTCCCCCCCTTCACCTGCCTCAGGGTTCTTTGATGCCTTTAAGAGAAAGGGGGAGATGACTCCATTGATTATGTGTAAGCACCCCAGTTCCATTTAATCCCTTGGGCCACCTAATTTTCTTCTTTTTTTTTTTTTTTTTGGATGAGGTAATTGGGGTTAAGTCACTTGCCCAGGGTCACACAGCCAGGAAGTGTTAAGTGTCTGAGGTCTTGAACTCAGGTGCTCCTGACTTCAGGGCTGGGGCTCTATCCACTGCGCCCCCTAGCTACCCCGAGTAATTTTCTACAAAGAAATACTTCAGAGATATAACAAGAACAAGCCTGCACTCCCCCCAACCCAAAGGCTGTGGGGCCTGGTCAGCCCTGCAGCCCCCAGTCTCTCTGTGCCCCGTCCTGCTGAGTCCTAAGTCCAAAGCTGCGCCGGAGCCCCAGGCCCCTGGCTTCTCAGGACTCCTCCCGAGCCTGTCGCTGATAGAGCTTCATCCCTTTCAGAGTTCTCAGCCTCCCGACTTCATGTGAAAGATGGCCAATGCGGAAGTGAGTGTCCCTGTGGGGGATGTAGTTGTGGTGCCGACCGAAGGGAACCAGGGGGAGAACCCTGAAGACACCAAAACCCAGGTGATCTTGCAGTTACAGCCTGTGCAGCAAGGGTAAGTGAGCTCTACTTTGGATAGTAAAGGAGCTGTGGAGAAGGGGGAGCTGGGGCCAGCGCGCCAGCCCTGCCCCTTCCTCTGGCGCCCTGGCCGGGCCCATTAGTGCTGAGGGCAGGCTGGCAGGCACATAACCGGGGATTTAGGGGCAAGTTCAAGGAAGATGTCCCCCAGCTTGTTGAAAGGGTCTTTGGACCCTCATGAAAATGGCAACCAAATAAGTACTTGCCATGTGCAAAGTACTGTGCTGGGCGCTATAGACAGTGGTGTGCTGAAACACTTGTACTAAGGACAGAGTGTTACATTTTCCACTTACACCTCAGAAATTGGCAAACATAACAAATCAGGACTTGATTGAATGTCTTGTTGATTGTGGAGACTTAAGAATGGGATGGAGAAAGTGTGAGTAATGCTGATTAAACTTAAAAGTTTGTCTTAGATCCAGTTATTTTCTTAGTGAGCTGGTTGTTAAACATTTGCCAGCATCACAGAGGCTGTAGGGAATACAAAGAACATGGTCTCCACTCTGTGCATCTCACAATCTATTTGGAGAAAGGAAGAATTCATACGAAGATAATTAGCATCATGAGGCAATATATTTGTAAAGGGTTAGCTTCTTAGGTTTCCCTGTTACATAGTCGACCCTAGGAGATCAGGGAAATTTTCACAGAGGATGTAGCACCTGAATTGGATGTGAAAGGAGTAGGAGGAATTTAACATGCAAAAATGAGGGGAGACATTTTTAGGGACAATTTCTTCCCAAAATAAGGGTCCCATCATTACAAATACTCAAATCATCCAGGATGAATATTTAATTTTGTCTTTAAAATCTCCTCAGCCTCTTTTGGCATTTTCTTCAAATTTTCAACCTTTGTAGGTAGAACATACATCCTGGAGTCTAACTTGAATCTTTCCTGTTTAGGTTCCCCCTCACTCCCTTGATGACACAATGGTGTGATAATTTATTATTGTTTTTTAAAAAAACCAACATTTTAGGCAATGTCAGTTTATGACCATGAAAATAATAACACAACATTCATTCAGGTTACTTTCTGTTTGTTTTTGTTCTTTACTCTTCATTGACACTGTGATTTAAAAGATTTTATTGGTGTCTTTTGTAATTTATTCCAGTCATTTCCCAACATCCCACGTCCCATACACCCTGCACCTTTCTCTCAACAAAGAATAGTAATTGAGCAAAGCCAATCTAGGAGTCAGAATGACATCAGCCAACAGTATGTGCCCCATCCCACCCTGCAGTCCTTCCATTTTTCTGCCTCAAGGAAGGAGACCCTTGATCCTGGATGGGGAAGGAGCCATCTCAGGAAAGCTTTTGGCCATCAGCAGCTGCCTCCAGTCATGGGGCTTCTACCCTCCCTGAAGGCTGTTGGGTGGGAAGGTAGATGTGAGGGTGTCATGTGGTCTGGATGTCTGGCTGCATTGGGAGAGGAGCTTTCGGGATGGCCCTTGGGGTCGCTTCCGAGCCTCATGTCACGTGATTCGATGGCCACCACATGGTCATTTCTTCACCACAAATGTTACATTCATATGCCAGTTCTGGACAGCGCATGGCTCAGTGGGAAAAGCACAGGGCCTGGCGTCAGGAAGATCTGGGTTCAAATCAAATTAAACTTAAAAGTTTGTCTTAGATCCAGTTATTTTCTTAGTGAGCTGGTTGTTAAATGTTTGCCAGCACCACAGAGGCTCTAGGGAATGCAAAAACAACATAGTCTCTACCCCTATGCATCTCACAATCTGTTTGGAGAAAGGAAAAATTCATAAGAAGATAATTAGGATCAAATCCAGCTTCAGACACTGAGCAGCTGTATGACCTTTTACCCTGTGTGCCTCAGGGTCTTCCAAGGGAGCTGGAGAAGAAGATGGCAAGATTTGTGCCAAGAAAACTCCCCATAGGTCACAACTGAACAGTAACAATCCCTAGGGTTTTGGGTCGTTCTTTAGTGAAGTGGCTTCCATTTCCTTGCCTCACAAAAGTGCTGCTATGATTATATTTGTAGATATGGACCTAAATATAGGACCTTTCTGTCCTTGACCCCTTTGGGGCACAGGCCACAGACTCTTTTTTCATAGACTCTTTCATCTCTTTGGTTCTGCCTCTTCGTTGCTTCATTCTGTTGCCTCTGGGGGGTTCTCTTTTGGTCTGGACCCTCTCTTAGCCTCCTTGGACATATGCCCTTCCATTGAAGGATGGGAATAGCTTGCCTGTGTTCATTTAGAACCAGTTACTGTTCCTGTAGACAGAATGACACTTGTTAACAGCTAAATTAGCAAGAAACAAAAAACAAAACCCAGCTTCTCTTAGGATTTTTTGACACAGATACTAAGTTTTTGTGAGATTGAGTTAGGGATTGATTCTAATTGTTTAATATAGATAGGAGCTTTTTAAAAAATGGAGAGCTAGTAAGCTTTACTTTTTTTTTTTTTAAACAAAAGGAAGAACTGGTGATGTGCATAATGCAAATATATTCTATAAGCATCTCAGAAGATTCTTAGAAGGTCTGAGGACATTAGGATTCCACCACCATCCTCCTATTTTTCCAGTGCCTACAGTGCCTTTCACATAATGGTCAATATAGTAAACACTAAAAAAAGTTAGCTATCACTATTATTATTAAATAGATGTTTTTTGATTTAATAAGAATTTTGCAGAATATTTATGAAATTAAAATTGGATTCACAATGGGATATTCCTTAATGCCCTATTGTGAAATAGAACTGACCTTGGGTTCTATCCCACTCAAATAAATTGCTTTTATTTATTTTTTCTCTCCTCCAACTCAGAATTATACATAGAATATTCCTCATATCCTTTTGGGGAATTATTTCTCCTTTGTCACAAAGAAAATTTTGAGCAAAACCCAATTGTTAGCAACTATAACCTTACTGGATATGGCTTGTTGAATATCCATATTTCTTCTTGCTGGTACTGAGAGAGATTTCTGAGATCAAGTTTGGTCTCTGCAATTACTTTGAATTTGAACAGCATTTTTAGTGTTGTTTTCATTTACAAATGAAGTAATTATTTATACGATTCTCTTTTATTTTATTCTTTTTAACCGTATATCAGTTCATATAAAGTTCTTGCAAGCCATATTTTTCTTAAGTCTTCATATTTGTTGTTTCTTATAGTGCTATAATAATAATTTTGTCATATTCCTATGCCATGATTTTTTAAATCAATTTTTTACTACCATAGAGCATGCTGCTCTGAATATTTAGTTTTGTGTAGAACTCTTCTTTTTGTCATTCATCTACTCGGAGTACAAGCCTAAGTGAAAAGGCATGCACAGTTTAGTGACTTTTCTTGCCTGTTCCAAATTGTTTTCTGGAGTGAGTATTTTATAATTTCATTAACAATATTAACAATATATTAGTATGTTTATTTCCTCACAGCCCCTCAGAGCTAATTTTTTAAATTAAAGCTTTTTATTTTCAAAACATATGCATGGATAATTTTTCAACATTAACCCTTGCAAAACCTTGTGTTCTAATTCCCCCTCCTTCCCTCCACCCCATCCCCTATATGGTACCATGTTGAACATGGTAAAAAAATATATGTTAAATCCAACATATGCATACATATTTATACAATAATCTTGCTGCACAAGAAAAATCAAATCAAAAAGGGGAAAAATAAGAAAGAAAAAATGCAAGCAAACAACAACAGAGAGTGAAAATGTTAGCATTTGTGTTGTAATCCACACTCAGTTTCCACAGGTCCTCTCTCTGGGTGTAGATGGCTGTCTCTCTCTCTCTCTTTCTCTCTCTCTCTTTTTTTTTTTTTTTTTTGGGGGGGGGAGGGTGGGTTGTTGAGGCAATTGGGGTTAAGTGATTTGCCCAGGATAACACAACCAAGAGGCATTAAATGTCTAAGATCTGATTTGAACTCAGATCCTCCTGACTTCAGGGCTGGTGCTCTAACCACTGCGCCACCTAGCTGTCCTAGATGGCTCTCTTCGTTACAAGATCATTGGAACTGGTCTGAATCATCTTATTGTTGAAAAGAGCCACCTTCAGAATTGATCATCATGTAATCTTGTTGTTGCTGTGTACAATGATTTCCTGGTTCTGCTCATTTCACTTATCATCAGTTCATGTAATACTTGCTATTTGTAAAAATCATTTTTTCCAAATTTGGAACAGAAGGTTTTGCAAGGATCAGGGTTGAAAATTTATCCATGCATATATTTTGCAAATAAAAAGCTATAATTAAAAAAAAAAAGCTGTGATTTAAAACCTTCAAGATGTTTTAATTTATATTTCTCTTATTAATAATTTAGAACATTCTTTAATTTAGTTGTTGACAGCTTGTATTTCTTCTTTTGAGAAGCTACTAATTGATCCTTTGATCAATTAGTTATTTGAGAATAGTTCTTGTTCTTATGTATTTATATTAATTTCCTGTATATCTTGGATATCAGACCTTTATCAGATGTAAAACATATTTGATGTAAAGCTCTTTCTCCAGACATCAGTTTCTTTCCTCCTGTTTACCTTGGTTTCTTTAGTGATCCTGTTCTCTTTAAGGTTAGGTCATTAAATCACCAATTCTCACAGGCCTGGCCATATAGGTAAGGCCTGGTCACAGACTGTCTGAAAATCACCTTACCCAATAACCTAAGACATGGCCATGAGGTGATTCTTCTTTTGGCCGTAACTGTTTGTATGGATTTTGCAAGGAATGACTGCTTGGATCCTGGATGTGTTGAAATATAGTAGAATTTCTGTGTAATGAGTCATAGAGCCCCAGGATTTGAAGGGACCTTCAGTACCATTTAATCCAACTTGCTGTCTATTACAGAAATCTCTGCTGCTTCCCTGACCGGTGGATACTTCCAGCACTGAGGTTGGCTGACAAGGTGGCCTGTTCATAGAAAGGTGCTAAGTCCAGTCACCTTACCTAGCTTTATCCTTGGGAGTTACATGGAATCAGACTGATTCTTCTCTTGCCTTCATTTGATACAGGAAAGAGATTGTCTTCCTTCTTGAGGAGCAGGTGCAATTGAAAGAGCAGAGTTTCAAGCCAGAAGATCCTGGTTTGAATCCTAGTTCTGCTTCTTATTGTTTGTGTGACTTTTCTCAGGTTATTTGTCCTTTGAGTCTCAAAATTTGTTTCAGATCACTTCGGAGATCTTTGTCAAATCTGAATTTGTGATCCTTTGAAATACTTTTGAGCCAACAATCACATTCCCTTAACTCTTGTCTTCTCCATTGTCCCTCACCACCTAGTCAAGTCACTCTGCTGTAGACATGTCCCAGCTCCTCCTAGGCCCTTCTCTTTTGACAGAGGTCCTGTGGACCCAAGCACAACCCTTCAGAGTGCCATCACCTTGGTCCTGCTTGTTCCTTCCCTAGTAACACAGCTGCAGTTAGCATTTGGGGATAGCCGGGTCACACTCCAGACTCATGGAGTACTGTCAAATAAAATTCCAGGGTTTTTTCTATGAACAAGAGTTTAAGCCAGATTTTTTTTTCCCGTTCTGTACTTTTGAAGTTGATATTTTTTCCAGCCCAAGTGCTCCAGCTTTTGTACCAACCCCCTTTCAGTTCTATTTTAGGATCAATATCCTGGTTTGGCAAGGTCTTTGTGGATCCCAAGTCTGTCCTTCAACAGTTTAACTCTCCTTCCCAGTTCTGTGTCATCAATAGATTTGATACAGCATATCTTCATCTAGGTTATTGATAAAGTATTGGGTAGAATAGGCCTAAAAACAGTGGCTTCCCACTATGCTGATATTTGTCCATTGTCAATTTTTAGAAAGAGCCAACCAGCTGGGATCTATTTTAACTTCATGATCCATACTTCATACCTCCATCTCCACCCTGAGAATCTTATTAGAGATTTTATCAGAAGTCTTACTGAAATCCATATATGTTATATAGTAGCTGTGGTGCAACTGGGTTTGGAGTCCAATGGACTATCCCATTTATTAGCCGTGTCAGCTTGAGTAAGACCTTGGTTTCTTTATCTGTAAAATGAAAGAATTTGGATTAGGTTGATCCCTAAGATCTTACAGTTCTGATGTTGTGTGACTCTGTGATAGTAGTAGCATTTCTTGGATCTAGGAACAGCATCAGTGCAGAACTAAAAGCAGTTGGTAATGATTTGTTTCTCATAGCTCCCAGATATCATTTCTTCCTCTTCCTGAGAACTCACAAACCATCTGTTAATAATCTTTTCTGTAATTTTGCTGGGGCTTGATGTCAAGCTCATCAATGTCATAATTCCCCCCCCCCCCCCGACCTCCTTTTTGAGGAGGGGCATTTACTTCTCTCTTCATTCTCCTGATACATCTTCCCTCACTTTTACAGATCACCCATTTTCTCAAAGATAATGAATAGTTGTTCCTTGATGACATTTGCAAATCCTTTTGGACTTTTTTTTAGCGCCTAAACACTCAGAATATCGTTAAAGCATGTGAATGCTCTCTTGCTGTTTTCTCCGTCCTCTCGTGAACATGTCTGGGATGGCCACTGCATTTTGGAGATCACTTTCCTTGAGAGAGTGAAGACAGGAGCAGAAGAAGAAGAAGCAGGAGGAGAAGAAGCTCTGCTTCTTCTGTGCAGTCTGTTGGCCTTGCACTGTCTGCCTTAACAAATGGCTTTCTCCCCTTCTCTTCTTTCCCCGACCCGCTTCAGTGCTGCCTGTCTCTCGGGCCTGATGCTGTGTTGGCGGCCGACTTTACAGAGGTCCGGGTTCTGATCCTCCCCCATGGCCACCGTTTGTGAGACGCCCTCAAAGTGGGGGCTTTCTGAGAGCTCTTTCTGAGACTCCTGTGGTATGTCAACTCTGGCTCAGATCAGCTTTCCTGGAGTTGGGGTGGATGTCTAATCATATGGGCCTTCCCACCCTGGCTCTGATGGCTGTCCACAAGGAATGAGCCAGAAAAGGAACTCTAGACCCCCCATTCCTGACCCCCTCTGGCTGTGACATCGCAAATCCAGCAAAATAAACAAACATGGACATGTAGACACAGACACATTTGTGTGTTTTGTGTGTGTGTGAGTGAGAGAGTGCAAACGCATCCTCTTTAGAAACACTTCCTTACCATAGTAACTTTGGGACATTGGTCCCAAAGAGACCTAAAAAGATTTTTTTTTTTAAATTTCCACAAATGTGGAACATTGCATATATATCAGATTTTTTTGATGTGTTATAAAGAATGGTTTCTCTAGAAGAGGGGAAGGAGAGAAATGCAAGGGGAAATCTAGGTGATATAAAAAGATAGCAATGAAATCTTACAAGTTTTTTTAAGAAGGAAAATGAATTCATAGTTTCTCCTGGTTGAGCATAATAAGAGATAGAGATTGAATAGGATGATATGGTTATTTACTGATTATTTGCAGTATTCCCTTGACAAACTACTCTTACAACCTGAGGGCACAGCTGCCCCAGATTGTAACAAACTCTTGCTATTGAGGAAATCTTTCTTGGGTTGGGAAGTGTGGAATTGAGTGGGCTGAGGGATCCCAAGTAGTTCTTTGGCATGTTTGCCAGTGATGCTCAACTTGGGGGTGGGGGTTACTCTGCTTGTTTCATTTTGCCATCACCTGACATGCTTCCCCGCTGGCCAGAGTGGACTTAGAGTGTGTGCACCTGCATTGAGCCCCAGAGAATGGAAAGCCTTTGGGGTACAGTGGTTAGCAGTGTCCTTTTGGGCTCAGGCCATAGTCCCTTTGGAAGCTTGCCCCTGGGGTGAGGAGGGCACCCATTTTCAGGTGGGTAAATTCTGTTGTGACCTGCCTATTGATTTTAACAACCTAGGTATTACCAACTACTACTTTTTGCTATTAAAAAATCTCCCCAAATCTACACTATTCAGTGTTTACTTTAAGGAAGGAATAGAAAAAGAAGGGAAGCAGCTTTTTTTTTTTTTTAAATCTCTGTATGTATGCAGTGAGGATTTCAGCATGTTTTTGTTATTCTGCTGTTTTCCTACTCCTCACACTTTATTCCTCATTTCAAAGTGCCTAACTGACCTATTTTATATTTTAGTTGCACTTGCTAATGTAAACTTTAAGCCAGATATTATAATATTGACTCTAATACTAGTACTTAGCACTAATCTTATAAATTTTATTTTTGAGGGAAAACTCCAAAAAAAAGTAGGTATTCTTTTTAAAAACTCCATTGTCCTTCCCTAGTAGTAAATTTAAAATCTTTAAAAGATGTATTAGGGGGCAGCTAGGTGGCACAGTGGATAGACTAGCACCAGCTCTGAAGTCAGGAGGATATGAGTTCAAATGTGGCCTCAGACACTTAACACTTCCTAGCTGTGTGACTGTAGGCAAGTCCCTTAATCCCATTTGCCTCAGCAAAAATCCAAATAAATAAAAGATGCATTAATTCTTATGCTAGTACAATAAAACTACTTAGTATAAACATTAAATTGCTGTTTGTGGATATGTAAATAAAATGTGTTACATGTGCTAATTTTCACAAACTATTCAGTTAATAAATGGGATATAATTAGTTAATTTCTTATAGAGTACCATTTTTAATAATTAGGACAGAAAATAGAATTCCTTTGAGGGTTCAGAAGGCATTTCACATACATACAACTAGAGCTAGAAGGATCCTTAGAGATTATATTGTCCAAGTGTCTCATTTTACAGATGAAAACAGATTCAGAGTTTAGAGTGAGTAGTCATTATAAACATAACTTACCATAATCAAGTTTGTAGATGATATAAGAGAATTAGTTCAATATAGAAATTTCCTTTTACTACTTCTAAAAATATATCTTTGACAACAAAAAAAGAGGAAATTGAACTATATAATTATAATGACCAAGTAGAGATCAGAAGAATTTATTACCCTCTCTTGTAAAAGTAGCATAATATAGATGAGAGAACTATATGCTTATATATAAAATCAAGTCAAACTTGATTTTAGTTTAGCTAAGCTGCTTTTCTTTCTATTTTATTTTTCATTAAAAGAAATAACTCCTTAAGTAGAGAAGGAAGGATACCTTTGGAAGTAAATGTAATGTGAAAGCAAAAAAAAAAATCAATAAAAATTAAACATTTTAGAATATCTATTTATCGAGATAGAGCCAAAATGCCCAAGTGGCAATAAGAAGTACAGGGAGCCCTATCATAGAATTCCTCCACGTATATCTAGCATATTATACTAATCAGAAAGTCCAAGAAAAAGTCATAGTGAGTCCTTTTTCCAGCCCAGGTGGACATAGGGAGACAGAAGGAGAAGTCTGTGGATACCAGAATGGGGTCTGATCAAAAAGGTCACATGGAAAACATTCCTGTGCCTAGATACTGCACCAGCACAAGAAGAGGTCCTAGATCTGAACTGAGATAACGGTGATTTCACG
Organism: Antechinus flavipes; assembly: GCF_016432865.1. Classification (NCBI taxonomy): domain Eukaryota; kingdom Metazoa; phylum Chordata; class Mammalia; order Dasyuromorphia; family Dasyuridae; genus Antechinus; species Antechinus flavipes. The sequence continues at coordinate 575,362,969 of NC_067400.1, read as the reverse complement.
TGGGAATAAGCTACCACAGCTTGATAGCTTTCTTCTGGGACCCAGATCCAGGGCAGACTTAGAAAAGGTCCCTGTCATTGGGTTGGGCCCTAGCCTATGTACTGATCTGAAACCCAAGGAAAGCATTTGAGCCTGCTGAACTTTCTAGTTGACTGATAATGGTTAAACCCACCTCATTCTACTGGAAGTAGCAAACTCACAGGCCTGTTATTCAGACCCAAACCTATATCAGGAACTTGCAGAGGAGAGACTAGGGGGCAATGACCAGACTTGCTTTGGAAGCACTGAAAGCTTGCATGTCTCCTGCCTGAGCTGCCATTGAGAGCCTGGAATAATGCAACACTCAAACAACAACAGTACTAATTCAGACATTCCCTCTAAAAGTATACAGAGCCCAGCCCTAACTTAAAAGTCAGGAAATAGACGGGAAGAATAAGCAAACAAACAAACAAAAAAGAATTCCACTATTTAAAAAAAGCTGTTGTGACAAGAGATGCTCAAGATACAAACCCAGAAAAAGAGAATGTCTCCAAAACATCTATGAAGTCTCAAAAGAAAACACAGCTGGAGCACAAGTTCAACTTTAGTGCCCAAAAGAGACAAAGCAGAAGTTTTTAAAAAGAGTTTGAAATGTTTTTATAAAACAAATGAGAGACTAGAAGGAAAAAATTGGGAAAGATAAAAGATCTATGGAAGAAGGAATTAATAGCATGACATAAAAGGCACAAAACTTTGCAGAAGCAACAAACTCCCAGAAAAATGAAAGAAAATGTAGGCTATTTCATAACAAAAATAACTAACTTGGAAAACATCCAGGAAAAAAAGAATTAAAGAATTATTGGACTACCTGAACACCATGACCAATAAAATAAAATAGTCTAGCTATCATATTTCAAGAAATCTTAAAAGAAAATGCTCAGATCTTTTAAAACAAGAAGATAAAGTGGAAAAAGATAGAATCCTTCAGTCATGTTCTGTAAGACTCTCCAAAATGAAAGCTCCCAGGAATATCATAGCCAAAATCCAGAGCATCCAACAAAGAAAAAAGTACTGCAAGCAGGAAAAGAAATGATTAAAGAAACCACAGTAAAGATCACACATGATTTAGCAGCCACCATTATAAGAAGCAGAAAACTTAGAACATGATACTCTAGAAAGTAAAATTTGCATAGTCTTATAGCCAAGAATAATTTACTCAGTAAGACAGTATATTCCTACAGAGGGGAAAATGGATCTTTAATGAAGCATTCCTGATGAAAAGACTAAAGCTACATGGAAGCTTTGAAATGCAAACATAGAAGCCAAGAGATACATAAAAAGGTAAACATGAATTAACAAAGATAAAGACTAACCTAAGATAAACTGTTTACTTCTAAATAGGGAGAGATAATATGTCTCTTTTGAACCTTATCTCATTGGGGTAGCAAAGTCTAATTAGACCGAAGGCCTAGGAAGGGTACTATTATGTCTTAATAATATCAAAAGAAAGGGAAAATGGAAAGGGAGGGAAAGAGGAATACACTAAGAACTTGGGGAAGGAAAGGGAAAGGAAAATTAGGGAAAATTATCTCATATAATTAGGGTATGCCAATAGAAATCTGTACCGACAAGGAAAAGGTAAGAGGAATTTGTAACACTTGAACCTCACTGTCAACTGACTTGGTCAAAGGAAGGAGAAATACATACATATACACAAATACACATAGAGTCAGATACGTTTCATTCAAAGAAATTGGAGGGGAGGGAAAGGAAAGTAGGAAGGAGAGGGGATCAGATAGATTAAATATGTACAAAATTGTGATAAAAAATCAAAAATGATGTTGTATCTATCATTTGGAAAATGGCTAATAGAATATGTTACATAAATGCAATGGAATATTATTGTGCTATAAAAAATGATAAAGGGAGAAACTTGGGAAAATTTATACCAATTGATGCAAAGGGAATTGAACAGAACCAGGAGGACAGATTTAAAAGACCTAAGAACTCTGATCAGTGTTAATGACCAATCACTATTAAAGCACTAGCTAGCTTTTTCTCCTGGCCCTATTTTGGCCCCTCAGTGAATCAGCTGAACTCCATCTTGTCTTCTTTTCCTGAGCCCCTTTATCCTTACTCGATCACCAATGTTGTCTTGCTTTGATTTATTTCCACCTTTCACTGCCTTCACTCCTATTAAATACTGATTGACATAGTTGGAGGAAATCTTGAAACCATGCTGACCAGGCCCACTACATGTTTGTGAGAAAGTCTTCACTGGACCCTCACCATGGCAATGCAGTCTTTTTATACTCTCCAATTGAATCACTTTTCCACTTAGCACAATAACCTGGCCATACTTTTTCATCTTCCTTAACTTCCTGTGGCTTCCTCGGCCCCCATTATCCCAGCTGAGAACCCTGTTGCATATTTCACTGAAAAATTGAGGACATTCACCAAAAAGTCCTTGTACCCTCCTCATCTCATTTCACTTGGGTGTTTTCTGCAACAATCTCCTCTTTCATAAATACAGAGAGGCTTGGAGAGACTTACATGAACTGATGCTAAGTGAAATGAGCAGAACCAGGAGATCATTATACACTTCAACAACGATATTATATGAGGATGTATTCTGATGAAAGTGGATTTCTTTGACAAAGAGATCTAACTCAGTTTCAATTGATCAATGATGGACAGAAGCAGCTACATCCAAAGAAAGAACACTGGGAAACGAATGTGAACTATTTGCATTTTTGTTTTTCTTCCCGGATTATTTTTATCTTCTGAATCCAATTCTCCCTATGTAACAAGAGAACTGTTCGGTTCTGCAAACATATATTGTATCTAGGATATATTGCAACTTATTTAACATATATAAGACTGCTTGCCATCTAGGGGAGAGGGGGGAGGGAGGGAGGGGAAAAATCGGAACAGAAGCGAGTGCAAGGGATAATGTTGTAAAAAAAATTACCCTGTCATGGATTCTGTCAATAAAAAGTTATTATAAAATAAAAGAAAAAAAAAACAATCTCCTTCATTTATGTCTTATATGAGGGGGAAGTCCTTACCAAGGCAAACTTTAATCTCCCCCGGCTACTTGGCTGCTTCCTTACTGCTTACAAACATGCCCACGTCCCTTCCTCCCCCTTAAAAAACTCACTTGATGTCTTCATCCTCAGCAGCTTTCGTCTCACTTTTCTGAATCATCTGCAGTGTGGCTTCTGACCTCCTCATTCAGCTGAAACTGCTCTCTCCAAAGTTACTGGTAATCTCATAATTACCAAAATTGAATGGCCTTTCCTTGGCCCTCATCCTCCTTCACGTCTCATCTCTGTAGCCCTGACACTGTTAATCACCCTCTTCTCCTTAAGAATCTCTTCTTGAATTGTACATGTTTAACATATATACTGAATTACTTGCCTTTTAAGGAAGGGAAAAAATTTGGAACACAAGGTTTTGCAAAGGTGAATATTGAAAACTATCTATGCATGTGTTCTGAAAATAAACAGCTTCAATTAAAAAAAAAATTTCTTCTAGCTGGATTTTCTGACATTACTTTGTGCTGGTTCTCCATGCTGACCCCTCCTCAGTCTCAGTTGCTTAATCCTCATCCAGGACATGCCTACCAACTGTGGGCTCTGTCTATCCCAAGCTGCCTTTTTTCTCTGTGGACTATTTTTCTTGATGATTTCATCACTTCCCATAGATTCAGTTATCTCTATGCTGATAATTCTCAAATCTGCCTATCCAGGCCTAGCTCCTGGCCTGATCTCTAATCTCCTCCTACTTATTTGATATTCTTAAACTGGATATCCTGTACATATCTTAAACTCAACATATCCAAAACTGATTTCATTGTCTCCCCCCCATACTCCCCAAGGCTTCCCTGCTTCCTGATTTTCCTTTCACTGTTAAGGGCACCGTCATCCTTCCAGACCCAGGCTCTTCACTCTCACCATGATCCAGATCCAATCACTTGCCAAATCCTGTGTTTTCTGCCTTAGTAATATCTCTCATTGATCCACTGTGTGCCCTCCTCTCTGACATTGCCACCGCTCTCGTACAGCTCTCTGGCACCCCATGGCTGCAGGATTGCAATGGCCTGCTGGTTGGTCCCTTCATTATATTCAGATCTCTTCTCAGCCATCAAATTAATCTCAAAGTCTGTATCATCTCCCTGTTCATTAAACTCCTTGTTATCTGTGGGTCAAATATGAAATCCTCTGCTCTGGGTCAGAGCCTGCATGGACAGGCCCAATTCATTGCTCTTGACCTCCACCCTGTGCTATGGAATCCAGCTCCTTGCTGTTTCCCCTTCCAGATTCTCCAGGCACTTTTCCTGGCTTCCCTTAAGTCCCAGCTAAAACCACACATTCCTCAGTCCTCCCGTAGGCTGGCACCCTCTTCTGTAATTATCCCATTTGTCCTGCACGGGTCTTGGCTGAACTTTGTATTTACATCTCCCCCAGTAGATTTCCCTGAGAGCAAGGACTGTTTTTGCTCTTTTGGGCATCCGTAGCACTTAGCTCACAGTTTGTGGCACACAGCAGGCATTTAATATGTGCTTGTTAACTGATAGAAGGATTCGGCCCAGTTCAGTGATATCATTGATTTAGGGAGGAGGGTGGCTAGGGATACGTTTGGGATATCCAGTTTGAAGTGCCAAATAGTGGTTGGACATATGAGCCTGGAGATCAAGAGAGAGGTCAGGAGTGGGTAAGGAGGTCTGAGAATAACTAGCATGGAAAGAATAGTATGGTGAACACCTTCTGCCAGTGTAGATCATGGCTCATCTGCAGACTCCAAACTTAGAGAGGACTCTGAGGTTCAATGATTTGCCCGTGGTGATGCAGCCAAGATGTGTCTGTCAGGGCTCGCATCCAGGTCTTTCTGATTCTGAGGCTAGTAGTTGCCATCCTTTTGTGTTGTTTGAAGGTATAATTTCCAGTAGGTTGACATGTTTTATGGTGATTTGATTCACTATAACAATTAGGAGTTTAAAATCAGTTGCATTTTCTGCTAAATTCTCTGAGATTCCTTGATCTGATCAGATCACTGCTTTGACTAGGAAGACCCCTAAGATATCTAGGGGCTGTAGCAAATTTCTGGGAGAAGCAGGTAGATGGCCAGGCTTGGAGTCAGGAAGCCCTGGACTCAGATCCTGCTTCTGACACTGCTATGACCTTGGGCCAGGCCATTTAGCCCCTCATCCAAAAAGAAGGAAATATTATCCTCCAGCACTCTGGAGTCTTGTGAGATTCAAATAGGCCCTACCAAAGGTGAGGCGATGTAGAAAAATGAACTTAAAAAATTTTTTTTATTCTTTTTAGCTTGAATCTCGGAGGTAATGTTACTCATTGCCTTGTTAGGTCCTTCTTATATAAAGGTATTCATTCTCAAGCATTCTCAGGTTTGAAAGAATGGCACCTATCCCACACTCCTCAATGTATTAGGGGAAAGTGGAGGTTAAGTGCAACCCCTTACCGAAAGCCATGTGCTCACCTCCTTTAGGTAAGAGAACTGGACTTTTTCCATTTCTTTGGTAATATTTAGCATGCATCAGCCCTGGGCACTTGGTTTACTTGGAATAATGTGAAGCACTAAGGATTTTGTAGTGAGGTAGGCTCCTTTTCTGTATTGAGCCCTAAGGGACAGATTAAGAGTATGGACATTTCTTTACTCGATGCTATGAATCTTAATTTTTTCGTGATTTATATAGTTTGTTTATCGATGGACACTTTTACAACAGGATTTATGAAGCGGGGTCGGAGAACAATGCAGCGGTTGTAGCCGTAGAAACCCACACAATACACAAAATTGAAGAAGGGATTGGTAAGTCTGTCTGCTCAGGTGGTGCTTACTGACTTCGGTACACCGTACTGAATTCTCTCTAGTCTCCTTTCCCTTGTGATCTGACTGTGTTGCTAGAAGTCTGACAGTGCCCCATCTAGAATGGCGTTGTCCTTTGGCACGAGCATGTTGAGTGATCATTGCTTGCACCCACCTCCTGCTTCTGGCCAAGTATACCACCCAGCGGGGGGAGATGGAGTCCCACATAGGACTCCAGACTCACAGATGTTTTGGCAGAGGATGTTTTTGGTTTAGATTGTAGCTGAGCAAAGCATATATTTGCTGCTTTTGATTAATAAACTTCACAGCAGCTAGGATTTCCTTAGTCTCACAAAAGGCCTGGCCAAATGTGGGTTTGGATTCCGGCTCTCCGAATGTCTGGAGTAACTGAGGTGTTTCTGTTTGCAGATGCTAGCGCCATCGAAGCCAACGAAGACATGGAAATTGCTTATCCTATCACCTGTGGGGAAAGCAAAGCCATCCTCCTCTGGAAGAAGTTTGTATGTCCGGGAATTAATGTAAAGTGTGTCAAGGTAACTTTCCCTCCCTTTCTGTGCCTTCCTCACAAGGGCTTCTTGCATGCAGGGGGCTCGTTGGTGCCTCCAATCCTACCCTGCCATCTTTGTCCCTCTGACTACTAGGTATTTCTTTGTATTTGAGGTCACAGCAACAAGTCAGAGAGCAGCCTTCAGCAGCCCATGAGTGTACGGCACGACTGCTCTTCATGTGCCAGTCTTATAAGCCACAGCTGCTCTCTCAGAGAGTAATCGCCACCCGTGGCGCCTCTTATAATCAGGAGGGACTGAGCAGTTGAGGGGCTGGGGGGGTTCCGCCAGGACAGTCCCCTCCCTCCCCCCAGTGCAGGACCACTGCCCAGGAGGATTTCACCCACATTCTGAATGCTGCGTCAGGCAGCATGAGGGGATGGCCCAGGTCAGCAGAATGCCCTCTCTATTTGCCTCCTTCTCCTACCCTTGGTGACCTGGGCACTGATCTGGGGGGCATTTTCTTTGGCGCAGGGAGTGTGGGCTCAGAGCTGTGAGGGCAGGAGTTAGGATGAGGCAGGCGGGGCATGGGCCAGGAGGGGATCTGCGGATCTCCACGGGGCCACCCCAGCAGCGAGGCCCCTGTCTCTGGACTCTGGTGTCTTTTTCTTTGCCTTCTTCCTGGCTGAGTTGACGCCTGTTGTTTAACTTTGCTTTTTGGCTTCAGTTTAATGATCAGTTGATCAGCCCCAAACATTTTGTTCATCTGGCTGGCAAGTCCACCCTGAAGGACTGGAAGAGAGCCATTCGTCTGGGTGGGATCATGCTGAGGTAAGCTCTCCTGGCAGCTGTCCGCCCTGGACAGGCCTTGGCCAACAAATCCACAGGGTTGTTTTCCCCTCCCATATAAAGTGTCATACATCTTTGCCTTGCTGGTTTGGCTGGCATAGCTGATCCATTTATCTGGACAGCACCTGAAGACCCTGACCACTTCCGGGAGGGGAGCCGTTCCAGACCAGTGCTGGAGATTTCCATAAAGACAGATCACAGGGCAGAGATGCTAGGGGAGGGGGGCATTCAGTGACTGGCAGCATTGTCCTGCTCAGCTGGGCCAGGAGTAGGAGAGAAATGGGACTAGTGTGGGCAAAAAGCTCCAGTCCTCTCCCTTCAATTGAAGGAGCTGGCTTTCATTTCCTTTTGGGCTGGCTTGATGGTGATGGAGAGTTCTGGGTGAAGGGCAGTGGCTTAAAGAGCTTCTATGTAAACTTGGGTATTGTTGCTCTGAGCACGTACACACACACACACACACACACACACACACACACACACACACTCACTCATTCACTTGAGTCTTAGTTAATCATTCTCCTGGAAGAGACCCATAAGTCATTTTATATTGGGTTTTACATGTGATATGAAATGTAACCTGCATTTATAAGAATATTCCAAATTGTGGGGTGTAGTTAAATGGGAACACACACACACACACACACACACACACACACACACACACACAGTCCTGTTCCTTCACAATTACAGATGGGGACTCCAGCCTAGTGAGGGGAGGTCACTTGCCCACGATGATTAAATATCAGCAAATTTCAGAGCCTTGGTTGGCCTGCTCACTGCAGGTCCAGTAACGTCTCCTTGCCCATGTTTTCTTGCCTTTATTTTCTTAGATGAAATTACACTAAAGTTAACATGTGTGCTTTAAGCACTCACCCAGATGATCTTTGAGAATCCCATCTCCTTGGGTAGTTGTGATGTGGGCAAGGGCTGTGCTTCCCGCCTTAGCTCTTTGCTCTTCAGAACCATAGAATCTCAGACCTGAAAGGGAGCTGGCTGCACATAGCCCCAGGAAGACCCTCCCCCCTCTACGTGGAGACCTCCATGAGAGGAGAGAACCCCTTTCTGCTTTTGGTTACCTCCACATTTTAGGAATTCTTTCCTAAGCCTTGTGCTGGCATTGCGGTTTGAGATGAGAAAGGGCCTTAGAGGCCATCAAGTCCACCTCCCTCTTTTTAGGGGTGAGAAAGCCGAGGCACCAGAGGCCATGGGCCTTGCTCAGCTTCCTGAACTACTCTGACTGTCTGGGAGCAGAATTCGCACTTGGGTTCTCCTGACTGTGTGCAGGGCTCGCTCCCCCGCCACCTCGATGCCTTGGGACTTTGGCTCGTTTGTCTCACCAGGGAAGCTAAGCATGTGCCCCCATGGTCCCAGGCCCAAAAGGGATCGGGGTGGCCGTCAGAGAGCCCCTTCTTGAGGTCTGATAAAGCCGAGCCCTGAGCCTAGAGAACGGAGGGAGGGCCAAATCCCAGCAGGGCAGCCGGTGCCATTGTGACAGGAAGGCCCACTGTGATGAAAGTGTCTCCAGGCCCCATCCAGGCCCTGGCCCTGGAGACGGCAGTGTCTTGTGGGCCCAGCTCCAGGCAAGTGCTCTCTCGGGGACAGTCCAGCAGGACCCAGGTTTTCTCTATTCGGAGTCGCACAATACCTGTTTTTGTCAGTGAGGAGGGAGGGAACGCCGCTGCTGAGGCTTGGGCTGCTTGAAAGGGATTTGTTGGCCCTCTCCAGGCCCAGAAACCACATCCCAGTTGCCGCCTCGCTGCTCTGACCTCCCCGTGGGGTCTTTAACTCGGGACATGGCCTGTTTGCACGACTCCTACTTCCATTCTTTCTGGGTTTTGTTTCCACAGGCCTGGGGGGCAGCGGACCAGGGTAGTCTATTACTGCTCCGAGAAAGAGGGGCTGTGTGTGTGTGGGGGGGTATGAATAGTAATAAGCTCATGAAGATTTTCTGTAAGCTGAGGAATTTTGGATGGTGCTTGACAGCTTTGTTTTAGCTGGGGAGGGAGCCCTGCATGGAGAATCCAGACGTCTCTGAGGTTTTTGTGTATTTTCCCTCCATTCAGGAAAATGATGGACTCTGGGCAGATAGACTTTTACCAACATGACAAGGTTTGCTCCAATACCTGCAGAAGCACCAAATTTGACCTCCTGATCAGCAGTGCCCGCGCGCCCGTGCCGGGGCAGCAGACAGGCGTGGTGCAGACGCCCGCTTCGGCCGATGGTAGGGGGTAGGACACCACCTGAACACATCCTTTGTCTTTTTGTAGTCCTCTCTTCTTGCTCCTCCCCCTTCCCTCATTCACTTGCTCCAGTGCCATCCTTTTAATGGGTCCCCAGCTATAAGTGCCCTCAGCAGGGGCAGGAAGGAGACCTCTGGGAAACAGGCCCCTTCTCATCCTGATGAGGGCCTCCTTTGGCCCTCTGGGGCTTTTGTACCCCTTTTGTAAGTCTACCCCCTCAGTAGTTATGGATCTGTCTGTCCCTTTACTGGATCTCATTTGAGACTTGACTGTCAGGTGTTTGTTGGTTTTCTTGGTGTCAGACTAGGGAGTGAATACAGGCTGCCCAGGCTGGACTCTAGAAACCCAGCTCTTGCCACAGCTTTCCTGTGACCCTCATGGTGGCTGGCAGCGAGAACTCGGTGCCCCCTGTACCACAGACCCCCTGAGCTCTTCCTCTGATGACCCTTGGGCAGGCGGAGTCACACAGATCGCCATTTCGGAGGAGAACATGGACGAGGCAGGGCTGGAGTGGAACTCGGCTCTCACCGCAGCCGTCACCATGGCCACGGAGGAAGGGCTGAAGAAGGACCCCGAGGAGATTTCAGGTACCTGTGAGGAGGCCTTGGGCAGCTGAGTCTGCCCATCATCCCCTCCTCTTGGACCCCTGGCCCATTTGTGATGCTTGTCATGATTACTGAGAGTTACAGTCTCAAGTCTCTTTTCTCTCCCCTACCTCTCTCTTTCCCTCTCTTCTCAACTTCTTACCTTCTTTTTATGCTCTCCATCTCTGTCTCTCTCTTTGTCTGTGTGTGTGTGTGTGTGTGTGTGTGTCTGTCTGTCTGTCTGTCCTTCTCCCTCTCTATTTCTGTCTGTATGTCTGTCTCTCTTTCTCTCCCTTCTCCATCTCCCTCTGCCCTCTCTTGCCTTTCTTCCCTCTCCTCCCTCTCTCTGGGTCTCTTTCTCTCCATCATTCCCCCATGCACATTTCAAAAGCCAGCCCTCCCCTGAACTCCAGAAGGATCATCGAGGGGGGGGTACAAACAGGTGCCTTTCTGGACAGTCTGGATATCATTTTCAGAGGCAGCGCATAAAATACTGTGGGAATGGGGTTGGGCCCCCCACCCCCACCCCCCAGTATGATGGGCCCTGCTATGACCCCCGCAGCTGCTCTGAGGAGGCAGTTCCCTGGCCCCAGCCATCATACAGAGCACTAGCCATGCTGTCCATTCTCCAAATTCCCTCTTCCTCCTTGTGCCAGAGGACACCCTGATGTTCTGGAAGGGCATAGCTGATGTGGGGCTCATGGAGGAGGTGGTCTGCAACATTCAGAAGGAGATTGAGGAGCTGCTCAGGGGTGTTCAGCAAAGGCTCCTTCAGACCCCCTTTCAGATTACAGGTGAGCCAAAAATGTGACCCGGGCAATTAACAGATTTATTATAAAATTAACAATGAGCCTAAGAATAGCTCACCTTTTCACAACACCCACTGCACACCCATTACCCCTTGGAGCTCCTCTGGAGTCCTCTGAGGCAGGTGTTATTTTACCTTTATTTACAAATGAGGAAACTAAGATCAGAGAGGTCCTATGGAGTCACACTCTTGGGAAGAGGGATTTTTGCAGATTTTGGAAGGCAGGGGTAGCAGATGATCTGAAGCACGGAACAGGGAGGTTGGGGCAGCAAGGGGGAGGCTGGCCTGGAGGTGGCGGGGAGCCCCTGAGGGTAGAGAGGGAAGCACCCACCTCCTGCCTTCACCCCTGTGGGCTCTTCTTCCAGATGCCGCTGTCCTCAACAATGTAGCCCACACCTTTGGCCTTATGGACACAGTCAAAAGGGTTTTGGACAACAGGAGGAGCCAGACAGAGCAAGGAGAAGAACACTTTCTCTACACTCTGACAGGTGACAGTGTACCTTTCTTTCCTCTGATAGATTTTAGACTTCCTTGCCCCTTCAGTCCTCACAGGGACCAGCCCAACATCTTGTCATTGGCCCAGGAGGAAAGGGGAGACCTTTTTACCCAAAGTCATATCAGAAAGTGTGGCATTAAAGAGTGGCAGACCAAGCCATCACCATATAAATATTTCTATTTTATTTCTTTTCCAAAAGTGCAATGTATTTCAATTCTACCAAATTTATTAAAAATAAATACCAGAGATGGATGCAAGTTCCCTTTTAGCTTTCAAAAACTGACTAGCAAGATTTTGTATAAGGGAAAAAACTGTATAACAATGAGAGCTGTCCAAAAGTGATAATGAAGATTGATTTAGAAATTGTGATATCCTTGCAAAGTGGAATGAGCTGCTTCAGAAGCAAATAGGTTCCCCCTATTAAAGGTGGGCAGGCGAAAGCACCACAGTGCTGTGGGTGGAGTGGGGTGTTCTGGATCTGCGACAGGGAGAAAGGACAGAGCAGCAGATGGCTTCTGAGCTCCCCTGCCCTTCAGTGCTTCTTCGTCTGCAGCTCCAGGAGGAGCCTATGGATGTGCCAGCAGAAATGGAAGTAAAAGTGGCATGGGCCTCCATAGTAAAATTCATTTTCATTGACAGCGCCCTTTCACTTGAGCATTTCCTTCCCAACAGCCAGTGTAGTACACCCAGGACACGTAGCATCATGTGAGGAAACTGGAGACCTGGAGAGGCTGAAAGGTCCAAACAGAAGCCAGGCCTTCCCTTCTGACTCCAGTCCAGGACCCCTGCCACCACAGCCGGGGTCCCCCAGAGGGTCCCAGAAGGCCACCCCTTTGGCAGAAGACCCAGACTCCTTGGACTGTTCTCCACCAGTGCTGACCCTTTCTTTTGACTTGCCCATGTCGCTTTATCTCTGGTATTAAGGAACAATGGGAATATGTGAGCTCCTTGAAAACTCACCTTATTTTTGCCTTTGTTTATCTAACTAGCACTTTGCACAGTGCCTGGCACATATGCTTTTTGACTTTAAATCCATGTTAAATCAGATTTAAATCTGAGCCAGAGAAGGAGCAGAAGAAGCCCTGACAGGAATGTGCAGTGCAGGAGGAGAGATAGTCAAGGGGAGATGGGGTCCCACAGCAAGGCTCAGCCGGAACACAGCATGGGCGAGTGACTAGTGCCTGGTCAGGAGGCTCTCAGAGCCAAGGGGGAATTGGTCTCTTTTCTTAAAGGCAAGAAAATATCAGAATGGGGAGGGGCAGGGTGAGCTCTCTGCTTCATTAAGAAAAATCCCCATGGCATCTGTGTGGAGGATGGACTTGAGAAGCTGGTGCAAGGGCACAGCCATGACCTGGGTAGGAGGCGACGAGGCTGGCATGAGCATGGTGGCTCAGGAGCGAGACTGCAGAGATTTGGCAGCTGCCTGCCTCTGAGGAGGTCACGGGGAGGAAGATGAGGGACTGTGCTTTGGACACTGAGTGTGAAAGGCGGCCTCGAAGGGTCCAGGAGCAGCGACGTGCTGAGCCCGGAGTGCACAGGAGACACGAGGGATTCTCTTGCTAGAGAGACTCGGGAAACCTGCGGTTTTAGGACAGGCCCGCTCTCTCCCCACTGCTTCCAAGGCAGCCATCTAAATACAAGAGTTTTTCCTTCTATTGAATTTGTTTGCCATTTTGGAGCTTCCTCCCACTGCTTCTGTTTTTACTTCTGGAGCCCTGCAGAACAAATTTACTCTCTTCTGTACAAGAGCTCTTCACATAGTTTAGCATTGCCACCATGTAATCTTCCTTTTTCCGTCTGATCGTTAGTTAAGAGGAACTTAAGATCTTTCCCCAGCCTGTCTTCCCAAATCCTCTCTGACATCCCAGTGTCATTCCAGCTGTGGGGCTGAACACAATCCTGGAACTGTCATAACATCAGAGAGCATTCTACATCTTTCAGGGGGCAGCCTGAGAAGCTGTTAGCTTTGCTGGCTGCTGTGTCACAATCTTAACTCATACTGAGATTTCTAGTCCATTAAGACCCCTAAATAATTTTCAGAACAGCTGCTATTTAGCCCCTTCTGCCTCTTTTACTTGGGAAATTGATTTTTTTTAAAGTGTAAATACAAGTATAAGATTTTATTCTTATTCTTTTATTTCATTTTATTCAATCCAGTCTAAAATTCTTATCCATCAAGATGTTTCCATCTTGACTCGTATCAGCCCAGCTGATTATCCATTTATCCAGTAGGTTGTATAGCTAACTCTTCCCTTTTCAGTTTTATGTCTTCTGTAATTTTAGTATCCTGTCTTCTTAGTAATTGATAATTGTTATACAGCACAAGACCAAATCTGGGGCATCGTACTGGATATCACCTTCCAAACCAAAATCAGGTGTTTAATATTCAATAAGTTCTTGACCTTATTGAATCTTGACCATTTGGCCAGTGTTCTGTTGTATACTCACATCCCTCTGTCTTTTCTTCAAGAATTGCATGAGACATTTTATCAAAATGCTTTGCTAAAATTTTGTTGAACTGTATCTTTGACTTTCTCCCAAATTACCAGTTTAGTAAGGCTGTCAGCCAAGGAAGTGTCCTAGTATGTTCTTCTAAGTTATCATTGGTAAACTAGTCACAGCCTGCCACTGCCCTGCGAGTATAAAACCAGTCACTAAATTGACAGATTTGAATCTTTGTTCCGCCACTTAGCTAAAGACCATAAAAAGAGTATCTGGCATCCACGTGGCACTTGAAGCCTTGCAAACCACTCTGCATAATTTCATTTGATTCCCACAACAGTCTGGTGGAATGGGACTGTTTTTATCCCCATTTTATAGATGAGAAAACTGAGGCTATGAAAAGACTTGCCCAAGATCACATAGCTAGTCTCTAAGGCCGGATTCGATTTCAGTTCTTCCTTTCATCTGAGCCCAGGACCTTAGCCATTATGCTACCTAACAGCAAGAAAGGCGACGGGGTAAAAATCAGGGCACTGCTGCATGCGTGTCCCATTCTTAGCCCCAGGAGAGGCAGCGTGTCGAGGGAGTGCCTTCCCTGCCAGGGGAGAGCAGTGAAACTCCTTGAGGAGAGGACTGTGAATCCAGAAGGACTCAGCTCCTGTTCAGCAGCTGCAGATGGGGAGATGGGGCCAGGGAGGGGGGCATCCTCGACAGGAGCTGCTGGCAGTGCCCAGACACACAGGTGAGAGAGCAGAGCTGGCGCACAGGCCCCAGGGGTGGCCCAAGTGCAGCCCAGGTGAGCACGAACCCAGGCTCAGGAGGAGGGGGAGCAGGGGCCAGCCTTGCAGGCCTCTTAGTCTGAAGCCAGGAGGAAGGAGGAACTCTTGGTTAAGAAAGAAAAAGCTCCCGCACAAAACTGCTCCCCCGAATTCCAGGGCTCCAGAGGGGTGGACAGACTGAGCACCTGGGAGTCAGAGATGGCATGACCCCGGCCTGGGTACTCTGTCAGGTGATGGATCCAGGCCCCATGATGAGAATAGTCCTGTGTGTACATGCATTGCATCCTTAATTTGTACAAGTGTTCACATGTATGGGCATGGGGCATTGGGGCGGGGAGCCCTGTGATTTCTCCATGCCTAGGGACAACTGTAATTCGCCGGACAGGGTAGTCAGTGGCTGCAGTCAGAGTGGCAATCAGCACGTGGCAGAGCCCTTTTTGGGGCCATACTTTGCACAGGAAGTTCCTTACTTAGACTTGCGTCTCTCTGAATGAGGTCCCCACCCATGATCTGCTCTTTGGGCTGCTTTTGTTCAGGGTTGGTGGAGCCCAACCCTGGGAAGGAAGAATGGAAGTCTAGAAATGGGTATGTCTTGGGAGAATAGAGTGTATATTTCCCACGGGGGTCCTCAGGTGCAGGACTTGGCTCAGCAAGCAGGTTCGTGATCACCTGGTGGGCTGCTGCCTGTGAGAGGCTAAGTTCATGGTCCTAAGAGTCAAAGGTGAGATTTGCATCCAGGACTTGTGAACTCCATTCTAACACTCTCCGGCACACTATATTGCTTCTGTCATGTTATTGTTGATAAACATTAATATCTTTTGAAAATATCATTAAAAATCTAAAGAGACTTTTCCTGCTCTTTAAATGAAAATTGTGTTTTCCTTGTAGACCTGGAACGCCAGTTGGAGGAGCAGAAGAAGCAGGCCCAGGAGCACAGACTGAAGGCGCAGACTGTGCAGAACGTGGTCCTGATGCCCATGAACAACCCCAAGCCGCCCAAGAGGCCCCGCCTGCAGCGCCCCGCCTCCACCACCGTCCTGAGCCCCTCGCCCCCCGTCCAGCAGCCTCAGTTCACCGTCATCTCGCCCATCGCCATAGCGCCTGTGGGCCAGTCCTTCTCCATGGGCAACCTCCCCATGGCCACCCTCAGCCAGGGCTCCAGCCCCGTGACTGTGCACACGCTGCCTTCCGGCTCCCAGCTCTTCCGCTACGCCACCGTCGTCTCCTCCGCCAAGACCAGCTCCCCCGACGCAGTGACCATCCACCCCTCCTCCAGCCTGGCGCTGCTGAGCTCGGCCGCCATGCAGGACGGGGGCGCCCTGGGCAACATGGCCACGGTGGTGAGCCCCGTGGAGCTGGTGGCCATGGAGTCCGGCCTGACCTCAGCCATCCAGGCCGTGGAGAGCACTTCAGAAGACGGGCAGACCATCATCGAGATTGACCCGGCCCCGGACCCAGAGGCCGAGGAGCCCGAGGGCAAGGCCCTCATCCTGGAGACTGAGCTGAGGACTGAGGAGAAGGTGGTGGCGGAGATCGAGGAGCACCAGCACCAAGTGCACAATGTGGAGATTGTGGTCCTGGAGGATTAACTGGGGGCCGGGGGCCAGGAGACTCATTCTTTGTTTGGGATTTTAATGGTTTGTTCATTTTTACCACTGTCCTGCTCATTTCCACATAGGATCCTTTTTTGTTTTGTTTTGTTTTTCCAATTTAAAAAAAAAAAAGGAAGAAAAATCTCAGTAATGTGACTGAACGTGCTGGTCCCCTGTCTCCCCCCTCCCCTGCCAGGTAAGCTGTGGACAAGATCGATTGCCCTTCTTGAGGGAAGGGAGGAGACCGCTCTGCGGCCCGCCTCGCTGCCACCTAGAGAGTTTTCCTTTAGATGCGCCGGCCAGCAGGGTGACCAGGACCCCCGTCCAGGAGGCACTGCCCAGGCTGCTCTCTGGGAGTGTTTGTGCGGCCCAGAACGGGGCCTTTGCTCCTGGGGGGAAGAGTGGGCCCCTGAGGGCCAAGGGAAGGCTGGCAGAGGAAGATGGGGGGGTGTCCTTCAACAAGGATGTGGGCAAGAAGGGCCCTCGCTCCCCAGGCTCCCAGAGGGCCACAGCCTGTGGGAAGGGCCTTGGTGGGGAGAGCGGCCACAGGGCTTTCCTTCAAGGCAGCGTGGTCCCCAGGTAGGTCCTCCCCACTGCCCCTGGCTGGAGGCTTGGCAGCTTCTGGGGGAGGAGTCCCGATCGTCAGACTCTGGTCCTCCCTCCCTTCCCCGTGCTGCGGAGCTCTCCTCCATATGGTGCTGGTTGATCTGGGGATGATTTCACCCTTTCCCTTGTGAGCCCATGCTCTGAAGCCATCATTTCTTCTCATTGTGTAACTCCAGGAGCAAGAGAATTCTTCAGATCAGCTGCTGCTCTGACTTGGAAGCGTTCCCCCCCTTTTTTTTGGCTTTGGAATCTAAAACAGCCACTCAGTTCTTGGTGCTTCCTCTGATCCTTATCACCATCCCTAAACCTCGGGTGGCCATCTGCTGGAAACCAAACCTTTCCAGGCTTCGGATAAGAACTGCAGGACCCCCACTCCAACCCCCCGTCCCATTTGCCCCTCCCACCATATTATTTCGTTTACTTTGGATGCTGCTGTTGCTGCAAGATACTGAGCTGGTAGCAGCCTTGGGTCTGGGCAGAAACTGATGCTGTAACGCGGCCCTTTTGGTGGGCACCAAGCCGATGTCTCCTCCTGCGAGAGCTGGACTCCCCAGGAAAGAAGCATTGTCTGTGACATATAATAGGAAATGTACCGGGAATGTCAATAATAATGTGTCTGGGGGTTTTGTTCGGTTTCCCTTTTTTCTCTCTAAGGGGTTTAGAACATGGGGCAGCTCTGTCTCTTTTCCCCTTTGGCTTCCTCTTGCCTTTGAATTTGGGGGGTGGCAAAAGGCAGAAGGAAGCTGGTTGGTGTTGGAGTGCAGGAGATACAGGGGACCTGCTGGATTCCAGACCGAGAAGGAGCCCCCCACACTTGCCAGAGGGAAGAAGGCAGGGTTGAGGGAATGGGATATTTTTTATTAAAAGGAAAATTTGACCCATGGTTTCTTGTCTCTGGAGGGCACCTACTTGGAGCAGCCACCTTTACCTCCGAAGCTGGAGAAGTAGTCAGTTGACAGGTTGCAGGGGCAGCTGCTTGGCCTAGGGAGAGGAATGGGGGGGCCCTGGGCTGGGCAGAAGGCTTATAGGCCCCTGGGCAGTACTTTAGTTATGGAGAGTCTCCTGGCCCGAGAAAATCCCAGCTTCTGGCCTGGAACCCTCCCTTCCCCTCAGCCCTCCCTGTAGATGCTAAAGGGAAGAAAAAACTGGCCTCCAAGGCCAGCAGGTGAGGCTTCTGCCTCCACCAGGGTTTGGGCTCTGGCTTTCCAAGTTCCCCAAGATACTTTTTTCAGAAGAATGAAGTATCAGCAGCAGGTTGGCTCCCTTGGTACACAGAACAATGTCCTCTTTCAAGCTGGAAGGGACTGTGGACATGACAGTCCAGCTCAGTCCAACATTTTGCAGCTGAGGCAACTGAAGCTCACATCAGAGCTGAGATTAGAACTCGGGCCCTCTGACTGAATTTAGCACTTTTGTAACATGTCAGGTTGCTAGGATAGATCTTTACTCTGTAGTCTAAAACAAATCCATGTTCTAAATAATAGTAACATCGATGGAGCACCGAGGTAACATGCTTTATATAATCTCTCACAACTCTTGAGAAGTTAGATTTTGATTTTATATACATAAATCTGAGCAACACTCCAGACTCGGATCCTCCCCATTCCAAACCCAGGACAAAACCTACCTGCCCCACGACCACCTACCTGCCAGGCCTGGAGATTTCTCTCCCTAGTTAGTTGTGTCACAGGCAGACCTCAGTTTCCTCTGAATGTTTTCCAGCTCCCCTGGAAAACACAGCTTGGGTCAGAAGGAGGCAGCCCCGCAGTTGTGAGGACCTGGCTTCAAACAATCAGGGTCTCTAGTCCAAGCTGGATTAGATTAATTCATCTTTGCAGTCTTTTTCAAGTCTAAAATCTCTCCTTGAGTGAAAAAAGCGTCCCCCTCACGGACTGTTGTTCATGGGGAACCAGTTGGGCTTTTCCCGGGTGAAAGCTCGCTAGCCAGGGGTGGAATCCATTTTTCTTCACTAGCAGAGTTGTTCCCCTGGCGAAAACAAAGAGCTTCGCTGCTTTCCCACCTCTCGCTCGCCCTTCGGAACCAGTCTGTTGCCAAGGCCGGGCTGCTTCCCAGCTAAGGGCCGAGCAGACTCGCCCTCTCCCATTTCTAAGCAGCTGAGTTCATTGATGCAAGAACAGGAAACTCGGACGCTGTTCCTAGGTGTCCGGCACCGGGCGGAAAGGTGCTCCAAAGTGTTAAGTGCTTGCTGGGCGCCGAGCGGAGCGCTGAAGGTGGAGGAGAGCATGATAAAGCGTGCAAGTGCTTACTGGGTGCCAGGCACCAGTGACCAAAGCAGCCCTGCTAACCGCTCAGCCCTCTCTGGGTTCTCCCCTGTAAAATGAGCGGGGTGGACGGCCCTTAAGGCCCAGCTCAGTGCTGGTATGGCTTTGGTTACGGTGTTTATGGCAAAATAGGCAAGGTGGGGGCATGCAATGGGACAATCTCTGGGAACTCAGTGTGCCAAGGAGGGCAGGGCTCGGAGTCAGCAAACTGCCAGGGGCGCTGCCAAGTGCCGAGGTCAGGGGAGCCGAGTTCAAGTTCTATCTCAGAGACTTAGCGATTCCTGTCCACTCCCCCCACCCCAAAAAAGTCCCCCTATACCATCTAAGTGAAGGGGGAGCAGCACAGCACGTAAAAGGAGGAGACATCTGGGGGTCTGGTGGGAAATTATCTGAGAAAGTGTGAGATTAATAGCTAAATTCCTCTTGCAAAAAAATTTCTGAAAATCATGAAGTCCCGGAAAGCTGCAGAGTGGGAAATGAAGGAGCTTCCTTAGTTACCCTCGGTAAACTGGCTGTCAGGTGGGGAGATTGGAGTAATGAGTGAAGGAAGATATTACACCCCAGATAGCCTTATTTGGGGGGAGCTGCAAGCTGTCTTGACCTCTCAAAGGGCTTCTCTTCAGAGATGCTTCCATTCCCTAAGAAGCTTGGGAAGATGACATCCAGAGCCCCTCTGAAAATGAATGTTAATTATTTTGGGGGAGGGGTTGGAGCAGTTAGGGTTGAGCAACAGAGATAATCTCTAGTCCTATGTCATCCTTTGGGTTTCACCTGGAAAAGCAGCGGGAGGGGTCAGCACAGAAAAGCCTGAGTTTGGAAAATTAGGGAGGGAGGAGAAAGTGGGGAATATACAATTTTAGCCCCCAGAGGGCAAGGGAAATGGCCCTTCCGGGTGGACGTTGTGCTGTGGGCTAGTGTCTTGGACATCCCTCCCAGCTGCGTCCTCATCTCCTTCCTTACAAGTGGTGAGAGTCACAAGCATCCACTGTCCCCTTACCTGGATCATCTGTTTGGTCTCAAAAACTTCCCACAACCTGGAACCTAGTTGTTTTAGGCAACACACACTCCAGAGCTCTTCCCTTCCCCAAGGGACCAAGGTGGACAAGCTGGGTAATGAGGGAGAGTCTCCTAGAATTGGATACAATCCTCCTTCTGGGGTCTCCGTTGGCAGGAGGTCATTCTCCCAAGCTAGAACCACCTTCCTTTCTCTGGGAGTGTCCTTAGATAATCTCTAATGCTTAATTTTCCATATGTCAAAGATGGAATATCTCCATTTCTGTTTCTATCTCTTTGTATAAATGTGTGAATGTTTTTAGGTTCTTGCCTTTTTGGGACCTCACAGAAGATTAAGACCCAAACAGATAATGCTCTGCTAGCTGATTAGTGCGTTAGTGAAGTTTGAGTTAGGCCTTTACAATGATCAGATCATTGGATCCTCACATTTGACAAATATTAGGAAAAGATAGATGTTTCTGTCTCTATGTGTATGTATATATTTGTGGATGTAGGTTCTTGTCTTTTGGGACACAATAATAATT
Organism: Antechinus flavipes; assembly: GCF_016432865.1. Taxonomy (NCBI): domain Eukaryota; kingdom Metazoa; phylum Chordata; class Mammalia; order Dasyuromorphia; family Dasyuridae; genus Antechinus; species Antechinus flavipes. The sequence continues at coordinate 575,342,439 of NC_067400.1, read as the reverse complement.
TTATTATGCTACCTAGTGAGTGCATTAGAGAGTTGCTACAAAATAAGTAGGATCCAAGCCTTTGCAATGATCATCTATCTCACTTGATCCTCACAATTCGAGTGAGTAGGTGCTAGTCTTACCTCCCATTTTACAGTTAAGGAAACTGAGGCAGGCAGGATTTGAGGGCTTGCCCAGGATCATACAGCAGTAAGTGCTGGTTAGAGAGTCAGGTCTTGTCTCCCGGCCTGATGCCCCCAGCTGCCAGGCTTGTGGCTCCAAATTCCGCCCTTCTGCCACTTTGCCGCTGCCTCCCAGCTAGATCTCCTGCCCTTCTCTGTTCACTTAACCAAACTATAGCTTAAGATTAGGGCCTAAAGATAGCATTCCCCGATTTAGGTTCTTGGAGCTTCCTCTTGATTATATAATGAACAGGTGGACGGACTCCCACCAGCTCCCCTACCCCACTCCTCGCTCCAAGCATTGGCTGGGGCTCTGCATTAGACAAGAAGCTGTAGGAATGACAAAGACTAAGGAGAAATTCACCGTCCTGACAGAATTTAGGACTTCTGGAAACGGGTGAAAGTCCTCCTTGGCCAGGCTCCAGCCGCATCCCGCCTCGTGTGTGCATGAGGAGGCGCCCTGGACTGGCTGGCACGAAGCTGCTCCCCCTGGCATTCCCTTGGCACCCAGAGTCGCGCCAGCATCTCAGTCCCTGGGCTTCTTCGTTGGTGAGAGGGGTCATTGCTACCTATGGCCCCTCAGAGGCGGCTGTGGAGATCTCCAGCAGGACATACTAGGGTCTGGCCTGCTGTGCCTAAAGTGGGCATCAGATGCCACTCGCCATCCAAGTGAGAGGGACGAGGGTTTGCTAAGCGCCCACTGTGCGCCGCATTGGAAGTATCTCATTTGATCCTCACAGCAACCCCTGTAGGTAAATGCTATTACTATCCCATTTTACAGGTGAGGAAACTGAGGGGAAGAGACTCCTCCAGAGAGAGTTGGCTAAGTGTCTGAGGCAGGATTTGAACTCCTCACCTCAGGCTCGAGGAGCTCTCCCAGAGCTAGAACCAAGTGTGCAGGCTCTGGGCTCAGATCACAGCAGAAGAGATGTCCCTCGATGTTGCTGAGAAGCCTTTTCTAAGTGGGTTATTTGGGTGTTTTTTCTCCCAAGGGTTTCAGATCCCTGCACAAAAGCCCATTTAATTGACCATGTAACCGAGGTGCAGTTGTCCCTGAGCGGCCGCGGGAAGTCGCCATCAGGGCCGTAACCTCAGACCCTCTCCGGACTCCGAGTTAGAGAGAATTGTAAGGCCTTTTGCTAATCCTGGAGACAGCCCCTTCTCTCCAAGAGCTCCGCTTCCCACAGGAGGGAACAACATATGTAGGAGGCTTCAGCTGCAGCAGGCAGGCAGATGGCGATGGCTCCTGAACGCCATCGCCACTGATGAAATCGCATCCGTTCTGATACCCGGCCACCGGCCGCCGCCAAGAGCCGGGGGCCCGAGCCCGTTCTCCGGGGCCTTTGGGGGCCGTGGCTACAGCATCCCTGTGGGGAGCCTGCCCGGGATGGAGGCCAGCAGGACCTGGGGCTGGGGGAGATGAGTGCCTGGATTTCCCATCCCCCAGCGCTCAAATCACAACCTCCTTGTTTTCTTATTGGGGTGGGGGGTGGGGAGATGACATGGAAGCATGAGCAGGTGGATCTTGCTTTGCAAATAAAATTAAATTTGAAATAACTCCCAAATGCTACACAATAGCTTAATGCCTGGAACTTGAATCTCACCCACCCACCTAAGGATGTATGATATCCTCACCCTGCCCTTCTCCAGGTTGCTGGGCAGAGCCTGCAGAAGGGCCAAGTGCCAGCTAGGTGAGGAGTCAGGCCCCCTCCCCACCAGGCAGAAAGCTCATCTCTCAAAGTATAATAGACACTGTTGTGTTCCAAGTCATGAGGTCCTGGATTCAAATCCCACCTTAGGATCCATTCTTTCTTCTTTGAGCTCTGGCACATTAGCCCCCAGCTTCTTAAACTGTGGTTCATGACCCCAGTCTCGTAACTGAATGTGGGAGTCGCAAAATTATGATAACCAGTAAATGTTTGATTTGTGTACCTATTTTTATATACCTATCTACGCAAGGTCAGATGAAAATTTCTCAGGCAAAAAGAGTGGAAATGTTTAAGAAGCCTTTCTTAGCCAATTTTATATTTAATAATAATATAAATATAAACTATATTTTACATATTTTTGTAAAAGGTAATATATTTTATATCTTTAATAAAATGTAACATTTTATATATTTAATAAAATGTAATATATTTTATAAAATATAAAAATGTATAAAATAAGATCTATTCAAAAATATATAATGTATAGTTATTTGATGTGTTTTTATAAAAATAAAATATTATAAATAGCATAAATAATTATAATTAATAATAACGATAGGCACTGCATTATTCAATTATTATCTCAATCACTCTCACGACAACCCTGGGAGAGAAAATTCTTCCTATTCTCATTTTACAGATACTGAAGCTAACAGTTTTAAGTGACTTGCCCAAAATCCCACAGCTACTCAGCGTCTGAGGCTGGGTTTGAACTTCCTGACTCCAGGTCTGTGCTCCCATTTACTTCCCTTTCTGGCACTGACTAAGGCTCATTGCAGAAGGAGCTTGATCTCATAGCATCTCCTCAGCCTCCAGGTGGAACCTTTCTGAGGTGTTTTCAGGCCCATTTTTTTATTTACCAATGAAACAGATTTTTTTTCTTTTTTGCTGAGGCAATTGGAGTTAAGTGCCTTGCCCAGGATCACACAGCTAGGAAGTGCTAAGTGTCTGAGAGCAGATTTGAACTCAGGTCCACTTCAGAGCTGATGCTCTATCCACTGCCCCAGGTTTGTATTTTTAGGAATGGATCCAGAATTGTAAAATCATTTCTGTAGGGAACTTCTTTTCAAACAAATATTGCTCAGCCCTCCCTGTGAGACAGGGGCTGGGGAGTTCTGAAAGGTCAAGTACCGGGGCTGGTCGCCCTGCTGGTTTGTGAGATTCTGGAGGGATCATCACAAAAACATCTTCCAGCGGCCCTGATTGAGAGGGGGCTGAGTTGAGAGGGTGCTGACAACAATTGTAGTCCCTTCACGAGTGTAAAAATAACTGAGATTAGCACCTAGTTAGCAAGAAGAATGAGTTAAAAATAGGAAGCTGGCAGTTGGCAGGGCGGAATGAGCTTTTTTAGTATCTCCTCCAACCCCCACACCCAGTTTTTGGTACATTGGCAAGTTAAGTGACTTTTCTAAGATCTCACAGCTAGAAAGAAGATTGGGACAGGAAGAAAAAAAGGTTTTTAGATAGCCCCAGGTGTGAGGAGGAGAGGATGTGGGGAGGGCTCCAGCTAAGCAACACCCCCCCCCCCTTTCTGGGACTACTCCAGTTGTTCTGGGATCCCAGAAACGGGGCCTGCCCAGCTGTTCACACTTGACCTTCTTTCTAGGACAGACTTGCTGATTTGGGTGTGAGGTTAAAGGTTGGGGAGCTATTAAGGGGAAGACCACCGGGAGAGCTTGGGGCTGGCTTTGTATATAACTATTTAATGATGGTTTCATGAATTGAATTGAATATTCATGTGCCAAATTAAAAAAAAATAAAAACTCTTAATTTCTCAGGGGTAAAAAAGGTATAAAATAAGATTGAGGACAATAGGAACAAAAGAAAGATTCACATTGCTGTAGGAAGAAGTAAAAAACCCTGAGGGGAGCAAGAGATCAGGAAAGGCTTCCTAGAGGAGACAAATCTGGAGTGGAGCTGAGCTGAGCCTGAAGAAGAAAGATTTGGGTACATTTAGGCGTCAGGAGGCAGTGAATGGAATCCTGGGTTCAGAATTCGTCTCCGAGCCTTTCCAATTGTGTGATTTATGAACAAGTCACTTAGTCCTAGGAATTTTGGTTTCTTTCCCTTTTGTAAAACAGGAATCCATGTCCGTATCCAACCTGTAAGTGCCCATATTAAGCTCACATTATACACACATTTGTGTATATATGTATGTAATATGTATATATATTCGTAAAAGGTTTTATATACGTACTATTTCCTAAGCCTTAAAAAGCACTATACAAGTGGCAGTTATTATTAAGCTCAGCAGAAGTCAACTAGCTAGGAAAGCCGTATTATGGGTTTTCTCCCAGCGTGCTCTCTGGCCCTAAGAGCTTCAAGGGAGGTGTGAATTCACAGTTACACAGTTAACTTTGTGACTCTCTCATACTTGTGAACTCCAATGAGTACTTAGATACTTCTTCCTTATATGAGCTCTCTAAAGGTGTGAACACAAGCATTATTGTCTATCAGTTCTACTTAGTACCTTGTTTCTTCTGGCCCATAACATCTCCTTGTAGGATCAGATCAATCATGCTAAATTAGATAATTATTGTCTCTATCAACTCTAATGACTTAACAGTTTGTAAAGAGTCCAACACCATATCATTCTATATTTCCAAAGAGACTCGGGCTCAGTGCGCTTGTTTCATAGTCATGGTCCATTCTTCCTTGGACCCCATTTTAGCATTTTCTTGATAGAGATATTAGAGAGGTTGGTCATTCCCTTCGCAGCTCATTTTACAGATGAGGAAACTGAGGCAGACAGGGTTAAGTGATGTGTCTGGGGTCACACCGTTAGTAAGTATTGGACACCACAGTTGATCTCTGGAAAATGAGACTTTCTGACTCCAGGTCCTGTGCTCTATCCACTGATCCATCTAAGGTGCTCCAAAATTGGCAAATTAATAGAATATTACATAATAAATATACAAATATATACATAAAAATATATGGCATAATACATGCATTGGCTTAGCATTTATTTATTTATTTGCGGAAGCAAGTGGGGTTAAGTGACTTGCCCAGGGTCATACAGTTAGGAAGTGCTAAAATGCCTGAGTTCAAATCAGGTCCTCCTGACTTCAGGGCTGGTGCTCTATTCACTGTGCCACCTGGCTGCCCTGGCTTAACATTTATTAAGTGCCTACTGTGTGCAAAACTCTGAGTTAAAAAATGAGGATTCAAAGGGAAAAGACAGTTCCTGGCCTTAAGGAGTTTCCATTCTAGTGGGTGGATAGCAACAACTTACCAGATAGAAGCACCTACTGGACAATATGAGGAGCTGGAAGAAAGTACTAACTAACTTTAATTCTTGCCTTGAAGTCTATCAGATGAAATTTGAGGGTTTTCCAAGTGTGGTTCTTGGCCATTTAGAAGATTTTGTATTTTTTTGCACTAAGAAAGCTTGTTATTGGGCTTTCTCCAGGGATTTTGGTAAAGATTTGATTCTTTTACCACTGCCAGCCTAGGTTTGTCTTTTTTCAGATATTTTTTGTCCCTAGTGCATCTCCTTCCTACAAATTATAGTGCTTGACTTGCTCTTCTATTTTAGGGTTTCTTAAACTTTTTTCTACTTGCTACCCCTTTTCTTCTGAGAAAATTTTACATGACCCCAGGTATATAAAATAGTTTTACAAATCAAACATTTCCTGATAATAAACCATAATTTCATGACCTCCACATCAATTATGAAATTCCATATGGGATCGTGAACCACGGTTGAAGAAGCTGGGTCCTATTTCAGTAATGTTGAGGACATAAAAATCCAGTGGAGTTTTATGATGCTTCCCAATTGCAATCAATCAACATTTATTAAATGCCTATTGTATACAGAGCCCAGATATAGATGCTGGGGAAATATAAAATCTAGTTAGCACATAGCCCTTTGCAATCAAAGAGTATACATGCAGTGGGAAGACAAAACTTAGGTACAGAACTCTAACATGTAACATTACATGATAAGAACCTTAGAAAAGTACAATAATGTGCTATATGAAGCTGGAGGGAGAAGGTTTGTATTAGTTGGAGGAAGAGCATCCCCAGGAAGGTTTCCTGAAGGAGATGGCATTTGAGATGAGCTTGAAAGTAATAGTAGTTGGGCTTATTTAGCTGACGTAGTGGATAGAGCACTGGCTCTGAAGTCAGGAAGATCTGAGTTTAAATCTGATTTCAAATAATATTTTTTTTTTAAGTAATATTAGTAATTCACTTAATCCCAATTGCCTCAAATTTTTAAAAAGGGGAATAGTAGTAATTCTACATTAAATTAAAATTAAAAGTTAAGGCAAAAAGAGAATGGAAGGGTATTCAAGGCTTAGTGCCAAACCAGAACCAGATAGTTTGTTACAACAAGTCAAAGACTTGTCCAGTTTGGCCGAAGTATAGAGTGCATGGAAGGAAGGAATCATGGTCAGGCCCTGAACCCAACACTCAGTATATATGATCCCTTTTGATCCTGACAACATCCCTATAAGGTAGATGCTATTATTATTATTCCCATTTTACTGTGGAGAAGGATTATACCGTAAGTGTCTGAGGCTGGATTTTCTTGACTTCAGGCTTAAATCTCTACTCACTGAACCATCTAGGAACCTCATGGAGGCAAGTATAATAGGAGATATCTCTGGGAGGGAAGGGTGACATTGGAAGATGGAAGGTCATGCCAAGAAATCTCAGCTTTATCCAAGAGGCAAGGACCAGATCGCTCTTATAAAACAGATTGTTATGGCAGCTTTGTGAAGGGTGGATTGGAGCAGTTGTTGGGGTTCAGACATCTATGACTCTTCATGACCCTCTTTGAAGTTTTCTTGGTAGAGATACTGGAATGGTATTGCTATTTCCTTATCTGGCTCATTTTACAGAGGAGGAAACTGAGTTGACCAGGTTCGCACAGTGTCCAAGCCTAGATTTGAATGCAGAAAGGAATTTTTCTGACTTCGGGTCCAACCTCATATCCATTTCACACCAAACTGTCCAACACTGGAAGGGAAAGTGATTTAAATAGTTAGCACAAATCCTGCCCTTTTCTTTCTCTACTTTGACCCTACCTGGTTTCGGTGTCAACACCATATCTGTGTCATAAAAGGAATTTGGTAGGACTAAATCCTGCCCTTTTTTACAAGGAAGAGCTGTCATGAGGTAAGACTAAGGTTGGTGATAGTAATAAAGAAATATGAAAAATATTAAGGAGATGAATTTGAATGTACCCAGGAACTTATGGGATGCAAGAGATATAGGAGAAGAAAGAATCAATGATAATCCTAAAGACCCCATGAATAGCAGGACCACTGACCACAATAACAGTCAGAAAAACTGAGAAGGGGGACAGCTAGGTGGTGCAGTGGATGGAGCACCACCCTTGAAGTCAGGAGGACCTAAGTTCAAAATTGGCCTCAGACACTTAACACTTCTGGCTGTGTGATCCTGGGCAAGTTGATTAACCTCAATTGCCTCAGCAAAGAGAAAGAGAGAAAAAGAGAAAAAAAGAGAAAAAAACAGAGAGAGAGAGAGAGAGAGAGAGAGAGAGAGAGAGAGAGAGAGAGAGAAGAGAGAGAGAGAGAGAGAGAGAGAGAGAGAGAGAGAGAGAGAGAGAAATTGACAAGGAAAGACAATAAATCCTATTTGGGAAATGTTGAGTTTAGGGAAGGGGAGTTGGGAAGAGGGGGACATCACAGGGGGCAAATGGAAATACCAGCTAGACTAGAATTTTGCAGTGAGGCCGGCCCAGGCCGTAGATTTGAGAATCATCAGCACAGAGCTGACAGCTGGAACCTTGGGAATAGTAAATGAGATTGTCAAGAGGCAAGAAGGTTGAGGCCATACCCAGGGGAACCAGGAAAGGGAGAAACAGAAGGAGCTAATTAGGGAGCTCCGGGAGACCCGGGCGAATAATGTTTCTGAAGCAGAGAGAAAAGATCTTCAGGGCCAGGGGGGTGGGGATGGAGAGAGAGAAGAAAGAGGAATGATTAGTCTGTCAAAAGCTAAAGAAATCTAGGAGGATAGGGACAGAAAAAAGGTCATAGGATTAGGTGATCCGGGTCACTGGTGACCTTCGTAAGTTTTCAATAGAACAGTGAAGAGAAATGCTTCTAATTGAAAATTGCCTGTACTGGGCTGAATGAGAGAGAGCCTAGATTCAAGCTTTAGCTCTATTTCCTACCTCTATTAAGAAAGGAAGCCAATAAATAGACAATAAACACTTATTGTCTATTTATTGGCTTCCTTTCTTTAATAAACATTTATTAAACACCAACTATATACCAAGCACTGTGCTAAGCTAAGGAAGGTAGGAAATAAGCATTTATTAAATGCCTACTATGTGCTAGACACTGTATTGAGTAATCTTTACAACAGCCCATGGGAAGTAGGTGTTATTATTATCTCCATGTCACAGAGCAGGACACCGAGGCAGGTAGAAACCCTAGCTTCTTCCACAGTATAAGCTTAATAAATGTTTGTTGACTGACTAAAGCCCTGAGATCTCACATCTGACTCACTGGGCCTGCTCTTCTCAGGTTTGATGAACAATGGTCTAAGTTCTTGTCTCTAGAACTGCCAGCTCTCTCCTTAGAACCAGCTCAAAGTCATTCCTAAGGAATCTTGGCTCCGAGCTCCCCTGTCCCACCCCCCAAAGGCTCCTTTCCCTTTCTCTCTTTGCCTAATCCGAGAGCTCTTCTCTTTCCCTATTAGGATTTAGAACAGTTTACTTGCCTTTGCCTCAAGGCAATTTAACTGCTTCAGGAATAAATTCAGGGAAAGTGAGGAAGGAATCTCTCTTTATTACTCCAGACCTCCCCTACATCCTGCTCCATGCATTCTGAAGGGGAAAAAAAGCAAGGGAAAAAGTAAACAAAGAACCAAAGAGAGTATATAGACTCTTGCACAAAATTTTAAGAAAGAAAAAAAAAAGCATTAAATGCAACTTTCAACAGGCAGCTCTTCTCTCTCTCCCCTGCTATTGCCTGCACATATGTAGCCAAATTTTCTCCTCCAGTAGATTGTGAGCTCTGAAGTATAGGGACTCCCTTGCTTAGCCATGTGTATCTGACTTTTCGTGACCCCATTTGGAGTTTTCTTGACAAAGATGCTTCCTTCCCCATCCCATTTTACAGATGGGGAAACTGAGGCAAACAGGGTTAAGTGACTTGCCCAGGGTCACCCAGCTAGGAAAAGGCTTTCTGATTTCCTTCTGCCACCTAGTTGCCTTCAAGGGCATACAGTAAACACTGAATTAATGCTTGTTGAATGACTGAGATTAGATTTGACTAGGGTGGAGTACATTGAGAGATCACCTCCCTGTTTTTGGAAGCCAAGCCTCTCTCAATTAAGTCAGAATTGACTTAGAATCTAGGGTGAAACTGATCTTTATGGAGAAAGGGCCAGGCTCTGGAGATTATCCCACTTCCCTTTCATCATCACTCCCCAGGCCCTGAGCAAGCTTTCTTTGTTATTTTCATTTATTCTCTTTAGAGATTACTATTTAAGGTCTCATATCTACATGAAATTATGCTGATCAACTTGCTTTGGAAAGTCCCTGTGACTTTTCTATGAAATGTTTAAAATATCTAACACCCATCAGAGAGAGAGGGCTATGAAAATATGCTTTTCTCCTTTTGCAGAAGTAGGGGACTTTAGGTGCTGAAGATTATATATACGGATTATCAGACGCTATTTTGATGATCCAGGTAGTTGAATGTAAACATCTGTACAATGTTGTTGACAATAGGAAGAAAGAAGGCACATATTTGAATTCAAATGACCAGAACTTGGTAATTGATTGGATATGAAAGGTAAGGGCAAAGAAAGATTAAAAACTAGGGAGATGAGGTCAATGGTATTGACGATTTAACCATACCAATCTGGTATGAACAAATGATAAAATCAGAAGTGATGGGCAAGACAATATACTCAAGATTGGATATATTGGATTTGAGCTGAGCATGGACATCCAGGTAGAGATGAACTATAAAAAGCTACAGGTACAGTCTGTAGCACCAAAGACTAGAAAGTTATCATGATGGTCACTGAAATCCCTGGGAAGAATGAGATTGCCAAGGGAGACAATATTCAAAGACAAGAGACAAAGATAGAAACTTGGGTGGACGGGATGAGGAGGTAAGAGAGCTGGGATAAAAGGGTACCTCTTACACCAAGGCATCTGTAGCAGGTACCTTGGAAAGGTCAAGATGAATGATGATGGAGAAAAGGCCCCTGGAGAGGGCTCTTAGGATTCACTGAAGTTTGAGGGGCAGTCTCAGAAAAGCAATGGAGGCAAAGGAATACAGATTTGGAGGAGCTGAGGAGGAGGAAAACTTGCAAGAAATTTAGTGGTGAAAAAGAGAGATAGAAGATGCTTCTGGATGGAGTTGGAGGTTCAAAGGAAGGCTTTTTGAGGTTCAGGGAAGTCTGAGCAAGAAAAGGGTCAGTGGAGAGGGACTCAAGTCTTACTTCCAAGAAATGGAAAACTCTCTAAGGGACCACTGCTGGAGAAGATGGGGGTAGAATGGGTTCAAATAAAGGCATTAATCTTAGGAAGAATAGGAATTATTGCCTAAAAGGGGATCCCAGCAGGACTGGCAGAATGGAGACAGGACTGATGCCATTGGTGGGAAGAGTACCTGCTGGAGTTTTGCTCGTATAATTCCTGACTTTCCTTTGGTAGATAGATTCCCAAATATTTTATGGTATCAACAGTTATTCTGAATGGAATTTCTCTTTGTATCTCTTGCTGTTGGATTTTGTTGGTGATGTATAAAAATGCTGAGGATTTATGGGGATTTATTTTGTATCCTGCTACTTTGCTAAAATTATGAATTATTTCTAATAGCTTTTTAGTAGAATCTTTGGGGTTCTCTAGATATACCATCATATCATCTGCAAAGAGTGATAGTTTGGTTTCCTCATTGCCTACTCTAATTCCTTTAATCTCTTTCTCGACTCTTATTGCAGAGGCTAGTGTTTCTAATACAATATTGAATAATAATGGTGATAGTGGACAACCTTGCTTCACTCCAGATCTTACTGGGAAAGGTTCCAGTTTTTCCCCATTGCATATGATGCTTACTGAAGGTTTTAAATATATGCTCCTGACTATTTTAAGGAAAAATCCATTTATTCCTATGCTCTCAAGTGTTTTTATTAGGAATGGATGTTGGATTTTATCAAATGCTTTTTCTGCATCTATTGAGATGATCATATGGTTTTTGTTTGTTTGGTTATTGATATAGTCAATTATGCTAATAGTTTTCCTAATATTGAACCAGCCCTGCATTCCTGGTATAAATCCTACTTGGTCATAATGTATTATCCTGGGGATGATTTTCTGTAATCTTTTTATTTATTTTATTTTATTTATTTAATTTTTATTTTAATAATTAATTAATTTAATAATAATACATATTTTGTTTAAGATTTTAGCATCAATATTCATTAGGGAGATTGGTCTATAATTTTCTTTCTCTGTTTTCAACCTACCTGGTTTAGGTATAGAACCTGGGCTGGAGCACACCCCTGGATCCCTGGACCCAGTTCCCTCAAAATCAAAATAAAAGGAGGTAGGAACAGACAACCTTGGAGTTCCCCTGGTCCTCCAAATGTAGCATTTTTGTACCTATTTCTTTATTTCTGTACCCCATTAGATTGTAAACCCCTAGAGGAAGGGATATGCCCTTTGCCATCTTCTATATTTGAAGTACGGATATAATAGGCTTAATCTATTATTTATGCTTATTGATTGATCCTGGTTATCTCAGTTGGTTGGTCTTGAAGGAGAGTGGGGAACTAGATCCCAAAAGGACCATTGAAGGACTATTGGGACCCAATTTAGAGGTAAATTTGTTGCTTAGCTTCCTTTAAGTCCCAGCTAAAATCTTATCTTTTATTGGGAACCTTTCCCAAATGCTTTTAATTCTAGTACCTTCCCTCTGTTATTTTCTTCCTATTTATTTTGTATATAACTTGTTGTATATGCTTGTTTCTATGTTATCTCCTCCATTAAATTGCAAATTTATCGAGTAATGTTTCAAGGAAAGCATAGGGACTATGACCTTTGGGATATGGCAGGATCTTGTGAGAGATCCTTCTGGGGCACCAACCTTTCTCTGAGACCTCTGGGGCCATCTTCACTATTATATACTTATCACATATCATATTCACTATTATATATTTATTATATATCACATCATTCACCATTTTATCTTCATTATATATCACACCATTCATTATTATATATTTATTATATATCACACTATTCACTATCATATACTTATTATATATCACATTCACTATTATATATTTATTATATATCACACTATTCACTATTATATATTTGTTATATATCACATTATTCACTATTTTATATTTATTATATATCACATTATTCACCATTTTATCTTCATTATATATCACACTATTCACTATTATATATTTGTTATATATCATATTCACTATTATATATTTATTATATATCACATCATTCACTATCATATACTTATTATATATCACACTATTCACTATTATATACTTATTATATATCACATTATTCACTATTATATACTTATTATATATCATATTCACTATTATATATTTATTATATATCACACCATTCATTATTATATATTTATTATATATCACACTATTCACTATTATATACTTATTATCTATCATATTCACTATTATATATTTATTATATATCACACTATTCACTATTATATACTTATTATCTATCATATTCACTATTATATATTTATTATATATCACATCATTCATTATTATATATTTATTATATATCACACTATTCAGTATTATATATTTGTTATATATCACACTATTCACTATTATATATTTGTTATATATCACATTATTTACTATTTTATATTTGTTATATATCACATTCACTATTTTATATTTATTATATATCACATTATTCACCATTTTATCTTCATTATATATCACACTATTCACTATTATATACTTATTATATATCACACTATTCACTATTATATATTTATTATATATCACATCATTCATTATTATATATTTATTATATATCACACTATTCACTATCATATACTTATTATATATCACATTCACTATTACATATTTATTATATATCACACTATTCACTATTATATATTTGTTATATATCACATTATTCACTATTTTATATTTATTATATATCACATTATTCACCATTTTATCTTCATTATATATCACACTATTCACAGGACAAATTATATTGAAGGTCAGTCGGAGAAGGGATTCTAGGAGAGTAGTTAGTAAGCCTAACTAATGATGAGACTGGGCATGGAGTCAGGTGAAAGAAGAATCTGATTGATGGATTGGGAGAATTACAATTGGGTCAAAGGAACAAAGGTCATTACCAGAGTAATTTTCGAGTAGAGGGAAAAGGGATGAGAGGGAGAGTAAAAAGATAGGTTCTATTGGAGATCTACAGTTTCAGATCTGCTGAGTGGGCCCTTTGGTGAGACCGTGACCCTCTCAGCTGGTGGCAATTAAATGACTGAGTTAACTCTATATGCCTCCATTCTCTCATCTGTAAAATGGGGACAATACAAAAACAGTCTCAGGATTGTTGCAGAAATTTGTAAAGCTTTTAGCAAACCCTACAATGCCACAGAATTGCTAGAAGCTGAGAAAGACTAGCGTTAGTGGGGCTTGGAGTCAGCACAAGCTGGGTTCTAGGCCGGATCACAGTGGCTGTGTGATCCGGGCGAGCCAGTGAAATGCTCAGGGTCAGTGGCGGCTTTGGCCACTGTTATTTCTCTGGTAATCTGACTTCCATCATCTTTGAAATGATACATAGAGGCCAAAAGGAATTTGAAGAATTCCTTGGTCAGCTGATTAAGATGAACATTGAGTTCACTCTAGGCTTTGTTAGATTATCTGAGAAAATACCCAACGATAAAGTGATGGTTCCTGATAATAGATTAGTATTCTGAGATTATTTACATTTTAAACTGAGATTACTAGAGGTAAACAAAAAAATTAAATGGTCTAGCCATTGGCTCACTCTGGTGATTTCCTATTGCCTTCGGGATCAGACAGAAAATCTTTTGTTTGGTTTTTGCTCAATCAATAAGCACTTATTACGTTCCTACTACATGCCAGGTACTGTAAGGGGATACAGAGAAGGGTAAGACAGTTCCTGTTCTCAAGATAGCCTAATGAGGGAGACAACTATGTACACATAGTTTATGGGCCATACATAGAGTGAGTTATATCAGTACCTGTCTTAGACAAGAAAATGGACAATCAACAATGAGCACGAGGAGGGAGAAATTGTAGGCTGGAATTTTTATCTGAGAAATTTTCACATCATTTTCAGTAATTACAAGATGGTGGCTATTGTAAAAGTCTTATTTTTTTTTCTTTTCTTTATTTTAACAATAACATAACCCCAATAATGTTATATAATTGTTGATCATTACATTGAGTTTGGCAAAGACACTTTATAGCATATTGGGTTAGAATACTGGAACTGGAATCAGGAAGACCCTTCCCCTCCTTGATATTTATTATATTTCTCCTTTGAAGAATAGTGGTGGTGATAATTCTCATCCTCATCTTCATCTGCCTTACAAGAGTATTAAATAAATTCATAATTCAATAAATTAAATTAGATTAAATTTCCAACCCTTAAAGGACTGGATAAATATCAGCTGCTCATATCAATTGACCAAAAATTTAATGGGAGGAAATTGAGCTGGATTGCATTTGGGAAAATGCTCTTTGTTTTCAATTCCCAATTAAGCTTCCCCCTGATAGTAACTCACTTTTCTAACACCAATATTCTTCCAATGATGTGATGCAGCTGAGGGTCATTGAGCACTACCGCTGGGGGAAGAATGGATGTTAGCCACTCCTAAAGGCACCAGGGACACATGGTAGGCTGCAACACATTTGCCAACAAGGGCCTGTACATAAAAAGTAGAGGGAGGGAATAAGTATTTATTGAGTGCCTTTATTTACTATATACTAGGCACTAAGTGCTTTTAATAAATATTATCTGCCTCCTCAAAATCCAGAAAGGTGCTATTATTTTATAACTGAGGAAACTGAAGCAGATAGAAGTTATGTGATTTGCCCAGTCACATAGATAGTAAGTGTTTGAACTCGTCTTCCTGATTCCAGATGCAGAGTCTGATCTACTACTTCCACACCAATTGCTTTCCATGATAATCCATGATTAATGGCTTAAAGAACTTCATTAAGCATGTGAGTATGTATGTGTGTACATATATATGAAATATTTATATTATACATATAATATATGCATATATGAACTATTTATATCATACATATAATGCATACACATATATGAAGTATATACACATACAAATATATATGACCAGAAAAGAAAGTAGCTGTTACATTAGTATAATGTAATAGATAACCATAGCTAGCATTTATATAGTTTTTTAAGGTTTGCAACTTTACAAATATCATCTCTTTTTTCCCTTACAACAATCTTGTGAAGCAGGTGTTGTTACCATCCCCACTTTACAGGTGAGGAAACCAAGGCAGGCAAGTTAAATGACTTACCTGCTAAGTGTCTGAGGCAGACTTTGAATTCAGGATCAACATTTTAGCCACTGGCCACCTCTACATTTCTTTCATCTACCTCAAATTTTTTGGCCCATTCGTCAATAGATTGAC
The DNA here is from genome assembly GCF_016432865.1 of Antechinus flavipes. Taxonomy (NCBI): domain Eukaryota; kingdom Metazoa; phylum Chordata; class Mammalia; order Dasyuromorphia; family Dasyuridae; genus Antechinus; species Antechinus flavipes. The sequence goes on along the minus strand of NC_067400.1, from coordinate 575,326,907 downwards.
CCGCACTTTGTTTCTGTAACTTTCCTGCCTTAGATTCCTGCTAGTTTTATGGCCCTGGACAAAGTGTTTAACTTCACAGAGCCTCAGTTTATTTTTCTATAAAATGGAGATACTAGCTGGAGGAGTCCTCTCACAGGATTGTTCTCTGTCTACCATGAGCTTAAATATAATGTATTCAGAGGGATTTATAAGCTTTTAAGGGGTATGTAAATGTCAGCTGGAACAGTGGAGGGAGAGCCAGCTGGACTAGTACCTCCTTCCTCTAGGAAGCAAACTAAACCTTTGGGAGAGACATTTGATCCATGAATAATAGCTTTGGGTTGTAGCAAGTGGTAGCAAAGTGATGAATAATGTATTAGGAGGCATCCACCTGACAACACCCGACAGGGGCCCTAAAGTGGGCTCCTTGCTGGTCTTAGGGCACTGTTTGTAGGGATGCTTTCAGGGATTTCTGATTTTGTTAATGAGGGCCTCCTCTCTGCAAGGAGGGCAGATTGCAACCTCTCAGGACCCTCACACTGGAGCCATTCTTATCTAAAAGTTCTAGTCCAGATTTATTAAGCACCTACTAAGTGCCAATCTTGGAGCTTGATCTAATATACAGAGGAAGCTGAAAAGATTTATGGGGAGGAATTTTCTACCCTCCCCTAATATTTCAAAGGTCAAGGATACAAGTGTAATCATAACCACAATTATAGCAGCATTTGTATAGTACTTTAAACATTTGCAAAATGCTTTAAAAATATCTTTTACTTTTCCCAATTTTAATTGCTGTTAATTTACAGTTGGGAAAACTGAGGGAGAAAGGTTATTTCCCAGGAAAATCCAGCTAGGCAGGCGGACTTGGATGTGGGGGTAAGAGATAATGAAGAATCCAGTTGATGGTCCTTACTTTTCTAATAGGACTGATGACATCATAATGTGATATCTAAACTTGTGGGTGAATGGGATGTAAATGTGATACAAGGTCATCAGCCGCTCTCTCCCTGACTATGCCCAGGATGCAGTCAGTGCAGGACCAAGCTCTAAGCGCTCCACAGTATCCGCTCCAGTCACCTTCAGGGCTGTTGGAAAAAATGGTTCATCCACCCATTCACTGGAGCAAGTCTTTACAAGCTTCAGGTAGACTCCTAACTCCTTGACAGATTTAAGGCCTGTGAGGTTATCCTCAACCTGGTCTAGGCCACGTGCTGAGAAGATTTACCAGGGTGCGGCTTCCTGGAGCCACAGGTGAGAGCTGAGCCAGCCCTCCCGGAACACCCCATCCAGCCCGGTTGCCCGCAACAGGAAAAGGGAAGGTAGATGGGAGAGGGAGGGTTTGGGGGGAATGGTAACGGACTCTGCTCTGGACTGAAAAGCATTTGGAAGTGACTGGAGGTCAACAGAGAGGTGGGAGCAGGAAAGGAAGAGCTGAGGACAGATCATCAGCAAAGAGGCGGTGATTAAATCTCCAGCAGCTGATAAAATCACCCAGGGAAGTAGTACATGGGGAAAAGAGAACACATTCCCAGACTGAACTCTTCCAATGCTTCCCTTTGCTAATTATCTCCCATTTGCGCTGTATATGACTTGATTTGTACATACTTGTTCGTATATTGTCTCATTAGATTCCACCTCTTATGTATTTCCAGTTGAGTTAATTTCTAGTTAATTTCCCTCTATTACTACAGCCTAAAGGAGAAAAACAAAACAAAACCAAGGGAAAAAGTTAAAAGAAAAGAAAGAACCAGAATATGTAGACTCTTTTGCACAAAATCTTAGGAAAGAGAAAAAACCCCATAAATGCAACTTTCTACAGTAATTTCCAGTTAATACATAGCAAATGTTAGGCACTTAATAAATGCTGATTGATTGCATTTGAGCTGCGGTCTTGTGAACTGTCACTGAGGCCACCAAGCTGCCTAAAAAGATTGGGATATTGTGTGTAAGAGGGTAGCTTCAATTCAGTGTCTCTCATTCAGCCAAGCTCTCTGCAGGGGTTCTCAGTCCCAAGAGGCTTTCTCTTCCTCTCTACACGTCTTAATTGGGGGGCATCCTGGAGCTCTGAGGACCTCCTGAGAGATGTTCTTAGTGAGTAGTTCTGAATGGGTGCAACTCTGTGCTTTATTTCATTGTGAGGATATGACTGGTAGGTCTCAGTCCCAGGTGAAGGAAGGGAGAAGAGGGGAGGATCCTCTGTGTTTGGGGGATGTCTGAAGCATTTGGCCTGAGGGTCAGTGTGTACCAGTGGGTCACAATATATTAAGTTCAGGTGGACGCTAAATCTTGCCTAAATAATATTTCCCCTCTTCTCCTCCTTCTCCCCTCCAGCAGATAAGAGTGTTCTACACACTTAAGAGTATCAATTAGATACAGCTTGGTTTAGTAGAAAAAGCCTTGGATTTACATCAGAAAACCTAGGTTCAAATCTCAGTTTTTTTTATTATTACTTTAAATTGATTTATTTAATATTTTCCTCCAGGTACATTTAAAACAACATTTTTTGACATTTGTTTTAAAACTTTTGAGTTACAAATTTTCTCCTTTATCCCTATCACCAGCTCCCATTAATAAAGCACATGTGAAAGCACTATTATTTCTTTACTTCCCCTTTGCTTATCAAAAATAGCCTCAGCTTTTTGTGGCCGTTCAAGGAGACACATCGGGTGGACGCCGGTGAGGAAGTAAGGGGAAGTCCTGGAGGATGGGTCCTGAGCTGCATTTTTGGAAAGAGATCCGATTAATCAGAGCCCTGATCGATTTTTGCATTAGCTTTTAAAAGAGAAAGGAAAGGAATGGGGACTTCCCTCTCCAAAAAAAGCCCACCACCCTTTTAACCTGAGTTGAGTTTTTGCTACGGCTCCTTAAGTGCTTTTGCTTTCTCTGGGACCTTTAATCTTTAGGTGTCGTGTTTGCACATAGCTGTTTTGTAGGTTGTCTCCCTCAGATAGTAAATTCCTCGAGGGCACTGAGTGATTGCCTTTAGCCTTTCTTTGCACCCCCAGGGCTTAGCACCGCGCCCGGCACTTAGGAGACATTTAACGAATGCTGACTGAGTGCTGGTATTGCACTAATTTAGCGTCTTGTAACAAATGTAATAAAATCGTGTAAGGGTTCGGGTTTGAGAAACTAGCTCGCGGATGTCCGGACCCCCACTTCTCCTTGGCAGCCTAAACACTCCGAGCGGTTCTTAATGCGGCAAGAGAGCCCGGCTGCACGGTGTCGTGTGACCTTAGGCAGGTCCTTTTCCTCTCCGTGCTACGGTTTCCCCCTTGCAAAAAGAGGAGGCTGGGTTGCATGACCCTAAAATCCCAGTTCGGGAGCCCGGGATTCCAGGTGCTTCGGGGGTATTTCAAGAGGAAATCTCCAGCAGTCTCCCAGACTCCCGCCCCAGGCAGTACTCTCTGGGAAACCCCCGGGCCAGAACCTTGGAACAAGTGAGGGCGGGGGTGGGGAGGGAGCCTTTCTCTCGATGTAGATGTCTCGCGCGCGCCTGCGCGCGACCCTCTGCGATCCTCCTGCCCTCCAGAGGGCGCTGCGCTCCCCGCGCTGACCTCGCTTCCCGGTATGCCTCGCGCTCATGAGGAGGCGTGGGGGGAGGGGCTCCTTCCGCGTGTGTGAGTGAGTGAGTGAGTGAGTGGGGACAGAGAGGCAGACAGAGAAAAACGAGGTGGGACAGAGACAGAGGGAAGAGAGAGAGGAAAAGACAGACAGACATAGATAGACGAGAGGAAGAGGAAAGGGCGCGAGCGCAAGTGGGCTCGAGAGGCGAGCGCGCCTCCTTCTCGCTCCCACGCGCGCGCCTCCCGCCCCCTCTCCCCGCCCCCCGCCGCCTTGGCGCCCAGAGCTCGTTCGGGCCCAGCGGGAGCGCGCGCCGCAGGCATTCGAGACGGGGCGTTGAGAGGCCGGGCTAGAGCGTCGCGGAGTCGGAGGCAAGAGCCCGAGCCCGAAGCCGCGCGCTTGTGTCTCCGCTGCGTCCGCCGAGGCCCCCGGAGCGTCAGGGACAAAGCTGCCGCCGCCGCTCTCCGCTCCCGCTCTCGCCGGGGCCCATCCGCCGCCGCCGCCCTGAGGAGAGCCAGCCGCCGCCGCCGCCTTCTCCGCGGATACCCGAGCCATGTCGGCCAGCAGCCTCCTGGAGCAGGTACGACCTGGGCGACCCGGCCCGCATGCCTCGGCCATTGTGTGAGGCGGGAGCCCGACTAGGCCCCGGCGCCTCCGCGCCTCAGCGCGGCTCGACCCGGCTGCTCGTCCGCCGGCCCGGGCCCGGCCCCGCTCGGCCCGGCACCGCCTCGCGTGGGCTCGGGCTGGGGCCGGGGCCCGGGCCTGCTCTGGCCTCCCTCCCTCTGCGTCCCTCCCCGCCGCCCGCCCCCGTCCTCCGTCTTCCCCTCCCTGTCGTCCTCCGAGCCTCCTCCCTGCGCTCGGCCCGGCCCGCTCCTTTCTTCCCCCTCGGCGGGCCCGCTCTCATTTCGTGTCTCTTTTTTTTTTTCCCTCTTCGCTTCCTTCTGGCGGCTTCTCCGGACAACCTGGTGCCTGGCGACGACTCTTCTCCCGCCCTCGCTCCCTCCCGGTCTCGGCTCGTTTCTGCAGAGACCGAAAGGTCAAGGCAACAAAGGTGAGCCGCCGGGAGCCGCGGGGAGCTGCTAGGGAGGGAAGCCGGGGCGCGGAGGCGGGCTCCCGGGACGCGCTCCCGGACAGTAGCCAAGGCTGCCCGCCGGCGGCCCGGCAGTTGTGCGCCCTTCCGCGGGGCTCGGCCGCACGCTTCCCGGGAACCGGGAGGGATTCACTGGGATCCCGCAGTGGGAGCGGCTCGGGCTCCGAAAGATCTCAGGTCCTCGGTTTGCCGTGGGTCTCAGAGGGCCTTTTGTGTTTGTTCCCCCGCGGCTCGCCCTTTGCAAGCCCGTGCATGGCATGTGGGGGAAAGGGAAATATGAAGGAGCCCGTGGCGTGACCTTTTAGGCGGAGTTCGTAAAGCAGTGACTGTGGGCGGCTTGTCTTCATGTGGGCTCGCCGGGCTCGGGAAGTGGCTTCTTTTTTTCTTTCCGGGGGAAAATGGACTGGTATCTTATCTGCAGTTTAATTGTTAAAAAAATGAGACTTGAGGATTGAGACACTTCCAATTGTGACTTTTTCCCCCCAGTACAAAATGGATCTGTGCATCAGAAGGATGGATTAAACGATGATGATTTTGAACCATACTTGAGCCCACAGGCAAGGCCCGTGAGTAATTAATTATCTGTTTACCTCTCTCTTCTAAAATGTATCTGACGACTTTTCACTTTTTATTTCTGGAAACTCACTTCGGAGGATCCGGGAACACTTATCCTCTCCTTCCTGGAATTATTTATATGACTTTTAGTTATAACAAAGTAGTTGTAATAGGGAACCTTAAAATCCTTTAATTTTTGTCACTAAATATATAACCCTAAAATGTTGAAAGTATTTTGAGACAGTTAATATTCTATAATGTACTAGTCATAATATCTGCTTGGGAAGTTGATTTTTGATGGCCATGAGAACTAGTTATCAGGAATACCTGGTCATCCTCTGGAAACTTATTACAGTGAGTTGTATTTAAATGGAAGATTTTCTTTCTGAAAATCAGAAACTCTTCCAAAAATCAGGTGAGAACTGCACTATCAGAACAGTAGTGATTTTTTTCATTTATTTCTTAGAGCACTTAGTTATGGAAACGATTAGTAGAAACTTAATTTGATTGCATGAATTCTCTATTGTGCAATGCATGTAAAATACCAAATGCTTTGCTCACAAAATACATTTTGTGGTATATACCTTTGCTTTTCCCTATTGTCTGGTCACAATTGAAAATATTACTGCCTGAGTACTTAAAAATGCAAAGATTTTCTAAACAGCTTTTGAATAAACAGAACATAATGTTTAAATCATCTGATTAAAACACCACGAAACTCTTTAAAATAACTTCTTTACTATGACTAAAATTACCTCTAATTCCTACATACAACTTTTTAAAAATTCTCTTAAATCATAACACTCACCAAGATTTTTTTTTTTTAAGTAATAGACTAGAAAAAGTTTCTTGATCAGAAAGCAACCAGTTAATCAGGAAAAGTAGGGAAGGAAGTAGAGGAATGAGCTAATAGCTGCCTCTTGCTAAATAAGTCATTTGCTTACGTGTTTATTATAATGAGGATAGTGGGAGCATTTAGAAGCTCTTAATTCCAAGTAGTTCCTATAAAATGTTGTGTAATGTTGAGTTTTTTAAGTTCAGGAGCATGTGAGAGCTTGCCATTTGAGGTACAGACAGCTATTCTTAACTTGGCAAGACATAATGTTTAAAGAGGACTTGATTTTTCCTCGTTTCCCTAGAATTAAAGTTTTAAGTATAGTGCTTTTTACACCAAGAAAAAATTTCTAGCATTCCAAAGCTCTCACAAGTAGAATGAGGAAAGACAGGATGAAAATCTGTTCTCCATTAGACTTAATTTGGATCTGAGGTGTCTTCACTGTAGATATTTCTTCCTGCTATATAAGATTGCATCTCATTCTGTTGGATTCTTGCCCAGGTCCCCCTGGTTTTTAAATAAGAGGTCCACCTAGGGTTCTGTGTAGTAACCTATTGCACGAAACTACAGTTGACCCTTAATTTCTAATACTTTTCTATTAAAATATGCAGAAATAAGAGTATTTTTTCTACTGATTCATTTATTACAGACAGAATCTGTAATTTTTCTTTTTACATAAGTATGAGTAAAGATAGTATTGTCCTTTCAAGTGGACATTTTATAGTAGCAAAAAACAAGAATACTGCACATTTATTTTATCAGACTGAATCAGATGAAAAGATTTATTTTCTTGACCAGATGAGAAATCTGGTTGCTAGAGGTACTGATAGTCCTGGTAATGTAAAACTAGGTTTTAAGATAGCCTTAGTTATCTAAATCTATTAAGGAAAGGACTATATATGGACTAGTATGTCTACTAATGAATTTTTGGAATTCTCAAATTGTTTTGAGTTACAATGAATTTAAAATTTTTTTTTAGTTTAGATTTGGCTACAATTATAGGAAATGCCTTTTGTGGCTGGCTTTTCACCTCAGATTGTATGCTTTAAGAATACACAGGGAGAAAATACTCATTTTGGGCCAAATTTTGAGAAAGACTAATGGTCTGCCTAAATAATATGAAGACTAAACTTAACATTAAAGTTCATTACAATTATTATTCTGTATGGGAATCCTCAGATGTTTTCTTGTTTTTTTAATTGCAAAGTTAAATGTTCATTGGCTCTTAGAGGTGAAGTAGAAAATTCAACAATATTTTTGTGGTTTCAAAATGTGCTGTTCAGAAGCCATTATGCATTTTCCCTCCTAGTTTTAATTAAGGTGGGCTCATCTCTGGATGCATCCAAATGGATTTAAGAGTAATATGCTCCACAGTATTTAGCCTACTTTATTTGCTGTTTAGTTTCTTAGCAGAGGTTTTTTTGAAGGATGGAATTATGGTTGTTTTGAGCTAAAATTTCCAGTCTGACAATTTAAAAATTATTAGCCATTTATGAGTTAAAAACAATGCTTTTTAGGAGGAAATACCCCTTTTCCCCTTTTCTTTTGAACTTGTCTACTCTGCCAAAATACATCTTTTTTTTTTTTTTTTTTTTTTTTTTTGTTACAGTCCAGAGCTGAAAATATCTTTGCCATGTCTGGGTTTAATTGAAAGCAGTTATCACCTGCCAAAGCTTCTGGAAAGCATAATTTGAAAGCATTAAACTTACTTTTGGTAAATTTAGAAAACCTGAAGTTGATCTTTTCAAGCAGTAAACTGTAAAGTAGATAGTACATGATAGAATTTTGATACATAGACTATTGAGATTCTCCTTTTTGGATAATGGCTGTGTTTTTATATGTATAAACAAAATATTTCAGTTTGTATTCCTTTGTTCTGATTTTCTTGCCTTTTTTTCCCCCCTCTACAGAATAATGCATATACAGCCATGTCAGACTCTTACCTACCAAGCTACTACAGTCCTTCAATAGGTTTCTCCTATTCATTGGGTGAAGCTGCCTGGTCTACTGGGGGTGACCCACCTATGCCCTACTTAACATCTTATGGACAGCTCAGCAATGGAGAGCCCCACTTCCTACCAGATGCAATGTTTGGACAGCCAGGGGCTCTAGGCAGCACTCCATTTCTTGGTCAGCATGGTTTTAATTTTTTTCCCAGTGGGATTGACTTCTCAGCTTGGGGGAATAACAGTTCTCAGGGACAGTCTACTCAAAGCTCTGGATATAGTAGCAATTATGCTTATGCACCTAGCTCCCTAGGTGGAGCCATGATTGATGGACAGTCAGCTTTTGCCAATGAGACCCTGAATAAGGCTCCTGGTATGAATACTATAGACCAAGGGATGGCAGCGCTGAAGCTGGGCAGCACAGATGTTACAAGCAGTGTTCCAAAAGTGGTTGGCTCTGCAGTTGGCAGTGGATCCATTACTAGTAACATAGTGGCATCCAATAGTTTGCCACCGGCCACTATTGCTCCTCCCAAGCCAACATCTTGGGCTGATATTGCTAGTAAGCCTGCAAAACAGCAGCCCAAGCTGAAGACCAAGAATGGCATGGCAGGGTCAAGTCTTCCACCACCCCCAATAAAACATAACATGGATATTGGAACTTGGGATAACAAGGGTCCTGTAGCAAAAGCCCCCTCCCAGGCTTTGGTTCAGAATATTGGTCAGCAGCCAACCCAGGTATCACCTCAGCCCGTAGGTCAGCAGATAAACAATAGTCCACCAGTGGTGCAGGCCGCAGCAGGGCAACAGCCACAGCCTTTGCCTCCACCGCCACCACCAC